>NC_137464.1:51982681-52618484 GCF_964235325.1 Thermobia domestica
GTTCTAGCACGAAACGCACATGAGTGGGTGTAATTTTCATTTCAATCAGTGGAGGAAGGTTAAGGAATTGTGACTTATAAATGACTATAAATCAGTTCCAGAGGTGAGGCTCTGCTTCAGAATGTGTTCTGTCCAAGCATTATCTGTTACTGTTATGTGCTTATCTCTAATGTACTAATTGAATTCTATTATAAATGAAAATAAATTACTAATTCATTGAATTTAGTCTTTTATACTTATTCTGAACTAGATCTGACCAAAAATTGCTAAATATGCTCATAACAATAGACAACTGTGTGCAAAATGAGTGACTTGTGATAAATCACTCTGCAGGTAAGTTGCTTTTTGAATAATTCCATAATACTTTCTCGTAATTAGAAATATCTCAATATGTTGAAAACGAAGAAAGAATATTATATTTCAACTTTGATGAGTAAACACGGGCAAATAGTTATATGAAAGCTGTTAATGAAACCTATAAAAGAAAACACACACACACACACACACACATATATATATATATATATATATATATATATATATATATATATATATATATATATTTCTAGAAATTCCCTTTAAATGTCATCGACAGGCCTTTGACCAATCACAGATAATGATCTTTTTAAGTTTTAGCCAACCACAAGCATTTGTTTACATCTTTCGGATGTAAATACCATATATTCTAGTAAATGATTTTTTTTTATTTTTCTGTATAAGTGATCTTTATATTTGGATTTACATGTTCTAAGTGTTCTGAGAAAAGTTTGTATGTATGTACGGTGAGTTAAGAAGATTTTTAGTCTGCTTTTAGTATACAAAAAATGTCCCGAGTCCCCTGAAAATGTTGTTATTCTCCCTTAGAACAACTTGCTGGCTACACCAATGTTATAAAATTTGGTCTCTGTATAGCAGTTGATAGTGTGTGTGCTTATCCTCTAACTGAACACCCGAAAATATCCCCTCTTAGCTTGGAGAATAAGAAGCTATTTTGAATAGTGCCGCAAATGTCGCAGTACCGCAAATGTCGATACCGCAAATGTTGCGCTCTCTATCAAAGATATTAAGCTCACTTAAGGGGATTGTAATTTATGTAAAAAATACTTATGCATTTAGTTACAGTTGTCTGTCGGCAAGTGACCTGCCAATAAAGGCAGAATACCTATGATGATGATGATGATGTAACGAAAAAATTGTTTTCAGCAATGTAAAGTCATACTATCTTATATATGAGTAATAATAGCATGTTTAGACTCTTGTATTTGTTACTTTATGTACAAAAAATAATTTGCCTTATGATAAAATGTCAAATGTAAAAAGTTACATTAACTTAGTGGACTACATTACGTAGTAGGTTATTCGTTCGTATCTCAGGCAAATGGTCAGCGCAATTAGTGCATAGTACAAATATCGTCTCTAATCTCTTATGAACACAGGAGGCGGACAAGGAATATGCTCGTTTGCATCATCGTTCTTATTGTTTAACTTTCTCAGAATCAAAATTCATTTTAATTAATTAGAATTCAAACATATGTATATCAGCATCATTACACAAGAACCATACACAAACTGATGCCGTCTTTGTTAGTTATGCTCCAATGGTTTCTACAAAATTTTCTCTCGGTTTTCTCTGAGTTATGCTAATATCACTTACTATTGTGCAGTTCAGAAACTCCCACCGATTGAGGTGAGGAGTATGATTCAATATTTGAATGCCTGGAAAGTGAAATCTGCATAAATCTACTAACAACGTGTATGGTTAAAGAGTAATGAATGAAAGAAAAATGTGTAACTGATGTGAAATGTTTAATACTGAAAGAAACAAATGTACATTGATGAACCACACTGCAGGTGACTTGAAGAAGGAAGTGAATAACAAGCCTGTGCGAAATAGACGGATAACCCTCGTAATTCTATACCTTTCTTTTTAAATGCGTGTTTTTAGTTTGATTTTTAGCAAGCACTGAATTTTCAAAAGTATTCGCAGTCTAGGACACGCTTGATTTTTGCAATAATACCCTATTATGGTATATTCTTAGATTTTTCTATAATATCTAGTAGAAATAGAGGAGGTTGTTAAAACTCGAAACGTCATATTGCGTACGCCGCTGGGTAAATTTCATTCTAAAACTTGCCATTTTCTAAGTCAATATTTTTAATGTATTGCAGTCCCTTAAATCAATCCAATTAAACCTAAAATTGTCCTTGAGACGAGACGAGATACGTGAAAAGATACAAGATAACTCATAGTTCTCCGAATAAACAGATACGCTTTCCGAGACGAGATATCATTTTTAAAACAAATGGCCTCAACTGTAATATCGTAGGTAACCTTAATAAATTTAAGACATCCTTATCATAGGTATTCTGCTATTAGTGGTAGCTAACTTTCCGCAAACTAAGATGTTTTCATCCACCACGGTCTTCAGTTAACCTTTTTGCATTCACGTATAAATTTTCTGCTCTAATACCTTCCATCAACTGCAACCTCTTTCGCCCTTTCTTGTTTTTCCTTCCTTCATACCTTTTATTATTATCTCATGATACAATTCCTTTTCAGCAAATGCCCCAATCAATTTGTTTTCCTCTTTTCTTTTACTTACATCTAATAGTATTCTTGTTCTCTCCTACTAATTCTAACATTTCCTCACTCGTTTTCTGTTTGACACAGCTAATTTTATCAATACTTCTCCATACCTGCATTCCGAAAATATTCCGTCTTTTCTTATTGTTTTTGTGTACATGTTTCTGGTTCGTAAAGCACAATAGTTCAAAGAAACGTTTTGTATGTCTTTTTTTTTTAAACTATTTCTTCAAGGACCCGCAAAGTAAAATTTTCTTCCTTCTAAAATATTCTTGCGCCGTTCCTATCCAAGCTTTTATTTCATAAATTTGGGTTCTCATCTCAAAAATTAGTCACATCTATTTCCGCTTCCTTCCCTTGTTTCTAAGCTATTTGGCGTCGACCACTTAATTCGAATTACCATGTATTTCATCAATCCAAATAACACAATCCTTTTTCCTTCTTGTTCATGACCTTATCTATTCGAAGCAAGGAGTTCTACTTTTCTTTTTTCCTTTTGTACTCGGTTAGAAGTTACCTCCTACAATGTTGACATGACTTGTATTTCGTAATTCTGTTCCGTAGGTCTTAGTAGTTGACTAGTATTACGTCATTTAACATGGACGTGACGGCTTATGATCAATGCACTTGGCTCTCTCTCTCTTTTTTTTTCATATCTTATTTTGATTCCAACCGAAGAACACACATCACGTAAAATAAGATTTCTACCAAACCAAGTACGTATCAAACAAGAAAACGTGAACAAACATTAGAAGAATAAGAAGAAAATAAGAACAATTTATTACTGTTACGTTTCTTCTCGAGAAAGATGTTGCCTGAAACAAACATAAATTCTGAATATGAGCATAAATTTTCCTTTGATCGTCACTCTTTTGTTATTTATTACTATTTGTTAATCGCAAATGGAATGACCTTAATGCTTGAAAATATCGTTTCTCAAATTGTGGTTCGCGGGCCAAAATTGATAGAAACATTACTCCAAAAAGACAGTAATATATATATATATATATATATATATATATATATATATATATATATATATATATATATATATATATATATATAACAATTCAAACGAATTCGCAACCTTGCTACAAAAGTGCCACATCTCAAAAATTCTTAATTTTAAGTTATGTATATATTCGGATTTGTAAGCCTGCCATCTATCCGGCAATGTAAGAACCATGGCTCTAGCTTTACTAAAAGCTGTGTGAGAACGCTAGTTTCGTTAGTCAATAACATTGAAATGAATGTATTACCAACACTTTCAAATGCGATTTATTCAAAACTAACTTCTTTGAGTTGTGGCACTTTTGTAGCAGGAGCTGTGCGAATTGCATATCGTATACTTATAGTAGACAATTAAAAAGCTTATTGCATAAACATTATATTATAAGGTTTAATAAGATAAATATTATGCAAATTTTAATAGCTAACATAGATGTATTATTACAAAATATTTTCATAAATGTATAATATAGTAGAAAAATGTATAAATTTTTCTACTATTACCAATAAAATGAAGGAAATTTTAATAAATACCAAGTCAAAAATATTAGTATACTAGTAAATGCTCGAAATATTAAACAAAAACGATTGGTTTGTTTTCAAGAAAATAAGTGCAGAATTGTAGCTAGGAGATTCTGAACAATAATAGTAGTTTCCACCAAAAAAAAAAAAAAAAGGTATGTTGTCATGAGACGCAGATACTAATTTGTTAGCCAAAACAAATCGACAGTTCCTATTTACGAATTTCAAAAACTATTCAATCTAACTTTTTCAAACTATTTTACTATTCTACATGCTACTCCATAAGCTAAACTTGTACTGTTACCACTCATGCAATAAATTATTAAACTTTCTTACATTTCAACTCCGTTTTTCCAACACTTTTCCTTTATCACTTTTCCTCAGATAGATTTGTCTCATTTCGTTAAAAAAAAAATCGTGAGGCAAAACCATGGATTTCCACGAATGAGTTGTCCCCAAGCCTGTTCTAAAGAATTTTACCAAAACTCGAAACCTAACTCGACAGTTGAGCTTGTAATGAAGTACTATACAATTAAAACTGTCATCTGTAATTAATATCTTTATTACTCTAATTACCAAGCTATAATTACTTTCACCTAAGAGTATTTCACTCAATTTAATGAAAATCATATAGCGTGAATAATAATAATAATAATAATAATAATAATAATAATAATAATAATAATAATAATAATAATAATAATAATAATAATAATAATAATAATATAAATTCTTCTTGGAAAACCTGGCCAAAGATTCTGGTCGATGGGATCTCACCGGGTTCGGATTTCATGTCAAGCTGTAAGTCCACGTCTCATATAACTTCAGGGCTGAACGGAATGGCTAAACTTCAATTCACTATCAACAACAATAATAATGACACCAAAAAATTAACAGGGTCGTTATTTAATTTTTCACAATCCTGCTCTAGGCCTATTTTTTTACGCTCCATCTTTAACGTTATTTAGTCCGTTTCATAGGATCAAAGAGAGACAATTGGTAGCTTATAACTATTCCTAAAATTTCATTGGTGAACATTTAATTGATCGTTCAATAGTTACTGACTTTGTTAAAATCATTAAAGCCTGAACTCATACACACAAAATAGTTGCCCTTGGTACACCAGGTCTTGGGTTCGATTCCTGGTGGAAGAAAATTGAACCAGCCACAGTGTCTCAGATCCCATATATTGCCCTCGTTGCTGAGGAAGAATGTAAATAGAAATCAATAATTTAGTTAGGTGTTGAGTATAGAAGGGCTCTTATTTTCTTTTATCTTCATTTTTATAGGAATTAATGTAGATGTGTCATTAATTTTTAAAGAAGTTAATGTAGATGTTGTCAATAATTTTTATATAAGTTAAGGTAGATGTGCCAATAATTTTTATAGGAGTTAATGTAGATGTTGTCAATAATTTTTAAAGGAGTTAATGAAGATGTTAATAATTTTTATAGAATTTTGTATATGTTATCAATAGTTTTTATAAAAGTTAATGTAGATGTTGTCAATAATTTTTGTAGGAGTTAAGGTAGATGTACCAATAATTTTTATAAGAGTTAATGTAGAGGTTGTCTAATGTAGATGTTGTCAATAGTTTTTATAGGAGTTAACATAAGTGTTGTCAACAAGTTTCATAGGAGTTAATGTAGATATTGTCAATAATTTTTTCATTGAAGTTAATGTAAATGTTGTCAATAACTTTTATGGGAGTTAATTTAGATATAAATTACTTTTGTAGCAATTAATGAAGATGTCAATAATTCTATAAGAGTTAACCAAATCTTTTTTATAGGAGTTAATGTACTAGATATTGTAAATAAGTTTTCAAGGAGAAAATTCATATATTTATCTTTGTAGTTCAATTTGTTTTATTTTACTTAAAGGTAAAGTTAAGCAACACTTAATTTCCTTTTTTTAAAAGATTGAACACACATAATGTAAACACGTGTAGTTTCCACCTCTATCTACTTCCCGCCCCCCTCTCTCTCTAAGCAACTTAAGACAGAGTCGAGCGAATGAAAACAACAAAGTACTGGAACACATTTTGTTAGAAAGACGTTTCAGTTTTAGGCTTGTTATATCGATTTCAGCTTCCACTTACAAGTGCATCTTAGTAAAAGAAGAAGAAGAAGAATAAAAACTCGAAGTCGGATGTAAACAAACGAGGAATTCCTTAATTTTACTTAAGAAGAGAAAGAACTTGAGTATCTGCGTTAAGTTTTTGGGAAAGATAAAAGTGCGCAGAGTTTTAGTTTGTAAAGAGGAGAAGGAGGAGAGAAAAAGGAAAACCACAGGGGAGAACAAATTCTTCAGATAAGGAGATCCATTGGGAAAGTCCAAGATAAACAAGAACTAAAAGCGGAGAAGATTTGGAAACCGGAAACACAACACCCACTTTGTTTCATCTTCTTCCATCTTAAAGCATTTTGTTCCTGCGAAATCGATAAGATGCTTTTTCGATTATGTTTAGATTGTATAACTGGACCGCCTTCTTCTCCTCTCTCCCTCGCTCCAACTGGCTTGCTCATCCAGACAGCTGGAGAAACTATCGCTGGAATTAGATCTTCAAAAAGAGTTTTTGGTTTGCTAACGAACAAATCTAAAGCAAGCTATAATTCGAGTGTATATTTTTTATATAAGGAACTAAAATTTTCTGCAGTTAAATATCAGTGTTTTAAAATACAATGTTGTTCTATTTCCCCAGAGTTATTATTACTTTTTGACAACCTTAAGAGGCTTCATTCTGGCGAAATTAAAATTCCGCTAATTTTACAGTAATTAAGTGATATCTCCCAATGGATAAAAGATAATTGAAATGTGAAACAAGGCACCGTTGTCACAAGTCACCTAGTGGCTTTCCGTTTTCAGCAGTTTAGAAACGCGAAAATAAATGCCGATTTTCATAATGGCTTGAAATCGAAAGCAGATAAGTGAGTTGTGATAACAGTATCTCATGTAAAATGATATTGTCTAGGGCGCACTTGTTCCACATTTTGATTATCTTTTATCTGTTGGGAGATATCACTTAATTACTGTAAAATTAGCGGTATTTTAATTTCGCCGGGATGAAGCGTCTCAAAGAAAGAATCAGGTTTATTTTGAGATTAATGAATATTTTAAGGGCAAAGACACTTATGCCGCATTTTTGGATCAAAAAATCCAATATATTTCAATCAAAAAAATTTTCTTGTACGCCTTACATCTGGAGAACTACCTATAGTGTAGCCAAACCCGAACTATCACTTAACTCGGTATGATGTGCTTATTTCGCAGAAAATACTAACATTCTATTTAAAGGCTGTTCAAAAATTTTGTGACCCCCTGATCCAAGATCCAATATATTTCAATCAAATGTTTTTTTTTTTTTTTTTTTTTTTTACGCCTTACATCTGGAGAACTACCTATAGTGTAGCCAAACTTAAACTATCACTTAACTCAGTATGATGTGCTGATTCCGAAGAAAATATGAAACTTTGATTTAGGGGCCGTTCAAATATTTTGTGGCCCGTTTTGCAAAAACTAATTATTGGCCAAGATTGCAATCTTTTGATTAACTTTTTGGGATCATTCCTAAAATTCTTTTCAACTTTTCGTTTCATGTTTCTTTTTTAAAAAATCACAAAGTATATATAGTTCGAGATCTACAGAACTCATCAGTTTTGAATCAAGCTTGGGATGAAAATACACATTGGAATGGTAAATGTGTATATTAAATATTTTCCTATGCAGATCTCTGATTTCCGAATGATTGACAATCAAAATTAGGATTTGCACTTAGATTTTTGAAGTCAATTTTCAAGTGCTATTTACAACAAGAATTACGAGAAACTATCCCACAAACCACACGACATTCCTTTGACGTCCCATTTTGATTCCAATTATCCCCTTTAGTTCCTGGGATTATTGGGAAAATGAGTAGACATCTCATGGACGTCGTGCATGGCACGTCCTAAAGGATTCCCACGTAGGATGTTCACAGGACTTCCCGGATGGGACAGGAGATCCCAGGGAAATTCCACGCCGCGTCCGGCGCGCCGGAAATATCTAGGACTATATTATCCCATGATTTATCAGTGAGCATACCTTTGACGTCCCATTGAATATCCCATTTTCCGGGATATTAGGGGTCACCTGGATATCCCACGAAGGTTCTATGCATGTCCCGGGAGCAAATTCGGATGATCGTGGGATGTCCAGTTGCCCATTGTGGATCAATCTGGGATGTCCCGTGGACGTACGTGTGCTGTGTGGGTACCGGAAACAAAAGAACTAATCGTTAATTTGAGATTTAATGTTAAGTAAATATGTCACAAAAATTAGTGACAAACAAAGGGAAGCTTTATTTAGCAAATAAAGATCTAGTAAGTGGAATAAATTTATGTGACGTAAGTGAATAAATAATGTATTAATTTATCATTATTCGTGAATATGAAAAGCTAATTTTTAGATTTCTAACTTCCAAAAATGAAAATGGCTTAGTATACAAACAAATAGGTAGTTTTACGTATTGAATTAATACATTAAATATTGAATTAGATTGGTAATATGCTAGCATTATTTAATAACAGAAAATGGTAGTATTTCAGTAAAATAGCAGTATGATGATTCATAACAAATATAATATCAAGCATAACAAATATAAGCAAATCTACATTGCATTCAATGAATAAGCTTGACTATAAGCTATTTTAATATGTTTTTAAACTTCTACGCAATTAATTATTTGAGTTGAATAACAACCTTTAAAAGTAATATTCAAATCAGTGGTGGCTTTTCAGGGTAGTCACAATTAGTAAAAAAATGAACTGTTATTGCTTCAAACTAAGGCAAAGAAACTTGCATAGTGTTATTATTAGGTCTACATTAACGAACACATTAAATAGGTATACTTCCCTTAGCTTCAAGGGGTTAAAGTTTATTTTTTAACCTTGTGATATCTCTTAAGAGACGCCACTGATTGAAATGTTGATTAATTATGGAGAAATAAGCCTGTTACTTTACTAAAGCTTAATCATTATCGCTTAAATTAAAATGAATGTGTTTATTGTTTTAAAGTGTTATTTAATTTAAGTTCTTCTTTATTGATTGACCAAAGAGCTGAAGATAAAAAAAAAACGTTTATTGACTCAGAAACATGCATCCTTATTTTACGTTATATGTATATTATTCTGCTTACGTCACTAAACGGCTTGATTTACAATTTTGTCTGTAAAGATCTCTGCACGTAGGCATAGGTCGCTGAATATAGTAAATATTTCAATAATA
Source organism: Thermobia domestica (assembly GCF_964235325.1). Classification (NCBI taxonomy): domain Eukaryota; kingdom Metazoa; phylum Arthropoda; class Insecta; order Zygentoma; family Lepismatidae; genus Thermobia; species Thermobia domestica. The sequence continues at coordinate 51,992,061 of NC_137464.1, forward strand.
TTGATTTTTCACCTTAAAGATGATATTCTAGTAGTTTATTATGAATACTACTCTCTTTCTCTCTTCTCTTCTCTATTCTTTGTCTCTTTTCGTTACAAGTGGAGTGAATAAATAAATATTTCATTTTTTTGTCAATTTTCGTTACAAACAAAGTGAATAATTAAATATTTCATTTTTGTCAATTTTCGTTACAAATGGAGTAAATAAATAAATATTCCATTCTTTGATTCTTTTTGTTACAAGTGGAGTGAATAAATAAATATTCCATTCTTTGGCTCTTTTCGTTAGGAATGGAGTTAATAAATGAATATTCCATTCTTTGACTCTTTTCGTTACAAGAGCAGTGAATAAATAAATATTCCATTCTTTGACTCTTTTCGTTACGAATGAAGTGAATAAATGAATAATCCTTTTTTGGCTCTTTTCGTGACAAATGGAGTGAATAAATAAATATTCCATTCTTTGACTTTTTTCGTTACAAATTAAGTAAATAAATAAATATTCCGTTCTTTGACTCTTTTCGTTATGAATGCAGTAAATAAATAAATATTCCATTCTTTGACAATTTTTGTTGCGAATGGAGTGAATAAATAAATATTCCACTCTTTGTTAATTTCCGTTATAAATGAAGTGGACAAATAAATATTCCATTCTTTGATTCTTTTCGTCACAAATGGGGTGAATAAATAAATATACCATTCTTTGTCTCTTTTCGTTACAAATGGAGTGAATAAATACATATTCTGTTCTTTGAATCTTTTCGTTATGAATTCAGTGAATAAATAAATATTCTATTCTTTGATTCTTTTCGTCATAAATGGAGTGAATAAATAAATATTCCATTCTTTCACAATTTTCGTTACAAATGGATTGAGTAAATAAATATTCATTTTTTCCCCTTTTCGCTAAAAATGAAGTGAATAAATAAATATTCCATTCTTTCACAATTTTCGTTACGAATGGAGTGAATAAATAAATATTCCATTCTTTGAAAATGTTTGTTATAAACGGAGCGAATACATGAATATTCCATTCTTTGTTATAATGGAGTGAATAAATAAATATTCCATTCTTTGACAATTTTTGTTGTGAATGGAGTGAATAAATAAATATTCCACTTTTTGTCAATTTTCGTTACAAATGGAGTGAATAAATAAATATTCAATTCCTCGTTAGAAATGGAGAATTTACTGATAATAAAGATTTGACAAAATGAATAAAACTCTTTTTTTTTCGCAATTGGGAAAGCAACTCGTTTTTTCTTTGATATCATGAATAATATGATTCCTGTTTGGGACTATTGAAAATATTAACAATGTCTTAAGTGTATTTTTTCTCACGTTTCATGTTTCTCTAAAGTAATTCAATCGTGAATTCAAGAAAGTAATTTCAAGCATTTTATCATATTCGACTATTATCATAAATGAGGCATTGAAAGCAAGATTGATCCTTGTTACATTTTTGACGGTTTTGAGATATTGGTACCCTTAGGTGAGAACAATGTAGAATTATTTGTTGGAAAAGTGGGATGTATGCATCTCAACTGACTGAGAAGCTGTACACAAAAGTACACAGTTATACACAGCACATATTCTAATCATGAGATAATTGACGTTTGAGGCCATTTTTCTTCAAATTATGCTCTTGTAACATGGATCATTCTTGCTTTCAACGCTTCAAATTTGATCGATTAACTCGCTCAGGTCTTTCCTTCTTTTCTCACTCGTTTCAAATATCTAGATAAAGTGATTGATTTGCAAATAATTGACCAGTATTTCTGCATGCACTTGTCACTTGCGGCGATGTCACACTAGCGTCTGAAGTGCTGTAATGTGTTCAATGCTCTCTCAGGGGGAAACAAATTTGAAACGTAGTTTACAAAAGGCACACACGCTAGCAATAGATGGCGAAGAAGACTAAAAATCAAAATAATGGTCAAAGTCTCACCTATTTCAACATTTCCCCTTCACGTTAAAAGAAAATTGTGAGCCAAGCCTATAGAAACCTGGTTATTCAATTTAACGTCCCACATTTATCCCGGCTAGGCTTAAGGAGACGGTGATGATAAGAAATTAATGAAATATTGGAATGAAGAAAGTGGAAGGAAATATGAGAACCCCGGGAAAACAAACGTATAAAGTGTTTATCTACCACAAAGCTGGGATTGAACCCAGGACTCTAGGTTGCACCAGAGGTGAACGCTCTATCACTCTTCTAAAAAAAATAATAACTTCCTGACTTATTTTCTACTTACAACCATTTTTCAGGATTACTGGACACGACAGGGACATGAACTCAGAAACATCGAAGACAGTTAAAATTCAATCCTTGCTACTACAGAGAGACTCGAACCCCCAATAAGTTTCCCCTCACGATCATACCCTAACGCCTAACCACTGAGACACCGCGACCCGCATATAGAGACCTGGGGTATACAATAAGAACTGAAAGGGGTTTCAAGAGACATGACACATCAATCGTTAAATCGAAATTTGAGTATGCTACCAAAATCAGGAACCCTGCAAGCAAATATATATACAAATAGAAATGATGGAATCAAAATTCGAAAGGTACCTAGTTAAGGAAACAGGCATATATCCCAAATTTGAAAATACCAATCTTTAATTATTAAACAACTGAACATTGTATCCCTTGACAGCAGGAAAAACGTTCGGTTACTCTGCCATCTATACAAAATTATAAACAAGAAAACCTAAGTGTCGCAATTACTTGAACTTCTGAAATTTAAAGTTTGCAACATCAGAAGATGTCCAAAAGCTAGCTTATTTTACAGTAGGACATTGAAAATAAATATAGTTAAAAAAAAAAAAACTCACCTATTTGGAGCATGTGTGACCCCTTCAACGAACTTTGTGTAGTTGATCTAAGTATTGATATATTAAGAATGTCCTTCACTAAATTTTAAAAAGCAGTAAATTCTTTAAGTGACAGAATAGATTATTAACCAGTCATTAAGATTATCATTTGTATGCTTATCCTTCTGTTACATGTTTATCTATTGTTATGAATACTGTAAATGGATATCTTTACTTGTAATATTCTTTATGAATAAATAAACATGTTACATATCGTTATTTTGTAGTCATGGGCGCCCGAAGAATTTTTTCTAGGGAGGGGCCCATTTCCCTGGTTGATAAATTACGTTTGGTATTTTTTTATTTGTATTAAGAAAATCTTGAGAAATTTAAATTGCTTTCGTGAGCCAGAGGGTGGCCTGGACCCCACCCTGCCCCCACCTTCGGGCGCCCATGGTTGTAATGTGCATCATGAAGAAGGCATGTTTAGTTTCTGCAGTCTGCTGATCTTCAAATACTTCCAAAAGTAAGTATTTCATTATTGCTACGAATAAACGGTAGCCTAGTTTGAACGTTCACACTTTAAAGGGAAACCATGACTATATGTACACCTTTTTTTATGTGTTTACGTAGTCGTTTGTGGAAAGTTTTCCCACATTAGTCATTCTGGAAGACTTTTTGACACGGTGTTGTGGCTTCCAGAACCTACATCCCCAGCTGGCTTGCAGGATTAGAAGCCTCCCCACGTAGGGCTATAAGTCATCGCATGCAGCTACGTAGGTAAGCATCTCTCTACCCTTTGCTTTGCTGGAGATCGGTTGACACACAAATTCTCCTCATGCACTTCTTGCCACCGTATCAGCTTCTGCGCTCCCAAGACACACGTCACACATGATATATTCTCGTGAAATAACTGAAGACGAAATATGTACATAAAAAAAAAAAAAAAAAACGATCAGGCTACGTATTTCATTTAGAGTCTTGTGTGAAGTTAAGATAAAAGAATACAAGCAATATTTCGATTTTTTTCGATTAGTTTTTTTTAAAAAAGAAAAGTTATTGAAGTATAAATTAAATTAACGATAAAATCACTTTCATATAAGATTATTTGATTCTGAAAAAAATAAACTATTAGATTTTGGTCTTTGTGATGGAGGAATGCCGTGCCAAAAGAGCGCAAGTAAAAATTCTTGACGAAAGAACGCAAATACTCCTTTGTTGTCTACTGATTTTAAACTCCATGCATTGGAGACCACTGAGAATCCTCAAAGGAAAAGTGCGCCATTTTGCTTCAAAATCATTTCTTTAAAACGAAAATTATCGTGCAAGCTATTGTTAAATGTCGCGGAAGATGGTTAACTCTATCACTCTTGACACTAAAATGACTTTGCATCGTTTGGCCTAATCCTCGTTTCGCCTAACCAATTATCTGACACTTTTATGACAGATAAAAGATAAGATTTATGTCCGCCATTTTAGGTGAAATAAGAATAATTCGGTTGGCCTAATCCTCGTTTTGCCTAATGGCGGACTATAAAAAGAATCGTGGAGATAAAACTGAAGGGAAATTTTTCGAAAAAAAAATATTCCCCACTATATGAAGAACTGAGAAATACAAATTAATTTTCCCATAACTAATTTGTAATAGGACTATTTGCTTTCGGAAAAAGTTTCGACAATTGTACAGTTATTTTTCCGTTACATTTTGAGAATGTTAATGAACTCACAGTGTGTATAATTTTTTAAAAGAGAAACGTGAAGCGAGAAGTGGTCACTAGTAGACCGATCATACATCAATTTCCTGATCATTTTCGTCCCCACATTCCGAGTTTTTTCTCTTGCCTCATTCGACGTGGACACAAACACATACTACTAAGAACAGTTTAAAATTCCATGCTCTTCAGTGTGACTTTAATTCCCTATCGATTTCGCGTTATAATAAGAAGCCAAATACCTCAGACCACTTGATTACACCTCACTGGTACCACTGAGATACCATGCACCCAGAAGAGCGCAGTTCAGTGATGTAATTAAGTTCTCTTATATGAGATTAATGGTTTTAACTAATCACTTAATTTAAAGAGACCCTTGGCTTATGAGCCATTATTATACTGAATATACTGTATATCTTTCTCATTATGGTCATAAGGGAAAAGAAAGTAAGTTTTTTTTATTTATAATGCTGCATGTGTTTTCTTATATTTTTCATGTATTCATTTCATCACCCATTAATATATTAGAGGAAATCGAACACTTGCTTTTAAATTCAATCTCAGAGTAACAATGTAATCAAATGAATAGTGAAACATGTTTTGCAGCCAGTCCTTCGCAGAATAATATTATACGATGTGTATACCTTAGTTTACATACATATATTTCTGTTTCCGGCTGGAGCTTATATAGATTGGATCCCACTTTTAGTTATAGATAGCTTTCTTCCAAGAAATGAATATTTTGTTTCACTTCTCAAGCACTGGTAATTGCACATTTTAATTTGTAAGCTCTAATCGTCTTCCAAAACTCCATTTCCGCATCCCATTCATAAGATTACAACGTAAAATGGTTTTTCTATTTATGTTAATTAATTAATGTTGATACTTAATTAATTAATCATAATCACTTCAGTAATCTTTTCGTGGTAGATTGAAACCAAACAAACATAATGAAGTATCTTAAGAAGAGTTGTGGTTACTCTGTAGTGGATACTTTTGGTCTTACGTCGTTTGAGGCACGTTTGATGCTATATTGTGAATAACATTTTTATCAGACTATTTCTCCCTCTTTCGTATTTTACATTTGCACTAATTTCTTTCTTTTCAGTCTCCTTTACTAATATAACAAAAGGAATAAACTCGCAAACCGTTCACTATTCCCAAACATCTGTAAAATAAGTTCTGTTGAAGATAGGTTAAATGATTACGAATGTTTCATATTCTTGTGGATTCTCACGTGATTCAGATCTTATGTGGTATATACAGCGCATATGATTTTAGAGAGAGAGGTGGAAGAGGAACCTATAGTGCAGCTTCCTCGATCAAATCCGTTGCGACGATACGTCCCAACTCTGAAACATAGTTATTTACATAGACAGTGTACTCGTTCCTCTTGTATTTATTTAACCGCCTTTGATATCTCTCATAGTTTTCGAGCTAGGCAGTTAGTTACAATTTACTCGATTTCGGTATCTTGTAACTTTGAAACAACACATTTTTCGCCTTATGATCGTATTGCTACATAACAAATGAACACAATATATATTACTGAACACTATATAGTTATTAAGTGAAGTCTAGACCCTACTACGGTAGGTCTCATAGTTTTGGAGCTATGGACCTTTTAAGTTCAATTTCCATGTTTTCGCCAGCCTATAACTCCGAAAGTAAGCATTTATGCACCCAGGATGGTCTATACTTTTTTGTCTTATCTTAGTGTCAGGAATCACCTTCCAGACGTTCTCGGTGTTGTTTTGAAACACCCTGTATATATATCAAAAAGTGCGTCATGAATGAGCATCAATTTTGGCTTGGCCAAAAATAAGCAATCGAGTTCGTTCATTGAAGTTATATTGGAACTGGAAGTGGTATAAAATGAACCATTTACGATTTTAATATTGATTACTATAGAACAAAAACGAGCGAGAATTCGTTTCTTGCAATCGATTAAGCATGTTAAGAATGCATTTAATCTCCATCCTTAACTCGGTACTAAAACTGAAATGGATAGAAATCTCTCTCTACTACCAATTATGAAATAAAATGACATTTTTGAGTTTTAAGTCCCACGGTTATGCCGACTAGGCTAAAGAAGACGGTGATGATGGGAAATGTATGAAATGGTGGAATGAAGAAAGTGGAAGGAAACGGAAGAACCCCGAGGAAACCCACGCACACGATATTTGTCCACCACAAGGTTCACTCGGCGGGAGCAGGGTTTGAACCCGGGACCCCAAGCACCTGAGATGAACGCTCTACCACTGAGCCACCACCGTGCCCCTACTACCAATTATGCTTTTAATATTGATCTACATAGAGGAAAAACGATAACAGATACGAAGAAGCTTTTTTTAAATCGGTTTAGTGCTCTAAGTACAAGTACCATTTTCTCTCTCAACCCTTTATTCAAACTGGAAGTGAAGATAATAACCACTTTTCATTTTAATATTGATTGCTGTAGATGTATTACTGTTTGAAACAGTAATAGAAAGGGAAATGCGTTTTACTGCAACTAATTAGTTGTGTCGAGAAAGCACTCTACTTGCATCCCAATTTCTCTACTAAAACCGGAAGTGGTAGAAATCTACTACCACATCCGGATTCAATATAACTTGAGAAAATATCGAGCCCTAAAAACCTAGACTCATTCACGTGATGTTCAGCTGAGACTGTTAATTGTTTTTGTAACATGTCTTCTGTCAGTTTACTAAACGAATGCCAGAAATATGTAGAGTAAGTAGATGGTCTGTGACGTCACAGGTTGTTGTTTGTGTTTTCAGTAAACCACACGAAAAAAAAAAATAGAAACGAGAAGAAGATAGGAAACCAAGGGCTGAAAATTGCAATGGTAACAGCCAAATAGAGACATCGTTTACGTAGTCTATGGCTTAGCACAGTGGTTCTCAACCTTATTCCTATCACGACCCCTATTTTCTCTTGCCAGCGAGCCCTTTACAATTTCTGGTTTGTAATAATCTTGTGTGGGATTTTTAATCTTGCGGAGATCTCACGAGACCTATCTATTTCTATAATAGTAGAATCCATTTCTTGTATATAGTGGATACAGTAACTTCTCTCAAAGCAAATGGATAAAAACCAAATTTGGTTAGTTCATTCATATTACAAATACCTTATCCGATCCGTCATACTGTTTTAATGGAAGCTGTTTGAAAATTTTAAAACTTCATAATTCCCTTACGTTTTGGTCTATCATAAAAAAATTAAGTAATTTCTAATTTAGGTTTAAAAAATACTTGGACAGTTGTTAAAAACGTTACCGAGTATTTTAAATGTCTTAATAATGAGCGTCACGAAGACTGAACCAGACATTTTTGCACTAGTGAAATCACACCATGCTCAGGTATTTCATTAGCTTTCAATTTTAGTTGTATTTCAATATGCAGATTTTGTTACATTTGTATTTTTTTGGGACAACTCCGCACCTGTTGAAAATGTTTACTCAGATCTATTTTTTTTTTATTATTTTAAAAGTATATATAAAAATAAAAATATGCCTATCAGAACAAAATTCAAAATAATATTTAAAAATATATTCCGGCATTAGACTCTAATTATATTTATCTCTACCGCTTATCTTCGCGAGCCCCTTAGGGGTCGCGGCCACCATGTTGATAAACCCTTGTTTAGCAGATCCAATACTCATGGATCCATAACCGTTTGTTTATTCAATTTCCCTACCCCTGTCCGTCTCCTTCCTTGCTCTACTTGTTTTGCTCTTTCGTTTCTCCGATCGTGAAAGCCTGCTCTTACGTAATAAATCGGCCAGTTTGTAATAACTGATATAAACGATCACGAAAACAATGAGCGAAAGAAATAAAACATATCATTTTAACCCCTTCAAAGCTTATTTTATTGTACTTCTTAAGAAAATATTTTTGTTTTGTAGTAAATAAAAAAAATCGTCAAACGACAACTCATTTTGTTAATAGTACAATTTAATATCAATCTAAGGTACCAAACGTTCTGAACTAATGCATTTCGCTATAATAAGAAAAAACGAGATCATATGCTATCTATTCATTGAAACGGACAAATGACTGAAAGAGTTCAAGTGTGTTTTTGTATACACTTGACGGCGAACATATATAGTGGAATAAATGAGAAAATGGAAGAACTGTAAGAAAACCCACGGACACGGTGTTGTCCACCACAATCTTGCTTCACCTAGGATGGAACCATAAACTCCTAGGACCTGAGCCATTGCTCTACCAGCTCTACCTCTAAATCCTGTTAAGTATCAGATTGTATGTAGTGTTACTTAATATCTTCTAACAGTGACATATATATATATATATATATATATATATATATATATATATATATATATATATATATATACTCAATGCAGCAACGTAGATATTTCTAATAGTGACGAAAATGTTTCTAATTGTAACACAGATACTCATAACAAAGATGCAGATATTCCTAACAGTAACATATACAACAGTGATCCAGATATTTCTAAAAGTGACACATATATTCATAAGAGTGTTATAGCTATTTGTAACAGTGTCACATTTATTCATAATAGTGATGCAGATATTGCTAACAGTGACATATTCATAACAGTGTCGCAGATACTCCTAACAGTAACACAGCTACTCATAACAGTGTCGCAAATATTCTAATAATAACACATACTCATAACAGTGACGCAGATATTTCTAACAGTGACATATATATACTCATAACGGTGACGCAGATATTCCTAACAGTCACACATATGCACATATGCTCATAGCAGTGACTTATATACTCATAACTGTGACACAGATATTCCTAATAGTAACACATACTCTAGCAGTGACTCATATATTCCTAATTGTAACACAGATAATCGTAACAGTAACGTAGATATTCATAACAGTAACACATACACTCATACAGTGACGCAGATATTCCTAACAGTGGCATATATACTCATAACAGTCACACAGATATTTCTAACAGTCACATATATGCTCATAACAGTGATGAAGATGTTTCTAACAGTGACATATTACTCATAACTGTGACGCAGATATTCCTAACAGTGACACAGGTACTCTTAACAGTGACAAATATTCTTCTACCAGGGACACACATATGGTATCTGTAAATTCTTGGAGGTAATGTTTGAAAGAGATATGCTTACAAGAAGAATGCAAACTATTACAATTTGATAAACCTTTTGCTTGTGTTTCAAGATTGTTTTTCTAGAATACGAAGTCGTTTGCGCCAGGTTGTTCATGGGATATAGAAGGAACGTAAAAGGTTAAGAACTTGAGAACAGGCTTTCTTCTTTTCCCTCCTTTTTTTCTCTATGTATTTTTTTTCGTTGTCTCTGGCGGTTGACCTGCAGTTCAACTCCAGAGCTTGTCTGACTATGTTCTCCAGCAGTTTGGGCTCTTGAGAGACGAGAGCGTGTAAGTCCCGAGAGCAGCTGAAGGGATGCTGTTTCGCTCGTGTGTTGACACAGGGATAATCTCCAGGAAATGTTCGATGGTCGTCGTTCCCTGCATCGTGTGGTCTTTTGCTCTCAGAAGGACGTTCACAACGAGGGAACTTCTATTGGGGAGGGAGAACAGCATGGCTTATGACGCTGGGATGCGTTTACTTTTTTTTATTTTTCTTCCGCCTCCATTCTTTGAGTAAGGTCACAGGGATATTTTTCTTATCCTTATATCCAAGAAAAAATAGCTTTTAAACTTCTCGTGTTTTAGGTAGCCCATATCTAGCTCTCCCCCTCCGTATTACTTTATGGTGTTCTTCAAATATTTTTCTTCACTTGTGAAGAGATATAATTCAGTTTTATTTGTATCTGAACTTCTACACTGGCGTACACATGGGTGTTTTCCGTGTGTTAATCCCCCTTTGGACAGCCATTATGAAAAAATAAACATTTACCATAGCAAGATACGTGCGAGGGAGGTTCAGAAACTAAAGTTAAAAGGCAAATATGTTTGGAGTTTCGTCTGTTATACGGGAATAAGGAGTTTGAGGTAATTTTAATACATGGAGTTGGCAACTGTGCAGAGTGTCAGCCACTTGTCACTAAGTGACTCGTTTGGAAAACTGGTCTCACGACAAGAAGTCAGCTCAGTTATTCAATTTCTGTCGCCGAATCATATAACCGCGGCTGAAATTCACCACCAGCTGGTAGAGCTTTACAGGGAGACTGCAGTGTCTCGTCAGTATGTTGCAAAATGGTGTCGAAATTTTGCGCTTGGTACAGAAAATGACACTACACTGTTGAAGAAGTTTCCTTGGGACATCATCGACTACCTTTCCTAACAGCCCGGATCTCGCTCTTAGCAACTTTCACCTATTCCCAGACTTGAAGAAGCACCAAAGGGTAGTCGCTTTGTTTCAGACGAGGAGGTGAACCACTTCGTGACAAGATGGCTGAACACGCAAAGATAGGATTTTTACTAGGGGGGACCTGCAAATTCATTCTACGATGCGTCAAGTGACTCAACCAATATGAAGATTATGTCGAAAAATAACCTAATATATATACTACTTGTTGGCTGTGTTGGTTGTATGAAATAATATATACGCCTTTCACTGCAGCCTTTGTAACATTACTTTCTGATCACTTTCCGTTTACAAAAATCCTGATTCTACGATGCAAACTTGGATGCTTTAACACGCAACTATTGATGAAACACTGGGTACACTACTAAACTTAAGTGTTAATTTATTTCTGTCACAAGGGGCCGCGGTGGCTCTGTGGTAGAGCGTTCACCTCTGGTGCTTGGAATCCCGGGTTCGATCCCAGCCCCCGCCAAGTGAACTTTGTGGTGGATAAACACCGTGTGCGTGGGTTTTCTCGGGGTTCTCCCGTTTCCTCCCACTTTCTTCATTCCACCATTTATTCATTACTCATCATCACCGTCTCCTTTAGCCTAACCGGCATAATCGTGGGACGTAAAACTCAAAGATTTCATTTCATTTTCATTTCTATCACAGTCTATCTATTTCGTGATGGAGACAAATTGTAACGCAGCTGACATTCTCATTATTCTCCTAATCAATCAATCAACATACCCCATCGCTCTATAAAAGCCCCTTGAGAATATATAACAGCTCTATCTAGTGGATAGCGTGTACGCCTCTGCTGCACAAGGTTCCTGGCTATATTCTCAATGGAAGGGCGCTTGATTGCATTACATTGTTCTAATTTCGGCTAAGACTGCAGATCCACGTCTCATCTATCCTCAGCACTGAAACGGGACGCTAAGCTTTAATAAACAAACTAGACTTCCTAGAAACCACAGCTCTAATCAACAAAACAACCAAAGGTTTTAGCATTAATTAATTAATTAACTAACTAACTCTATGTCCTATGGAACCGGGAGATTCAATGCCGTATTCACAAAAGCTCTCCATTGATTTCTATTCTTAGATAACTGGATGCAGTTTCTACTTTGTATTCCTATTTCTGTGAGATCCATCTTAATGTTGTCCTTTAATCTACACCTAGGTTTTCCTAACAGTACTTTTCCAATAGGCATGCGCACGAGATGAGTCGAGACAGGATTTTCCTGACAAAATTCGAGTCGAGACACGGCTCTTTCAATAGAAAGATATACATTTTTCGAGTCGAGACATCACTTTTACAGCACATTTTCGAGACGAGACAGCCACAAATCTTGTCTCGTGCGCATCCCTATTTTCCAATTGGAATTCTAGTTAAAACTTTGAAAACGTTCCTACTTTCTTCCATTATGGCTACATGACGTGCCCACCTGAGTCTCTTAGATTTGATGACCCTAACAATGTTTGGTAAATGGTATAAATTATGTAGTACCTCGTTTTGAAGTTTCCGTCATTCTCCATTCCCGTTCCTCTTGGGTCCGAATATTCGTCTCAGGAACTTGTTCTCAAATACTTTCAGTCTATATTCTTCCCTCAGAGTAAGCGACTATGTTTCGCAACCATACAGAACAACAGGCATGATTATCGTTTTATATATTTTAAGCTTCAAATTCCTCAACAGAATTCGCGACAACAAGAGATTTTGAACGGAATAATAACACTAATTCCCTACGTTTAGCCAACTTTTAGTTTCTTCGTGAATATGGTTTTCGTGTGTTAATATTGTTCCTAGATATTTGAAAGTATCTACTTATCGAAGGTGTTATTTGATATTTTAACACATCCATACCAGTATTAATGTACAAAATAAATGAAATGATTCAGAAATCTCAGAACTAGTAAAAGAAATAATAAAATAATCAGGAACCCTTAGTACTAATGAACAACATAATCAAAAAAAATAATCCAGAAATCTTAGTATTAATAAAAAAATAATAAAATAATAAAGAAATCTTAGTATACTAATCAAAGAAATCATCAATAAAGCTTAGGATTCTCAGTATACTAACCAAAGAAATAATCAATAAAACTGAGGATTCGTAAACAAAATAAGAAGTTATCTAAGAAATTTAATAGTACTAAATTTCAGTACTATTAAAAGAAACTAATAAACAAATATCAGTACCGTTAACAGAAAAACCAAACACTAAAATAACCAACAAACTTCAGTAGCAATGAACAAAATAATCAATGAAATAATTAAGAAATCAAAGTACTGTTGAAATATGAGATTTATCCTAATTCTAGGTTCTAGTTTGGGAGTGTTTTGCGCTAGGTACAACAATGAAATCTCATAAATCGAACTTAAAAGAATTTTAATAGGGTTTAATTTTGGATATGAATTATGCGTCTATTAGTGTCTAGCACAAACAGATTTCTCTTTGTGGCAAACTCTTTCTTTTTATTATTTTTTTTATTACTGACACGCCTCTCTTTGAGTAGTATTAAATATTTTCTAGGTGTCTATATTTATTACTAGATGAAATACCCATTCTTCGCTGGGGGGCTGTATTTGGAAGTCAACGTATCACCATTCATTTCCGCGACGGCGAAAACTATGGATTTGACACTAATATCGGTCATTTTGGGCTATATTTTACATGCCTTGGTATCCCCCATCCGCTGATCCCCTGCCCGCATATAATGGTAGCTGAATTTCCAAGTCGTCGCTAATAGAAGTATCACCGTTGATCTCAAGGACCGCGAAAACTCTATATTTGACACTAATATCGGGCATTTTGGATTACTTTTACATGTCTTGGTATTCCCTCCCCCCCTTCCCCCCGGTGACCCCCGGACTGAAGCCGAATAGGGCGAATTTGAAAGTTAATGCGATCGGAGTTTCATCATTGATCTCAGCGACCGCGAAAACTGTGAATTCAAAACTAATATCGGTTGTTGTCTACTACTTTTACATGTCCCGGTAAACGCCCCCTGATTCGAAATTTTAAAAAAACGCTTCGTGTTGATCTGGGGATTGGACCAAAGTACCAATCCCAAAGTACCCGTGACCAAATTTTGGTAACTCTCGGTCCACTCGTCTGGTCTCCAATCCGCACACAGGCAGACAAACACACAAACAAACTCTTCATTTTATTTATATTAAATTATATGCAATCGTATATCTTAAGCAACGTTATGCAGTTATTCATAGAATTATATTCAGTATATCAAAATTACTTACCTACTTACATTCAATGCATCTCATATATTCGTATATTCGTACACTTGTATATTACTGCATTAATTTTCGTATATTCATAGGAATAAATATCTTATCTGATAAGTTATAGTAAAATCCGTTGATTATTCTTGTCTAATGTTGTAATCATGTTTCTCTTTTTTTTAGGTAAGTATTTTTCTGCGTCCAGGATTAGTCGAATTATACATATATGTGTCTGCAGTACGTGAGTACCTGCTTAAAATTCATATTTATCTATTCTATTATGAAATAATAAAATTAATGTAATAGTAAAATAATAATTCATAATACGTTAATATTTTAATGCTTTGACGAATAATTCTTAAATATGAATAATTTGTTCACCAATAATTAATTTCATATTTTCATAAATACTGATTAATTCAATAGAAATCATACCATTAAATGAACAATAAAAAATTCACATGCTTCACAAACAATCAAAGGAGACTTATGTTTATCCCTTATGGGCGTTCTACATCAGTGTACTCTCACCAAGTTTGTCGTCGAAAACTAACTGTGTTTAAATAAATAAATATATCATAGCAAAGTCGTAGGAAATGGCATGACGGACTTTTAATTTCCTGTTTGCTAAAAAAATATGCTTCTTTCCTTTCTAACTAGTAATCTATATGAAAAATATTTGCCTAACTTGTCCCGGTTTCAATTTCTTTAAAATTTTGAGCATTCGACTAACAAATATCATCATTGTCAGATCATGATTCTTCCGGTAACTTTACGTTTTGATTTCCAAAAGTGGAGAGATTAGGATTTAGTTTAATCTCGATGGAGCTTTGGGAGCTAACCAGCAGCTTGTCTCACTGGCCAAATCAAAACTCAAAAATACAGTATTGTGTTCTTCATAAGCTTGGTTTTGCATTTCTGTCATTCTCTAAACTCATTCCTAGTTATCCTGGTCGTATACCTATCATACTCATAATTTAATTAATTTAATTCTAATTTTTTTCATGTCTTAAAATGAATAAATCTACCTTCATGACCTACTTGCTATATTTCTTTTCTTAACTTTGCTGTATATATTGTTTTAAAATTAAGCAAGCTTTCTTTTTCTGTTTATTACATGTCATGAAGACATAAAGAAGTGTTTCAGCTGAGCTGTTATGTTTGCTTCCCTTTCGTATCATTCCTGTCTTTTGTTAGAAGCTATGCTTTAACCATACACTCTTTGATGTTGAAATAGATGAATTCACTATAAACCTGTTATAGTTAATTGTAAGAATATTACTTCTTGCTTAAAAACAATCTTTAGAGCTACGACTAAGTGATAATGAATTAAAATGAAAATAAATATGTATTCATTAACATGTATAGACTATATAAACACACACAATGTAAACATCCTAGGTATTAATTATAGTTTTTCTCTGACTTTATTTTAAGAAAACATCCGAGAATGATTTTTTCTTAAATATATATGTGCATAAACTGATAAACCTAAGACGATCACTTCAGGTGATAATGACGTAAGGAATCTTATCGTTCGTGACATGTCATGAATGTTCCTACAACAACTGCTATCAGATCGACAGGTTCGAAATCGAATCTCGAAGTAAGTGTCCGAAACCACTTATGTAACGTGCTCTGATCTACTCCAGCTCTGAAGATAGCAAGTATGCTGCCTTTTCTCCTTTAATTGAGAACATTGTAGCAGATTAAAAAAAAAAAAAAAACCCTACAAGCCCTTACAAGATTTGTCACTGTCCCTAGAAATTTTACTTTGCGATCAAATTTGATTGCAATGTCTCTCTCCATAAGTTTAATTTGAACAACAAACCACTTAGGTCTATTGAATAAATTTTTCTTGATTTCATTTTCATCCGTATTTCGGAGAGTACTCTATAGAAATACGAAATCTACAAGCACGCAGCTTAAAGTACCAGTCTTTTTTTTTATTCATCCTGTTTACCATCACTTCTCACAATTAGGAAGTGTAAACTTTTAGTAGTACTCATAGTGCTGTTTTGATTCAACTTACTTCTAGTTACTAGTAAATAATTAAAAGTCTCTTAATATCTAGTGTCTCCGGGCATAATCACTTAAACTTTCTTAGTCTCCGATCAAAGGTGGGCGGGTTTGGGTTTTAAAATATCTACCTATATGTTAAAACTATCTTGAAAGCGATAAAAAAATGTGTAAGCCTCTTAGTATCCTCAAACTATGTTGAATTATTGGCTAGAACTGTTGAAATAACTATATTTACGCACTGTAGAACTGTTTTCCTGGGATCAAACAGGGATGTAAGCCACACACAACAAGCCTGCATCATGTTGTTATATGCTTATCGACACTTTTCTCTATAAATTTGGAATCGAGAATCCCAGCTCTCCGCCATGTTGAAATATAAGATTTATCCTAATTCTAGGTTCTAGTTTTGGGGTGTTTTGTGAGAGGCACAATAATGAAATCTCATAAATCAAACTTAAAAAAAAAATATAATATGATTTAATTTTGAATGTGAATTATGTGTCTTAGTGAACTGTATTATATAGGGATGGCCACAAAGTTCCGGGTCTCGGAGATCCGATTTTCAAAACCGGTTCCAGACCCGTAAAGGAGGCACAAAGTTCACCTTCAAAAAAAATGCAAAGAGGACCATGCGCTTGTGCCTTCCCCGCCCAGACCCGCTTGTGCCCCCAGAAAAAAATTTTGGTCCACCAGTGGGTGTTTAGCCAAATGAGTTGGCCAGTTTGCCTGTTTAGCCGATGAGTTTGCCAGTTACCCAGTTTATTTAGTCAAATGAGACAAGCTGCCGCCGCCTGGGAGCCTGCTTGTCGCTTCCACCATTTCATCTAGCATACTGTTCACAGCCTGCCAGCAGCTCGGGTTTAGCGTAGGGATGGTCAAAAAGTTTCGGTTCCAGCGGAACCGGTTCCACGAGGAACCGGTTCTTGGAGATCCGGTTTTCAGAACCGGTTCCGGATCCGGTACCAGACCTTGATCCGAAGAACCGGTTCCAGAGCTGGATCCGAAGAACCGGTTCCAGACCTGGATCCAAAAAACCGGTTCCAGACCTGGATCCGAAAAACCGGTTCCGAAACCGGATCTTCTAGAACCGGATCCGATTGGACCCGAAAACCGGTTCCAGTAGGAACCGGTTCTGGCCATCCTTAGTGTTATACACTTGAAAAGCCTAACACAAACAGATTTCTCTGACACTGTTGATACCTGATTGTTCCCGATGCTGATGAATATTCAGTTCCGTGCTTCTGATTGTCATTTCAGCTCCGATCCTGATATGGTGTTGATTGGTGGTAGTTTATTATCTCGGAGACAAAGTGACTGATGGCTAAGTAATCCTTTACTAGTCCTGTAACGATTATGCCGAACACTTTCCTTTTCGGCGATATTAAACTTGAATGCTGTTTAAATCGAATTCAGATAAACGAAAAGTACAAAACTGTAGTTATGTCCATGGCGACAATAGACGCCATGAGTGCCACTTCTGAGTGCCACTTGACTGCCCTCTCTTTAAAATTATCTAATATTTTATATATCAGGATCTTTGCTGAAGCTGATAATCTAAAAGTCCGTGGACGTGACGTAAAGCCACGAGCAGAAATAAAACTATTTTGAGTCCAAGTTCCAGAAGTTCCAGAACAAATTTCGGAATTTAGAAAGGAAGGAGTATGTCTGCGCCAGCTTTTCGTAATGATTTTTTTTATGTAAGTAAAGTTGTCATCACTGCATAAGGATAATTCACAAACATAATTATATAATAGAATGTACACCATGATTCAATTTCTTACATACAATTGTTTACAAGAAAATTTATTTCCGTATTTTCTGATGTTTCATAAATTTATACCATTAAAATGAAAATTAGCTTTAACTTGAAATAAAATTTAAGATTGGGACTACCACAGTACTAGTGCATCAAATAATCCCCCAAAAACCCACTGTAAATGTACAAAACAATCACGAACTTGCAATTCAAGAAAAAAAATGACAGTTGAGACAAAAAGAAAGTTAGTGTGGTTGTACCATATTCGATACTTATTCCTTACGTTTTGTGTTCCTAAAGTACTTCACTAGTTTATGTCTGAAATTGTATATTTCGTTAGATCCTCTATACGGAAAAGATTTTCTTTTTGTTTTTTATCTATACGAAATATCTGTTAACACAAGGGTGAATGAAGGTATTTTTCCCTATCGCATTTCTCGTTATGTGTACCTTTTTATATTTTTTTCCTTCCATGAGATAATTATATATACTAGTTCTCAAAGTTTCACATGACAAAAAGACAAACTTTTGAAAAAGAAAGCTACAAATATAACGTGTTCTTTTTTCATTATGTCTCATTGTGCTAGTTTGTTGTTGTTCGATATCAAAATGATATAATAAAAAAGACTAGAAAGAGCAGATTTCTGTATAAGTGAAAGATATATATATATATATATATATATATATATATATATATATATATATATATATATATATATATATATATATATATATATATATCCTTATATACGATACCAATGATCGTGCTCTGCCGTTGAATCAATCGCAGGGAGAAAAGAGGACTGCCAATCTTTTTGGCAGGTTTACTTTGAAAACTGAAGCCCGGAAGAAAAGAAACGACTGGTTCTGGATAACAAGGTATTGGAAGATCGGGTGCTGCGAAATAAGGGGAACGGTTACAATTGGTTAGTAGCGGAGACAGAGAAGTGCGTTGAAGAAACTTTAGACGGAAGTTTTATTTTCTTCTTTTATTTTTGTATTTTTTTCTTTTTTCTAGTATAAAACTTGGAAGAAAAGATACAGAGAACAAATGAGGAAGAACTAGATAGTAAAGAAAAGTCAGAAAGAGGCGAAATGAAAAGCGAAAAAAAAGCAAATGTTGCAATACGAGTTGGAGAGAATGAGTCTATATTTATCAATACGTTTGGTAGTCTTTTATATTTGATATTTTACGTCTCCATTCTTATGTTTTCACCTTATGTCTTCTTGAAAGACTGATACAAGAAATATAACGAGAAAATTAACAAAGAAGAAGAAGAATAAAGAAAATCAAATTTTAAGTACTAGTTATGAAATAATGAAAAGTTTACGACTTGGACTATGTGTCATTCTAAATTCATACTTGCGTCGGTCGTTCATACAGTGTAATTCCCAACCACTTTCTTTTAGAACCCTTGACTTTTTATTTTCAGCAGCAAATGCAATTTCCCTTATTGTTATGTTGCTGAAGAAACCTCGCAACAAATTTCGTTACGCAAGTTCTATGCATTCCTCCCAGGTATATTTATCATCAGTCTTTCTTCTTTTGAGTGTTTGTGTCTGATGAAGAGAACGTTAGGTCCTTGAAACTGTAACACATTGTAAGTATAGTTTTTAATATTCTGCTCTGGTCGGAACTGTGTTTTATTTGTTACTCTACTTATCCAGAGCCATGGAGTTTGTTCATTATTTCTTCTTTTCTTGTCACATTTTCTTCTTATCTATTTCTAATTTCGTAGAAATAAGGTTAGTTTTCCAGCACGTCGACTTAAACTCGGTACTCTTAAACTTACTGAGAGGATATTAATAAGTTATTTCCAACTAAGTGCTTTATAACGTCAAAGTTTGCTGTTCCTCTTCTCAGCAAACTACACGGTTAGTCTTCGGCAACAAGTCTTCGGTTTGTCGGCAAATTGCCTGCTCGCTAGCAACATCTTTTGGTATCAATTAGAAGGCAGCGCTAACATCTATTAGCCTGACTGTAAACTAATTGGAATCAGCGTGATTGATCGACTACGACGTCTTGTTTTTATAATAAAGAAATATCTAAATATATTCGTCAGATGTTTATGCAACTAGTAACCGTTAAATGTTTTGAGGTTTGTATATTAGAGCAGGCGGCTGATAATAAGTTGAGACTGGTTGCTTTACAATAAGGGTAACTCTATACTGTTCCGTTAGTAACAATCATAAAATTTTTCGCATACTTAATATTTTTTCATAAAGTTTTCTGGGATTTTTAAAATAAAACAAAAATCGTATCATGTTCTGCTACATAGTCACAATATCCCCAAAGTAAATTCTATTAACTTGTTCATATTGTACTGAAATGTACTCTTTACTACTTGCAGTCAGGAGGATACGGTGGTTCAATGGTAGAATGATTACCTCTGGTGCTTGGGGTCCCTTGTTCAATCTCAACAGCAGTCAAGTGAGCTTTATGGTGGACAAACGCCATGTGCGTTGGTTTCCTCCCACATTTTTCATTCCATCAGTGTTATCTATCTCATTATCTCACTAAAGCCTCGATGCACAAACGTAGGACGATAAACGGTAACAAAAATACATTAAATATTCCAGATTCGAAAGATTAGGTATAACAGGCATAGATCAGAGGGGAATAAATCCTCAATTCTTATTTAATTATGTTTTCGGATGGTTTAAGGCATGCTTGAGTCTGTCTAGGAAAATATTACTTACTTTATCTTGGTTACTGACTCATGAACACTTTCTTAACCTAGTTCAGTGTCAGAGGCTGCTAATTGAACAGCTCAAACTTAAACTCTTAAATATGTTTACAAAATTGTTTCAATTGCATATCTTTCATCTTCTGCATAATTAAATAATGGTCCCTAAAGGCCTTGTCTATTTATCGTAGACAGAACACATTGAGATTTCTAAGAATTTCATGTTGCTTTTTCTTCTACCTAACCCAAAACCGGTGCAACGACATTGCGCAAATTTTTCTAAGGATTAGATCGTTTATAATCTCTGTACTCTATGACTTATTAACGAGGAGCAGATAATGCTGAAATTGCGCGTTTCCACGACACGACGTTGCCAACAACAGGATTCACGAAATTCTGTGAAATGTTGCACCGAAATAAAATATATAAACGTTATTCCTTTGTGACATATACTTGTGTTGTATTCTAGTATTAACAAAGCATTCTAATATTTCGATCCTGATTGGCTCGTTTTGATTCTCGTCATTGGCTTGTTGTATTATTGTCTTACTATATCTGCAAGCAGCACAGTAACCGCTCATTCCTGTAACAATTTATACGATAATAAGATATAGCAAATCTTTTTCACGGCACCTAAGAACAGTAACTAAAATACAAATGTAAATATAAGGATCATTTATAGAAAGGTGAAATGACAATTACTAAGATACGTAGTAGGCTTACCTGAAATATGTAAACAAATCCTTGTTTGTGATTTTCCAAAACTGGAAAATGTAATCAAATCTTTTTCTCTGATTGGTCAAACGTCTGTCCACGATATTTAAAGGGAACTTATAGAAATATGTTTTTGTTTATTTTATATAAGTTTGTTTTCCTTATAGTTTTGCAATAACTATTTGCTTCCAATAACTATTTTCTTGCAGTTTTAATCTTACAGACAGACATGATACAGAAATGTTTATGGTAAAGATGGCAACGCTGCACAACATTTTTTGCGCAATTTCCAATTTTGTTGCCTGCTCATTAAGGCTTTATCTGTGTCAACAGATAAGGAGTGAAAGTTTGCGCAATTTCAGTGCTCTCCCCCAAAACAAAAATATGTACATGAAAATATCTTGCATTAAATATTTTGATTTGAATTCTTGGATATAGTCAGAAAAAGAGTTATATGGATAATTTAATTATACTCTCTCATTAGTAATATCCACTTCTAAATCCAACAGCGATCAATCAAATGCAGTGAATTGTATGAATACACACACATACACACTATATATATATATATATATATATATATATATATATATATATATATATATATATATACAACGAGAGAGAGAAATAGTACAAATATGGCAACTAATTAACAGAAGGTAATATGATATTTTTATTATTAAAGCGGTCTACAAGTTAATTAAAAGTATAAATTTTATAATTCTTTTTAATGTAGTTAATTGAAATTTGTAATACAAAATTACTTTTTACGAAACTGTATTTAATTATAGAACGACAAACTGACTTCAAACGATACATGTATGATTATAATTGAAAGAGATTATTAATTCTGGCTAAAGTATAGATTTTTTATGGAAATAAAAACTTGATATTAGTTACGTTTATATTTTTCTTTTAATATTAATTTTGAAATTAAAATTCTATCGCTTCTTCGAAGGCAAAAGTAAAAGCTATTAAGCTTATTTGATTTAAAATAAATATAAAACATGTCGTACACTATATATTTCAATAATTAATATTTTTCTGACCAGAGTATGTACTTCTTCATTACAAAATAAAATATTTCGTAACTGTTTCCATAACGTAACACTATCTTTCTCAGACGTTAATATGTATGTCCATATTCATGTAGGTTATAGAGAAATCATAATATTAAATCATTTACATAAATTTTCAATTGTTGCTCCTTATATGTCCCTATTATATAATATGATAGATCAATAATTTAATATTGTGATGTCTCTCCCTACATTACTTACATTAATATGAACATACATATTAAAGTCTGAGGAAGATAACGTTACGTTATGGAAACTGTTTCGAAATATTTTAATTTGTACATATTCTGGTCAGAAAAATATTAATTATTTAAATAATAATTCCAGACACAATATGAAGGAAACCATATTTCAATATAGCATATATCACACCCTTACTACAAAAGTGCCACAAAACAAAAAAGTTAGTTGTGAGTAAATCGCATTTGAAAGTGTTGGTAATACATTCACTTCAATGTTACTCACTAGTGAAACTAGCGCTCTCGTGCAGCTTCTAAAAAAAGCTAGGGCCATGATTCTTATATTGCCGGATAGACGGCAGGCTCACTAATCCGATGACAATTTTTGAGTTGTGGCACTTTTGTAGCAAGGGTGCGATATATATCTTGCGTGTCAGTTATTGAATATAGACAACACTTGTGTCAGGATCATGGTAACGCACATTGAAAAATCCAAAAATCCAGTAATTTACTTTCGGAAATAAGTTGTACTTGGGTGGTTTTAACCTTTTTCCGGGCCGTGGGAAGATATCTTCCCAAAATCATAGTGTCAAAAGTGAATTATTTAGGTTGGTGGGAATAGCATTTCCCACTTGGATATCGTACAGTAAGGCAGGTCGACAATGACTATTTTGGAGAGCAAATCCCTGCTTCTGCTGACGTGATTAGCACTCACGTTAGTGCGCACTATCTGGCGTGTAAATAGTAAGCACTTTTTATTGATTTCTGTTTCCATACAATTCGATCCATACCCATTAGCATCGGGAGGGGAGGGCAAGAGGGGGCATTTGCCCTCCCCTGGAAATTGAAATACCTCTAATGTTATGCAATTTGAGGCACTTTCGGGACAAAATTGCAAATTTTCAGGAGTTTTGCCCCCCTGGAAAATGTTGTTGCCCTCTCCTGTAAAAAATCCTGCCGGCACCAAGGTCCATACCATTCGCTTTCCAAGTGCGTTCTTGTTTTCTGAAAAGAAATTTACCTAAAATACCGAAAATATAATTTTGGTGATGTATCCAGGGACGGCGCCAAGGGATTCAGGGGCAAGTGGCTCCAGATCTTCCCTTGTCCTCCCTTGTGTCCCCACAAAGTTTTATTATTTTAATTATTATTGCACATATTGTATTAATATTGCACATTTTTTATATGTTTTGTTTGATTTACCCCCATTCCAAGCTTGTCTTCCCCCAGGGCCATCGCAACTCTGAGAACCTAGCGGCGAACCTGTTTGTTTCTGGCAATTCGTGGATGGCCAGTATGCAGTTTTCATGCAATGCAGCCAGCATTGCAATGCAGCCGGCATGCAATGCAGCCAGCATGCAATATAAAAAAATATTCATCCTTCTACTGTGGAAAAAAAACCGCTTTAAATTAGGCTCGTGGAAAGAATACTTCCCACCCCATAATCTATGGGAAATACATAGAATAAATGGAATCCACCAACATAATTATTCATATTCGCCTGGTGGAGATCTTATTTTAATAGGCATAACACAGCATCATATCTACTAAAAAAAAAAAAAAAAAAAAAAAACGGCCCGGAAAAGGGTTAAAAGAAAAATCATATGATTTTGTTTATATTTCACAATTCACAACTACAAGTGACATCTAAAAACAGACCATGTATTTATACAAAATATGAAACAATATTTATATGAAGAAAAAAAAACAATTCTGTTACACACTTGAAACTTCCCTTACTTTTCTACATAATCACTACCTTCATTTAAACATTTGTCGTGTCTGTTCAAGAACTCCAGAATTTCCATGTCATACTCTTTTTGCTGTCAGTTCGTTAAGCCAGATGGTCACTTTATTATCCAAGTTTTCGGCAGTTTGAAAACTTTTACTCTGCCAGAAAGTCTTTCAACTTAGGATAAAGGTGAAAACCGCTAGCACCAAAATCCGAGCTATAAGGTGGATGGTGAAAAATTTCCCATCCGAATTGATCCAGCAATTCTTGAGTTGCAACAGCGGTGTGAGGGTGGGTATTGTCGTGAAGAAGCACAATTCCTCCAGAAAACATTCACCCCGGTTTTGGATGGCTAGCTGTACTTTTGTTAAAGTCTCACAATTTCGATTTGCATTGATCATAGTGCTGCTTAACATGAAGTCTGCCTAAAGAACACCTTTATGAACCCAAAAGACGGTTGCCATGATCTTTCGTGTTGAGAGAGGTTGCTTGAATTTTCTCCTAGATACAGGGCTGGCAAAACATGATTTAATTTAATGAATAGGAGCGGGAAAATTTAGTGCGGTTGTCTTTACCTTGTTTATTATTTCATGCTATGTAGTTGTTGAGATAATTCATTACATTTATAAAACACTTTTCAGGATTCTTTTTTTTTAGAAAAATAATTCTAGCGTTAAATGCACTTTTAAAAAAATGTCTCTCTAGTCTAACACTACAATTTATCGTATTTTTTGCACTTTGTTGTCTCGTTGTTTAAAATATCAGCCCTTAAGCTGTAAATTGAAGTGGCTTGCTCTAAATTTGATGCTTTGTTTAATACATCATGATATGATCACTATCATAAATATTCTTAGGTTACTGAAACAGGCTGCTTATTGCAGAGAGGGTTATTCACTTACTACGACCTTCAGGTTAACCTCCTTGTGTTGATGTATTAATTACATCAACTTTAATACCATCCACTGGTTGTAATCTTCTTCTTCCTTTTCCTCGTTTTCCTTCAACTATACTGGTCATTTCCAACTGAATGATCTGTGAAGTCACAGCTAACTTCCCGCCTTCCCAGCTCGAGGGAAAAAACTGGCAGGAATAAAAGACAGTAGCCTACAGATAGACAAACAAGAACAGTGTTAGCGTAGTTGACGGTTTACTGCAATAACCATTTATCATGCCCCTCACAACACAATTTTTGATTACTCTTTTCCTAGGCTACTAAGAAAAGAACTTTTTAAAGGAATCTGAGTCCCTGCGCTATCCATGTTTATTAGCATACAGGGAAATATATTTTTTTCATTCTTTGAACTCAATTTGAATTTTAATTACATGTTTTTCTCTGATTTATTCTTTCCCTTGTTCTGTTTCCACTAGATTTGCACAGGGTTATTCAAACAGAATTGTACAAAACTAAACCGTATTAATTTTTTGTCGTACTGAAACGACATACTGATTCAAAATAGGTCGGAAAGCAGAAAACAAGGTTCTAACTTTTATAGTTTGTGTTTTGTAGTTTACGTCAAAGACGCTATACTCGCTAGTTGTAACGTAAACAGTTAATAATGCAAATGGTGACGCTGTGTGCGTATTGTGTGATGGAATTCGCACTTGCAGGATCTGTCGTAATGGTGTAAAGACAGTTTCATAGAAAATTCAAGAAACAAGTACCGCATAGCAATTACTTTTCACGCTGGGTTCAGAAGTTTGAATCTACTGGAAGAAAACTGAGGATACATTGGGATGCGTCTGGAAGAAATGGATTATTGGTTAGACGTCTGTCGTATTAACACAGATTTCATATCTAGCACTTGTAATGTCCACCAAAACTTCCTTAATTATTTCCCATCAAATTTACCTTAGTATATGGATCCAGTACAAAATAAATTTGCTTTAGTTTTGCACTATTCTTTTTGAATAACCCGGTACATTATTTAAATTTAATTTGATTTATGAATAACAAAATTATACATCATATGGTTTAATGTTCATGAAATAACTACACGTTAAAGCAGATTTGAGGGAAAATACAGGCAAAAGAAATGTATTAAAATTCCAATCTGTTTTAAAGAAAATTATTTAAAAAAAAACTTCATAATATCAATTAATGAGCTTAAAAATTGAAAGATGGCACAGATATAAACATGCTAATCACATCATCATCATCACCATCATAGATATTCTGCCATTATTGGCAGTCACTTGCCGCAACTAGGAAGCTTCCATGTTCCATCGTCTTCCGTTAATCTCTTCGTTTACACGTATGATTTTTCTGTTTTGATGTCATCCATTAAATGTAGTCTTCTTTACCCTATCTCGCACGTCCACCATGATAGAATTCCTTCTTAGCCAGTGTCCCAACTAGTTTCCCTTCTTCTTCTTAATAACTTCTAAAATTGTTGTTTTCTCCGCCGTCTCATTTGTTTTATGCTCTATCCACTTAATTATCTCCATTCTTCTTCACACCCACATTTTGGAAGCTTCCAGTTGTTTCCGTATCACAAATCTGTAATAATTTTAAACAGTATTGTACGCAAGGACATGTCCGGGCTTAGTAAATTACCAACCCTCCTCCCCCTTTGAAAATACGAAAATTCGATTTAGAGGCCGTTCAAAAATCTTGTAGGCTCTGATGCAAAAACTAATTATTGGCCAAGATCACAATCTTTTGATGCATTCTTTTCGGATCATTCCTAAAATTCTTGTTAGTATTGCTGAAGCGCTCTCTACTATCGGTCAGTTTCGATTAATGTTATATATATATCTCCTCTCCTAGAAGCTGCGGAACTGAATTTAAATTTAAACGGCATCGGAAGTGTCACTGTTCATCTGAGCGAACCCGAAAACTGTAGATTTAGCACTAATATCAGTCATTTTCGAATATTTTATATATCTTCTCCCTCCTCCTCCAAATTTAAATGACATCTCATTCTGAAAACTATGGATTCTACACCCTCTTTCTTAACTTACCGTCAAAGTGAAATGTTGGAAACTATTCCAGGCCCGAACCTCATCTATGTTGAAAATTTAATTGAAATTATTAGAATGATTCAACAGTTATTAAATTATAAACTTAGTTATTTTCAATTTTTTTATATAGATTTTTAAATCCATTCATTAAGCTGGAAGTCTGTTATTATGAAACGAGTGTACCTACAGAAATTACGCTCACTCCGTTTAAGCTGATTGAAATCGAACAAGAGCGATAATGTGTATGCATTACAGGTGATGAATATTTTCCTCAAACAAAAGACAGTCATATTTGTGTGTTCCGTTTGCGGTGCTGTTGAAGAGGAGGAAACCCAAAATACCCGCGAGAAGTCTCATAACTCACTCTGAAGAACACAGACAGATGAATAACTTCATAATTGTCAAGCCCTGTGCCAATGCACGATGAAAGTATAAGTTAGAGACCGCACTCAACCGTTTAATTAAGCTTATAAGCTCAGATTCTTGAGAGACGGAGGGCGAGACAGGAAAGGGAAGAAGCCATAAGAATAAGGAAAATATTTGAATTGGTTGAAAATTACCTGCGCTCTTTAGAAGTTCGTAATTACTTTTCAAGGTTTTCGGTTCTCATCGAGAGAAGAACGAGAGAGAAACTCTTAAGTCACTGAAAGTATTTGCTCTTCTAGGTGTTCTTTCTTTAGTGGCTGAAAATTTAAATTTCCCTGACATGTTATACAAAATAAGTTCTATGTGTTCGTTACAAGTAGTATCTGCGTCAATGTTTGGATTATCTGTGTCATCGTTACAAGTATCTGTGTCATCGTTATGAGTATGTGTGTTACCGTTAGAAGAAGACAAAAAACAATAAACATACTCTACTATTTCACAGTGTGCTTTTATTACGTATACGGTACAAAAATAAGCAAACAATCTGTACAAGCTATCAATTATTAGCAACAATAGTATGTGAATTGAAAATTTTTACCAAAGGACGTTTAGAAAAAACTCCATGATTCAAATGACTACAAAACGATTGAGAAGCGAGATGTTTCATAAAATTAGTTTACCTCAAATTAAAGTGCTTTTTTTTTTGGCTTAACTAAGTACAAAAAGAAATAAACAATCTGTTCCAGCAGCATACAACCTAGTACCACTAGTATATGAATTAAAGAATTTTTCTAAAGGAGGTTTACCAAAAAAGTACATAATTTAAATGACTACAAAACGGTTGAGAAGAGAGATGTTTCATAAAATTAGTTTAACTTAAATTAAAATGCTTTTCTGGCTTGGCTAAGTACAAAAAGAAATAAACAATCTGTTCCAGCAGCATACAACCTAGTACCACTAGTATATGAATTAAAGAATTTTTCTAAAGGAGGTTTACCAAAAAGTACATAATTTAAATGACTACAAAACGGTTGAGAAGAGAGATGTTTCATAAAATTAGTTTAACTTAAATTAAAATGCTTTTCTGGCTTGGCTAAGTACAAAAAGAAATAAACAATCTGTTCCAGCAGCATACAACCTAGTACCACTAGTATATGAATTAAAGATTTTTCCTAAAGAAGGTTTAGAAAAAAAACTACATGATTTAAATTACTACAGAACGGTTGAGAAGCGAGATGTTTCAAAAAAAATTAGTGTAACTCAAATTAAAATGCTTTTCTGGTTTGACTAAGTACAAAAATAAGTAACCTGTTCCAGCAGCACACAAGCTAGTAGCAATAGAGTGGGAATTGAAGATTTTTTCTCCCCAGGGAGGTTTAGAAACAAAAGTGCGTGATTCAAATGTCTACAAAAGGGCATAATAAGCAAGATGTTTCATAAAATTAGTTTAACTCTTATTAAAGTGCTTTTCTAGTTTCGGCTACAGAAAATAATGAGTGTCGCGTAAAGAACACAACTTCTGAAACGCCCGCCATTTCTATTCTAATAAATTGGCAGCACTGAACGTTACACGATCTTCATCTGTTGTCTTATGTGGTTAGTAGTCATGGAGCGTTGAATAGCGCATGGTTGTCATGTTTTCTGTAAAGGTAAGAATGAAGGCCCTTCACGACGGAACAGTGTTGTTATAGTGAAAACTTATTAGAAATGTCTTGAATGTTGTGAATTTTTATCCGTACAGAAAACAGATGAAGATCATGCGCTATTCGGCGCAACGTGACTACTAGCTACTAAGACAGTAGATAAAAATCATGTAACATTCACTGCTGCCAACTTACTAAAACATAAATGGCGGGCATTTCAAATGTTGCGGTCTCTATGGGACACCCTTTAAAAACAGGAGCGTCATTTCAGACTTTGCTTGAGGGGGGCAAGAGCACTGTCGACATAAGATTTTCATGTTTTGTACTAGTATATTAATAGACAATCGATTACAGTATATGTATTCCTCAAACTCTTGGGGGGGGGGCAATTGCCCCTCCTGCCCCCTTAAATGACGCCCCTGTTTAAAAATCGTTATTAGCTGGCCGCTCCCATCTTCATACGGTGAAGACAGTGTTGGCATAAAAATATAAGTGTTTGTATCATATTTGCAGTTTATTTACGTCCTCTATACATATCGTGTAGTGTGGTAAAGTATTTTAGGTGCAGTGCTTCTAAATGTGTGTATAAACAACAAATGTTACATATTTTCTTAGGTATAAGTTGTAAAAGGCAAGGTTTTAGTACATATAAATATAAATAAATAATGCAATTATTCCTCACCAACACATCGTTTCATATAAATATAAGTACACCGCCAGAAATTTTATATTCAACGAACAGCACTAGTATCTATGAATAAAGAGCAAAATGAACATGAAAATCTACATAAATATACCTATAAAACACTAGGAGAGAATCACTATAATTTGTAGCTGAACTAAATTACAGTATAAATATGTTACAGAAAGCAATATAAACAAAAACGTTCAGTACAGTACACCGTGTTGAAAAATAAAACTTCCTTTTTTTTTCGTAATGAAATGATGTGCAGAGGACGTTATAAATTTTAGATTTTTATAGAAGATTTGTGTGCTGGAGACTCCATAGAATGAATGTGACAACGTTCGGAGTAATTGTAGTACTAGAGGCGAAAAAAGAGTCATATATATATATATATATATATATATATATATATATATATATATATATATATATATATATATATAATATAGGAAAACGGAAATATTGGGTGGTAAAAGGGACCAGAGAAAGAAAGAAAAGAGTTCGCACACTGATGTCTTCAAAACCCGAAGAGTTGTAGTAAGTGCAGTTGCGAAGGTTCTATTTATCACTCACCGTAGCGCTGTTCCATTTCTGCGAGCTGTACGTGACAAGTGTTTGTAATAACGAAAAGGCCCCTGTAATAAAAATAGAGGGTAAAACACGAGAGGAAAGCTTAGATTATTGGACGTATAAATTCACAAGAAATAAAGATAAATTGGAGCGAACAGAGAAGGTAAGTAGAAAGTATATTTAAAGGCAAGTAAGAAGAAATTTGTAGTGTAAAAGAAGCAACTTGCTTTTTTTTTCTACCAAATTTATATGGAGTAAGTAATTTAAAACATTACTTTAAAACAACTGCAACAAACATACAATATACCATAACATTTTAGTATAAGTAAATATGACAAATCTTTACTTGTAGATTTTGACCCATGTAGTCTCGGATTCGAATCCAATTTGTGTATGAAAAATAACCCCTTATTGTTGAGCGATAGGAGAGTTACATGTGGAATACAAAAATTAAAAACTAACGATTAACCATTAGTTTAAAGTGCCATGCTTGCATACATTTCTAATTGCGCGGATTCAATGGAACTACTTTTAAACATATCAATCCATGGTGTCACGAAAAAAAAAACACCTCAAATTTTAGATACTTTATAAATAATCAACATTTGAGATGACTTTTCAAGAATTTCCATGTAAGTGTATGACTAGAATTGTTCCATTGGAGTGAGCGGCCTAAAATTGAAGTAAGAAATGCAATTTAAAAATGTATCCAAGCATATACACTTTTACTATGGGCATAAATTGTACATCAAAGATCCAGAAAATGCAATTACACACGGGAACTTTCACTATTGACATAAATTGTACTTCAAAGATACAAGAAATACAATTAAAATTGTATCCAAGCATGGGCACTTTTACGATTGGCATAAATTGTACTTCAAAGATCCCAACTTGAGGTGATTTTTCTCAGAACGCAGTGAAAGGTGTGTTTTAAAAAAGTTTTATTGTATTCATCATTCTGGAATTAGTATAGAAAGTGCAATTAGAAATCTGTCCAAGCGTGGAAACTTTTTTTTTTTTTTTTTTTTTTTTTTAACCAGTAAAGTAATCGTTAGTTCTTTGAAGTTCCAATATATCGGAGTGATAAACAGACCTTTCAGGTTCGACTACAGGAAATAACACTAGATGTCCAACTTCGTGAACGAGGCTGTTGCGCTAAATAAGCCTCAAGTTCAATAAAGGAACATAAGTACAGGTAAGCACAAGTTCTGTATAATTGATAGCAAGCCAGAACTTGAGTGCAAGAGAGGCGATCCCTCATTGAAGAAAGTGAGTCAAGTCTTTGTGAGTGCGGTTCCTACGAGGTTAATACGCACGAGATCGAGCTGGCTCGAATTTCATTGAGAATAATGATCCTATGCTCGAGTGAGTACGACTGTCTGAGCTGGTGTGAGCATCATTGGAATTAGTGAGCCTAACTTTCATTGAGGATAGTGAGTCTCAGCTCAAATGAGCCACGATTACAAAATGACTATTAGTATATGCTCCTTTGATGTTCATAAATGCATTAACCAATCAAAATTATCAATTCTACTGCATAAAATAGCATGCAATATTGGAGTAAACTGGCATGGATGAGCTGTCTAAACCAGGCTGATAATCACAAGTGTTCTGTGTCGTTGGCTCTAATTACTTTTAGGACATGGGCGTCATGTAGGTGTTATTCTTTCATCAGTTTCATTGTCTCTTTTAGCCCAAAGAGTACTCCTTGTCTAAAGAGCGTGATGTGAGGAAATATCTACTAGCACTTGTGATAATATACTTATAATATAATATACTTATAATAAACTATGAACTTGAATTAAAAAGATATTATGTTCTAAAAGTAAGAAGTAGGGAGCTTCAGTCTAGAAACATGGACATAGTTGTGATAAGTGCCATCGTTGTGATCACACTTGAAACTAAGAGACAATTTAATGTCAAAGACTTTCGTGTTCATATTCCACATATTGCAAGTTTCAATCAAATCATATATGCTTCAGTCAGATTGGTGACATGATAGTTGATGTGACAGGAAAAGCCATCCAAAAGCAGGTCTGACTTTTGAGAATAGTTTACCATTATTTAAGATACGTTTGAAATAGCCTGATTCAGACTTTCTTATTGACTGATTTAGTTTCTGATAAAAGGTAACAGGACACCATTACTTGTGATATATTTGGTACATATTCCGATTGAGTCTTCCTCACTGTTTGATTCAATTCTTGATGAAGAAGAATTGATTATTTATAACTATTTGTGATATAATATATTTGGTCATAGTCTAATTTAGACTCTCTCATTGACTGATTCAATTCATGATAAGGGACAATGGGCTACATTACTTGTGATACATATGATATATCGTCTGATTAAGCTTCTGTATTGACTGATTCACTTAGGTATAAGCGATAATGGGCTACCTATGATACACTTGATACATTGTCTTATTGAATCTTCCTCACTGACTTATTCAATTCCTGATAAGAGAGAATAGTCTGCCATCCACTACTTGTGATATAGATATTCGGTGCATAGTCCGATTTAGGCTTCCTTCTGATTCAATTTTTGATAAGTGATAATAGCCTACCATAGCCTATGATACGTTTTTCTACATATTCTGACTGAGGTTTTCTCAATGGTTGATGCATTTCTTGATTAGGAAATAATGGAAGTAATGGATTGCCACTACTTGTTTGTAATTTGGGCTTACTTATTGACTGATTCTGTTTCTGATAAGGGAGAATGGACTATTACTACTTTGATATATCTCCTTACATTATGTTTCCGTATTTTCTTAATACTAATTGCTTCTTCCGCAGCGATCCCCAATCATGTATTTTTCCTAACCCTATTTAATGCGATTTTTCTTGATTTTATTTCTACTGTCATTGTTCTTAGTGGGATACAACTGCGAGGAATATTGTTTTAGTTGTAATTCAAGTCAAAAGTTAAACAGATTTACTCACAAAAGCTTTATCACTTACTTGAAATCGGCATTTGATACACTTTAAAACACGAAAGAAAATAATAGTAAATACAGTCATAACACGTGTCGAACTTACCATCATTAACAGTGATCGATATGAGAAATATCTTTGGTACACAAGTTCGACGTTTGCTACAATTTATGTTTCCTTCAAGAAAAATAAAAACACATCCGTGCACAGTACGCTTGCTGTCAGACAGGTTCGTTTTACTCAGTAAATTACAGAACCTCCTGTGAAATATGAAACAGAACAACTAGCTTTCCGAAACCGGATTGTAATTAGTAGCATGAGGGTATAGCAATGTATCTTTCTTGCCAGACTTTTGATTCTGCTACGAAGAAGATCTGCAGGGAGTAACTTCAATTGTATTTACTGTGAGAATTGGGTGCAGTGTACCTTGAAAGATGAATCAATAGGTTTGCCGACGGCAAGACAGTGGATGGGTTATCCAAACTGTATTACTATAACGTGATAATACGAGAACAAGTTTTATTTAGGTGGAGCTATATATCAGGTTAGGAAGATTAACGATCAAATGTCGCAGATCACGTTAATTTACATATGAAGTAACTGACAAAAGAGATACGAATCGTTCAAAACGTTATACAGTCGTTTTTAAGAATGAGTCCTGAAGCACCTGTCCGATTCATATGAAGACAAGGGAGCAAAAAAGAAAGTTGCTTCGCGCCAAAGAATCGAAGTTCTTTTGAACGATTCATTTCGCGTCACAGGTATGTAAAAATCACTCGAATATTAGACATAAGTATTTTCGCCATTAAGGAAGCTCGATCGTGATTAGTTATTTCATGGAAGCTGTACCTAAGTAATTTGGCTTCCTGTGAGACTTTAGACAGTCCATGAAGAATATTGATCGAGGATGGGTATACGAGTATTGACACAGGTTACAATACAATGGTATACTGTTCAGTCCAACTTCGATAATATTCGGGAGTTGAGAGGTATTGGTCCACGAGATAGCCTTAGTGTCTCAAATCTCAGGGTATACGAGTAGCAGCGGGTTAGGCCTAATGGCATTCAACAACTGGCAGCTGACTGTAGTAGATGTAAAAAAAAATGTTTGCTGTGCGTTTGGTAGAATTAGATGGGCATAGTGCATCACGAGCTGCTGCTATCGGGCTGTACGATAGACTCCGACCTGTATTGTCGACAATTACACCTAGCAACTCAAAAGAAACTCTTAAAATCAGACGTAAGGTTGAACTTTCCTCAAGACAACACTACATTTTACAATTTAGTTTCCATAAAGGCACAAATACTGCAAAGGCCTCGTTGTTTATGGGCAAGATACGTTATCAAAAGCGACGGCCAAAAAATGGTTCAACTGCTTCCATTCTTGAAATTCCGATGCCCAAGGTGCTTCTGTCAGTGGGCGATCAATCATAGCAAAGTTAGATATATTCTGGCAAAAAGTCGAACAAGACTGCCGTATAAACAGTTACGGCATTGTCAATGACCTAACATTCATCACCAAATAATGTTAATACCCCTTGAAGAAAGCTGACTAAAAGAAGAAGCTCAAAGTTTGAGTACCATACAATCTAGATCAAAATCATTTAGTCGATTGTATTTCTATCTGCAAATCTCTATTGAAACATTGCGAACTCGAACCATTTCTGAAGCGGTTAATCACGAGTAACGACAAGTGGATAACGTAAGAAACCATTTACGAGAAAGATCGTGGTCGAAGTGAAGAGAACCCCCAGTTTGTGATAAAACCCATGCTGACACCCAGGAAGGTTATGCTGTGCGTTTGGTGGGGTTAAATGGGCATAGTGCATCACGACTTGCTGCTATCGGGTTGAACGATAGATTCCGACCTATATTGTCGACAATTAGGTTTGTACACCTAGCAACTCAAAATAAACGTCCAGATTTAGTCAATAGAAAGACTGTTGTATATATTATACTGACAACGGTTTCTTTTCGCGGCGTGGTTCGGATCCCAGGTTAAGCTATAGGTCCATGTCTCATATAGCCTCGTTGCCCAAAACCAAATCAAATCACGCATAACTGTTTGAGTGTGTAATACGTAATTCACTTGAATTTTATTTCTCATGTCTTTTTATGGACTAATTTTGAATCTAAGATGCCACAAACACAGTCCGCGAACCACAGGTTG
Organism: Thermobia domestica; assembly: GCF_964235325.1. Classification (NCBI taxonomy): domain Eukaryota; kingdom Metazoa; phylum Arthropoda; class Insecta; order Zygentoma; family Lepismatidae; genus Thermobia; species Thermobia domestica. Next base: position 52,027,642 of record NC_137464.1, read on the forward strand.
AGAAACCGCTGCAGTAAAGCACTTGTTGGTGTGCATCAAAATTTCTATCTTTTACAAACTCATTTACCACTTCGGCCTCGAGCTAGAAAGAACAATGAGCATGAGCTCATGGGAGCAAGAGTTCTACATTGGGTACCAAGCCATAGGCTAAAGCTTAGCGAGGGCGACGGCAGGGCTCGTTCGAGATGGTAGTGCGAGCTCTTAGTGGGTGGCAAGCCAATTGAGGTTAATTAGCGCAATATCAAGGTAACATAAATCTCATTGAGCAAAACGAGCCCGGGCTCAATCGAGTAAAAGTCGAAGCTAGAGCGAACCTCATAGGGATTAAAGAAAACAAAAATAATGTGTTTGAGCACATTCGAGCTTCCGGAGGCAAAGCTAGAATTAGGGTGTATCAAAAGTGCGGGGCCATAGGCCAATTCAGTTATGTTTGAAGATACGAAAGAGAGGGAAATTTGTTGGGAAAAGGTGTTCTTAATTAAAAATGATGGAATATTTCCATCGTCTCATCCATTGGGCTTCACATTGATAAGGCGCCCACTGATAAATGAAAAAAGAAAGTTGCCTTTCCAATTCAGCACGATTTTTCATTGGTCCCTCACAATGCCAACAACATAATATTGTTGGAGGAAGGATTCAAGGTGGTCTAGATACACTCACATAAGAATGTGTATGTTCGAGGCCAGATTCTGCTCTATGCAACCTGTCGCCCCGTGCAATGGCATCATTTGCAGCCTCCAATCTCCAGAAAGAACAAATCTTAAAAACCACAACTTTAAGAATACCATTTCAGCTTGAATGACAAAGATGAGGGAAAGTGCACTTGCACTCAGAAAGGCCTAAGCTCTACGGATGCAATATCAGTGTGTCTGTTTTTATTTAAATAATAATCTATTATTTTAGTGAAAGATAAAACAAACATACCAGCAAAGGAAAGATAGAAATTCTTTTCGTAGAATTCAATATCGAGCTGCAATCTCAATATTTCAATTTGCAATTTCAGTACAACTAGCTCTTTTATCTTTATATCTTGATTTTCGTTCTACATCTCCTATTTCCTTAAAATTTTTCCACCTTCAATGATAAGGAACTTGGTTTTGACAAAAACACAAGATTAGCTTTCATATGAAAACTGTGATAACTAACTAAATAAAATAGATGTTTGCTACTGTTCGAGAATGAGTTCTTGTGTTTGACAACAATCAAGCAATGTATGCTGGGATTTGTTTGACCATTTGCGTTAGCACTGCCCATGTAACCTTAAATTAATGCGATCTAAACATGGTTTATGAATGTAGTATTCAAATAAAAGGTCAGTTTAGTAAATTCAACTACCATCATCATGAAATCTGTGTTTCCTACAAGAAAAGTTTATTTTAAATAATATAGTTATGGGAGATTTGCCGCCCTCGAACCTTGCCGCCATGTACAAATGCATGTGTTGCACATATGATAGAGTCGACCCTGTTCCAGTGTTATTTTTGGAGGGCCTTGTGTTCCGTTTCAACCTAGGATGTTATAAATAGAGGATCTACCCATATGTATCTTCATCATATTAAATCGGTGAAGAAAAAAAAAACACGAGAATCGGCACGTCTGATTGGCTACTCTCGTTTCTGCCATCGTCTGATTGGCTACTTTTGTTTCCGCCATGATTGTTGGCTCAAAACATTGCGATCCTATTGGGTGGATTGGGCAGAGTAGGGGTGGCAAAACTGTGACGTATGGCTTCAAGATTTTGTTGTAAGGGCAGATCCTATATTTTATAAGATCCTTGGTTTCAACAGTCGGCTGGACTGGACATGTATTGAAAGCTACATATTTTAAACAACTGTTTTCTCTCTTCATTTTTCCGTATCTTTACTGGTAAAGGGGTTGCCTAATGGTCCTGATTTTTGGTGCCCCCAGAATTCCTGTGTGTTTCGTTATTTCAACAGATACTACTACTACTACTACTACTACTACTACTACTACTACTACTACAACTACTAGTACTACTACTATTACTAATACTACTACTACTACTACTACTACTACTACTACTAATAATAATAATAATAATAATAATAATAATAATAATAATAATAATAATAATAATAATAATAATATATTTATTTTAGTGCCATGAACAGCCAGATAGCAAAAATACAGCACTTAGTCATAGAACTAAGGGTTATAACACACATCTTATATTCCTTTTAATATTAACAATACATTTGTTTCGACGACAGGAGGTCATTGTCTATCTTATAATATACACATAATTTTATTATTTCTATCTTGTCTGCATAAACATAATTAATTTATTATTCATTAAAATAGTTAGTCAATTGTCTTAAAATTGTCCTTAAAATAAGGATGCCGTCAAACATACAGATATACTATATAAAACATACATACCTATTAAAATCTATACGTCAGTTCAATAAATACAATTATCCCGATAATATATTAAAATAACTTGTCAGTTTTCTTCAAATTATAGAATTTTTATTCATGGGAATCATTTCCGATGCTTTTCTAAAGTTATATGTTGGTACCCTTATACCTATATTATGTAGGCAGTATTCACTACTATATTTATTATCTAAAATTTTCTGAATAAAGTTTTTCTCTATCATTTTTCTTCTTACATGTAATTCTTGCAACCCCCAGTATTCGCTCCAGTAATAATAATAATAATAATAATAATAATAATAATAATAATAATATAGGAATAAGTATGTTTTGAAGTATGGTTAGATTCATGTCTTGAAATTCATTAAATATTTGAAGATATAGTACAAAATCACTTACATTTTCTTAAGGAATTATACATCTGCTATTGACATATATTTCTTTTTTATCTTGCCCGAGAAAGTTAGCTGAAAAATCTTCTAGTTGTCAGGGCAACGGCTCTTTAAAAGATTCTACATTTCTTTCGGCCCAAATTCAGAAATATAATCTTGAGAAGTGGAAAGAGAAACAGTTGCAAAGATGTATGTTGAAATTCTTTGGTATTCCCATAGTAACGACTAAAGGAATTCATGTTTTTGTTAGATGAGTGTGTGTTATGTTCATCTTTTCAATAGAAACTCAAACTTCCAGGGAAACGGAATACTACTTTATTTTAATTGTTATCTACTACTATATCTTGGTACTTGATCCACGGTTTTGATCGTCGATATTCTCTCTCTCTCTCGATATATATATATATATATATATATATATATATATATATATATGCAGGGTGTCTCACCTAACTTAGCGACCTGAAATATTTCGGAAATGACAAGAAAATGTAACGAAGCCAGTTACGCAAGGATGTACCCATGTGAGGGGCCTATAAAATTCTGTGAACGACAAGTAGCCCCACGGGTCCCATCATAGGGCGCCGGGGGCCAACTTGAAAATTTTAAACAGAAACCCCCTAGTTTTGTTGCAGATTCGGATTCTGCGACTAAAAGTACGCAAAATTTCGTTATCCTAAACACGGTAATCTCAAAAAATAATATAGTAAGCCTACGTACGTCACCTAAATCTGCGACCTGAAATATTTCCGAAATGACAAAAAATGTGACAAATCTAGTTAATTAAGAACGTAGCCATGTCAGGGGCTTATAAAATTCTGTGAACAATAAATGTCCCCAAGGGTTCCATCATAGGGTAGCAGGGGTCAACTTGAAAATTCTAAATAGAAACTTCCTATTTTTGATGCAAATTCGGATTTTGCGAACGAAAATATGCACAATGTTTTCGGTAAAAATGACAATGTAAAATTAGTCGTTTATATATATCAGGTCCTCGTCTGTGGACTCGGAACACAGTATGTCAAAACGTCTCAGATAAAGGACCACAGAGAAGTACCAGCCCATCAAGTAGTTGCATCGGTTCTTCCCAGATGGCAGTTAAAGTCGATAGGCGTTGACATTAGCACTAGTTATTAGTGGATGTAAGTGCTTGATGTATTCGTAAAACAATGCTAATGATTCCAAGTTAATCTGAGACATTGCCACATTTTGAAATCTTGATTTCACATAGCGGCCGAAAGACGCCCTGAAAAATATTCCATTATATAGTATTTTTGCTTTATTTTGACCTCTGTTATCCGTAGGAACCATTTCTAGAACATCCGATATATATATATATATATATATATATATATATATATATATATGAATGACTATATATACTTTATCGATAATTATGCATTAAGTGTTTGGAAATTATGCTTTATTTTAAATTTGTTTTTTACATGTAAAATGCTAGAAAAAATTACCGGTATTTTAAATATTTTCTGCCTGTTTACTAATAGTATGTTCATAGTTTTTTTTTTCACACGAATAAACTGAAATGAAATGTTTATCGATATCATAAATTGAACTTTTTTTTTTTTTTACACTAAAGTAAGTTTATGAGATATTATAGAGTAATGCTGTACAAATATACAGTGCAATAATGCTTAAGAATGGCAATCAGGTCATATATATCAAATTCTCAATATCTTGGTCTGCACTACCCTGAAAAGGCTGGTTAGTTAAAGTTTTAGGTGAGGAGCTTCACTTTTTTTTTCTCCTGTCAGACACAACCTTTTTTGTAAAGTTCAAAATCCAATTGATCATTAAAGAAATTCTCTCAGCTCAAGCATCTCATAAATTTTTCTGATGCAAAGTGTATATTGACAAGAAAGTGTTAAACTTTACAGCTATTTGAATAAGGGCTCATAGTTAGGAATTTCCAGAGGGGTCAGCCTCCTGAAACTTTCAGTTATTTGTTGGTAATGTATGCGCGAATATAAACTCAAATAAAACTTCTTCAATATGATCTCGCCCTTCCCCTGTCTTGGTGCTCTGCCTAAAGACCTGTTTTTAATTGTTGTACGATGTTCCTTACAGAATTACAATTATATGTTTAAACTCTAAAGCTTGGAACATCAGTATGATAGGATACGATAGGTATGTAAGAAAATAGTTTCTTACTATGGATATTTAAACACCTATTACTGAAAGGCATGGCTGTTCATTGTTTGAAAATTGTTAATTCCCAAGAATTATGTTTTATTGAACATATCATAATTTTATACTTTTTTTTCTAAAGAAAGCTTTTATTATGCTTTTAAATTTTTTTTATCCGGACCTTTAGATAACATATATCAAGTTCAGGGGAACAGCCATGTGCCTAGACTGTTCTTATATCCTTTCTGTGCTTTGGGATTGCTCTAGTCTAATTGTTAGGTGTAGGAAAGGATTTACGAGCACTGGTAAAGTGTCCTACATACAAACTAGATCAAAGAAAACCAATAACATAATCATAATCATATAAAAAGAAACTGTATCTATGAGCTAACTCAAACCTCTTGAATTACTTATTTGACTAACGATAGATACTTTATTTAACTCCCAAGAGTATTCTTATGTGAGGTTAGGTTTGAATTGAGCGTTATTGCTGAGGTCATGGTGACTGGTGACTGGTGAAGTTTGTCTCAAAATTTATTTTTACCGTATTATTATAGGCCTCGTGTTAAAACAAAGTGTTGTATAAAGTCTAGTCTATGTTCTGGGTGACTTAACAGTTTGTTTCTAAATTCTAAACTTTCGTGATGCATCCCACTAAGAATGTACATAATTTTTACTGAAGCCGTAGGCCATACCCATGAGGATGTAGGAGATTAAACCTTATTTTCTGAAAACTCCTTTGTCTTACATGGGATAAAATTATATTTCGTGTCAATTTTAAATATTACTAAGAAGTATTCTTGCTTCTAATTCCCTCTAACTTTTTATTTCTGAGTACTAAAGTCATATCTTAGTCGCTAACGCCCTCTCCTTTGGTGCGAGCTGTCATGGGTTCGATTCCTGGTTTGAATAATAGGTGGAAAAAGTGTAATAGCTTTACAGGCCAGACATCCTAAGTGACGTTTTTCTTGGTTTTGCGTCATTCACACCAGGCAAATGTCGAGATGATACCTAACATAATTATAATATAATAATAATTATAATTATTATAATTATAATGGTTCCAGGTTGCTTCCTTCCTTCCCATTTCTTTATTCCTTTCTAATTCCCTGGGCAGTCTGATCGCCGTGAGATGTATTCCCTCATATGTGTGACGGGATAACATACCCGAAATCCCAGAAATCTAATCCTTAATCCTAATATGTAGGAATACGTTTGGAAAGATTCTGAATGAAAGGTCCTTCACAGTTTCATAGAACAAGAACAAGATTATACTTTTTAATAATTTCATTGTTAATGTCAATGAAAGTGAGAACGTTTTGCCTAGCCCTGAAACTTTTACATAGAACATCTCAGGTTTGCACTGAAATTTTCGAAGTTATCAATATTCCAATGAGAAGAGAATCACTTTCAGCCTAATTATCACTGGAACTGTTACTGAATTGGAACTGGATTCATTTCGAATCATAGAAAAAAAATGAATTGGAATGGAAAAGATAATAAAGAACAACAAAAAGAGGGAACAAAGTGTAAAAACAAGCAGCAAAAAGTAAATAAAAATTTAAAAAAAGAGCTTGGTATTTGTGTAACGTTGTGGGAAAACCCCTGAAGCTAAAGCAGGTAGCCTTTGAGAGTTGTTGAATCTTGAGTGGAGTGTGTGGTCAGACCGGTTCCCTGGGACTCGTTGATGAACGACCTGTGCGGAAGCATGCACCCCACACCTCGATACACGAGACTCCATCCTGGGAAGATTCTCGGCGCGTGTCTCTGTCATCCTCCGCGGACATTCCCAGCATTTTAAACAAGTCACAAGTCAAGGCCACAAAGCACATAATGGTTCTAATTATCTCGCTGGAAGGTACTTACTGTGCAGTTTTCCAGTCTACTTGTATTTAACAATACATAACCTTTATTTCTAAGAGTTAATGAGTGGTCATTATATATATAAAATAAATAATAATCTTCCTGACGCGATACCAGAGTTTGACTCTCGGTGAGAGTATATGTTATTCGGTTTACGTCTTACAATCTCAAGCTTGAAAAGGATCGTTAAGTCACATAGAAATAGAAACCATTTTCTAAGTGGAGCTGTTACTGTAATTAAAACAGTGTAAGATATCAGAAATGTTCAAGTGTAGCTTCCATTCTTCAATTTTAATTTTACGTTGAAGAAAAAAGACGGTTTACATCGTACGATGAAACTTCCATCTTGATCAAACCTCCATGCTAAAAGACTTTAACCAGTTCGGTCCTTAACCAAGTAGACCTTAACCACCATAATATGAACATACTATATTATGGTGTGTAAACCATTGAGGAAACGAAATGTTCTTTTTAAAATAAAAAAAGCTCTAATTGCGTGATTTTGAATACTACTACTACTACTACTACTATTACTACTACTACTACTACTACTACTACTACTACTACTACTACTACTACTACTAATAATAATAATAATAATAATAATAATAATAATAATAATAGTAGTAGTAGTAGTAGTAGTAGTAGTAGTAGTAGTAGTAGCAGCAGCAACAAAGTAAATCGAGATTTAAAGGTATTTACATGTTTCATGGTCCTTCTACAATGCTGAAAAACTATTTTGCCAAGTGGTTCGATTATCCTACAGAATCAGATTTTAGGTTTAGAAAAATATTTTTCTGAATTTTTTCAACAACTACGCATGGAAACTTTTACTCATACATATCATATTACTCACCTTAATAATATATATATATATACCGTATATATATATATATATATATATATATATATATAACTTTGTATAAGTTTATTCCGTAAGTGCTAGTAATTTTGTTGATTTTATTGTAGTGATACTTTCTTTTAAGCTAAAGAAGACAATACGTAGTAAACAAAAGAAACAAACAAACGGTATTCCAGAAAATCAATGTTTTACCACAATAGCTAAACTAGTAATCAAGTGCTAGTACAAGAATAAGTGCTCAAGTGAAACTCTTCTACTACCAATATGCTGCGCTTGGAAAACTATCTTATGTGAGTATGAAGTATCATCCATAATGCTGCAAATAATAATTAAAACCGATCACAAAAGACTCGTTTTATAATACTTTATTATTTTTTTTATCAACTGCCTGTCGAGTATTATTAAATGCTTTAACGGTGAAACCGGGCAATAACGAAATTCAATAATTCAGGTTGATTTACAGGTGAGTATTATCTACATTTTGTTGATTAAATGGCTGCTTCAGTCTTTTTTTTTTTCGTAATAAAGCTTTGTATAATATGAGATCACACACAGAAATTGAATATTAATTCAGACTTCAACAGTGAGCTTATGTATCAGTTTTTGTTCGTATCATCTAACCGTGCCCTAACTACCTTCTCTCCTCCCCCATCCCTCCGCTAAACCTTCACTCTTCGTCTAAATTGGCCATGCTTCTGGAATGTTTAGTTAAGTGTTTTATATATGTTTTGTGAACATTTAACAGCTAAATGTTGTACGTAATGAAATGTCAGCAGATTTTAAATAGATTTTTTCCTGTATTAATTGCTAAAACCGATATCGGATAATAAAAACTTTTAAAAAAAAATATTAGTATGACGAAAGTGGATTGATTTAATTTAGATTACTCAGAAGCATTATTATTACAAGGACAGACAATTAGTTGCAATAAAATTTGTAATACGGATGTTCTGAGTAAAAGCTTAGGTACCATATATGTAATTTAACGCATAATGGAATGAAAACATAAAACAAACTAAAGTGAAATGTTTGAAAATTGCAAGAATACTACTCAAACAGGTCGCTTAATAAAGTGGTCGAGATTAGTGGGTTCAACAGCGCGACCTTAAGGAAGATGATTACGAAGTTTGATGAATCATTAGTAAATTTAAGTAATGAACTAAATGTAAATTATAGAATAGAAAAAGTTATAGATCATGTTTTTGTTAACTATGTCTAAAGTTCTGTGCGAGTACAAAGTAACTTACTTCATCCGTACTTCATTCGCAACATCTCTACCCACAACGTATCTATTCGCATCAGCACCAATATCCTCTTCTGCAATATCTCTCTTCACAACATATCTACCGCATCAGCACTCACATCCTCTTCTGCAACATTTCTATTCACATTTCACTTACATCCAGAGGTTCCAAAATTAGGATTCCAAAAATTAGCTCTTATCATAATAAATGTAAATATCCTCTTTATAGTTCTGTAAAATGATTTGAAATATATAATTTTTACTTGCCTCTGTTATGCTTTATAGACAGAAACGAATGATTAATAAAAGTGAATAATTATGAAAAGAATTAGTGGTTCGATAATGTGGGAGAAAAGTGGAGAACCTCGAGAAAAACTCATGGATATAATACTGTAACATGCACCGTAAACTCACTGACCTTGAATCAAACCAGGGACCCCTCACATCAACGGTGAGCACTCTATCACTGAGCCGCCATATCTCCTTTGTAGTTTTGTGAATCTTATAAAGTGAAGTAAATCAACTTCAAACTAAGCATTAAACACAATCTCTTCCGATTCTAATCAACTACGCTAATTAAAATGGAATAAATTCTTGTACAGGATCACTTACTAGAAGTTTCAATTTCGTCCGGCAGATGTCAACTGGAAAGACGTTTGCTGCCATCTAACATCGAAATATGTTGTTTTTGCTACCTTTGAAAAAACAGAATTCAAAAATTCGCTTTCGTTCAAGAGTTTTTGTGTTGAGTAACGGATTGATATAAGCCATCGTTTCCCGTTATAATCTTAACGGATTGACTCTGTGAATGAACTCTGTCAACATAATTGCTATGTATTGCAAGAACATAATTCAAAAAATCACTTTGGTTCAAGAGTTATTGTATAGAGTAACGGATTAACGTAAGCCATCGTTACTCGTTATAATGTTAACGGATTAACTCTGTTGACGAACTCGATCAAATAATTTTTCTAGTTATACAGTATATTGCAAAAACAGAATTCAAAAATTTCGCTTTCATTGAAGAGATATTGTATGAAATATCGGACGATGTGAATCACCGTTACCCGTTATAATGTTAACGGACTGATTCCGTTAGTAAACTCGAATAAGATAATTGCCCTAGCTATTATGTGTTGAAAAAAACACAACTTAAAAATTCACTTTCGTTCAACTGTTATTCTATACAATACTGGATGAACGAAAGTTGCCGTTACCCATTAAGTTATTAACGGATTGACTCTCCGTTATCGAACTCGGCCGAGGTAATTGTTCTAGATATTTTATTTCCAAAGAATAATGGCTGTAACTACGGAGGTACGGAGGATAGGTACTTGTGTAATCCTAACAAGGATCATGCAGACACACACTCAAACACAAATACACATTCCTTTGAAGAAACTTGCTAAGCTCGTAATGCCGTATTTGTTAATTTTAGAACAAATCGATCAAGAGTCATGAACCCTGAAACTATGCATTTTTGCCCTCAGGTTCATATGATTTTTCCCTATTTTGCTGTGAGCATCATTCCTTTCAGTTTGTAGATATAATTCATTAACAATCCTAACAACATCTCTTCTCTCTCTCTCTCTCTCTTTCTCTCTCTCTCTCTCTCTCTCTCTCTCTCTCTCTATATATATATATATATATATATATATATATATATATATATATATATATATATATATTGGCGGATCCAGAATATGATTAAGGGAGGGTCTAAACCATCGCTTGCGGCTTTATCCTGTGTAAAGCAGGATTGAAGCCCATTTTATCCGGTGTATACTTGAGCGTCAAGAAGGGAGGCAATGAAATAATATACTATTGCATTTGAATAACAAAACCAACCTATTTTTATTGTCTGTCACATTATAATCCTATAACAATTAGTATATGTTTCATATTTGGGCTATGTGTTTCGTTAAATGCTTATAATAAAGAGCTCAAGTTTTATTAATTTACCTGAAGTCTAATGTTAAACTTTTGAATTTCATTTGGTTGACTGTTGGTATTGAGTTATTACAGCTGTTCGTGATACCTTGCTCATCTGCTGAATCTCCATGATTGTACGTTTTCTCCGTCTATATTCTCTCTCTCTCTGTCTCTGTCTCTCTCTCTCTCTCTCTCTCTCCAGATCCTTGTCTGTCTCTCGTATTCCGTTAAACCTTGGGGGCAGCTATGATATTAACCTCCTCTGATTGGCTCGTCTAGTAAACATTTTCCATCTCCGAAAGTAATAATTGTTATGATATACAAACTCTCTTCCGGCGAAGAGCAAATATCCGAACTGAAGCCAAAAAAAAAAAAAAAATATGATTGATTATTTAAATGAGATACGGTTTATATGTACTGTGTTCGGAGGTCGATGTTTGGTGTTCTGAGGAAGTTGGATCACTTGCTGTTGTTGTTAGGATTATTGTCTTGCCCACGTGACTTCTTTGTGTAATGTGAGATTTTTTTTTAAAGTATCACACTTTTCGTAATAAATTGATGTTTGTTCGAAATATTTCTACCAATATTACCCTGACAGGCTAAGTAAGCAAACTAAAGTTCAAAGGGAGCGTACAAGTTTTAATGAAGAGTTTTCACCTTGATTGTTCCCAAGGCTATGTCTAAACTACATATATTATAGGGTTTTGATACAACATTAATTTATTGAAAGTTTGTAATTAGCGGAACCATAAAGGTTGAACTCAACTTGAAGCTTAGTTAGATACACCTATTGTAAATAGGGAAGTAAAATTATCATGTGGACAAATAAAGATAGAACGCATGTCAATTCAAACCAGGAACTACAAGGATCATATTAATTAGTAGACAATTGAAAACAAATTTCAAAAGATAACTTCCAAACTTCCGTGGATAAATGTTAATTTAGAGCGGTGAATCTGTGTTTGATTGCTGACAGAAATAGTTATGACGGAATCTTACATAACTTCAAAGTTAAAGAAGTATTTTAGAAATGATTTTTAAAAAATGGATCAAAAGATTACAATCTTAGACAAGAATTTTTGTAATGATCAAAACGTGCATCAAAACATTGCAAACTTGGACAATAATTAGTTTTCAGATTAGGGGCTACAAAATTTTTGAACGGCCCCTAAATCGAGTTTTCGTATTTTCTACGGAATAAGCACATCATACTGAGTTAAGTGATATTTTGTGTTTATCTACACTATATGTAGTTCTCCAGATATAAGGATGACAAGAAAAGATTTGATTGAAACATATTGAATCTTGGATCAGGGGCTACAAAATTTTTGAACGACCCCTAAATCGAGTTTTCGTATTTTCTACGGAATAAGCACATCATACTGAGTTAAGTGATAGTTGGGTTTGGTTACGCTGTATGTAGTTTTTCAGATATAAGGCGTACAAGAAAATTTCTGATTAAAATATATTGGATGTTTTGATCCAAAAACTGACGAAAGGACAAGAAGAAAACTTTGAACATGAATGTTGTAAACAGCAGTTACTATCCTTGCGACAGAATGAAACATGGATGATGAAATGGGCTTGGAGAAACTCACATTTAATGTGCGCGATTCCAGATTTAATTTCCGGTTGAAGCATGGTCTTCTTTACGTTACAAATCGGAAGCCTGTAACGTTAAAATTAAAGATATCCACTCATGTGTGTTTCTGCAAACAAAGCTTATCTCTACACGATAATACACAAGATAAAGTTTCTTTCATTATGACGCTCAAAATCGTTATATGCATAAAACTGTTAAATACTCTGCCGGAACAACTTTTATACGCATGGGCAAACAATATCAATTACTTCACCTCTCATTGGATTAAGGAACATGAAGGTAAAAATCTGACTTTGTTACACACGTCTAATGAGGCTTTAGTATGCTGGTAGATGTCTTCCTTATTCCCGTACAAGTTCTTTGGACCTTACAGCTCATATGAGAACTTGACTGGGACCGACGTAGAAGTCAAGTAATCCGTCTATCCTTAAGAAGGCTGCTATACTTCCGCCAGAAATTGTTTTCAACGAGCTTTTACGAGGTAATAAACCTACAATGTAATACGAGCTCTCCTTGGCCGTAAAGCTCATGTAATACCCTCTATTTTTCTTTTCCATCCGGTCCGACCTTTTTGTCTTCAACTCTGTCTGCGGCATTTGTCTCCTTTCAGTCGAGAACCTGATGTTTTTATGTTATCTACTCTTGGCGACACAATTAAGCAAAAGTTCCCCTCACACGCATATCAGTTACCGTGGAAGCCTTCTAAATGGTGAAGCTGGTAACCAAGCACAGTAAGTGTTTACCTATTTACTTAGGAATCAAAGCGAAGGCTTTGTCTTGGGCAGTTTTTGTTCCGTTTCATTACTGCAATGCTTAATTAGAATAATACCTTGTCTGTTTTAAGAGTGGAAATTTTGAAGTTTCACACACTTTCATCCTAACTAGAGCTCTGACATTTTGTACAAATACATAAACTCAAATACATAAACTCAATACATATTTTTTGGTCTAGCTTCTCGTTTTACTGAAATATAAAATTAATTATTTAGAAATACTGTCCTCAGAAAATCGAAGCATGCTGGTTATGCAACCCAAACTTTCACGTTAGTTCGGCTGGTTGCAGACGATTAGGCGTTATATTAAATTAATAGAAATAAGTTTGAGCACTTTTCTTTCTGTGATCCGAGAAAAGAGACTATTGCTTTCCAGAATATAGTTGAAAAATGAACAAAGACTAGAAAATAAAATAAATACATTTTTAGAAAGTTTTAAAAACAATGCTTTTGAAAAATGCACTAAATAAAATTTGTGTGTGGAGTAATTCAGTGCTACTGCTTTAACACATAGAAACCCAAATCCAGCTCGACTCAAGTCACGGTGACAAATTTCCAAATATTGGTGCTCAGATATACATTTTTATTTAAGGTATATTGAAAAGAAAACTTCCATTAGAATATAACAAGAGCTAATACTTGTACTCATTACATTCACGTAGAAAATAATTAAAAATATGCCTAAAAATACTGGGTTACGACTAGCGAATAAACACCTGGGTTTCAAAATGTTAACAAAAGTACAAAAAGTGCCTAAAAGAAAAAAATGAGTATTGTAAAAATAATAAATGGAAATAAGACTAAAATCATTGAGCGCCAGCGAACCACTTTACTAATATCCTTAAAAAATTTTAGCTCTCAGCCTTGGGAAGAGCGCCCAAGCTTTTATTCTTAGTTTCATTTAGTTCATAATTCGACCACAATTTTAGGAAAAGCGTCCAATGTTTATAATAATAGTTCCATTTAATATATAATTCCTAAAAACTTTATATTTCAACTTTAGAAAGAGCGTCCAATGCTTTTAGTATTAGTCCCATTTAATATAATCTATAAAAGCTTTAGAACTGAACCGTATTAAGAGCGTTCAATGCTTTTAGTCTTAGACCCATTTAACATAATCCATAAAAGCTTTTTAACTGAACCTCAGGAAGAGCGTCCAATGATTTTAGCCGTAGTCTCGTTTAATATAATCCATAAAAGCTCTAGAACTTAACTTTAGGAAGAGAGTCCAATGCTTCTAGTCTTAGTCCCATTTAATATAATCTACAAAAGTCTTAGAATTCAACTTTAGGAAGAGTGTCCAATATTTTTAGTCTTAGTCCCAATTAATATAATCCATAAAAGCTTTAGACCTCATCTTTAGAAAGAGAGTCCAATGCTTTTAGTCTTAGTCCCAATTAATATAATCCATAAGAGCTTTAGCCCTCATCTTTAGAAATTGCGTCCAATGCTTTTAGTTTTAGTCTCATTTAACATAATGCATACAAGGTTTAGAACTCATCCTTAGGAAGAGCGTCCAATGCTTTTAGTCTTAGTCCCATTTAGTATAATCTACAAAAGCCTTAGAACTCAACTTTAGAAAGAGTGTCCAATGTTTTTAGTCTAGTCCCAATTAATATAATCCATAAAAGTTTTAGACCTCATCTTTAGAAAGAGAGTCCAATGATTTTAGTCTTAGTCCCAATTAATATAATCCATAAAAGCTTTAGACCTCATCTTTAGAAAGAGCGTCCAATGCTTTTAGTCTTAGTCCCATTTAATATATTGCATACAAGGTTTAGAATTCATCCTTAACAAGAGCGTCCAAGCTTTAGATCTCATCTTTAGAAAGAGTGTCCAATGTTTTTAGTCTTAGTCCCATTTAATATAATTTACAAAAGCTTTAGAACTGAACCTTAGGAAGAGCGTCCAATGCTTTTAGTCTTATAGTTAGTACCATTTAATATAATCCATTAAAGCTTTTGAATTGAACCTTAGGAAGAAGGTCCAATGGTTAGAAGGCCTTAGTCCATTTAATCCATAATCCATGAAAGCTTTAGATTACATAATTCATAAAAGAGCGTCCAATGCTTTTAGTCTTAGTCCCATGTAATGTATAATACAAGGTGTACAACTTTGCTTCCGCCGTTTTCCGATAGGTGGCTTCAACGGTAAGTAGCGGTGGAAATACACAGATCGCAGACGTCAGGTAGTTAGCTTGGACCTCTGTCAACATAACCTCATTCAAGCATTAGTCGATTTGTGTGTGCATCGTAAAGTTGTTCTTGATTGAAAATGTCAGTTTACGAGTCAAATTCTCGCCATTTGCGGGAGGCTCTATTTTTTTTTTTTTTGTTTTAATATGAAGAAAACTGCAGCTGAGTCCCATCGAATGCTCTCAAGTACTTATGGTGAGGACGCTATTAGTGAGAGAACGGTGACTTTAACGTCGAAGACCAGCATAGTGGTGGAAGACAGAAAGTTTTCGAACATGCAGAATTGGAGACATTGCTGAGTGAAGACTCGCGTCAAACTCAAGAAGAATTGGCACGATCATTGGGAGTGACACAGCAAGCCATTTCAAAAATCCATGGCTATGATTCAGAAAGAAGGAACTTGGGTCCTGTATAAGTTGAAACAAAGAGACGTTGAACGGCGTCTGAGTATTTGTGAACAGTTGCTTCAGAGACAAAAACGGAAGGGATTTCTGCATCGCATTGTGACCGGGGGACGAAAAATGTGTTTTTTACGATAACCCTAAACGCAAAAAATTCTGGGGATATCCTGGCCATGCTTCCACGTCGACGGCCAAACCGAATATTCATGGCTCCAAGATCATGTTCTGCATTTGGTGGGACCAGCTCGGCATCGTGTACTATGAGCTGTTAAAACCAAGTAAAACAATCACAGGTGATCGTTATCGAACGCAATTAATGCGTTTGAGCCGAGCATTAAAGGACAAATGGCCGCAATACAGCGAGAGGCACGACAACGTGATTGTGCAGCACGACAACGCTCGACCTCACGTTGCAAGAGTGGTCAAAACATACTTGGAAACGTTAAGATGGGAAGTCCTACCCCACCCGCCGTACTCTCCAGACATCGCTCCCTCTGATTATCACCTGTTTCGATCAATGGCGCATAAACTGGCTGACCAACACTTCCGATCTCATGAAGAAGTCAAAAAGTGGATTGATTCTTGGATCGCCGCCAAAGATGAAATATTTTTTCGACACGGCATTCGTACGCTTCCCGAAAGATGGGAGAAAGTAGTAGCCAGCGATGGACAATACTTTAAATAATGCCTGGGTAAGCAATTTGTTTCATTCAAGCGTCATATTTTGGGGAAAAAACGGCGGAAGCAAAGTTGTACAAATACACTTTACACCATTTAAGTATTATTATAGTATTGGTATACCCTTGTACCCCATTTTTTCATTTTACACCATTAAAGTATTATTATCTTTTTAATGCATTTATCCTAACTTTTGTTAGTAAAGCAATAAGACATAATTGTTAAACTAAAATGTGATTTCCTCCTTTTTTTATACATTTTATATATAATTATTGCCTTTAATATTTTGTAACGGATACTTTTCTTTGTCACATGTAAACTTCTTGTGGATGTTAAATTGTTGATAGTCGTAATTATTATAACTTGCTAAAAGCAAAAGCACCTACAGGCAAGGGAGATTTTTATCACTTCCGTTCTAGAAAAGAGACTAAAGTGGAGATGGAATATGCACTTGGGACACTTAATCGCTTACAGAAAACTGCTTCTCGCATCTATAATTGTATTTACTCTACAGTGATCAACGTTAAAACTGGAAGTGGTTAATTTCTGGCATTTCCGATTTTAATAGAAGATTAAGGGAGAAGATGGTACCTATTCTTAGGACTTTAAATCGATTTCAAAACAAACTACTTTTAGCTATCTCTTACCTTTTTTATTCATGTAGATCACTATTGACCGTAAGTTGTTGATTTCTATCACTTCCGAATTTAGTGGAGAGGTGAGGATAAAGATGTAATGGATTCTTGAGATTTTTAATTGATAAAACCACTTCTCGCTAGTATTACCGTTTTCACTCTATATTGATCAACGTTAAAGCCGGAAATGGTTGATTTTTTTTATCTCTTCCGGTTGATGTATCATCTCGGTCAACGAACTCAATTCTTAACTGTTGATCCTTTTCATTCTGGCCAAAATTGGTAGTAATACCCCAAATAGTTCTTCAGATGTTTTCTTTTCCCGTCAAACATACGGACAACCGTGGTAAATATGTAAAGAAGGTTTGATAAATCGAACACGTTAAAAAAATAATCAAAACTGTGATATTCAAATATTTACCGAAGAAGCGTAGGAAATTGTAGCTTGTATCGGGTAGTCGAGCGATCTAAAGCGTTAGATTGACGATCATGAGGCAAAATCAATTGGGGGTTAGAGTCTCTCTAAAGTGTCCTCAAAGTTTCTGTGTTCGTATCGTTGTCGTATTAGATTAAGTAGAAGAAGATTAATTAGAAAACGTTTTAGACAAGCGTCCGGTTAGAAGTGATTTCTTTAAAAGAGAAACTAGCTAGCCTTCTCTTGCAATCGGGATTGGACGGATTCGTATCGAATGGTCGTCCATCCAGACAAGTTTTTTCAGAGATTATTTTCAGTTTCACTAGATAACGGTGCTTTAAGCTCACACCGTGAATTCCATTGTTTGACTGGTTGCTAATTCTCAATTATTTCAGTGTAAACGAACTCCACGGATTTTTATCTCAAAGTTTCTTAAATAAATAAATAGAGTTGATTATTATAACTATTGGTGAGTACATAATAAAATGTAATATCACGAATATAATATATACAGAATCCGCCATAAAAATTTACACTCTTTGTATCAAGATACTACCATTGACAATTGTTCTGAAATTTGAGTATGTTGTAGTATGGTTTTCCGCCCAACAGATGTCGATACTGTCAATTGTGTTCAGTTAAAACTTATGTTGTAGTACGATTTTTCGCTCAACAGATGTCGGTACTGTCAGTACGGTTAGTGAAATAAGAAAATGGCAGGAGCACGCTTAACGTTCGAGCAGCGTAAGTACGTTTTGAAGGGTTTTTATCAGATTTGGGAATGCCATCGAAGTGGAGCGTCAGTGGAAAGAAAAGTTTGGTACTGAACCACTAACCTACCTAACAATCAAACGCATTGTTGACAAGTTTGAGGTGCATAGAACGACAAGAGGTCCCTGCAGCTACAACGGTCAATGTATCACTGGAGAACGATGCACATGCCTCTGTAATATTCTCTGTTGGATTCTTGAATGTCCCAATTAAAAACAATTGGCAATGCTGACATCTGTTGGTCGAAAAAACATACAACATACTTAAATTTCTGATCAAGCCAGTATCCTCATACAGGATGACAAAGAGTGTATACATTTTTCTTGCGGACTCTGTACATAAGTTATGTTGATCATTCCTCATTATACATATATAGTTAAATAATTAACTAAGCCACTAAAAATTAATTAATTACTTTGCAACCATTGTGAATAAATAATCGATAGTTTTAGAAAATTCCAGTTTGCCAAGTACACGAGCTACAAATCTTATTACATCCTACGTAAAGTCATAATTTTATATATGAAATTCCAGACTCCTTTGTTAAAAAGAAAATCGCTATGGTGAACGGTACAAATCATATAAAATATGTCTAAACACATAATATAGACCTCCTACATGGGAGATACAACTTGCATGGTTTACTATCCAACAGCATAGTTTGTATCGTATATATATATAAAAAATAATACTAAGAAGTGGATACCTCCTATAGAGTTGTCGTGTTGAATTTATCTGTGTACCTCTAGATGTTAAACAAACTCATCATACTCAACTTCTGAAATACATAAAATAGTCGCGTAGCTGACGTTTGAAGTACTTACACGTTATGAAAGCCACCTTGGTGATTACAAGCTATTCATCTAACAGTCTCATACTCTTGCTCTTTTCCTCATGTTATACATATGGAAAGTTTCAGGCTCTGTGTGTGTGTAAGACTCGAGGTTTCGACCCGCCATATATATTTTCAAACGACTCAAACGTCTCCGTGTTCTCACATGACATTGATGATAGCGACACCTGGTCATAACGAGAGTACTAACTCCGTTATTCGTTGTAAGCTAATTTAAGGGACGAACTTGAACAAATTTTTGTCATAAAAGCTGAGAAAGAGAGAGAGAGGTTGACTGAACAGATCCGACACATTGTCATTTTCTGCACCTAACTGAAAGCTATATTTTGTAAAATAGCTGTTGAAATTGTCCAAAGGATTGGTTTGGTTTGAAATTTTTGGAATTAGTTACAGGAAAACACCTGCTGATAAGAAAAGGAAGTTGTCGGTAAGTTATTCTCAGTGACATTCCGAAGAGTCATATACAATTGGAACTGATTATGTAGATGTCACCGTAGTAATTCTGTATCACATTTCGTAGACTGAACTTGCTTTGAGGAAACTTGGCGATCAAGGAGGTTTCTTAGTGTGAGTCGATATTTTATGTGGTCACACCTGTTTTTCTTTTTTTCTCGTTAATATTCATGGAGTATGCGTGGTTACTTATTTAGCTTCCAAGACTAATATTTTCTTGTATTGCTGTACCTCTCTCTGAATTATGATCTGCTTGCAATCTACTGTTGGTTATAAAACCGACATATAAGTTACATAAATAAAGTTATATAGTCATTTTAATCAACTCATATAAATTACTTTTAACATTTCATAATACTGAAGTATCTACATAGAGTAAAATACCATAGCAGTTGTTCATATTATAGAACATTCAAGGTTTCTTAGGGCTCTTCCATAGCTTCCTGCTCTGGTAAGTACGTCGGTGGGTTTAACTCTTGCTAGAAGTGCACTGTTCTGGATTAAAGCCAGAATACTAGTTTGATTTTAATATCATGGTATCAATTGTTTATCAGGATGTGAAGTCGAAATAAAAACCATAATCCAATAACTTGCTTTAAAGGCAACTTATAATAGTCAAGATCTTTCCAGAAACTAGGAGATAAATCTACAATAAATAAATAAGTGAAAGGAAAATTTGTATTAAAACTTCGTCTTCTAAGTACAAAGAGATTGAATTTTAGACTTGCAAATTATCATTATCATCATCGTCAAAGGTATTCTATCATTATTGGTAGGTCACTTGCTGCAAGTGAAAAGCTTCCATGCTCCACAGTCTGCTAATCTCTTCATCTTTACGTACGATTTCTCTGTTTTGATATCGTCCATTAATTGTAGTCTACTTCGCACTCTCCCTCTCTTTTTGCCACCATATCCTCTAGCACGTCCCTCATGATAGAGATTGTTCTTAGCCAATGTCCCAGCCACTATCTCTTCTTCATAATGTCTGAAATTGTTCTTTTCTCTCCCACCATTTCTAAGACCCTTTCATTCGTTTTCTGCTCGACCCAGTAAATTCTTTCCATTCTTCTCCACACCCACATTTCGAAAATTTCTAATCGTTTTTCATCATTTTTGCGTAACATCCATATTTCTGACCCACACAACACAATACTCCACACGAAGAATTTTATAAGTCTTTTTCTCAACTCTTTATTCAACATTACACGAAATAGTATTTTCTTCCTCCTAAAGGCTTATTTCGCAATTCCTATCCTTGCTTTTATTTCACGTTCACACTTTATATAATCACTAATAATACTATCTATGTATCGGAAAGTAATCACTTGCTCTATTTGCTCCTCTCCTACTTCTATATTTGAACCCTTCGTTCCAATCACGATCGCTTTTGTCTTTCTAGCATTTATTTTCATCCCACATTCTCCCCAGCCCTTCCTCACGTAGACTTGGAAACAGATTTTAGAAATTTTAAACCATGAACTCAAGCTGACAAATTTAGAAAAGTTCTTTTATAAAGTGATTGAAACGCGGGACGTGTATTGTGCTCACCACTAGTTCGACTCTGGATTTCAGCATTTTTTTTTCAGCAGAAGATATGTATATTTTCTGTATTTTAAGATTTGTTTTCTTAGAATTGTACTTAAAATTGTATAAACTCTCTTCAAAATTTATCATAACATGTACCTTATCATACTTAACCATCTTGCAATACTTTTTTTTAAAAAAATATAGATTTTCAATGTCTTGCCAGGTAGTCTACTTACGGTCTACCATAAACAAAATGAAACAGAAATTTTCACGTCGAAATACAAAACGAGACAGAACAATTGGAGATACACCTTAGAACTAGGCATGACTCTCAAGATAAATTTTCAGTATTAGACATCCTCAAGTCTTGCCTCAAATGCAACCTTAAGTTGACTTAAAAATCAAGCCTGCAGCCACGTACACAAAAGGCACGAGCCCTAGCCACTAGACACATGGAACCAATAATTAAAAATAAAAATATTTTTTTTTTAAATACAGTTTTGTTATTGTTTGAACATTTCTAAGATTCAAATATATTCTCTTTTGTTAACCAAGACCCATCATCGAATGATCTTTCATTTCGCTTACGTTATAATCTTGTAAGACTTCGTTAAAAAGGAAAACTGGAGAAATTTCTTAATGGGAGAAAAATGTTTCCTCTATTTGTAAAAACGAAATGTAACATTCATTTTAAAGAAAGAAGTTTCATAATGAAAGTTTGAAGTAATGAGAAAAATATATTAATTAAGTATAAACCTATTGGTTATATAGATATTTGTAATGTAAGTAAACGGGGACTACTAATCTGTTTTAAAAAGTCATGGTAAATGAAAGTGAGCTAGATAGGCAGAAAGGAAAATAAAATTAAAAAGAAGGAAAGTCTGGTGCTTGTTAGTAATTCGACCTGATGCTTAACACGACCCTGTGGATTACAGCTAATGGCATCTCATTAGTGAGCATCGGAACAGTTACAAATAAAGCAGATCGGGGTGGGAGGGACGGGAGCAGTTGGTGGGGTTTTCATGGGATGTGCGGGCAAATGACGAAAGCGTGAGGATGTAGGAATGAAAGCAGTGATTTGTCATGAACAGAGAATGAAAGAGAGAACAAAAAGAGAGAAAAATCCAGGCAGACTCTATTGATTTATTGGAACAATGATTGAGTCATGATGAAAATACAGGTGTGCTTAAGCTATCTTCAAGCACTAATACCATTTCTTTCTTTACTTTTAGATTTCTGTTTGACACTTGTGTGTGCAAAAAAGTAAAGAAATTCCAATTACAATAATGTGTTACTGATAGATTGAATTAATCAACCAATATTATTGTGTAATCACAACATGATTTGGAAAAACTTTAACAGAAGTCCTACTGATTCACTTGGCTGTTGGTTCGATAGGAGTTCATGTTCCCTTTCAGCACAGAGGCTGTATGAGATATGTACCTAGAGTTTTAAGGTGAAATCCGAACAATTACAATGCGTTCAAATTAAATGTCAACTAAAAGCAGGGAACTGGTATTATTATTAAGTGCAAAATCTCTTTTCGTCACGAATTCTGTCGAGAAATTTAAAGCTTAAAACATAAAGTGATAATCATGACTGTTGTTTTGTATGGTTGCGAAACATGGTTGGTTACTTTGAAGGAAGAACGTAAATTGAAAGTATTTGAGAACAAGATCCTGAGATAACTATTCAGACCCAAGAGGAATGGGAATAGGGAATGGAGAATCTTCATAACGAGGAAGTATATAGTTTATACGATTTACCGAACATTCTTAGGGTTATCAAATCTATGAGGCTTAGGTGGGCAGGTCACGTCACCAGAATGGAAGACGGTAGGAACACTTTCAAAGTCTTAACTGAAATCCAATCGAAAATTCAATAGGAAGACCTAGACGCAGATGGGAAGACAATATTAAGATGGATCTCACAGAACTAGGAATACAAAGTAGAAACTGGATCCAGTTGGCTAACGATAACTCAATGGAGAGCTTTTGTGATCGCGGCATGGAACCTCAGAGTTCCACAGGCCATAGAGTTAATTGGTTAGGGAGGACCCACTGATTCATGTATCACCAGATACACGAAACTTCTGACCGAAGGAACCTAAAATTCGGTACATATATTTTCCTTAACAGTTTGAGATTGCTACCACATATATAAATTTCAATCACTTCCGGCTTTGGTAGAGTATTGCGAGTGGTGATGGCATGTTGTCTCCGGACGCTAAGTCAATTATAAAAACAAAAAAGACATATCGCAATCTATAGCCGTATTTGTTCTATAAGGATAAACGTTGAAACTGAAAATGTTGATTTCTACCATTTCCAGTTTGGATAGACAATTATCGAAGTAGATGAAACGTATTGTTTGGACGGTGAACCGATGGCAAAAAATCACTTCTCTACATCTCTGACCATTTTTGTTCTGATATCTATAAACGGATATACGGACGGATGACATAGCCATCCTATAAGACTTCCGACACGTATAAATAGCATAGTTTGGAAATTAGTTACTTAAGAAAACAAGTAACAGTATCACGTGTACACCGTTTGAAGGAGATTGGTGTCTATGACATGGTATTTTCTAAATCATTATCGAAAATGAAAGTAGTCGGAGTTGAATACCACTTCCGTTTTAGTAGAGAGACTAAAGGAATCATAAAATATATTCTGGAGACGGTTAATTAATTAATTACAAAAAAAAGACACCTTGTAAAAGCACTCATAATCTCGAAAGTTTCCAGTGTATATTCATCACGAAGAGATTGCTAAAATGGAAACATATTTTCATTCAGAATATCCAATTACACATGCTGGTTCATGTACTTTCTCACATGAATGATACCCTTAAATCATCTTTTTTTTTAATGGATACTCGCATATCACTACAGAACCATCTATACAACGATTTTCTAGAAAGAAAGAAAGATTTCAATTTTCATTGAAAAATAACTTTTTCGATAGCCTTCGGCAATGAGTTAATATGTCATAGAAAAAAAAATATTCTTATTGAGAAGTAGATCTATATTATTTTAACAAAAGAAACACTGACCAAAGCTTAAAACTTTATTTTAAATTATAATTTGTAACTGTTTCGGATATCTAGCATATCCTTCTTCAGACACGATCGAAATTAATGAAAATACAGACATATATATAAATGTTGTTATAACAGAGTTTAAATTCTTTAACCGTCGTATATATAGCCATTGTTATAAAAAATTTTAAATTCTTTTAACAGTCATATATATATTAACAGTCAGAGTTTTTTTTTTATAACAATTGCTATATATACGGCGGTTAAAGAATTTAAACTCTGTTATAACAACATTTATATATATGTCTGTATTTTCATTAATTTCGATCGTGTCTGAAGAAGGATATGCTAGATATCCGAAACAGTTACAAATTATAATTTAAAATAAAGTTTTAAGCTTTGGTCAGTGTCTCTTTAGTTAAAACAATTAATCCAAAGCCATGAATAGTCTTATGTAAACTCTTTTATGGATATAATGTTGTCAACTTTTGAAAATGCAAATACCGGGCACCTTCCTAGAGTACGTACACTCTTGAGATTGTGACATCATTGCTCGTTGAAAATGTGAACAGCCTGTAAGTGGTTACTTCAAATAAAATTGAGCAATTTCAAGTTCGAATTGAATAACTTTAGTTACTTTTGAAGCATTTAGTTAACATACTTATAAATGCTTGGTTTTGGTTGTGTCGGCACATGTAATTTTTGTAGTCTATCATTCTTTCGTCAGTCCAAAATAATCTGATTAGAACAGAGAATAGGATTAATAAGAGAAAAAAGTACCAGACATTTAACGTCTGGTTTTGAAGCCGTACCGGACACCGGACAGGAGATCCAAAATTGTACTGTCCGGTAAAATACAGGACAGTTGACAACCCTATAATGGATATATCATCAAGATATAAAATATAACAAACTTTCATATATACTGAACATTTATATATATGTCTGTATTTTCATTAATTTCGATCGTGTCTGAAGAAGGATATGCTAGATATCCGAAACAGTTACAAATTATAATTTAAAATAAAGTAAAGTTTTAAGCTTTGGTCAGTGTCTCTTTTGTTAAAACAAACTTTCATCCAGAAGTAGCTCTTGTTTCTTGGTAAGGTTATTATTAGTCTTTAAGTAATAAGAAATCAATTCTTATCTAGATGTAGGCTTATGACAAACATAAACCTTTAAATATAAGTCAGCTTGGGATAGAAATAATTAATTTCTTTCCATAAGTAAGTCTGCGTCAAACAAAATATTTGGAAAGGAGTCAGCACCTCATAGTAAAATCTAATTTTCATGTAAAAATACAGTTATTTGTCTAAAGACTTTATGAATATAGGTCACCAAGTAATAGAAATTACCAATTTTTAATCAAAAGAAACTCTTGTGAGTGCTTCTAAGAGTCACCAAGTCATGGAAAATAATTGGGAGCGTTCAGTGTACAAGGAATAGAAGTCTAATTTTGTTCATTTCGGACATATTTCATATTTAAATTATCTACCTAAAGCTCCTTTCACTACCTAAAAGATTCATGTTTAGATATTGTAAATAACTCTTTCACGTATCCATGTATTTTAAATTGAGCGTATAATCCTTATGCCTCATTTTTCCTTACAACTTTGATAACTGTACTTGAACGCTCTTGTGCTGTGAGCCCCCATTTCTAACACCATAGTTTGTATGAAGTAAAAGCTCTTATGAATTTGAATCAACAAGTAATAGAAAGAACCAATTTCCGTCTAAAAATAATTTTGTCAGGATGGATATGCGTTAACCAAGCCTTATGAATTACCAAACCATAAAGAAAACTAACAAATGTTTTACTGTAATGAATCTGAAAATTGAACCTAGCGCAACGAAGTGCTGACTTCACTGTTTCCATGTGGGTTTACAAAAGTAACCAAGTATTTTTGGGATATGGAGTTACATAATGTTACGCGACAACTTTTCTGAAAAGGTCGTATGTAATGGATGCATCCGGCTTACACCAACGCCATATATGCAAACTCCATGACTGTACATAGTCTTAATAGTGAAAAACACACAAAAGCATCGAAACTTCTTCAAAAGGTTTCCTGTCTCTAGGCACAGCTGAATCCTCGAGCATTGTGAATACATACGTCCAGCAGACCATGAGAGCTGTCGGGCTACATTTTCCTCTTCGTTGCGCCTTCGTATGTAGTAGTCCTTTGTAAAATATCCATTGGGTGGGCTGCTTTTGCTAGAAATTAAACAAGTGTGGTAACATCCGTCGAAAAATAAACAAACAAAAGAATAAAATAAACGTTTTATTTTCGTTCACTCATTCTATGCACTTTTTAATTGAAGGAAAAACAAACAAAATGAATTTTCTATTCTTTATATTGCTCCTTTGATAGGAAAGTGGTATAATTGAAAAGAATACCGTTATTGAGACATTATATTGAAAATGGTTCTACACGCTAGAAGTATTTTGTACAGAAATATCGCAGGTGCTAGTATACATACTCTCCTCCCCCTCCTCCAGGGAAAAATTGTATTATTTGTTTGTCTCTTTCAACTGTAGGAGTGCAACGTATTCAAATCAATTTCCTAATACATTGATGATTTTTAATTGTGTCTTTTTTTTATTAAAGGAGCGAGAGTTACCTATTACAGGAAACCTGATAAAGATTGTACTTGTACAAAACAAATTGTGCTCAGAAAATAATGTTAGTGATGCAATTTTTATCCTCTACTGAGCTGAGAGAGACAATATCTTGATTTTCATAAGTGAAATTTCTACAGAATCTTGTTAAATGTATGCCTTGGTTACCAATATCTTGTACAATCTATACAACATTATTGTATCAACTTTCTACATAAAATTTGACGCATCCAGTGCACAAGGTAATTAAGTACACTGAACATTTTGAACATATTTAATATTTAAGATCACCATATGGAGATCCTCTTAGAGCATAAATGATTCATATCCAGATATTGTAAATGCAGTATGCGATGAAACAAACAGTACTGAAATCACATCGTTGCCATTTATTTATTTATTTATTTTTTTATTTTTTTTTATTTGTTGTACAACATAATGAGACATAAAAAATTTTGTGAAGTGAGTGTCAACTAAATGTTACAGAACATATATTGTAAATTTAAAAGGAATCGCGCCTATACATCATGTGTTCAAAATATTGATCATTACGTCGCACACATTTTTCATAAGGGGCTTGGAGATCGATAAACATGTTAGTAAACATGGATTGCTGGAACGAGAAACCAAATGATCAAACGTTCTCTCTAAACTCTGGTATAGTGGTAGAGGGTTACTTGTTCCGAAAATTGTTTGTTTCAGCATATCGCATATGTAGGATTCTGGAGCCTTGAGGTCAAGGGAGTGGGAAGGATATGGAAAATCCGTTACACGGAAAATCAAGCGATGTCCAAACTCTCGTGGGCAGAAGGGCAAATGATTCAGTTGTGTATGGACAGTTGCTCCGTCTTGTTGCACCCTTTATTGTTGTAATGACAGATTCTTGGAGCGGAGAAAACAGCGCAATCAATACAAGAATCGTTCAATAATCAACTGTAGATTGATGAAAATTAAATAAAATCTTCCAGTTTTACGTCTCACGGTGTAGATTGATGTAGCGATCAAGGTACACATGGCTTTCATCACTGAACCATACGTTGCTGATGAAATCTTCATATGCCATAATTAACTCTACAGCAACACAGTAGACGTGCACGCTCATCTCTTGCAGTGAGACGCTGCTCCACACCGTATGAGCGGAAATGGGCTCGACAATAAACACCTTCTCCTGTGTTGTGAGTAACATTGCCTTCGCTAGTCCACACATAACTGAGCATACATGTGATGCGTCATCCGTACGCAAATTTCAGTACTGTTTGTTTTGCCGCACATTGTATATTTTATAATATTAAAAAAAATCAGAAGAAGTATTAACTTTTCTATATACTTAATCGTACTGTACAAATTTTATGTCTCTCTTTTTCACATCTTTGGTGATTGGATTTGATTCTTTTGTGATCTAAACGTCCCATATGCAGTATTGCTATTAAAAATTTGAATAATACGTTATTCGAATATTTGAATAAAATTCGTTATTCAAATAGTTATTAAGATAACGAAAAATTATTCCGATAACAAATAGTTATTGGAATGATTGTTCGAGTATTGTCTATTCAGGTATCCGAATAACTATAGAAAAAATATTCGAAAATTGATAACAGCACTAGTACGTATAGTACTGAACAATGTGACTACGTAGTTATACATATTACTCGTATCTGTATTATTGACACACAAATATTGATAAGGGGGCACGGTGACTCAGTGGTAGGGCGTTCATCTCCGGAGCTTGGGGTCCCTGGTTCGAACTCAGCTCGCGCGGTGTGAACTTTGTGGTGGACGAACACCGTGCTCGTGGGTTTTCTTGGGATTATCCCGTTTCCTCCCACTTTCTTCATTCCACCATTTCATTCATTTCTCATCATCACCGTCTCCTTTAGCCTAACCGGCATAACTGTGGGACGTAAAACTTAAAGATTTCATTTCATTTTCATTTCACAAATATTGATAAGTTGTGTCTTACGAATAGGAGTTTACTCTTGAACAATATTAAAAACGGAGCAAAATTGATTTGTTGAACACTCCAACGATGAACAATATAATATTTTTAAGGACTATCTTTTATGACAAGGCCAATAGATTACTGAGGGCCGTCAATATCTTTACTATATCTATATCTATCTATATTAAAATTGATCAATTGCATACAATACCATTACATATGTTCGTTTTTGATTTTTTGGTTCAAACTTAAACAAACTGAAATATTTAATTATAGAAGATAAATTTTCAGCTTAATTATTTACAATGATGTGAAAATTTTTCCTTTTTCGAAATGGTTCGTACTTTAACATTTTTTCAAAAGTGTCTTTATCTTCAGAATTACACTAATTTAAAGAATATATATAATCATCAAAGCATCAAAACAAAACTGATGCAACTGTGCATTGCATAAGTTTATAATATCAAATAATTCATTGATTCGTTGGGTTCGAAAACCGGTCATATTCATCCAAACTACTTTAAGAGGAATGACAAACAATACTAAATTAATCAATATATATATATCTGACATATAGGGTTATTTCCATTTTTGGAAAGTAGAAAAATGTCAGTTCTACAGGTCCGAAAATGAAAACAGCCCTATATGTCAGATGCATATTGACTAATTTCGTTTTGTTTGTCACTCCTCTCAAATTAGCTTCGATGGAGATGACCGGTTTTCGAACTCAACGATTCAATTAATTTCCCTACCTACAGAAGAAGAAATCGCCAGAATGGAATTCAGGTTGCCTGGAAATGATCGAAAAGAAAAGCTACATATATTTGATTGATTATTGTTTGAATATACAGTATATTAAACTAAACATGCAACAGAAAGTTTCAGAGCGGCTGAAGATGGTCGCAGAAGATTAAGTCCTTCTGGTCACCCCGTGGCTACGGTTCTGACCGTCCATATGAGTTCACGGTCAATAATTGGTCAAGAAATGGGAGAATACTAACAATAATGTATTTTTTTTAAAAATTCTTTTATCATTTTAGTTCCCATAACCTTGAGAAAGAAAGAAATAATTACTGAACATATTTTTTTTAACAACTGCACTGTTCAAAGAAAACATCAATTCCAAATCTAAATGTGCTGTCATTCGAAACTCACTTCTTTTACGTTATATGTTTTCGTTGTCTTCTTTTTAAATCTTTCTCTCAAGAAGTGAGCGTTATAATCTAAACATGCAATTGTTAGTTGTTGAGAGTTCTTGAAGGATGTCCTGAATACAAATGATAAAACGGAAGGCAACACAAAAGGAAACTTGAGTAATAAAATTGAATAGTCAAGAGCGTGGTATGTATTATATTGACATTATCTTGTATGGAAAAATAATGGATTCGCTACATCCTTTTTTACATTTTCTTTCGCTCTCTATTCTTTTTATCGTTTGTCATATCTACAGAATTTTATTAACAAATCGTTATATAACTAGACATGCTTTCTATTTTAATATTCAAGGACTTTTTAATGTTACGTCGTTGGATTCCTTTTGGTTATTAACGAATAGTAGCACTCTGGTTACTCTTTAACAGTTAAAGCTTTCATAGAACATAGTTTCAACATATTTAGTCAACACTCACATTTAGACTTAAAGTAAAATATTTCCTGTTTCTTATGATTTCTTGTTATCGATCTATAATCTTAAGTAAAATTAATTACATTTTAGTATTATAGACATACGTGCAGAAAGGTAATTCAATTCTGAACTTTGCAGCGGTGATTGGTAACCTGTAAAAGCAGTGATTATAATGCCAAAGCTATATGCACACGTGTGCGCCCTCTTTGTTCCAGGATTAAGGTCACTCACAAGACAAAAAATTCAGAATTTTTGTGACGAAACTCAAGACAAAATAAGGCTCCTTTATTGAAACAGAGACATTACTTTCAAGGCATCTTTCCGAGACGAGAAAGCCGTAACTCTGGTAATCCTATCCCAAGTGTTACTTCAATATTTAGAAAATAAGGAATCAAAAATGTGTCCTTATTTATGTTCACATTTATTGCTTAATTTTACACTCGTTGTTATTACTGTAATATTCAATTTTACAATTACTATTTACTTTCAAATATAATAAACAATTGCCGCTAAACGTAAGGTTAAATGTTATTGTTGTACAAAATTGGATCATCGATATTACTAAACATTTATGAAATGTAAGCACAGCATATATTGTAAGGCAAGAAATATGTTTTAACTATTACATTTGTTTCAATTCACTTACGGAATTAAAAGCAAAAACGTTTTGCAAGCACATTTGCAGCAACTCATGTGTGTCTCTTTGCGAAGCATGTGTGTTATGTCAACTATTCATTCTTCTCTTTTTTCCCACTCTTCTGTCACTTGCTTAAACTGAATGAAATTATCAATTTTACGTCGATATACTGTAACATAATCAATAAAATAAAGTTTACTAAATACAATTTTACTTACTTAAAATAAAACTCTAAGAGCCTAACAATCAAAACTGTGTTTGCAAAGATTTATTTACTTATTTGCCGTCCCAAAGTAAGTATTTTACGTACGTTAGGTTAGCTCCTAAGCTACATAGTACGAGATTGAAACAAGAAAGAATCTTCGTCCAGAAAGAACACCTCATCAACTGCGGTCTCTATGATGGTTCTAGTATAGATATGCATCGAATTTTACTTCGAACAACGGTGCCTATAGTCAGGTCATGACTTAAAGTGCGTCCTAATTTTGTTTTGGAGGTACCGTTATATTTCTAAACCTGTTAGCAATAATTTGTACAGTTAATGTATAATTGATTGACGACCAGTACTTTTGATCATTACTGTACAGTAAATGGTGTAATATTAGAGTTCAAAACCATTGGTAAACCTTAGAAGCTGATATTACTTTAATTAAGATTTAATAAAACAGAATTTGCAAGGATTGCGTCATAGAACTTGAAAGGAGTGAGCAACCATGCTTCACACTGATAGAAAGAGAACATAGTTTCTACGGATTCTTCACTCTAACATTCGGTTGTATCATTATTCAAGAACATATTAAATTCGAGAAAATCGATTAGAATGGAATTTTGCCACTAGTACTTATTTGCTTTGTACTGTTTTCTATTCTTCAATGAATTGGCCACAGTAGCAAGCTGTCATGTTGTTTCTTCCTACAAGTATTAAATAATTGTGAAACCTTAAACTATTTAAAGTAAGTAGTCAAAAGCTCTGTTCATTCATTCAATTCTGCATACTCTATCCTCAAACTATAATTCTAACAAACTATGTACGCTTAGAAGATACCACACAAAATATCTTGTATTTGGGAAATTCCTGTGCACTGCTTTGATTTCTGGACTCGAGAAAATCCTATTTAAATGTTCATTGTTAACTCTGTGATCCATTTCTGCTGGCCGCTTTTCATTCCAGGAGGAAAAGCGTGTCAAGATTGGGAGCAATCGAATCAAAGGTGTTCTGTTCTGACAAAATGAGGAAACAATCAGTAACAGAATATGACATAAAAGAAGAAATTAAAGTGAAAGAGAGAGGAAGAGAGAGAGAGAGAAAGGGAGTGAAAAAGCAGAGGAGATATTTGTCAGAAACCACATTTTCCAATTTACGGCTCTTGTGAACTTTCGTGACCGAGGAGTCATCTTTTGCTTTGCGTGTTCTTTTTTTTCAGTTCCGTAAATGAGCGACATTGCGTCCCCGGAATAGGTGGTGCCACACCAACGTTTCAATTAATTAACGCTCGCTCTGGGAAATAACTTCCTGGAATCTCAGTTGAGCGCTTTAAACAATCTCTGTTTCTCTGTTTCACTGATGGAACTTTAGTCTTTATGATAGTTTGTATCATGCTTGTGTCATACGTTTTGTGTCACCATAGCTCTGTGAATTGAAATGGCTTCACTTTATAAGCCACGCACGAATTTGTGCCCTCTTAGCTGCATTTTTCTTGCACTTTGCTGCACGAACAAAATACGAGTACTCATCCCAAAAATATACATGGATTTGTCTATGTACATACGCATGTTCTTGGTACTTTCTTTCCATAAACACATATCTATGTAGATAGATTTTCATGTTCTTGTTTTACTCCTAATACTGAACATATAGTATAGGAGAGTACTGAACATCTATCTAGATCAGTACTTTCCTATATTTCTCTTAAGGCGACACCCTATTAGTAGAAATAATTTTACACAACATCCATCAATGATATTAATTACAAAATTTAGATTTTATTGCAACAAAGATGTAAGAACATGCATACCTGGTCCATAATTGAATGTTACTCGCACAAAACTGTAGAAATCAACGTCTCAATCATGAAGTTAATACGCTGAATAAGCATAAGAAAAAATGTAGTATTATTTTATCTAACTTCATTCATTTTCTTTTCTGAACTTATAACAAAAAGTCTCATATTGGAAAGCTTTGATCTAGATGGGATACGGACAAAATCTCGCTGCCGAAACATCGCCGCCCACAACTCGCGTGAGCAAAAGGTCACCGCCCAAAACGTCCTGGGTCAAAATTTTGCCTGGTCGAAACCTCGCCTTCCAAAACCTCGTGGACCAAAATGTCGTTTCGTCAAAACCTTGCGGGATGAAACCTCTTCTCAACATTTACCTAATGAGTTTCTTAGTATGCAATTACATATTACTACTACTACTGTTACTACTACTACTACTACTACTACTACTACTACTACTACTACTAATAATAATAATAATAATAATAATAATAATAATAATAATAATAATAATAATAATAATAATAATAATAATAATAACAAAGAAGAAGAAGAGACCAAATATCTTGTGTGTTGGTTTTCTCGGGGTACGGTATTCCCGTTTCCTTCCACTTTCTTCATTCCACCATTTCCTTCATGCTGACAATCAAACTGAAATCAAGAGATATGATGTCACAACATAGATATGCGCATGCTTGTTATTCTATTTCTATACACACAAATCTATCTAGGTTCGTATGTTTTAGTTTCTCTTTCCAAAAACGCAGATCTATCTAGATATACACGTTCTTATTTCTCTCTTCCTATAAACACAAGTCTATAGACACGTTCTTCTCTTACTAGCTATGTACACAAGTCTATCCAGAAACCTACGTTCTTGGTTCTCTCTCTATAACCTCAAGTCTATCCAGGTACTAACGTTCTTGTTTCTCTCTTTATATAAACATATATCTATCAAGATATGCGCATCCTTGTTTCTCTATTTCTATACACACAAATCTATCTAGGTTCGTACGTTTTAGTTTCTCTCTTTCTACAAACACAGATCTAGCTAGACTCACGTTCTTATTTCTCTCTTTCTATGTACACAAGTCTATCCAGATACCCACGCTCTTGATTCTCTCTGCATAAACACAAGTCGATCCAGATACTCACGTTCTTGTTTCTCTCTGCATAAATACAAGTCTATCCAGATACCCACGCTCTTGTTTCTCTCTGCATAAACACAATTCTATCCAGATACTCATGTTCTTGCTTCTCTCTTTATAAACTTAGATCTATCAAGATATGGACATCCTTGTTTCTATATTTCTATACACACAAATCTATCTAGATTCGTACGTTTTAGTTTCTCTCTTTCTAGAAACACAGATCTATCTAGACTCACGTTCTTATTTCTCTCTTTTTATATACACAAGTCTATCCAGATACCCACGCTCTTGTTTCTCTATGCATAAACACAAGTCTATCCGCATACTCAAGTTCTTGTTTCTATCTTTCTATAAACATAATTCTATCTAGATACTCATGTTCTTTCTATAAACTTAGATCTATCAAGATATGCACATCCTTTTTTCTCTATTTCTATACACACAAATCTATCTACTCTCGTATGTTTAATTTCTCTCTGTCTAGAAACGCAGATCTATCTAGATGTACACTTTCTTACTTCTATCTTTGTATAAACACCGGTCTACCTAGGTACTCACGTTCTTGTTTCTCTCTTTCTATAAACACAGATCTTTCTAGATATGCGCTTTTTTGTTTCTCTGTTGATTTTTCTTCACACATAGACATATTTAGATTTCTACCTTTCAGTTCATCTGTTGTTACAACACAAATCAACTAGATATGCACATTCTCGTTTCATTCTTTGTCTTTGTGCATGTGAGTTGGTTTGGAAATTTTCTAACGTACCCTATTCAGGATTGATCATAGGCTCTGTGCTAGAACCACCGATACACACACACACACACTGCCCTTTGCGTCCTGTTCTCAATGACTTCGGAATAATTCAAGCAACTGGTAATTCTGTTTGCTTTTCGTAAATATAATGTAGTTATGTGTAGAATATTGAAAATTTCGTTCTAATTAAACAAAATGACAAAAAAAAACTAATGTGTATATCTATTTGTGCTCGTGACTATACCTATCATATAGAGAAATTGAAAAATTAAATGGTGTCCCCATTTAACATCCAACACTTACAGGATAAAAAAAAAAGACAATGATAAGTGTAAGTGAGTGAGTATGGGGAAATTGGCATCTCGACAATACCATAACAGAATTTCGAGACGTGACATTGTTCAGTACAAATTTTCTCTATCGCATTGTTCACCACAAACTTCTTCTATAGATATTATTCACCACGAACTTATTCTACAGACATTGTTTACTACAAACTTCTTCTATAGAATCGGGTATACCCAAAGACGCCATACCACAGACAAGTGTCCTAGCAATGAGTCGATGTACCTTCTAATTATAAATTTAGGTTTCGCTCTCAGTATGTTCATTTCTTACACAAAATAGTAATCAAAATAATAGTAATTAATTGCTCCCAGAATTAATTAAAATTAACTAAATTTTTAGTTTGTCATCTTCAACGGCTATACAAACTAAATGATAAAAATATTAAAGCCAATTGAACTAAGACGTAAGAACATGTAGATGGAAGATCTACAGAACTCCGAAATAAAAACTCCCTGGCACAATGCTGTTTAGTAGAAGTTCCCATTATCTCGTGGATACGAAACATGTAGCCTTCGAATCAGAGATAAACTTCTTACTACTAAGTTATAGTGTGACATTCTTTCTATTGTATTATGATTTAGTTAATATTTCGATAACAATCACCGATACATCGTCAAAGATACCTAGCTGAAACAGCTTTAATGATCTTTATATTAATTGTTTAAAATTAAACTATCCCATAAATGCGTTAGTTATTATATATCATGATCAACGAGATAGTCAAGTTATTAACTCACGTGGTCCTGAGCTTGATGCTGGCTACAATTACTTGCCTCAGATACAAAACCGACTATACAAGGTGTTTCAAAACAACACCGATAACGTTTGGGAGATTATTTCTGACACAAGATAAGACAAAAAGTATAGAGCAGCTTGGGTGCACAAATGCTTCCTTTTAGAGTTATAAGCTGCCGAAAACATGGAAAATTGAACTTTAAAGGTTTATAGTTCCAAACCTATGGAATCTACCGTAGTCGGATCAAGACTTCACTTATGAACTAATATGTGCACTATCCAAAAATGCATGTTACAGAATCCTAAGGTACTCAAATAACAATTTTTGCAGAGAGCGTATAACACAGCCTATAACTTGAAGTATTCACCAACTACCCCTATAAAAATTGTTGTGGAAGTTTTAGATTTTTTATCATATAAATTATAATACTATAAGAATTAAGTTCCAAATATGAGTTAATTGAAATTTTGAGCATCCTGTTTGAATAATTGTTACTAATGTGAACAGTTCAAGAGTATTAAGTTTTCACCAGATTGCAAACAGAAAAAAATCAGTTACAACTGGCTTTCAATTATCCAGAGGAAGCAGTAGGAAAGAATACAGTGTCGGATCTAGTAGGTAAGAACTGGAAGGGGGGCGTCAGAACCCAGACTATGATAGGGATACCATGAGTTTACTATAAACTTTCAGAAATATATAAATAATAGCTTAACATTTTTGTCACTGAAAAAACTGAGGGTCTCGGCCCCCCGGCCCTGGCCTAGATCTGCCACTGAAAGAATGACAGAAAAATGAATAAATCTGATGATTATAAAGGGAAAGGAAACGAACCAAATTCATCTGAAACTTCCGAAATGGTTAAAAATTTACTGAATGTTAACAATAATTATTAATATTGTGCTTCACGTCATAAATGAAACTGAAGATTTATTTGGTTGTCTAAAAACAATCAAAATCAAAATAAACGAAGATCTTGAATTTTTTTAAAGTAAAATCAGTTAAATGCGAATAAATATCGTTTGTGTTTTTGCAGTGTTTAAATACGCAGTTATATGTTGCCTTCAAGTCTACTGTGTATTTTGAATATTTGATAATTTGATTTTTTTCCTGTTGCCTTCGACTTCGATTTTTTTTTAAAAAAAGAGTCCGATGTATATGATTTAAACAAAAAAGGAAAAGGAAAAGGAAAACGAAAAAGAAAACAGGAAAAGAAAAAAAGAAAAATTCGATATCTTCTTGAAACAAGTCGATTTTGCTGTAGCTCAACAACAATCTAATTAAACAGTAAATCAAAAAAGATAGTTTACGTAAGCCTTATTAAGAAACAAAGTGGGAGAAAGGAAGAACCCAGGAAGAACAACTATTCTGGGTATGAGCGTAGATTTAAAACTTTTTCTTTCCTTGTTTGTTGCTAGTAGTTACCTTCCTCAAAGCTAAAAGTTGCCTCCTTTGAATTTCTACAACGAGAATCCTACGTACTGTCAAGAGCACAGAAAACTCATTTACGTATCATTTTCT
The DNA here is from genome assembly GCF_964235325.1 of Thermobia domestica. NCBI lineage: Eukaryota > Metazoa > Arthropoda > Insecta > Zygentoma > Lepismatidae > Thermobia > Thermobia domestica. Next base: position 52,065,149 of record NC_137464.1, read on the forward strand.
AACTCAACAACTATGGTGATTAAAAAACAGAGAATATTTTTTTATTCAAACAAGTTATATATATATTATATAATAAAAATATAGTTATAAACCAACGAAAATGTGAAATATCCCGTTTTCAAACGCTATGGTTTGGAAACTATTGCATTTATCCCAAGCAGTTCAAGAAATTAGACAGGACTGATCAAGTGATGCCAACCCATGGGAAAATCCCATTTTTGGGGATTTTTTGACATTAATTATTCGGAATAAGATCAAAGAAATTTTCGTCCATTTATCAACGTACACAGCAGTGTGTCTACTAAATTTCAAGACTGACAACACTGTAAGATACCCGCTGGAGCCACCAACCGGTTATTATGTGTAGCTTTCAGTACCGAGTTTGTTGTGCATTGTATGAAGAATTCATGAATTTATGTTCCGAATTTTGTGAGTTACTTTGATTTCTGTGAACTGTGTTTTCTTTTGTTGGTCATGAATAGTAAAGTGGAACTGAGAGTAGCCATCAATTTTTGTGTGAATTTGGGAAAACAAACACGGAGACCAAAGATATGATTCAAATAGTTTACAACAATGACGCTCTTTCTCGAACGAACATTTTTGTGTGATATCGACATTTTTGTGAAGGTCGGCAGGCGGTCATGGACGACGTTACACCTGACCTTCCGGTAACCTTTCGAACTGACGAAAATGTGCTTGTAAAGTTGACTGAAAATCGTTGTCAATCTCTCAGGATGATTGCGGAGGACTTGCACATTAGTAAGGTTACTATTCGAAAGATCGTGAAACAAGAGGAAGATTTGTTCTAGATTTGTGCTCGACAGTCTGATAGCAGAGGGAAAAGAAGACCGGGTGTCGTCGTGTAAGGAGTGGGGTCCAGTTGGCCGCAAATGACCCAGAATGGTTTAAGAAAAGCATAATTGGTGATGAATCACTCCGCCATGTTGACAAGCGAGCATTTTGACTCAGTTTCGGACATCAAAAGGGCTGTGGCGAAGGAACTACCACTCAAAAGTACTTCCAGAAAGGAAACAAGAAACCATAAAGTTATGCAATTGCCTGTATACAAGAAGCAGGGTCATATATTGAAGATTAACAGTTAATCAAGGTAAATCTCTTCTGCATTGTTTTCTGATAATGCTAGTCTTAAAATTTAGTAGACACATTGTGTATATAGAATTTTTTAATATATGTATAATCCACGCTAACAAAATATTCTACGAGTGGGAAATAGACATAATGAGTTAAGACGGTCAGTGTTGTCTACTTTTAATCTGGACTTTTTTTTTTTTTTTGTTATTGGCAAAGTTTAGGCTAGTGAGAAGTGACTTAGTTATATATGACACTTAAAAATCAAATACCAAAAAAACTAAATTTTTGCTTCTGTATTTGAAGAAAGAAGGAAAGAAAACAATGAACGAATGAAAGAAACTAAGTAAAATATCAAACGAGAAACCATCAATTTCGAAACGTTCCACACCAAATATGTGGAGAACAAAACTTTTTTCTTTTCAGTATCATTCGGCTCAGTATAACGTGATGATACAAAGATGTTATGGAGTCGCAGCATTCCTGACAACATAACAAAATATATCTGTTCTGGATTAAGGAAAATAGTTATTCTCAATCTATTTTACAAACGTAGAAGATCGAAATTTATTGATAATTCATCCCGAAATTGAAAAAAAAGTAGCACATGACATACATAACATTCACTTTTATTATTATTATTATTATTATTATTATTATTATTATTATTATTATTATTATTATTATTATTATTATTATTATTATTATTATTATTATTATTATTATTAATAATAATAATAATAATAATAATAATAATAATATAACGAGAGGAATTTAGATGCAAAATGGGATTTTTTGATTTCGAGATGGGATTTATAACATATCAGATTGGCACCACTTGACTGAACTCTATCTAAATGTTCATGTTTTATAGTTCCCAGGTACGGACGAAACAAATGCTGAATTAATACTTTAAAGAATGTTCCCATACCCCAACTTTTTTCTAATTTGTTAATCTCTCGTACAATATCAGTGTCCTTGATATTTGAGGGAAAATCAAATGCAGGACAAGAAAGCAGAACTAGTTGATGATAGGGAAGATACATTGAAGAAGGAAAAAATTACTCTTTGTTTGTTAAAAAAATGCTGAAAAAAGAAAATATAATACTGCACCAAAGAGATCAGGTCAAGAATTGCCACAGCCAAAGAAGCATTCAACAGTAGACTTAGGAAGGAGTTGGTTAAGTGCTATGTATGGGGTATCGGATTGTATAATTCAGATACTTGGACACTACGGAAGTTAGAGAAGAAATATTTAGAGAGCTTCGGAATGTGGTGACGGAGAAAGATTAAGAAGATAAATGGCCAGAGAAAGTAAGAAACCAAGATGTTTTAAAACGGATAGAAGAGAAAATACTTTTCGCCAGCTTCCATCGTTGGAAGGCAAATTGGATTGAACACATCTTGCAAAGAAATTATACCGCCATAGGACAAAATATGAAAGGGAAGCGAGGAATAATAATAATAGGAAGAAGAACACAGTTAGTTGATGATTGGAAAATTAGAAGAAAATATTGTGAGTTGAAAGACGGAGCTGAAGATTGAAAAACGTGGAAGAAATATTTCCAGGCCCAAACCTAAAGTTAAAAAGAAAAAAATTCTCATAGTCCCAGGACCTGCCAACAGTCCGAATACTTAATAATATTTAATAATAATAATAATAATAATAATAATAATAATAATAATAATAATAATAATAATAATAATAATAATAATAATAATACAAGTATATACCCTCCCATGGAATCTTTCGTAGACTATTGAAATGGGAAGAATTTCAGACACACACACACACACACACACATATATATATATATATATCGGATGTTTCAAAACAACACCGAACACCTAGGTAACTAATGACACCAAAATAAAACAAAAAGTATAGAGCAACCTGGGTGCACAAATGCTTCCTTTCGGAGTTACAAACTGCCGAAAACATGAAAAATTACTCCAAAACTATGAGATCTTCCGTAGTCGGATCAAGACTTAACTTAGGAACTAATATGTGCACTATCCAAAAATGCATGTTACGGTATCCACGTAGCAATTTTTGCAGAGGGAGCTTGGCTACGGGCGTATAACTTGAAGTACTCACCTACTACTTCTATAAAAATTGTTGCGGAAGTACCGCAGGATTCTGAAACTTGGATATTTGGATAGAACACATTAGTTCCTAAGTGAAGTCTTAACCCGACTACGGTAGGTCCCATAGTATTGGAACTATGGACCTTTAATGTTCAATTTTTCATGTTTTCGGCCGCTTATAACTCCGAAAGGAAGCATTTGTGCACCCAGGTTAGTCTATGCTTTTCGTCTTATCTTAGTGTCAGGAATCACCTCCTAAACGTCGGTGTTTTTTTGACGGTATATAATATTTCATTCGTTGCATGTTTATGTGTTTCAACAGGACCTATATTTTTTTTTCGTCCGATAAAGTCCGAATGTGTTTAGTACATAGTAAAACCGTAATGAGGATTATTGTAGGAATTGTTTGTGAAATGATTTTAATATCGAACTTCAATATAAGATAATAACATCATTCAAAGAAGTTTGCAAATAATAATCATAATCATAATCATAATAAATATATGCAGTTTTTAGTCATCGTTGTATAAACACTTCAAGTATTTTTATCGCAAAAAAATCCCAATACAATCAGTCGGCAAATTGGCTTGTATACTTTATAACACTAAGGAAAGGGAATATATTTTTAAATGGAGGAATCGTTGTATAAATGACAAAGGGCAAATATTCCATAAGACACAAACATGAAATAAAACATTTATATATTTGATAAGTTTAAAGTAATCATTGTATATAATAATGCCCAAGAAGCTTACAGAATTCTTTGAGTCTTTTCCGAAAAGAATAGAATATCTATGACATTTTGAGATATCTATCTATCTATCTATCTATCTATCTATCTATCTATATATATATATATATATATATATATATATATATATATATATATATTCTTTACGCTCTAGTGTAGGCTTTTGGAGGAAGGTACATCAGGAAATAATTAAATTTTATCGCTAAAAGCAAAGAGAAGAAAGCTTTATATAGCTTTAGAAAACTGTATACAGCAATTAGTATGTTAGTTAAGATTTCTTCCCTTAGGTTGTAGCATTATTATTATTATTATTATTATTATTATTATTATTATTATTATTATTATTATTATTATTATTATTATTATTATTTTATCAATGTGATCTTCCTCAAGTGTCTCGAGTGCTGCTAAGTATTGTATAGAAGATCATTATATAAAGTGATAAGTACTTTCTAGGGAAATATGAAAGGCCTTTAACAAGCCGAAGTTAATCGAGCTCAAATCCCACGGCGTAAAACATAGTTTCTGTTCTCGCATCGATATTGTCCTTACCAAGCTAGGCCATCAAATATAGGGTTCATCAGCTCCTAGGTTATAGACTACTTGCTCGTCGAATTTTATTAAGTTCCGGCCAGTAGTTACCGAGAAATAAAGTACCACATGCAAGAGAATCCAAATGTAGCCGAGCTTCTCTCTGACCAAATTTGGCTACCAAATATATCAACCGTTATTTCTTAGAAGATGGGCTGCTTACCCACTGAATTTCGTTCAGATCCAGCCAGTAGTTACAAAAAAATAAAGTACAACATGCAATTCGAGCCCAGATGTCCCTAGCCGAGTCCGACCACCAAATATATCATTGTTATACATTTGGCTATTGATTATTTGCCCTCCAAATTTGGTTCAGATTCGTCTAGTAGTTAGCGAGAAATAACGTACCACAGACAACATGATGGGAGTTATGCGGAACCTGAGCCGTGAGCTGGTAACATGTAGATAGTTTAGTTTCGAAAATATGCCTGGAGAAGACAGGGAAAACGTTTGGTATGTGTCATTGCATTGGATTACATGGGAATGCTGAACTTTCTTTTGCATTTTACTTGAAAATTAGACGATGTTATATACCATTTTGTTCTCCCGAGCCACTCATGCATATCGGTTTCTTTATCTTTGGTATTTTCTTTCCATTAAATACTTTCAATTTCTTCAAAATATTTTACCAAAATAATTTGTTTCCTTCTTTTATGTGTCTTTAAGATGTCCATTTTGTTTTCAATTATTAACAGAATATTAGTTTAAAAAATCAAGAACTTAAACGGCTTAAACGACCTATTACAACAAGATCAAAATGTATCTTCTTGAAGCTAATTGCATGAGAAAGCTATCTTTGAAAATATATGTATATTTATTTTTAAAAAAGTAGAAATATAAGACAAGAGAAAAATGAAAATAGCAGAAAGACTTGAAGATTCGCTTAGTTGTGATGGAAGATAGCCAAATTGCGTTTGAAAAGACTTTGCACTAACGGCTACCCAAAGACAGTGTGAGAGCTGTTGTGGAATCAAATGGGATAAAGCGAAAGAGCGTGTAATAGAATTCTACGACCATTCCCGGTATCTAACGGAACCATAAGCATGTGATATTGGACAGCATGGTCAATATATAGTGTCATAAGTCTTTGTTTATCCACTTCCATAGACTTTCCTTTCTTTTTGTCCAAATAATCACAAACATAAAAAGTCATAAATTTCGTTTATTTAAGTTTGTTTAAAACTTTGAAATGTGTTTAGTATGTTATTTCAAGTCTTTTCTATTTTAAGTTTCGGGGAAAATGTTAGTTCTAAGTGTATTGTTGTGTATTTTGTTTGTACTTTATTTTCTATTCTGTATATAGAGTAGTTGTAAAGCACAAACATATCTGGAAAACTAATTTTATACTGACTATTTTGGAAAGTCAAAGAATTGTACTTTTCCCTATTGCTACAGTTATTTTCTCTAAATAGTAGAAAAATGACACCAGAACAATTTAGCTGGTTTGAATAATTTCATTTATATATACACAGGATGTTTCAAAACAACACAGACAACGTTTGGAAGGTTATTTCTGACACAAAGATAAGAGGAAAATTATAGATCAACCTAGGTGCACAAATGCTTCCTTTCGGAGTTATAGGCTACCGAAAACGTGAAAAAAATGAAGTTTAAAGGTCCATAGCTCCAAAATTATGGATCTACCTTAGGCGGGTCAAGGGACCTCACTTGGGAACCTTTCATTACATGTATTCTTAATGGTAACGTTCTATGGCTGCCAACGTCATGAGATTATATATATATATATTGATATTGATATTTCATCTAGGAAAAATTGCTAAATATAACATTAGACATACATTGAACAGTATAATCATTACGTAAAGCGTCTTTTCACATAAATTAATATTCCAAACGATTCCGATGAATTCTTTTCATTATTATTACCAATTAATTGGTTAATATTGACATCTTGCAATAATTAAGGACTTCTCAGAAGAATGTTGTATTAACAAACTATATCAATTTAATTGGTTACACTGTGATCTTTCTTTCTCCAGTTTGCGGAACGATGTGCGGCTAAGTACGGTACAAGAGATAAACCGCCTTATGCAGATTCGTTTTGACGTGTGATTAGCGTCATACTAAAGGCATGACTACTACAGGAAACATATGTTAGTAGAAATCTTTAGTATGACACTAATCACCCTTCAGAATGACTCTGCATAAGGCCCAAAATGTTTTTGCCTTTGGAACCCTATAAGCAGTAGAAAAATCTTTCTTCTTAATTTCATGGTAATGAAAGGATTAATTGAAATCGTCTATAATATTAATTTATGTAAAGTACGTTTAAGGTAACGTTCTTAAAACTGTCCTCATCTGTAAATGTTTTGCTCTTACATGAAAAAGATTAAAAATAGAGAAGATTAGTTAAAAGTTGTTTAATAATCTCTCTCCTAATACTTGATTTGCCAACGGTCTGTACGACCTCAAAACCGGACGTTAAATGTCCGGTAATTTTTCCTCTTACTAGTTCTGTTTTCAGTTTTAATCAGATTATTTTGGAGTGACGAAAATAATCGTTTGCCAATAAACATGGTTAAAGCAGAGCTTTAAATCGCCTTGATACCGACCTGTCGTGCGCGGAATTTGCTGAAGAGTTGAAGGCAGAAAAATTTACTGAACTTATCAAAAGTGCTAAGGGCCAACATTTTCAAGAGTGTAGCTGACACCACTTCATACTCAGCTACATCTTCCAATTGAATAATGCATCCAGTTCCATTAAAAGTACATAGCCATTATGAGACAATATCAGTCCTAGCAAAGCTGGTAAGACCTTTTTTACAAGTACATTTTGCGCATGCCATAATTATATTGCCAATTATATTTGCTTCTCTGCTTTAAATACAGTGTATTATTGATGGTATACTACAAAAATTACATGTACCTACTCGACCAAAAGTGGAATAAATAAAATTAATATATCCTTCAAAAGTAACTAAATTATTAAATTCGAACTCCGAATCGCTCAATTTTATGTGAAGTTGTTTACATTTTTGACGAGCGACGAGGTCACAATCTTAAGAGTATATATGCTCCAGGAGGGTGTCCGGTATTCAAAAGTTGGCAAGCCTAGTACATGAAGTCTACATTATGAAGAAAGAAATAATCTTGGATGTTTGTTACATATTTTTAATTCGACTTGGTACACACCAATTCCTTGATGATTATTTTTAACATTTCCACTGACGTACTAGAATAAGTTACACATTACACAGACAAACACACACATACCCCCATATATATATATATATATATATATATATATATATATATATATATAATGTTTCAAAACTACACCGACAACGTTTGCGAGGTGATTTCGCAAGCCTAGATAAAGCATATAGACCAACCTGAGTGCACAAATGCTTCCTTTTGAAGTTATTGTCTGCCGAAAACATGAGGAAATGAACCTGAAAAGTCTATAGCTCCAAAACTATGGGACATACTGTAGTCGGGTCAAGACTTCAATTAAGAACTAGCATGTGCTCTATCCAAATATCCACGCTTCAGAATCCTGCGGTACTTCCACAACAATTTTTATAGAGGCAGTTGGTGAGTATTTCAAGTTATATGCCCGTAGCCAAACTCCCTCTATAAACATTGTTGTGTGAGTACCTTAGGATTCTGAAATATGAATTTTTGGGTGGGGCACATGTTAGTTCCTAAATGAAGTCTTGACTGACTACAGTAGGTCCCATAGTACTGGAACTATGGACCTTTAAAGTTCATATTTTCATGTTTTCGGCAGCCTATAGCTCCGAAAGAAAGCATTTGTGCATCCAGGTTGGTCTATACTTTTCGTCTTATTTTGGTGTCAGGAATTATCCCCCAAACGTTGTTGGTGTTGATTTGAAACACTATATATATTTTTTCAGAAAATATCTGTGGCGTCTCCCCACTTTCTAAAAAATGCAATGGGCACAAATAGGCACAGGGGACGGCTTGACGTCTTGCGTCCCCCTACCTTTTCAGATCCACTTTTATCCATATATATATATATATATATATATATAGATAGATAGATAGATAGGTAGATAGATAGATAGATAGATATAGATATAGATATAGATATAATTGAGTCATTTTGTTTCGAGACTGCAACAAACAGACAGAAAAGCTTAATCATTCCATAAACTTTTTGTACACTAAGTGTATGCATTCAAACAAAATTTGCCTTAATGGTAAAGTTCTATGACTGCTAACATCATGAAATTCTATAAATTTGAGAATTGTGATAACTATAAGAAAAGGATTATAGTAGTTATAGAAAAAAAAAAAAAAAGCTAACTTGGATCTTTCAAATGCAAGATATACAACACAGACTTAAGTGTTAAGTATAAATGTAACAATCTGCTGATATTTATGAACTGAGTTCTCGATCTATGGCTTCTTAGGTCAGCTTATTCGTTTTTGGTCTTCTCTTTTGTGCTTTCGAAGAGCACTTTCTGCAAGATTTATTATTATTATTATTACTTCTTGTTTTTTCTTTCTCGCTCGCTTCGTGTGCAAAGGAAGCTTCACACTGAAAATTTACTTTCTTTGTGAATGTTGTAACTTTCACATTGGCTCCATTGTTATTGAAGGAAATCGCTGTTTCTGTACAAGGGGTTGGGAATGTGACTTAATTTTCCCTCTGCTTTCCAGAAGATAAAATACGTCACCTCCTTTGGACCATGGTCTCCAATACATACGGTGGACCAATAACATCTCTAGTACTGACTTTTGATGGCTATTTTCTAGAAGGGTGAAAGCTTTAACAAAATGTCTATGCTCTCTCTCACATTTAGGAGACACTGTTCTCTGCAATAAATATATATCTATATACTGTACACTCTTTTGTTCCATTATTGCAGTATTCTTTGAAGCGTGTGTGCAGATCATTGTTGTCGGTTTTACGAGAACTATATCTGAGTGATTGTTACATTTTTCAAATTATTTGTTCTCTCATTGCATCAATGCCTCTAGTGTACATAAATTGATTTTTAGAATTTTACTTACTTCTTTAGATTTTATTTCTCCATACATTGCCGTTTCCTATGCTGCTCTTTTGCTCCAATTCGTACTCCATTTACAATAATAATAATAATAAAATCAGTGTTATTTCTACTGAAGCAAAAAATAAAAGCAATACCGTACTTTCTCAAGTTTCAGAATTTTTGCTTCGTAGTTTCTAACTTTACTGGCATATAAACAGTTACTAGCGCCACGATTTCACAGCTCTACCATAGTTACAAGTTGCCATAATTTTTTGATCCAAAATACATACAAGCCTTAAAACCATGACCCATCAAAGATACGGTGCCCAAATTCAGAACAAATATTTTGATTTTTCTTACCTAAAAATCACATTTTTAGGTTATCACACAATTGTTTACTATAATACTTAAAACACTATTGTAAACTGACATATTTTATAATTTTTTCATTACCACAAATATAATAAGTCTTACCATTAAATTACATGTATTAAAGCTAACCGAAGGAACCATAGAATAGAAAAATGAAACATTTTTTAAAAACATAACCTACTTTAAATGGTAATTAAGGTACACTCATGCGGAAAATGACTGTCGCATATCTATAACTGTCTTCTTGTCAGAATATAATTTGATAATGATTGTGTAGTGTACTTTTAATACTGATACTATATGTAGAATTGGGAAATGTATATTTGTGTTAAATTTCATAGGAAAACAATTATAACTACGAAAATCTGAGTGAGCAAAACAAAATGTTGCTAAATGTACAAGATGGTTTTGTTTTCGTTTTATTGTTCTTATTTACAGCTCTTTTGACATAAAATTTGCCACATATATGTCTTTGCCGATTATACATATACTAACATCATAAGAAATACCGTGCGAATTGGTTATCAAATTATATTACTACAACAACATATTTATAGACATGCAACAATAATTTTGGACATGAGTGTACATGATGAAAACACAATTCTTTTAGCCCGAGATTTTAGCGATTCGCGACTCGGAAATTTTCGGGCAGATCTAAAATCTGCCAAACACGGACAGTTTCCTATTTCATGCTTTGTACGATACGGACACGAACCCAAAAATACAAACAGTCAGTACAGAACACGGACGTATGCCAACCCTAACTATAGTCCTTCCACTTTATAAACACTCACGATGTTAAATTAACAAGGATTCATTTTGATGTTCAAATTAAAATACGGAAATAAAATTTTAGTTCTGTTTGGTCATTTTAATGTAGTTGGTCCGTTAAGGCGGCAGACTACTAAATATTTTTGAAAAACTATTTTTTTTCTTTTGCCCGTTTTTCGTAAGTGCAAAGAGGTAATAAAGTGTAACTTACCACAATAATAGATAATGTTATTCTACATCCGAAAATATGAATCGAAAGAATTGTCAATGTTGCCATCCATAGAAATTACAGCGTGACCAGAATTTGAATTACTCAAAAATCTAGGTACAGACAGCAACTAGAAAAATGAACTCAACGGTAATTGATGACATATCATGCTGTCTATGTTCCTTGTTTACTACTTTTAAAATAATGATTGTATTTATTTTGTAATAACTTATTTATTTTGTAATAATTTATGTAAGTTTTATAAAATAAATACAAATATTATTTAAAAAGTATTAAACAAGGAACATAGACAGCATGATAAGTCATCAATTACCGTTGAGTTCATTTTTCTAGTCGCTGCCTTTACCTAGATTTTTGAGTAATTCAAATTCTGGTCACACTGTAATTTCTATGGATAGCAGCACTGAAAATTCTTCTGATTCATATTTTCGAGTGTAGAATAACATTATCTATTATTGTGGTAAGTTACATTTTATTATCTCTTTCCACTTACGAAAAATGGGCAAAAGAAATAATATTAGTTTTTCAAAAATATTTAGTAGTCTGTCCCCTTAATTGCAATTTAACATTTTTTTTAGCACCGAGGTTATACAAGAGAGGACGCTATGTTTAAAGTGCCTTTTGAACAAGTGCGCACCCCGCCAAAAACTTCATTACTCAACATATGTTTGTATTTTCTCAATAAAACTATACTTGTTTAACAAGGAAATAATTGATATAGCATGAAAATTTGATCTTACACTACATTGTACTCTTTGCCTTAAAAAACCAGTCCATAGTTCTATCATTTTTTTTTTCTAAGAATATAGGTGGAAGGATTTTACAATTACTTGTCACCTTTTCGGGTTCAGAATAGTACTCCTTCAATACTACATTGACGTAGTGGCTTGTACTATTGGTCTCCCATCTAAAAGCTTGGACGCCTCCAAACAAAAATGTCTGGATGCATGCCTGTTTCTGAAACACTATTAGGGGTTATATTCGAGATAAGTAACTCCAACGAGAATTTGAACTCGGCATCACGGTCTTAGAAAGTACGCGTGTTAACCTAAAGGGACACCAGCTAATTTTAGGTTTCGTTAGGTTTCCGTAAAATTTGTTGATTTTATTGAAGTTTAACTACCACATAAGCTCCCACCAGGAATCGAAATGAAAATGAAATGAAATTTTGAGTTTTACGTCCCACGGTTATGCCGGTTAGGCTAAAGGAGACGGTGATAATGAGTAATGAATGAAATGGTGGAATGAAGAAAGTGGGAGGAAACGGGAGAACCCCGAGAAAACCTACGCACACAGTGTTTGATCACCACAAAGTTCACTTGGCGGGAGCAGGGTTTGAACCTGAGACCCCAAGCACCAGAGGTGAACGCTCTACCACTGAGCCACCGCGCCCCCCCCCCCCCCCAGGAATCGAGCCCAGGCCTCAAGCAGTATAGTAAGTCCGTGTTTCATAGAGCCTCTGGTGCTGAAAGGGATGCTAATCTTTAATATTTCCTTCTCTCTTATCCTAAAAGTACGATAATAAATAATAATTTAAAACTTGGAAATTATTATTTTTTATTACGTAACATATTCACTGAGCTGAATTGGTATTATATGTTATAAATTTATTATAGAAAGAGCAAACTTTGCTCTTATTCTGATTTGCGGTAGCTTGAGATATAAAAAATTAAATGCGATTGTACAGTGATATCTAATTTTAAAAATCCACTTTATTATTATTATTATATTATTATTATTATTATTATTATTATTATTATTATTATTATTATTGCTACTATTGCTGCTGTATCTCAGTTTAAACCGGTTTCGGCTTAATAACCTGACGGCCGTCGCTGATAAGTTCAGATTACGTGAAGAGTTCTTCTTCACCGAAAAAATTCCTGACCATATGACAAGTGTGTAGTCAGTGGCGTATTTAGGATTTTATTTCGAGAGCGGCAATGTACAATAAGTACCTATATTTTTTTTTATTTTTGGCGCCGACAAATTTTAATGAAGTTTTGCATTTAAAAATTTATTTCGGGTGGGGTGGGGCCTTGAGTCCGATAGCCACTCTCTAAGTACGCCACCGTCTAGCTTTTTGTAGGTTTGTTAGTAGATGCTTTGTGTTTCTCTTTTCCAGTTGCGTCACAGTACTTTTAGGAACAATAGACTGTATCTGAAATAATGATTAGTCATACTCAGGATTGGATCCAGGAACTTCTGTGGTGGGGGTGCACCTTCACTACCAAAATAACCAATCTCATTGAAACTCTCCAGAGTGACATGTGAGAGCATTCTTTACACATGACAACGCTGATACATAGAGGGGAGGGGTATTTTAAAGAAGGTCGCAAGTGATGTGCAGGAAAAATTGTTCTTCTCTTTTCCTGGCTTCTGTTTTCTTCCCAACTTGACAAATGTTATATTGCTTTGCTTGGTGAACGTTTTTCATTGAATCTTCAGAAAATCGACTTAAACTATTGGTTTTGCAATACTCCTCTTTCTTCTAAGCCCTAAATGGAAACATGACAGCAGAAAGTTTCGGAAAGGGTTGCTATTTTCACTGCTAGCTTCTCATTTTAGAGAGTGTATATTTATGACGAAGGGAAATGCACGTGCACCGGTGCACCCCCCACCCTAAATCCGCCCTGGTTGTAATGCAACATTCTGACATTTCCATTACTTTTTGATTTCGACTCCCAAATCATTATATTTACTGATTTTCGTGCTAAATGTTGTACTATGTTACGAGTCTATAGTACTAATATATTTATAAAAGTTGATTCTTGGCACATATTGTTAATATTAATATTATTAAAACAGGGAATAGCATTAGCTATATTGAAATTCATAGAATTAAATAAATTGTGACAAGAACACCGGTATCAAATCTAAAAGCAATGGTGAACTCTTCCCCATAATGCCAATTTAAAAAAGTGAAGTTCCTCAAGAAAGTATATTTGGTCTTTTGCTTTTCATGTTTTACAATATAAATGTATCCATTGGTTGTTAATATCCAGTAACTTGTTTCAAATGACATATTTTCGCAATGAAGTAGTTACTTATTTTTAGATCTCACTTACCGAAATATATAGTAATATCCCACACATGGCTTTGTTGACAAACAACCTACACGTGCTTACGTAGTATGTTTACGAACATTAGCCATGTACGTCCTACTACGATTTACTACTGTGGCAGACGACTGGAACATCTGTTCCACCGCTACTCATATGACGACGAAGTACTACCAGTGCGATCACCACACTGGAACACTTATATAATTAGGAGGATCCCAGCGACCATTATCGGTTTACGGTTGGCCACCTCCAACCTCTCAGCTTGCCTGGAGCTTTGAGAGGAATCTAACCCAAAGCTTTTAGTTTGCTCAAAACTCTAGGCCTCCTTTCCTACTCACTTATTTCGCTGGAACTCTGTGTGACTCCTAATCTCAGCCACCCAGCTTGCTTGAAGCTTTTTGGCATCTTAAAACCCTCTCCTGCTTGCGTGGAACATTGGTGATCTTAAATCCACTCCACCTAGTTTGCTGAGAGCTCTGTGGATGTCCTTCTTTAGGCTACTCGGGCCTTGGAACACCGTATTTTACCCAAGTATTAAAATATTTTACATTATAGTAATTTTTGTAACACTGTTTATAGAGAAAAGAATTTTGTAGTAAAATTTGATAGTGGGAGAAAACGATTTCGGACTAAAATTTGCTCTATCTATGCTTGCATAATGCAGAACTTTACAAAATATTTCCTTCAATTCGAACAATCCTTTTGTAAATGTGGTTTCAACAATTAGTTACGAATGTTTGTATGGAATGCCAATACGTGTTGTAAGGTAATCCATCAAAGTGAGGATTTCGTTATGTTAGTCAGAGGCTTTTGTGAAACCTCTTGCGGAACATTGGCATTTTTTTTTTTCTGTTCAAAATATGTTGAGAATCAGATTTTTTTCATATTGTCAATATTGCATAAAAAGTAGTTTGGAAAGGGAAGACACAAAAGTCGGAAATAAAACACCAAAGAAATTTCTTGTAGTACTTGCGCCTCGTTAAATATTTGTGAAAGACTGTGATCTTTGTGAATGTGTGTGTGTCTATGAATGCCTTCGTGTTTATACGAAGAGTCAGGCGCCAATGCAACGTGACTTGTTGACATGCGATTTTGCTTGGAAGCAAAAGTGGAAGAAAGAAAACGCTTTCTTTGTGTCAAAAAATGGATGAGATAGAATACCGAAAAGAAAGGGAAATTTCTTCACAGTTTCTTTTTCCCACCCCTTTCTATCGGATATTTGATTCTATGAGGTGTTTTTACAAAGAAGAAGAAGAAGAAAAGCATATCGTCAGCGCAATTCCTCTGTTCTTTGCTTTCACACTGTATTTGCCACAAGCTCCGGAAAATCTTCACCACACGATCCACCGCTTCAAAAATGATATTTCCGTAATAGTATGTCATTTCCCTTACCATTCAGGCCTGCTTCGTAAGGAAAATCTCTCAGTCGATGTTTTTTTTTTTTTTTTTATTCACTTACATAAAAGGCATAGTTCTTACAGGAAATATTGGAAACACTTTGTTTTCGCTTTTCAATTTTTTTTTTCTAAAGCGAAAGTAATATTATACATCGTTCCTGTGTGTCCGTTGAATATTTTCTAATAGAACAGAACGCGATGCCTTTGTATTCTAATTTCCTGGAAATAAGAAAGGAAATTCTCTTTTTTATGTGAGTATTCGTCATTGTCATCATCAGTAGCTGCAGAAACGTGTTACTGATACCATCATTATCAGTCATTTCATTTGTTGAATTTCCTTTTAGATGACACCCACACTTGACAATGTCATATGTTTTTCAATATTACTGAAATGTTCGATTGCCATTACTCATATTCAAAAGTTGATAAGAGTAAAACTGTAATGTAACTTATCCAGGCAAAGATTAATTTTAGTTTCTTTCTTAAGATGATACATACTTTTACCATTGCTATTTCATAGTTTAAGGCGGGAGATAATAGACTGTTGTAATGCAATAATTGATCTGCCGTATCAGGGTGAATAAAGTACTCAAAAATGCTTAAAAATAGTGTTCATTTTTGTTTTATTACTTATCTGTGGCAACGGAGCAGAAACATTGACATTAGACAAAAGCTACGAGAAACAAGTACAGGCCTTCAAAATATAGCTTATGAAGAAAAATGGAGAAGATGATCTGGATTGAATGCAAAAATAATAAGGAAAAATATTGAAAAAATAGAGGACAATAACAATATTGAAGATAATTAAAAGAGAAAAATAAATTAGTTAGATCATTTTTTAATAGAAAGTGTAATTTAAAGGACGTGACGGAAGGTATTGTGAAAAAAAGGGAACGGAAAATACCAGATAGCAATATCACGTTTACGTCAACGAATTTGTTCCGTTTGTATAAAGAGATATTTTACCAATGTTGGAAGTGGAAGTCGTAACAAATTGCTATCACTTCCGATTTCAGGAGAGAGAGATTAGAGTGGAGATGGAATGTATTCTTGGAATACTTAAGTGATTGCATAAAATCGCTTCTCTCTATCTATTACCGTTTTCATTTAACATTAAAATGAAAGGTGATTGACTTCTGCATACTTCCAGTTTTAGTAGAGATTAGAATGAAGACGCTTAATTGATTACAGAAAACAACTTCTCGCTATATGTTATGGTTTCTAATTCATTGCAACCAACGGCACAACTAGAAGTGATTGATTTCTCCTACTTCCGGTTCGAATAGGGTGTTAATAGAGAATATGGTACCTATTCGTAGAACGGAAAATCGACCCCCCCCCAAAAAAAATCTCGTTGTATGTTACAGTTTTCCTTTGCTGTTTGTCGATCGATAATGAAATTGGAAGTTTCAGTGAATATGTACAAGTTCCAATTTTAGTAGCAAGTTTGGGATGGAGATGAAATGTAATGTTGGGATGCTTGTTTGATTGCAGAAAACCCCTGCTGGCTATCTATTACCGATTTTAATCTATAGCGATCACAGTTCAAAGCGGAAGCGGGTGAATTCTACAACTTCCAGTTTATAATCGCCTCTGTTAACGAATTCGAGTTTTAACGTTTGACTTTCTACATCCAGACCAAATTTGGTGGTCGTCCATCAAGTTGTTCTTGAGATTTTTGTGGCCCGGACGGACGAACACACGGACAGGGTAAACACATAAAGGAATTTTGGTAAACCAAACGCCTTAATAGATTATATGAGGGAAGATAATAATTCTTACATAAATACAACGAATTTAGTAAAACATTGTTCGGGTCTAGGTCAAAACCCCCACAGCCAAAACCCCCACACTCAAGAAATGTCAAAACGCCCACACGATCGGTCATAATCCCTACACAAATGGACAAATCTCCCAAACGCATGAACGGTCAAAACCCCCACAGCCAAAACTCCCACACTCAAGAAATGTCAAAACGCCCACACAATCGATCATAACTCCCACACAAATGGACAAAACAGCCACACATAGCAACGGTCATAATCCCCACATAAATGGACAAAACTCCACACAAATGGTCAAAATTCCCACATACAGAAATTATCACAACTGCCACACAAATGGACAAACCCCACACACAATCGGAGAAATCCCCCACACTCTGAAATGATCGTGATTGCATGTTTTTGTTGCGGCTCTTTATGACGCCCACTTTAGTGTTTCTGTCATTAGAAAAGATTGCAAGGAGAATAGTTGCAACATCAGTTTAAGTGGAATAAAAAATGTTATTAATTACAAGGGCAAGACGCATCCAGGATCATTTTAGAGTGTGGGAGATTGGTCCGATTGTGTGGAGGTTTTGTCCATTTATGTGGGGATTGTGGCCATTGCTATGTTTGGGAGTTTTGTCCATTTGTGTGGGAGTTATGACCGTTGGAGGTTATGACAGATTACCAGTGTGGAGGTTTTGGCTTTGGGAGTTATGACCGTTCGTGCATTTGGGAGATTTGTCCGTTTGTGTAGCAGTTGTGACCAATTGTGTGGGCGTTTTGACATTTCTTGAGTGTGGGAATTTTGGCTGTGGGGGTTATGACCGTTAGTGTATTTGGGAGATTTGTCCATATGTGTGGGGGTTATGACCGTTTGTGTGGGCGTTTTGACATTTCTTGAGTGTGGGGGTTTTGGCTGTGGGAGTTTTGACCTGTTTCCAATTGTTCTAAATGGAAATTTTACCCCTCTCTTGGCTCAGTGGCTAAGGTGCGTGTTTTTTGTGTTCCTGGTCTCCACTTCGCTTTCTTGTTTGATACCGCTGATACAAACCCAAATAGATATTTGGTTCTCACTTTGAGCAAATGGGTCCCATTTCATACAATCTTGAACTGTCAAGGAGAATTTCCAAGTAATCAAAATATACAAACATTTGTACTAAGAACATCGTTGACAATTACAAATCCTTATCATAGAAACAGAACGTCTCACAAGTCAGGTCAGTTTGTGATGCTAATATCCTGGAATGTTATACTACCCTGTTTACGATATGTGTATTTTTGGTTGTAGAAAGACAAAGGATACAATTAAAATTTCTTATAATAAACGATAAACGTCTTAGCGCATAACACTAATTTCTAATAGTAAACAGTCACGAAAATAGATGTCATTACCTGCGCTATCACTTTCCTGCCTGATGCTATTAGATGTTGCTACCTGCAAGATTGTTATATATAATGAAATCCTTGAATAACTATATAAAAATATAGTTAGAGTTTGGGGAAGTTGGGGCTAAAACTAATTAATATTTCAATTTTTAAATTAGACATCAGTTTTTAATTAAGCTTGAATTTAGACTGTAGTGTACAGAGGAATGAACGCTTGGGGTCAACACCTAGTTAGTTATAAAGTGGAAAATGTTACTTTTTAGACATTACTTTTTTAAGAAATGAAAAAACTTGCATCTAACATAGATGAATTTATAATGAATCGAATGAGTCGAATAGAATCGAATTGAAAGTTTCACATGGTCCTAAATGACGCGTGTATTTTATGTTTTATTTACAGATAAAAACATAGGGTCTAATACTTTTAATGCCCGCATGTGAAAACACTGAACCAGAAACTAAAAGAATGTCTTTGGAGAACTTGGTTTGTTTTGGTCGCCTATCCCTGAATTGGAATGATGAGAAATTTGACAGCTCAATGGGTTTGTGAGATTCGACTGTCGGGAGACTGTCCTTGAAACTGTGGCGATGTTAAATATTTTTCCATTGCTGTAAATGACGCTACATGCACACGAGTTATGAGTTGTGGAGGAACATTAAGAAAGATAAAGTTCTAGCAACAGAAGTTAGCATATGGTCAAAG
This sequence comes from Thermobia domestica, assembly GCF_964235325.1. NCBI lineage: Eukaryota > Metazoa > Arthropoda > Insecta > Zygentoma > Lepismatidae > Thermobia > Thermobia domestica. The sequence continues at coordinate 52,084,342 of NC_137464.1, forward strand.
ACACGCTATCTATAGATAAATTAGGCTTGACACCTTACAGTGTTGTAGGTATTATTGAATGATCATTTATATCAAGTATACAATTTTCTTTAGAAACTACATTTTTATTATTTTTATTATTATTATCATTATTTCTTTATGTCTTTTATGTGTCTTGAAAAAGTATATTTCTTGTGCAAATGTAACTGAATGACATAGTCTAGAAGGAAAATTTGTCAACCAATAAGAAAAGAGGTTTTGAAGGGCGAGCTTCTATTTGCTGAAAAAATAGGAAAATAGAAAGGGATAACGGACATTGGTAGATGGTTTTGCTCTTCAGGAAACAATAAGAAGAGAAGAGTAATCGGTTTGTTTGATTAGTGGTACTGGCTCTTGTCTTCCTCTTCTTCTTTTTTGCTTTAGCGGATAATGTCAACATAGGGTTTACAGGTGTCTTTCTTTGCACAGTATATCGATTAACTTTTTTTTTTATTTCGCACTTTCGTTTTCAGAAGGTTTGTTTGACTAGTTGACCTGGAAGAAAGAATTTATTTATAGAGCACACACACAGTAATAGAATACACGTTACTAAACAAATGTTGTTTGAATTTGAGTGGCGATAATTCATACAAGTCACTGCGTTTAATGTTTGTTCATTCTTTATTTTTTTAATTAGTTTTTCTGTGACAAATTTGAGGTCATGTTTTTCTTTTGTTGTTGTGTGCTGAGAGGTTAAAAGATATTTGTACTTGTCACAAGCTGAACGAAAGAAGAGCTGAATACTTGGAGCTCAAGAGGCGAGACTAAACGTCCATTCCAGGTTAAATCTAGTGTTCTTGTGATATCATTATTAGGACTACATTCTAAGTTTACATTGTCTATAGATTCAATACTGAAAGCTGGTAATTAACTACTCAAGAAAGAAAAAGCTGTCCATATTCAAGATCGATATAAGCTTTTGCCTTGTAGCATATTCTGCAGTATTCTTGAGTGAAGTGTGGATATCTCATATACAAGGTTTAGAGTTGGATAAATTAAATGTGCTTTTTTTTTTTTTTTTTTTTTTTTAAGGAAAAGGATGATTCACGAAAGTGCCATCGTCTGAGGACCGCAACTTCTCGATTGATTTGACGCAGATTTCCTCCTTTCCTATTCTGGGACAGACGTTTCATTTCTTCATAACTTTCCTTCCCTATGCCTTGTATTACTCTTCCACATTTTAAGCCAAACTTTTCCGTTCCACGTACTTTTTCTTCATTATATCTTGTATTACTCCTCCCTATCCTAAGCCAAACTTTTCATTTTCATGTATTTTTTCTTCACTATATCTTGTATTAAAGCCAAACTTTTCATATCCATGTATTTTTTTCTTCACTAGATCTTGTATTGCTCTTTCCTATTTTAAACCAAACTTTTCATTTCTACGCATTTTGTCACTATATCTTGTATTACTCTTCCTTATCCTCAGCCACATTTTTCATTTCTTTGTAACTTTTCTTCACTATATCTTGTAATACTTTTCCCTTTCCTAAACCAAACTTTTCGTTTCCCGGTACCTTTTCTTCACTATTGTATTACTATTCCCTATCCTAAACCAAACTTTTCATTTCCAGGTACCTTTTCTTCACTATATCTTGTATTACTATTCCCTATCCTTAGCCAAACTTTTCGCTTCCATGCACTTCTTCTTCACTACACTTCTACATTACTCTTCCCTATCCTAAGATAAATTTTTCATTTCATGTACTTTACTTCAATATATCTTTCATTAATCTTCCCTATCCTGGGCCAGACTTTTCATTTCTTTGTAATTTTTCTTCTCTATATCTTGCGTTATTTGGTTCGTATACTTCAATCATAGCCTTCCTCCTTCCGCAATTCCCTCCAACAAGCCACAGCTTTTTCGTTATCCGACCTGCCCTTGCGCTACATTATGCTGGATATTCCGGAGTCTATTGTAGTAGATGAAACAGACAAGGGCTTGTATTGTATATTTCAAGAAGCTTGTTTGTAAAGAAGTATGCATACTACCGTTAAGAAAAACCAAACAACTATATATATATATATATATATATATATATATATATATATATATATATATATATATATATATATATTTTAAAGACAGAATATAACATTTAAAAAAAAAATTCTCGAAAATTATGCATAAGAATTTACTTTAAAGAATCTCATTTTTTATGTCGATGTTTGTGGAGGCTCAGTGGTACAGCGTTTGCCTCTAGTGTATGAGGTTCCTGGTTCGATCCCCAACCATGTAAGTTTCTGGTGGAATTACTCCCGTTTCCTCCCACATTCTCATTCCATCATCATTTATTTGCCTCAATCATATCGTTTCCCTTAGCCTAAAGAGCATAATCGTGAGACGTTAAGCGGAGATATTTCATTTAATTTCATTTCATTTATGTTGATGTGATCTATCGAGTGATATACCAGTATGCCTTATCTTCGGAGGACATTTTACTTGAACAGAATTTATTTTTTTAAAGGAAAAGTTAATTAACACTTTTTGGCTGTATCTTATTAACCATACTCTCTCATATGTTGTCCTTCTAGTGTCATAATAAAGGGTCTGATAAGGGTATATTTTCGTGTCACTTTCAGCTCAATAACAGGCATCGCTCTCGTAAAGGATCAATGTTTGGATTTATAAAGAAAATCGTTTCTTTCTCCGTTTTCTCGAAATCTATGCATGTGGTTTTACACACCACGGAAACGGCACGTTTCAATCACTTGTGATTTTCGAGATCTCATTGTCGAAAGAACTGGAGACAAACATGTACACGTTTCTTTGGAGAAAAACATATAAACTTAACATTTTAATTTATAGATAGACGGGGATCCATATTATAGTCAAGCGTATATTAAACACGTTTTTCAGTCAAGTCATTTATTGGGAAGTATGATGCTATTTTGTTATTATTTTACCCGATTATTTAAGGCTTTCTGTAATTATTCTGAATCTTCTAGTCAACTATTTACCAGAAGAACATTTTTCTTCAGTTATCTCACAATTGGAAATATATTTTTTCTTTCTTTTTTTTAAAAAAAAAAAAAAACACAATTTGTTCACTGAATTTTCAAATAAAGTTGGGAAATGCAAAACACTGAGTGTTATTGATGATTGAAGAAGAGAAGTAGAAGGCTATCGATAGCTTCTCAAAATTCTGAAGAAGTTTACCAGAAAATGAACTTGAGAGAACTAATGACAAGGGAAGAAAGAAAACAAACGAAGAAAGCAATAAAAGGAGGGGAGAAGAAACTAGGGATTAGTTTTCAATTAAACTTTCTTTTAGTTCTAATTACCGGACGTGATTAGTTCTTTGGGTGTTTGTTTAACTTCCTTCTTAATGAAGAAATGAAGGAAAGAACCGGGCAGGAAAGGAAGGTACATGTTCTTTCTCCTCAGGTTTCTTTCTTTCTTTCCTTAATTCAGGACAGTTTGTTAATTTTCAATGTTGTACGCTTCAGAGATTATTGTCTGACTTCGTTACTAATGATTTTATACTAATCAGAATGTTTCTAATGTAAAGTCAATAATACTTCTTATATAGATAATGTTATATGCTAGAATTCATAGTCAAGCTATGTATTTAATTAAATATTAGCTTATTAGTTGTTTGAACGGTAAAGTATTATATCTGGTAGTCCGAAATCTGAAAATATATGAGTCGTAGCAGGTCAATTCCTAACACTATTTCACGGTTCACAGTTGAAACTAGTAGGCAAGAGCATCGATTTCTCTGTAAATTCGGGGGATATTCAAATGTTTGTTTAGTTGTAGACAAGGGTTTAAGATGGCATATGTGAGGATTCTAAGACAAATTGATTATGCCCAATATTGTATATTCATAAAAAGTGCATATAACAATATATATATATATATATATATATATATATATATATATATATATATATATATAACTATAAAAATACATGCGGGTCCACATGAGAATTGGGGGACCTTGGCTCCCCAGCCCAGCAGTCCCAGAATCGGCGTCCTTGCTAATAGATGTGCAGAAAGTAAGCACATATCACTTTGGGCCCGGGCCGGGCTCGGGCAGTAAATTTTTAAACATACAACCATATTTCTCGGGCCTTCTCGGGCTTAACTTTATAAATATACCGTACAACGATATATCACCGTTCTTTCTGGAGAACTTTTAAAGCACAACGGTGCAAAATTAAACCTCTAAGTGTTTTAAATAAAAATACGATTCTGCGTTAATTATTAAGTGTCTACAATTAGCTTATTTCAGGCTCATTTGATTATCAAACGAACTCGACCGGGCTCGGGCCTAAATGCTAAAACATATTTTGCTATGTGAGACTAGGATCTGGTCTCACATTATAAATTCACGGGCCGGGCCGGACTTGGGCTAAAAATTCGGGCCATGAAGACCTCTAGCAGAAAGAGACGGAATTCTTATAATCAAATGCAAGATGTTGCTGCGTGAGGATGAATGAAGTTTGCAATTTTATTTCGATAAAGGCGAAAATGCGATCCAGGCTCATGAAGAAACTTGCGCTGTTTACGGGCAAGATACGTTATCAAAAAAAACAATCAAGAGATGGTTCCGTTCGCTTTCATTCTGGAAATTTCGACGTCTAAAATGCTCCTCGCTGTAGGTAATCACAGTAAAATTGGATGAGATTCTGGAAAAAGTCGAACAAGACCGGCTTACAACGAATGATACAAATATTCGTCTCGAAACAATGTTAAACCATTTGGAAAAAAACATGATTACAAGAAGCAGCTTGATGTTTGGATGCCACATGATCTGATTAAAAGGTATTTACTCGATCGATTTTTTTATTTGCGAATTTCTACTGAAGTGTAACGAAGTCGAGCTATTGCTGAAGTGGTTGATCACGAGTGATGAAAAGTGAATAACTTACAACAATGTGGGAATAAGTTTGTGACAACACCCAAACTGACTCAAGAAGATTTGCAGTGCGTTTGATGGGAATGGAAGGCCACAGTGTACCACAAGCTTCTTCCGCCGGACAGAACGATAGACTCGGACCTGTACTACAGACAATTAGTGCGAGTATACCTATCAGGTCAAAAGAAATGGTCAAAGTTGGTCAACAGAAAGGGTGTCGTATGCCACGCTGGCAACGCCAAATCTATACATTTTAACGACCAATCAAAAATTGAGAGAATTTAGCTGAGGATTTTTAATGTATCCACCGTATAGCCCGGATTAGACACCGATAGGTTATCGTTCATGTTGATCTCAGCAGAACTCCCTGAATAGTGTTAAATTAGTTGAAAAAGAGGCATGTGAAGCCCACGTGTTACAATCGATTGACCAGAAACCATAGAAGTTCTATTGCAACGGGATTATTGTATTGCCAGAAAAATGGCAGAAGGACATAGAACAAAATGTTGCATATGAGGGTTCATAAAGTCATTTTCAAATGACAATAAACGTATTTTGATCTCCAAAGGCGCAGTACTTTTTAGACAACCTGATATTATAAATATAGTGTACCTTTTTCAGAAACTAAAAAAACAAAAAGTTGATAACTAGTACCATTATTCTCAATTCTATAAGTAGCGGCAACGATGTCTGTGTAACTTATAGGTAGGGTAATCAGGTAACTGCCACTTAGCTGATTAGCAATCTATTACGCGTTTCACTCAAGATTTGAGGAGTTATTTCTGGTAATGATTGGAAAAATTGACTATCAGCTGATTCTAAAACACATGTTTTACTCAAGGTTTAAGGTGTTAGTGCTTGTAATCAGTGGAACAATGCCTATAGTATTAGCTGACAATCAGTCTATAGCAAATGTTTTACTGAAGATTTAAGGAGTTTTTGCTGCTATTCAGTAGAACAACTGACTACTAGCTGACAACCAAAATATTAGCGAAAGTTTCACTCAAGGTGTAAGGAATAATTGGTTATATCAGCGGAACAACTGACTATATCTGACAACCAATCTATGAGTGTTCAGCAAATTGTATTATCGGTATATAAAGCTGCGAACCATTGTATTAATTGACAACCAATGTATAGCAAACAATGTACTCCAGGGGTAAAAGTGAGAGGGAACGCTGTCTCCCCCACCTCCAAAAAATATACTGCGTCCCTTCAGTTCCTAAAAAATTACAATGGGCAAAGATAGGCAGATGGGTCATGCCGCTACCTACCGTCCCCCTACGTTTTCAGATCCACTTTTACCCCTGATGTACTCTAATTTTAAGGACTTATTGCTTAGTCTATAATCAGTGTAACAATCGACAAGTATCTGATAAGCAACCTACAATACAGGTTTTGATCAACTTCAGGAATTTGGTCGACTATTTTTGTTAAAACCAGAAGCAAATTTCAGACGTCATTTTTCTGACATTGATCAAACTTTAATAGTATTAAATTAGTTTTCTGGGTATAGTTCCGTTTAACCTTCCTTTTATGACATGTACGGTACCTATAGTATACGAGAGTGAATATGCAGTTTCATGTGTAAGCTGATCCACATACGTACATCCCATGAAGATAAATATTATGACTAGTCATTTGAATAGCACAAACTGTTTTCTTCCTCTTTTTCTTGTTGTTATCTTAATTTTAAATGAAACGCTTAGCGATAAAACTAGTCATGAAAAGATAAGGATTTTTCTTTAATTAACGGTGTTTCTATTAAAACTTATTTTACCTACTACGATATTAATAGTAGAATGAAGTACCAACTTTCTGTTTTTGAAGCTTCTAACTTTCAGAAAGAAAGGTACAAAAAAATATCTTCATTAAAATCTTCTTTAGTTGGACTCTACGAATTTTGCAGTGTATTTCTTTCTTCTGGCCTTTTGCTCTTCTCCAAATAACGTTTGCTTTTACATTGCCGTTAACGAAAGCAACTGGCAAGGAGATAGGGTAAATGAGCAGTAAGGGGTAGAGAGGGACTTCGGTAGTGAGAGAGGGAGGAGGGGGGTGGGTAAAGGTTAGAACGGAAAGCTTGAATTACAAATACGTTCATTTGCTTTAGCCTTATTCTCGTGGACTCTCTGGGCTGTCCAAATAGGTTAATTTGCAGAGATCTCCACCACCTAATTGGTATCTGTGCTGGCTTACAACTGTTAAGAGGCTTGCTCGTTGCTGAAATTGTAAAGGACTGAATTGAAGGGACAAAAAGCTTTAATTTTTTTCTACTTTCTCGATATTATTTGCTATTATGGACGTATATATATTTCTAGATAGTGGATGTTCATTAAAAAAATGTTCTGCACATTATGAAATGAGCACAAAGCTAGATGGTGGAGTACTGATCGTCTCAATCTGTATACCATGACTCAAATACTGAAATGTCTTCATCAAGTAATAAAGAAATACTAGTTATACGTTTTCCGATCACTGGAAAAATTCCTCCTTGTTTGATTTATTGCATTGATATGACTTTTACTTGATATCTTTTAACCTCAAATTAACTGCAAAGTGGTTTGTTACATTATTATGATCAGATTAAAGCGCCTTATAAGATTGTAATAATATTAGAATTACGCTAGTGTGTCTTATAGATTGTAATGGTATTAGGATCACGCTAGTGGGTCTTATAAGATGGTAATAATACTAGAATCACTCTAGTGGGCCTTACAAGATTGTAATGTTATTATAATCACGCTAGTGCCCTTTACACGATTGCATGTTATTATGATAAAGAAGATGGGCCTTGTTATGTTATTAGGATTGTCATGTTATTAGGATCACGCTAGTGGGCCTTAAAAATAGTAAATTTAATATATTTCCCCGTCCCTCCGTTACTGCACACGATAACTTAAACGACGATGCATTTTCGAATTTAGTTTTTTCTGTATTAGATAGCTAGAGCGATTCTCGACAGAGCTTTTTAATACTCTAAATAAGTTAACATCGCCATGGGTAATCCTAGTTATCTATATCAAATATCACATAATACCGCTAATAGATACATTCCTTTAATATCGTCATGGGTAATCATGTTTATCCATATCCCACATCACATAATACCGCTAATTGAGACAATCCGTTAACATCGTCATGGATAATCATGTTTATCCATATCCCATATCACATAATACCGCTAATAGATACAATCCGTTAACATCGTCATGGGTAATCGTGGTTATCCATATCCCATATCACATAATACCGCTAATAGATATAATCCGTTAACATCATTGTGGGTAATAATGGTTAACCATATCCCATATCACATAATACTGTTAATAGATACAATCCGTTAAAATCCTCATGGGTAATCATGGTTATCCATATCCCATATCACATAATACTGCTAATAGATACAATCCGTTAACATCGTCATGGGTAATCATGGTTATCCATATTCCACATCACATAATATCACTAATAGATACAACCCGTTAACATCGTCATGGGTAATCATGGTTATCCATATTCCACATCACATAATACCACTAATAGATACAATCCGTTAAAATCGTCATGGGTAATCATGGTTATCCATATCCCATATCACATAATACTGCTAATAGATACAATCCGTTAACATCGTCATGGGTAATCATGGCTGTCCATATTCCACATCACATAATACCACTAATAGATACAATCCGTTAACGTCGTCATGGGTAATCATGGTTAGCCATATCCCATATCACATAATACCGCTAATAGATAAAATACGTTAACATCGTCTTAGGTAATGGTGAATTTAATGATGGCTATTCATTCTCACATCCATCCATACAAATAGTGTTGAGGTTAGAATCTTTTTAGATTAAAAGATAAAATACCGTATTTTATGTGGTTAAATGTGTCTTGTGGTGAAGATTTTTTTTGTTAAACCTCAAACAATATTGGTGAAGTTAAAACCCACATATCTAGGGTATGACAGAGTACATTCAGCCTAGAATATTGCTATTGTTTAATATGATCCCAAATAGACGTGTTCTCCAGATGTTAAAATAGTTTTGTGTAAACCTCAAAAATATTATTCAGGTTAAAAGCTCACATGCCTGGGGTATGAGAGGGAATGTAATACCTAAAGTAATGCTAAGATAATGCCAAATAGATATGTTCTCCAGATGTTAAAATATTTTTAAGTTAAACTTTAGAAAATACTGGTAAGATTAAACCCTCACATACTTGAGGTATGAAAAGGTATTTAAAGCCTAGATACCTTGTTTCACATCAGTGTGAAATAAAATATGTTTTTAGTTAAGGTTAAAAATATTTGTGATTTTAAAAGCTCACGTGCCTGGGGTATGAACGAATATATTAATCCTAGAGTATTGCTATTGTTTAAAACGATGCCAAACAGATGAGTTCCCGAAAGATTGAGAGCTTTTCTTGGCTAAACCTCAAGAAATATTAGTGAGGTTAAAACCTCATGTGCTTGGATTGACAGCGTATGTTACACTGACAACTTCAACTGCCAGCATAGTAAATTTATTCATACACGTTATTTTCATGAAAACCTTTTTACTAATTTTACCAGAGTTTATTTCCCCTAGTTCTTGTTGTAAATAGTGATGACTTTTTTCGTTCTCCATGAATGTTATTAAATATACGCATATATTAAAGAGAACTGAAAGAATTGCAACCTTTTCTTGCGTTCTGCCTTTTTCCTCTCAATAAAAGTGATAGATCTATCACTCGGTTATCTTTCCCATGTTTTTAATTGAGAGCCTTGATAATTAACTTAGAGGATATTGAGAATTTGGTGTCAGTACTGTCAAATAAAACACCCGTTTTCCTCAGGCCTGTAACCTACGAACCTCTGAAACACGTCAATGGTGTGGTTTCTGTAATATTTTTTAAAATATTTTTTAAAAGAAGAAGAATCAGCCAGTAATGTCGTAAATTATGATACTGATTATCTCATACTCAAAATATTTGAAAATAAATTTAAAGAAAATTAATATTCCAGTTTAACGTCCCATGTTTATGTATTTTGGGCTAAGCGAGACGATGATTAAAGTAAGTGAATGATGATGAAGGAATTGGTACAATGCGAATGTAGGAGGGAACGAGAGAAGCCTGAGGAAACACACGGACACGATGCTATCCTCCACTAAACTAACTTGGCTGAGGAAATGAAATGAAATCTTTAAGGTTTACGTCCCGTGGTTATACCAGCTGGGCTAGAGGAGATGGTGATAATGAGAAATGAATAAAATGGTGGAATGAAAAAAAAGACGGAGAAAATGGCAGAACCCCAAGAAAATCCACTCACACGGAGTTTGTCCATTACAAAGTTCACTTGACACGAGCTGGTATCGAACCAGGGACCTTATGTATCAGAGCCCTCTCACGCTCTACCACTGAGCCACCGCAGCACCATCATTTTGCAGAGAACCAGTAAACTAAAGGTAAGCACCCTACCACTGAACCATTGTGCCCTCCCCCCCAAAAAAGAATTAAAAAGCTAGAGGTATAACTGTAAATAAGAACATAAGCTATGTACTATGAAATAAAAAAGGAAAAAATATAATTTGCGTAAAGAACAAAACACAATCTGCATTGTTGAATTTAATATAATTTTCTGTTGTAGATTTCATTTAATTGCATGTAACGCAAGATTTCTAAATGAATATCATTGAATTAGTACCAGATCGGGAACCATGGGTTAAATAATAATGATTGTGTATAACTCCTGAGGCGTTGAACCGGTGGAAAATTTATAATTTTAACATCTCCCCAGGCTGTAATTAATATTTTTTCCCTCTTGTTTCCTCTCCCTTCATTTTCCATTACACACGGAAACCCCCAACAGATTAGCTCAGAAACATAACAAATCCATAAACTGTTAATATAAAAACAAACATTGATAATGCAAACCCAATGTTTACAACGAATTCACAAACCAGCATTTGAGGCATGTTATGATTGCGTGGATGCAGCAAAAGTTCGTACTATCTCTGGAGATTAAACAACATACAAAATTGGACCGTGTTTATTCATTTAGTGTGTATTTCGCATCCGTGTAACAGATTTGTTAACATAGTAATTAAAACAAATTTGGATGATTTCCGATGTAGTTTTCCTGAAGCATATTTCAAGAAACAATCGTTTAAGAGTAGAATGAGAAAAGTCTGAGTTTTTAAGTGGTTGAACTTGGGCGTGATGCTCCGAAGACATGAGGTTCCAGCGTAAAGTTTGGTATCCATTGTTTCAGAAAGCTTGATTTTACCAAAACTTCTTAATATATTTACAATTTCTGTCTGTGAGTCTGTCCGATCCGGAAACAAAATAATCTGAAGAATTGAAGAGCTTAGAGAATAAAGGTGTTATGTTACATTTTTGAAAAGTTGAATTCTGGCGGTTCGTGCACCTGTCAAATGTTAGTCATGATACATAACACATAATTTAGTGAGTCCTCGTCCCGGTGATGAGATTTGGAAACGGTGGAGGGTGTATGTTAACAGAGATAGTTGTGAAAGTTAATTTTCCCGAAATGTACAATTTGTTACATACCACCTTTATCCTCGATTACTTGATGGAACACTATCAATTTTGGTCAGAATATAGAGGATTTAAACATTCGAATCGTTTTTGTTGAAACAGGAGATATTTCAAGCCAAAAGTGTTAGAAATCAACTGTTATCGGTTTTCCCATTATCACGATAGAGCAAAAACGGTAACGAGAAGCAGTGTTCTACAATCGATTAAGTGTTCCAAGAATATACTTCATTTCCATCCTTAACTCTCTACTGAAACTAGTGGGCCTACTGATAAAAATCCATTACAAATTTTGGTTTCAATATTGATCAACAAAGAGCTAAAATGATAAGAGATAGTGAGAAGTATTTTTTTTTTAATATTGAATTTGATCTACTAAGAGCAGAAAATCATAACAAAGAGTGAGAAGTATTTCTTTCGGAATCGATTTTAATCCACAAAGAACAAAAATGATAAAGAGATAGTGAAGCGATTTTTCGCAATCGATTTTAATCTGCAAAGAGAAAAAAAATGATAAAAGAGAGTGGGAATCAATTTCTAGGAATTGATTTTGATTTACAAAGAGCAAAAGTGTTCAGAGATAATGAGAAGGATTTTTCGGAATCGATTTTGATTTACATAGAGCAAAATAAAAAAAAATCCATGGCTTTTTGACTGGGAAAATTTGGACCTTTTTTTTTTTTAAAAAAAAAATCAACTTTATTTTAGAAATAACAACAGAACTTTCACCTTTCTTGTCAGATTATGAGATGAAAGAAAACATTTTTAATAGCTGCATTCTGAAGGAAGAAATCATTAGAAGTTTAGTAATTAAGGATAATTAGTCACGTGGTAGAAAAGAAAAAGAACAAAGCCATGGACATAACTAAATTTCTAGAATTCGAACGAATTGTTTGATGTAATGTTCAACGACAAAAATATTTTAGTAAAAAAAACAATAATGTTAATAACTGTTCTGAAAATATAGTAGTAAGACTTAGTGGAACAAATTTGTTATTTAAAATTTATGCATAATTTAAACTTCACTTAGTAACGTTTATGTCTGAGGTTACGCGGAACGAGTTTAGCTATCTATATCGCATTTGTTGAAGCCGTTAAAATTCGAGCAATAGAAGGTTAATATGCTATATCAAAGTTTCCCATTTCATATATTTTGATACGATGTAACACTAAAGACACAATAAATTCTATAAATAATTTACATTTACTACCATTAGATTAATATCATATCTAAGTGGCCTTTTATGATTTTAATTTTGTAAGCTGTATTTATATTAAACCTTAATTGAATATGTCTGAAACACACAATACAGTGTTTCCCTAACTGAGAACGAGATGTGAACAATATTCTATTCTAAAGAATTTCTTATCCGCCAATTGAGTTTAGGCAACCAGCAAATCATAGATCATCTTGTAAGGTGATCAGGCAACCAACATGATTGTTGTTGCATGTTGGGTTGCATAAATTACACCGATGAACAACAATTAAATACCAGTTCGAAGAACAATAAAGATAGCCAACCCTGGACTGAACATAGAACTCGTAAATTATGAATGTTGTAAAGGGACCCACATAATTGTAGAATTTACTACAGGAAAACAAAAGTAGTACTTGAGTAAGAAAATCATAAAAACTGAAAAAATACCGCTTTTTAACCAAAAACCCGGACTTTTTTAAAAAACTGCCTTCCAAAAACCGCCTACTATGCACTCCTAGGTATCATATTATCTTTCAACTCGCTATTCAAACTAGAAGTGGTAAAATCAGGCTCCGGTTTTAACGTTGATCGCCATAAAGTAAAAAGTGTAATGTTGATCAACAGACCTTGATCATGTAGAGAATGTTCATGTTTTGATCTTTACAAATATTCGCCTTTCTTCCCAAGCTGAAGAAAATCCTGAACTAATCAGTCAATTGCAAGTATACAAGACAATGTGATTAGTCAACTACTGCAAATTCCAATAAACGCATTCCAATTTGAGTTTCAGGCATGGAAAGGATGTTCGAAAGGGTGTGTCGTTATTGGGGGGATGAGGGTATTTTTGGAGGGGAGACCATCATCATCATAGGGATTTTACTACTACTACCAGACAATTTACTGCAATCTGAGAAACTTCCTATGTACCATGATTTTCAGCTAACCTCTTCGTCCTGACGTAAGAATTTGTTGTTTTAGTACTGTACTCCAAACTTTCGCCTTTCTCCTTTTCCTGCCACCGTACATTCTACCACATCTATCATAAAGTGTATTTCTCCATTTAATTACATCTAATATTGTGTTATCGTCTCCACCTTTTCTAACACTTCTTCAATTTATTCCGCACGATATAGCTAATTCTTTCTATCCTTCTCCACATTCACGTTTCAAAATCTGTAGCAGTTTTACAGCTTTTTTTTTTTTTTTTTTTTTTTTTTTTTTACGAAATATCGAAGATTATGCTCTATACAATACAATAGTACACACGAAACATTTTATGAATATTTTTTCTTAAGGCCTTATTCAAGAGCCCACAAAATAAACTTTTCGTTTTCCTAAATGCTTCTTCCCTTTCCTATCTTTGCTTTTATTTCAAGTTCGAGGGCTGGGTGGCTCAGTGGTAGAACATTCACCTGTAGTGCTTTCAAACGGGTCGGGTCAGCTCGGCTCGGTTACGGGTTGGGTCGGGTAAGCTCGGCTCGGGTTAACGGTCGGGTCGAGTCGGGTTGTCGGGTCAGGCTACTCGGGTCAGGTTGTCAGGTCGGGTCAGTCGGGTCAGCTCGTTTCGGGTTGTCGGGTCTGGTTTTCGGGTCAGCTCGTGTCGGGTTGTCAGGTCGGGTCAATCGGGTTGGATCACGGGTCCGGTCACTTGGCGGGTCGGGTCAGTCAATTCGGGTGACGGCTCGGGTCGGATCTGTCTTCAACCCAACCCAACCCGACCCGTTGAGAGCACTATTCACCTGTGGTGCGTGGGTTCATGACTCTATGCCAATTGAATTTTGTGGCCCACTGATACGTGGGTTTTCTCGAAGTTTTCCCGTTTCCTTCCATTTTATTCATTCCTTATCATCATCACCGCTTCCTTTAGCCTAGCCGGCATATCAGTAGGACGTAAAACTAAAAGATTTTATTTCAAGTTCGCACTTCATGAAGGAACCAGAACTGACTAAATATGGAACTTAAGTTACTGTAGCAGCAGTCCAGTTTTTCTCTTTAAAAAAAAAAAATTATTGATTGTGTCTTTTGTGATTTTCGCTTTGCAGTCATTGAAGTGATACTTGAAACATCATTCAACATTTCGATAACTATCTTGGGATTTCTGTAATCATCCATTACTTAGATAAGTCAACCTAATACCTTATTGCTGTACAAGAATACTTGTAACCCTCTTTTGATTTTACATTTATTAAAAAATGTAAATTAAAGATCTCTAGCAATTAGCTTTTCCCGAGTCATCTTTAAATGTTAAAGCCCTCTTTTTAATTTTTTTTGTATAAAAAGAATAACGAGTTCCAATTAGTAGCAACAGACAGTGAGACAACCCATAAAAGACGAAATTCAATTAAGGAAACGAAGCTAAAAATCCGTGCAAATGGAAATAATATCACTGTTCTCCATCTGTATTAATTAGGACAATTTTCGGGGTAGACCGATATCTTTTGGTAACCTTAGACTCTTCTCGGTTTCGCCTCAAAAATTGTCTCCCTTAATTATTTTTTTCTTTGTTTTATTTTTTGTTCTTGTCCGTAAGAGTAAACGAATACGATAGATAGATAGATAGATTAAAAGTTTACCTTTGTTTTCTTTGCTTTTTTCTGATTTTAATTCACAATCAAATATTCATTACTGGAATAAAAAGAAAGATTGATTAAAATTGAGGTAAAAACCTAGAATAAATAAAAAAAACAAAGATAAACTATCTTTTTTTTTTCAAAAAAGGGAATGACTTTTATCAATTATTTACCAAAATATAAAATTCAAAAAGATAAAGTAATTGAAAAAGCATTTATGTACGTAATTCATTTATATTTTCGTCAGGCGAAGTGAATGAAGTGCTTTTTTCCTTCTTTCCCTTTGCCTTATATTAGAAAAAGAAATTGCTTGTAAAAATTAAAATTAAACAATTAAATGTAATACAAATTAAGATTTAGAAGAAAAATACACTGCTTTGATATAAAATTCCGAATTTTGATTGAAGATAACAAGCAATATGCTGCATTTCCTTATATGGAACGTCAACTCTCGCACTACTAAAGGGGAAGTACTTTGTGACCATCAGAGTACATATATATATTACGATTACTCTTCTAATCATCTCTTTAAAGTTGTAAAAAAATATATTATTGCTTAACATGTTTAGCTAAAACGTGTACGTTACGATAGTGCAAATTGAACATTAGTATGTCTCATATATTTTGCTATTTTAAGTTGGTGAGCGCAAAGTACCCACCTCTTCTGTTGGTAGGAGATGTGACTGATACTCAGAAGTGTCACTCGTAAATAGCAGTATAACAAATAGCTATATCCCGCCTTTTCTGAATTTGGTGGTTAGACTTTTACCGTCTGCTATTCACTTCAGTTACTGTAGAATTTTTGTGAGAGTTTCCCGTTAGTATATCTCATAAATTTGCTATTTTAAGTTCGTGGGCACACAGCACTCCACCCCGTTGGTAGGAAATGTGACTGACATTTGGAAGTGTTATACCTGGATTGTAGTCAGCGCCGTAACTTAGATTTTTTCTAGGGGGGGGGGCAAGCATTAATACGCGTATTTGCGACCTCGAGAGAAGGTTGTTTTCCTAATTCTTGTTCCCCATCATTCCATCTTTCTCTTACTCTTTATGGACCCACCGGAGCCTTTGAGCCCTCACGCACGTCAAGTTCTGCGGGGCCATTAGTTACGCCCTTGGGCCCGTTCCATACGTGACAAATTAATTAAAGAGACAATATTGACAAATCTTAAAGCCATATGAATAA
Source organism: Thermobia domestica (assembly GCF_964235325.1). Classification (NCBI taxonomy): domain Eukaryota; kingdom Metazoa; phylum Arthropoda; class Insecta; order Zygentoma; family Lepismatidae; genus Thermobia; species Thermobia domestica. Next base: position 52,100,723 of record NC_137464.1, read on the forward strand.
ATATTATTTCTAGGGCCCCAAATACTAGACATTCGTATAGTATATAGAGTAAGAAAATTTTGTCTTAAAATGGACACCCCTCGGACGGCGGGAGCTTCCCTGGGGAGGGGGAGTTTCCCCCTGCCCCCTCTCCACAAGTTACGGTCCTGATGGCAGTATAATAAATAGCTCTTAGTCTTATCTTCACTTCAGTCTGTGTACATTTTTGTGAGAATTTCTAATTTGTTTCTTTCGCGAAATATAATTAATCTTAACAGGTTTGTACAAAATGGCCCCCGTTTGTAGTCTGTGTCACAAAACATGCCTAGGTAGTGCCAGTGTTAAGAGAATATGTCAGTCAGGTTCAGTTACCAAAGTTATGTGAAATAAAGACACAAACTTTCTACTTTCCGTTTACACAATGAAAAGCTTTATATATATATACGAGTTATTTATAATATCTAGTCATAAATCTTCTAAGCTTTGAAATAAACTCTAGATAGAGGACGTAAAGACATTCAAAATGACCAAAAGGAGACTTGATTTTGGTGCTTAGAAATAATGTTAAAGTGCAAAGATAGAGGAAAGTGACAGAAATACAATATTTTGTCCTTGCGTTGCTTTGTTACTAAATAAGCTATTTGGAATTTGTCGTTGCTTTACACTGTGTTTAATCACAAATATTTCATAAAAAAAAGTAAAGTTACGTTATCAAAATGCATCTCGATGGGGAATTTACAAGTAATGTTAACTCTTATGCTAGATAACTATTGCAGAATTCATTGAGGCCATATTATTAACTGAATTTAAAGGACAATAATAATGGTAAAAGCTCAAAATTAATTGGACAAAAGTGGAAGAGCTAGTTTGGATTTAGGAACCAGTTTTGGTGGCTAACTTCAGTAGACTAGTTTTTGTCCTGTAAAATTCTGCACAAAAATGCACCTCAACATTGTACCCCCATTTGTTGATCAGGTGTGTCTTAGATAATATTCACTTTAGTAATGGCTGAACATACAAGATGCCAGGTGACCTTGTTGGTGGATAGGTGCACAAGAAGAAGAAAAAGATTGTTATACACCGTCCATGTGAAAGTTAGTGTGGACGGGTAGGCAACTCTGTTATGTGAATAGCAGAAGGAACCTATTAAAAGATGAAAGGGGCTGCTGGCCGACACGTGGGTTCTCAACCTTGGGGTCACTTTTCGAGCAAGAATATAATTCATCCAGAGTTCCATCTTCTTCTTTATTTAGTCTTCGCTGCATTAACTTGTTGTATCGCCTGGTCGTTCGTTCGCTCCACGTAAAAGAAGATGCCTTAATTAACCAAAGCTTTTTTTCTATCTCAGCTACTGTCTTGTATGTATATATATACATCTGGGTAGAAAAATGACTTGGACAAAAGAATGCCGACATTTTATTTTAAAAATCGGGTAATTGTTTAAAAAAATTCCTTTTACCCTTCAAGTTTTCACAATGGACTACTACTAAACTAATTTCGTTGGTGCAGTACATCAGATAGGTGTCCATTTTTCTCTCTCTTTCTTTCTTACGAGGCACTTTGTTGCTAATAAGAATATCTATTTTTTCTCTCAACGAACTGGAAGGATTTTTGATCTCATTTTTGTGGGAGCAAATGACGTGACTGATGAAATGTAATAAATCCTGGTATTTAAGGATAACGTAACCGTCATTACCAAAGTTCATTAATGTCAGGCTTATTCATCAGGTCTTTGATTTATGGATGTGCTGGTCTGCTTTAAACATATTTTAAGATCTTAGAAAAAGGAAGATTTAACAGAATTTGGTATTGTATGTAGCCGGTTACAGGAATATTAGATATTATAAAACAAGATAAAGTAATGAATTTTTGAAACTTGTTTCCTCAGGATGTAATTTTTTATCTTCTTGTTTCGGATTGTTTGTTATTTTCTTATTCGCAAATGTGGCTGGTTGTTCTTCAAAACAAGCGACCATAATAAATTATTGTTTAACAAATTAGTCTGATTATTAACTTGGATAAAAGCCATGTTGTTAACAGAAAAAAAGAAGAAAATACGGTAATATAACGAAAAAATACTAATTTATACCCATTACCATTGAATCCGGTGGATTGTGCGGCAAAGAAGGCCTCAACTTTATAAACGAAGTTGACAAACGCATCACACACACACCTATTCGGTGATGATAGAGCAAGCATCTTCCTAATTGAAAAAATAAGTATACCAGTACAAAGAGGTAATTTGGCCTCTTAATATTGAGAACCATAATACCAGTTAAAGAGCTAGACGAAATTTTCCTGCTTTAAAATACCTTTCATCATATTATTTAAAAATTTTGTCTCCTAAAGGAATAATAAGTTTAATTTGTGTGATTATAATATAGAAACTTCTAAACTATTAAGTATGTATTATTAACATAAATATATTTTTTATATTGAGTTGTTAAAAATAGTTATAAAAGAAGCATAATAAAATATGTATTCTAGTTTCTTCGAATAATTGAGTATCTTCTGTTATTTGATGCGGAACGAATAACAAAGAAAGGTTCCATAAAATTTCACATCTTATGACCATAGATTTCCTTTTTCTTTTCTTTTCTTTTCTCTCTCTCTTTTTTTACAAATAATAACAATAATCTTTTTCTTTCAGGTAAGTATTCATGGCCAGTCATATTCAAGTTTGCCTTCCTTCGGTGGTAAGTAGTTTTGATTGACTTTTGTCTTATCCTTTGTTACTACACTAAATATGTAATTACTTATTATAATAGTTACTGCTGAATGTATATAATATGTTACTGGCAAAGAGAGAATGCCTGCATTTTGTAATTGAAATGCATTGGATTGGATTCCAGAATCTAGCCATCCATACTGAATTTTCTACCAATAATAAAGTGATGAAAAATTGCCAGATATTATTAGTCCAGATTCATTCCATCAAAGATATTAATATTGATAGATTATGAAATTTATTGATACATTAAGGTAGATTTGGTTAGCTCGTGACTATATAACTAGCTTTTATTGCCTTATGGGCGGGAAAATCGATTGATTCCTAATGTATGCTCATGTGGTTCAAACTACTCGATATGATGTAGGTTTACATTTATGGAGCAGAAAGGGCTCTTGAAACCAAAACAACCAACAAAATTATGCAACAAATCAACTTTGCATATCTCCAAATTATGGAATATATTTTATTAATTTCCTGAGATTCTTTAATATCATGGGTAGAAGCAAATGCGTAAGTGGAAAGGCAACACAATACACTATTGTAAAATTTAACGATAGTACTTATTGGGTTTTGAACATACAGCAACCTTTTAAAATTATTTCCAGTAGAGTGTCTTCAAGTTCCACCTTAAGACGATTTCATTTCCTTAAACATTTTATAACTTAAAAATGTCTAGCCTTGGTTGGATTATATATGTCTATACATGTGTAAATCGATGTTTCTTTGGCAGTTGGTCTTCATTTTATTTATCAATTAGAAGTCTTAGAAGAACACTGCAAAATCACCAAAAAGCTTTTAGGTAAACGTAAAGTCAGAATCAAACAGAATCCTTCGATCAATAGCATAAGATCTGACAATCGTGATCCAACAGAGGGATCACCGGTCTACCAGTAGGGAAGACAATTGTGAGTTTCCAAGTGTCTGAATTGCATAAAACACTTTCAGCACTGGTCTTGGATCAAGGATGCAACTGTGAGAGCACACAGTAATTGAATAAACGAACATATAAATGAATACCACTTTACTAAAACTACCTTATATATAATGAACCATATTGCTGTCCTTATTAAGATGACAGACTTAACCCGCAATCTTTTTTTTTTTTTTAACCTAGAAAAACAATCATTAAATTCATACGATCACTTTTCTCACTCAAAGTTTTTATACTACTTAATATTTACAATTCTTCGTTTTGCTCTTAATTTCTTAGACCTCCTTCATTTTTCCACCTAGCTATAAATTGCAACATTTTAGGTTTCTGACAATTTACTAAGTTTTCCATTATGAGAAGGAATGCAATTTTGAGTTTTACGTCCCAAGATTATGCCGGTTAGGCTAAAGAAGACGGTAATGATGAGAAATGAGTGAAATAGTGAATGAAGAAAGTGGGAAGTAACCCACGCGCACGGTGTTTGTTTACCACAAAGTTCACTTGGCGCAAACTGGGATCGAACCAGAGACCCCAAGCACCAGAGGTGAACGCCCTTCCACTGAGCCACCGCGACCCCTAAGTTTTCCATTACGTTGGCAGTTTGCCTTTGACTTGAGTTATGGAAGACGTTGCACTATTTTGCAATAGCTATAGGTCACCAAAGATCATGTAAATAATAAGAACGTCGTATCAAAGATGGGCTGAATGCGCTCATTGAATGTGAAATATGGGGAGCATATAGAGTTCTGGGTTGGGAAATTTTGGAAGCACCAATAAGAGGAAAACAGTATAATATTAAGCAGGATCTTTGAGAAGTACGTAAACCAAATGGGACTGCATTGAATTGATACAGGATAGTATCACTAGCAAAAAAGTTTTTTTTTTCTTTCTGAGGTGGTTGACATATTGATTTATTAAGTCAAATACAGGCAGAGCACAAAAGCAGTCCCTGGTTTGGGTACGTTATAACTTTAATACCAAAAAGACTATTCTGTCTAAAGTTTCACAGTAGTTACATAAACTCATAATGTTTTTGGGGGTGTTAATGGGAATTCAAAACATTCGATGTGCCCGCCACCTTTTATACGGGAAACATCGAGACCATAATCCTGTTTCAACCACATGTTTGTAAGTGTATCAGGTGTAATGGAGTTTATATTTTGAACTAACGCATTCCTGAATATCTGGTTGATCTGGTCTATGTACCTTCAGTGATCTTCATGAATCCATCAGTGAATGTATAAACTCAGTTATACCAGTTATAATTCACAATGTATGGTTGGAGCTGGATCATCATCTGGATGATTTCCGCATAACATTGCGTATTTTAAATTGCAATGAACATCACCAAACACTTTATGAGTTATGTAACTTCTGTGAAAGTTTAAGCAATATAGTACTCTTAATATTAAAGTTATACCTTTCCAAACTGTTGGCTGCTTATGTACTCACCCTGTATTTGGTGCTTATTTTCTGAAACCGGATGTACAAGATTTAAGATTTTTTTAAATGCATAGGAAAAATATGATAACGTCGTAGTAATGGTTAAAATTCATGTTTATCCCCAGAAACTCCTCAAAACAATTTTATGATTAAAACAGAATATTGTTTCGCCTCATGCTATGTTCTCCTTGTCTATATATTCGTGTAATTTGCATCTACGTAAATGTTGTCTTATTCGCAGGATGTTTGTGGCAAGTGAATAAGCAAGGCATCATCAACGAGCCAAGACTATGAAGGCAGATAAATGCGATCATGTTAGCCTTCAGGCTTCGATTCCTGGCGCTCTTAATTCGCGTGAAGGATGCAAATTAATGGAGAATATGCAAAGCGCTTTAGAATTCCCTTCTATGAAACTGCACTGCAACAGTACCAACGCCCCCTCCTACTTCTCTCTATCTTCCACTACGACCAACCGTTCTGTTCAATAACCTTCTCAAATTACATTAAGATGTTGGGTTGGATGTCTTCGTTGGGAAGCTTGAACAATCTATCCTCCCTACCCATAGGATATAACTTCCTACTCCCATATTCCCGTCTAAATGCCCCTAGGAAGCCTTTCAAAAACTTTACACTTAATTTTCTGAAATACATCGTGGTTACTCTATACTTGATGAAAAGGTTATACTCTATTTTACTTTATGCTGAAAGACGTCACTTGTTATTGCAAATTTGCTAAATAAGGTAAAAGCACCGGGACTTCGTTTCAGGCAGAGATAAGGACATAATATTATAATAATATGCAATTGATGGCGTTATACAGTACACAGGATCGAGCTACCAAACGATCAAGCAAGATTTCATTATCAACAAATGAAACAAGTCATATAGCTATGAGGGTAGTGCTGTAAGTAATACAACATTTGCATAAATATATTTTTTATTAATTGATTGAAGCGATTGGAGCAAATTAATTTTTTTTAAAAAAATCTGATGACAAGGGACGAAATATGGTCATATATCACTGATCTAGAAATAAACATTGACCCCAGAAATTTCTAATAAATCTATATATGGTATCAAAGAACTGAAAATAAAATGAAATCTTTAAGTTTAACGTCCCACGGTTATGCCGGTTAGGCTAAAGGAGACGGTAATAATGAGAAATGAGTGAAATGGTGGAATGAAGAAAGTGAGAGGAAACGGGAGAACCCCGAGAAAACCCACGAGCACGGTGTTTGTCCACCACAAAGTCCACACGGCGCGAGCTGAGATCGAACCAGGGACACCAAGCACCGGAAGGTGAACGCTCTACCACTGAGCCACCGCGCCCCCTTATCGAAGAACTGAGAGCGAAGACCAGTGATATGGCACGTAGTGGTAGTCAACTCTTAATATTTGGAAGAAATAGGTATCATTTTTTAGTTTACCGTCCTGCTTTTAAGCTCCAAGGTTAAGGGAGACAGTGGTAATGATGGTAATGAGAAAAATAGTGGAATGAAGGAAGCTGAAGGTAACGGGAAACTTCCGAGAAGAACCACGAACACGAAATATGTCCATCACAAAAGAATGGATATCAAGGAAACATGTTTTCATTGAAAGAATATCTCGGAATTTCTCAGTTAAATTTTACTAGTGACAATCGTGTAAAGGTCTGCTGGGATAATTGGATTGTGGTATGACATAGAAAATAAAAGTAAAGGGGAAAACGTGAGGGGGAGACAGTCGCTATAACAGAGAATGTTAAAGAGAATTGTTTGTACTTGCCGACTGTAGCTTTTACAGGTCAATTGCAATCGATAAAGTCTCAGAGTAGACAAGACACTAATAGCATTCCAGACTTTTCATAGCCTTACTCAAGCCTTCAAGAGTAAGACTGTAGGCCTGCACAAGCTTGCATTTACCCAGCTGCAGGCTTAACCAAGGCGATAACAAACTTGCTAGTTCCGTGATTGCAAGCTTGCTTCAGACTTACCAATAATACGCCATAGTCTTAAAGGCTAGTCTTAAAATTCCTTTAAATTTATTCACCTGTTAAAAGCATAACTTAAAATTTACATTTTGCAAAGGCATACGCAGAGCGAATCTCTGAATGTTACCTGTAAGGCGCACCTGTTCATGAGCATCCTTCATTTTTAGTTCTGGGCTATGTATACACAGGTTTATCCCTCAAAGCTAACAAAACTCGTAGCACGACTTACACTTGGCAGAGCTATACGCAGTGACAATCTATAAGGTAAGTCTATCAAAGGAAATTAACTGCAAGCTTAGACTTACCGTAGACGTGCTTGCTTATTGGCGAAACTTACCACAAATGATGATAATGACATTGATTAATTTATAAATTGAAAAATAACATCTGAAAGTTAACAAGGTAGGTTACACAATTCTTGTGTCTTTTGTTTCTGTTGTATCTGCTTATTTAAATCAGTAGAAATGAAATCGTGTACTTTGACTTCCCATGCCTATGTCCTGTACGCTATATAAGATGGATGATTAATAGAAATGGAAATCTTTAAGTTTTACGTCCCACGGTTATGCCGACGAGGATAAAGGAGACGGTGATGATGAGAAATGAACGAAATGGTAGAATGAAGAAAGTGGAGAGAACCCCGAGAAAACCCACGCATAGTGTTTGTCCACTTTTGGATGATTGATAAAAGTAAGAGATCATGAAATGAATTGACGAAATGAAAATGTGGGAGAAAAGGGACAATCCCGAGAAAACCCACGGAAACGATGTTATTCATCACAAATTTACATGGTCTGGGATAGATCTAGGAATACCTCACTCCTGAGTTAGCACTTTATCACTGCACCCTTTAAATTAGTGGAGTAGTTGCTTAAAATGGTGCCTTTCTTTACACTGCTTGTTTAAAATTTAACTTCTATTCTCAACCTTATTGATTCCAGCCAATAATTGAACCCAGGTCTGACGCTAAGCACTTACCCACAAAAAGCTCAAGTGTCGCCTTCATTTTAAAATCTCAATATCAGCAGCAGTAAAATACTATCACGTTACTTCGTATTGAATTTTAACAAGCATGGGATACATTGTTTCTTACTATTTAATAAAAAGTTTTTCCTAAAGTTCCAGATGAAAGGTGACCACAAAATGCAACATGCTTTTAGTTAGGTTGGGCTGCAGCGAGAATAAAGGCTGATGTTCAAAAAAGGAGAAAATAAAATGACATTTATTTTAAGTCTGTTGCTATGGTGATACTCCTGTTGCGTTTGCGGTGTAAAAGTTTGCAATACATGTTAACGAAAACTGCAACAACTTTCAGGAATTTTTCATTCGTTTTTATTATAGATAAAACATACACCTTCTCTACCAATATGCTTTGTATTTTATGTTAATTAATATACACTAAGTTTTCTCAACACGCTGGCTTTTGAGTGGAGAACAAAACGCACTTCGATGCTTTTAATAATGTTTATGAAACGTGTTTGACGTATTTTGTGGTCCAGTGGTTTACTTATGCTTTTTTTTCTGTTGGTCCTAGTTTCGAACTCCGTTGAGGGTACGAAGCCTTGCGTAAAAGCCTTGAGTATTCGTTTTCGGATCCTATTTTGAGCAGTAGATGTTGTCTTACACATATTCAGTGGCAGTGATGTAATGAAATGTTAAACTCTATTTAATTAAGTAATCAATCAAGTGATAAGTCAACCGGACATCGTTAATTTCTTTTATTGCTTCATTTAGCAAGCCATAGCATAGTAAGTTATATAAGTCAAGAAATAATAAACACATCTGACCAGAGTATATACACTTGTTTATTAAAAACTAAATTACAGTGTAACAGTTTCGACAACTTAACGTTGTCTCCATCAGACACTAACATCAGAGTTAGTGTCTGATAAAGACAACGTTAAGTTGTCGAAACCGTTACACTGTAATTTAGTTTTTAATAAACAAGTGTATATACTCCGGGCAGAAGTGTTTATTATTTCTTTAGTGAGTTCCAGAGTCGTGATGGATAGAGTTGCATATATACAGTCACCAGTGAAAGTATCAGTACACGTCTTCTCGCTCGTCAATAACCTCGTTTGAGATTTTGTTTTTTGTGTCCTTATGAGAATACTGACATCATAATAAACGGTTACTAGCATTAATATTATGAGCTTCGAATCATGAATGGGAGTTGAACCCGGTGCCGTCGGCGGATTTTCAGACCATTATGCAAGATCATACAAGACCAGCATGCAAGATCATACAAGACCATTACGCAAGATAATACAAGGCCATACAAGACCATAATGCAAGATCATACAAGTTCAGAACGCAAGATCCTACAAGACCAGCATGCAAGATCATACAAGACAATTATACAAAGATCATGCAAGTCCAGCATGTAAGATCATACAAGACCATTATGCAACGATCATGCAAGACCAAAAGGTCATACAAAACCAGCATGCAAGATTATGCAAGACCATTATACAAAAGTCATACAAGACCATAATGCAAGATCATGCAAGACCATCATACAAGGTCATGCAAAACCAGCATGCAAAATTATGCAAGACCACCATGTAAGATCATGCAAGACCATTATCAAGATCATACAAAATCATTATCAAGATCATACAAAACCATTATCAAGATCATACAAGATCATAATGCAAGATCATACAAGACCATTATCAAGATCATACAAGACCATTATCAAGATCATGCAAGACCATCATGTAAGGTCATGCAAGACTAGCATGCAAGATCATACAAGACCAGCATGCAAAACCATACAAGACCAGCATGCAAAATCATACAAGACCATTATACAAAGATCATGCAAGACCAGTATGCAATATCATACAAGACCAGCACAGAAATTCCTGTAAGATTAACTCTCACAGTATAGAGCTTTCTCCACAACACTATCTCCCCTTAAAAAAATTAAAAAATATAATCGTCGGTTCTAGAACATTGCTACTTCACGGTTGAGTTGCTGGGTTCGATTCCCGGTAAGGATACAAAACCAAGTAGTGGTTCAAATTTCACTCTAACCACTATACATCCGTCTCACATGGCGTAAGTGCTGAAAAGATCAATCATTCAATAACTCATTTATTGAGACATTTGCACCAATTGGAAGGGTTTTCCCCTTCAGTACAATAAACCCTTAACTACTATGGTGAAAAAAATATTCACTAATACTCTAATGGGGTATGTGAGATCCCATCACAAGAAAATCATATGCTAATTCAAATACTTAATTTTTATAGGGATACAAGTTACATACGTGTCAATTTATGTACGATGGACCTTACAAGCAGGTAAAGCGCTACTTTACACAATCTGGGCAAAGACAAAACTGTGTTTCAAACTAAAGAATTTCTCACACGCACGCAACAGATTTTTGTTATTCTATCTCTTTCTCGGGGACACAGCTTTTAACGCCCTTTTCTAACTCGTGTTGTCCACTATAATTTGTAGCATAGTGTCAGTGATGTATAAGTGCTATGCGCTTAGTACGTCGCCGCTACGGATCTTCTTTGCGGATCCTGTAGTTCCTAGCAACCTGATCATTATGTTATGAGCACGTGTAGCCCCTGCGCAGGGGGCGATTTGTTCCACTTGAACGTTTTGTTCTCTTCAAAGAAATAAGCTGTAGAATGTGCAGGCACATCATCATCTTCCTCACTGCTCTCAGTTATTTCTGAGGCTGATACTTTATCACATTCAACAATATCGTCAGACATATTTCCGACAAAGACGGTAATACATTTTTATTTACTTCAGTGTCTGTTACATCATCCACCAGACGTTGAATTTCATCATCCGTCAAAAACGTATCCTGGTTATTGCGCATCAATTGAAGCACATTTGCCGAAAATATAACACACACAGGAGCGAGAAACGTCCGTAGGAAATGTTCAGTGCAATCACACACACACACACACACACACACACACAAAAAGTTTATACTCTGGCGGGATTTCACAGACCCATTTGCAAACATAGCTACTTTAAACAACAACACAGCACGGAATAAATTAGCAAGGCGACAACAGAGTCAGCTTTTGCTCACTAGAGAATACCTAAGGTGTCAACTCTATCTGTTGTCTCATTTGGAAAGCACGTGGAGAATAACTTGGTATGGGGTCTGTGAGACCCCACAAGAGTAGTTAAGGGTTAATATTCTCTCTTGATTATACGCTTATACTCTTTGATTATACGCGATTATATATCATGATAATTTCAAAATTTGTTTTTCATTATTTTCAGGAATTGCATAATGTACACAGATCCTTAACACACCTTTTGATGCACTAAAACATCAGCAAAGTTGCCAATTCAGAGTGTTAATGTTTAAAAACTACGATTTCCCTAGTTCCTCCTTACAGAGGCCTCATCCGATTAGTTATCTGTGGAAATGAAAAATTATTTTTTCCTGCTCCATAGTTTCCAAGCCACTCCAACTAAACAAACTGAAAATGAACCACAGAACATCCATACGTATGAGTTATGAGTCAATTTGCATGTTTTGCAAAAAAAAATTGATTTACACCTTCGGTTACATCTGGCAATACTGTATGGTTCCTAGTGTACTTCAATCATTGCTTCCTAGTTTAAAAATATATGCATGAACAAAGGCTTCATTTGGCTTCATTCGTGTATCACTTCAGGTTCAAAAGTTCTACTATCCCAAATTCCGGGTTCCATTGTGTATTGGACATCCTGTAGATCTAATGGATAAGAAGACTTATAAAAAAAATGTGTACACAATAACTTTGTAAATCTTTTTATAATTTCAAACCTCCTGTAGTTTGTACTTGTCAACTATGCCTGAGAATTTACACTCATCCAAACAAATTTGTTCACCTTAATGATATTGCTATATTTATTGATATATGTTTCATTTCCGATGATATAATGTATAAAGACATCGGTGAGGAGAAGAAGAAAAAAATCATTACATTATATTATTGAAAAAGATAACGAAAAGAAAATGTGAATATCGTATCCAATGCAAACAATTTTAATATTGTTAGAATAGATGGGAATAAATGGTTAAGCCCATCCTTTCTGCCGATGTTTTATATTGTATCTCAGTTTGGAAAAGGGTATAACGTTTCTTAAATGGACAATGCAAGAATCTTTCATAGTATTGTGAACTTGGGTCATACGTACAATGATTTATAACAGTTATTAGGTAAAATTTGGTTGTTGTGAAACATCGTAACAGTTGTGTATTTTCTATTTTCTTATTAATAGTACGATACTGTAGAAAATTTGATTTACGCCACATAAATCTAGAATGAGATTTGTTTCTTTCTTATTTATTTATTTATTTATTTATTTTTTTTTTTGCATCCAAATTCTCTAACCACGCATTTCTTCACTCGTTAAAACTAATTTTTATTGACTTTTTCTTGAATGAATTTTATAAATATTTCCACTGCAATATCATTCCGCTTTTACAAATTTACTTGTACTGATGTCATATCTAATTTACTTGTAATTAGTGCGTCGTACAACACCAATTGAAGCCACTGATACGATTTTCCAGCCACACACATATTTCCAATAGTATTCTTTGACTTCGCATATGTTATTGGAAGCTGTCAAAATTACTGAAGATCTTGTTATCCTTCTACCCTTGGTTGCCGGTGACGTTAACCGTTTGTAATTTTGATAAACTAATGGGTAATGCAGATCAAATTAGATTAAAAGAGAGAGAGAGAGAGAGAGAGAGAGAGAGAGAGAGAGATGATTTGGTCTCCCTACAGGCTTTTGATGATTCAATCAGATAGATCTGTGTTGTATAACTCTGCAACTTTAAACAACTTCATAACGTTAACCGTGTTTTATTTTAACTAGTTCTTTTTAAAAGGGAAAATTATAATCTGTATTCTGCCAGTAAAAGTGAAAATATCTGTTTTAATGTTAACATCAAAATTCGGACAAACATGGAGTTGAAAATTAATATAACCAAGACGTTGGAGATAATTTCTGGTACCAAAAGAAATTATTTTTAGCAAATATGTATCTAAACACGCTGTGTTCTAAAGACAGGTTATTGTTCTCATCAAAAGATATGTGAAGAAAAGAGTAAAGATCGCAATTGTTATAATAAGGTGAAGATATCTCGAAATCCCTTAATATTAGAGATAGTCTATGTTAGGGATATCAAACTTGGTATATAAATTTCTTATTTAAAACAAGTGGGCAGAGTTTCCGGAAATTCTGCTTTTAACAACATAAAAGGACAATTTCTGTCTTTTTCATAATGTATAAAAATGACTTCGAAGTTGATTATCTGATCATCAGAGGAAAGCAGGTGAACCTTTATTTTATTTTTATTTATTTATTTATTTATTTATTTATTTTTGAACATAGCACTTGATCTGACATGATAATTATCCTCTAACTTTGATCGAAATGCGTATTATAAAGGGGAAAGGGGCTTTCTTCTAAAGAATAATTACATAAACATGTTTTTTGTTGTGTGAAGAAAGGAGTAAATAGGGATGCGCTCGAGTCGAGACATGTCTCGAATCTCGACTCGACTCGACTCGAATTCGAGTCGAGATTCGAGTCGAGACACACTTTGTAAAATTCGAGACGAGTCGAGACAAACGTATTTCTCGACTCGAATTTTCGAGTCGAGACACGAGTCGAGTCGAGACGGCTCTTAAAAATCTCGACTCGACTCGAATGTCTCGAAAATCTTTCTATAATTTTTAATATTATTTTGAAGAAAGTATTCACTCAGAAACAGCCTTGAAACCAATTCCAGCTTTTATTCCTTCAGAAAGGTACAGAACGCATAAAATTAATAGTTAATCCTTAAAGATCAAGATTTAATTTTCAGCTCAATTCAGTTAATTAGAACTAATAGTTAATGTCGTTGTATTTGGTTGTACTGCAACTATAATGATAATAATAATAATTGATTATCTAGTTTGTATAAAACTATTATCCGTAGTCTAAATCTAGTTTGTATAAAACTATTGCGATAAGGTGAACTTCATAAATTCTCTGAATGAGCAGTTGGTAGTCTATAGTAATTTAGCATAGTTATAATTATTGTGTTTTTGTTCCCATGAACGCAATAGGGTTACGTAACTTCTGGATTATTCGCTTGCCCAACTATATTGAGGCTTTAATATGTTGCAGCATATCAAGAACTACGGATAATATATAATGTAACATTTGTTGTACATCACATATTATGATACGAGACTATTTTACATAGTATGTCTTATCTAATATAAATAAAATAAAGTTTGTTTGTGTGTTTGTCTGTCTGTTTGTGTGCAACCTGGGGACCAGACGAGTGGACCGAGAGTTTCCAAAATTTGGTCACGGGTACCTTGGTCCAGGCCCCAGATCAAGACGAAGCGTTTTTTTTTTTAAATTTCGAACCAGGGGGTCTCGGGGGGGACGCTTACTGGGACCGACCTGGGGACCAGACAAGTTGACCGAGAGTTACCAAATTTTGGTCACGGATACCTTGGTCCAGGTCCCAGTCTAAGGCGAAGCGTTTTTGTCAAAATTTGAACCAGGGGGTCTCAGGGGGACGTTTAGCGAGACATGTAGTAAAAGTAATCCAAATTGATCGACATTAGTGTCAAATCCATAGTTTTCACGGTCGCTGAGATCAATGGTGACACTTTCATCAGCGATGACTTGCAAATTCAGCTACTACTGTATGCGGGCCGGGTGTCAGCGGGTGAGGAATACCGAGACATGTATAAATAGCCCATATTGATTGATACTAGTGTCAAATCCATAGTTTTCGCGGTCACTGAAATGAATGGTGATACTTCCACAGGTGTTGACTTCCAAATACAGCCCCCATGCGAAGAATGGGTATATTAGGCTAGTATTACAATAAATGGACTGCTTGGATGCCAAGAACTAGTACAGATAAGTACCATTCACTTCTATGAATAGGTATTTTTTAAAAGGATTTTTGTAAACACTAAGTTATAAAACAATGAACTACATACAGTAATTATGGTTTTGGTTCCCAACATAAAAGAAATATGGACTGTTCATGAGATATTGAACTTCAACTTTCACTCCTGGAAAATTTCAATTTTGGAATTAGGCCACTTGGCATCAAAGCAGTTCGCTGTAAGATAAATACATTCCGCACATTAGTAACATAGTTGTTCAGGGGCCTTCGATTTCCATCCTCTCAAATGAAAGCTGAACGATTGCTTGATACATGCTGACTATATAGGAGAAATAGTGTATTAAGTTTTCGAGCTTTGGTGCGTATCCGTATTTACACTCTGATATAACTTGAAGTTCACACTCAAATCGAGCTAATTGTTTAATGCATTTCGAAAGCTTTTGTTTTTATGCAGCTCATTAAGGAAAATCTATTTCATAATCGTAACATTTATGTACTAAGAAACTATGAACGTAAAGTGGACTCGACCTAGCCCCGTGGCCGCTGTGACTCAGTGGCACAGCTCTCACCCTTGGTGTGTGAGGACTCTGATTCTGTGTTTGTGTGTGAACTCCGCGGCTAGTGTACGCGTCTTTGCCGTGGAAGACTCGGGTTCAATTCCCGGCGTGAGCTCATGTAGTTCGGATTCCACGTTAATCAGTAGGTCTACATTTCATATATCCTCGCTGCTAAAAGAGACGGTAAAGTCAAAATCAACTCAACAATATATATGTGTGTGTGCTTATGTGAATTTCCTCGTGGCTGTATGGTTAACACATACGCCTTGATCGCGGGAGACTCTGGTTCGATTTACGGTGGAAGCTCATGAAGTTGTTACCGGTATCCCACTTTAAAACTGTAGATCCATGCCTCATATAACCATAGATATAATATATATGCCTTTGATACACTTATTTTCCGACTTGGAAGCCATCGAAAATTTCCGGACACAGAGTCCCGTAGACCGAAAATGAGAAACATGGGTACAGAGTAAAACAGTCATAGAAATTTAAGCTTTTTAGGCTAACTTAATCCTTACATATAATGCAACTAGCTTGGCCAAGTTATAATGGAGGAAATGCTATCATTGCAACATTCTGAGAATAGAAAATGTTCGTCAGGTATTACTATCCCCCCCCTCTCCTGGAGAATGAAAACCCTGACTAAAACTCTATATATATATATATATATATATATATATATATATATATATATATATATATAACTATTTTGTGTAATGTAACAAACAGTGGCGGATAGTATTCATGTTTCCTTGCAGAGGTCCTTACGAGGGTTCGCTTCCATCTTCCTCTCCCCAAGAACTAAAATAAATTAAAAAATTGCTATTACTTGTTAATCTTGTACAAAGGACGCAATTAAAGTCCCAGTGTAACACCCCTTCACATTTAGATTTTCCCCCTGGAAGAAAACCAGTTATTATTGTTTCTTGATTTCTCAGTCTCACCTACATAAACATACGAATAGAATTACAGGATAGGACATGTTTAGAGTGCTTGCACGTGACTTCTAACTATATTTCTCATCAAATGTGTCACAGATGAAAATTTCCGTTTGTACTGCCTCTATTTTCTGGTACATATGTTTCATTTATGTTATGTTGCTAAAATTCGTTAGGAAACAAGTACAGACTGCGCCTGTGTGCCTGACAAAACGTAAATGTACTGGATAATTATTTCTTCACTTTCTTCCAGAAAAAAAAAGTAACCCATCTCATGTCGGCTAAAAAAAGGAGGTAGCGGACCAAAGATAGCCGTTGTTTACCTAAGGTCGTTACACAGCAGGGGTTTCACTCAGTCAGAGAAAAAAAAAATAATTTAAAGTTTCTACATTTGTTTTGAACTGCAATATACTTCTTCCTTTTATTTTAAGAACCATTTCCTTGTCATTTGTCTGCATCAGAAAAAAAAATGCAAAAAAAATCACTAGAATGTGCCTATTTACCCAAAGTACGTACTAGATCACTAGTTCAATAGTAAAATCACTAAATCTAGTACGAAATCATAAATGTGGCATCCCTGGGTTGGAGCGAAAGTAATGGTTGAAGTAAAAACTAGTCCGTATTTCTACTGCGTTCTGTTGTTGAATTCACAGAAATGTTCAAAAATAAATTCAAGAAGTAAAACACGATCCTACAAAAGACTGTTTACTTGCTCACTGGTTTTAGTATTGTGAACTGAAACTCAAGTCGCAGTCATGTTGAATACTTCTGTCCCTTTCTAGTAGTTTCTACTTTACAACTTGAGGTAGGATGAGGGTCGAGTCGGAAGCGGTATGTATTGTTTATACTACTTACAATGATACCCCCCCCCATAAAATATAAATTCACCCTTTCTCCCTTCCCTTTTTCCAATACAATGAACCGACTCTTTTGCTGAAGAAAGATGCTAAAAGAAAATTGAAACATCTGTGTCTAAACTTTCTTTGAAGCGCAGTCTTTTGTATTTGTAAGGTTTTGCGAGTGTTTTCGAGATAGCCAAATCTTTTACCATGGACTCCTGCTGCGAACTGACCGTGAGTAAACACCCGATCTCGCTGTGCTCAATTTCTCTCGCACACGTGAAATGGGTTTGTTGTTTCCAAAACAAATAGGAAGTTACCTTGTGCTTTTGCATTTCTGCACGCACACAGGTACCATTGTTGTTTTAATGATCAGAAGAAATATCAAAACCATCCGATATATATGATACGAAACAGCTAACAGGGAGGCAAAGATAAAAGTAGGCCTATACCAAGTTTTCCGCGTGGTACCATTATGGAGAATAAATATTTGATAAAGTCACGTAGATGCGCTTAAACCTATTCCATCTGTCCTTATAATTTTTCTGGTCTCATCAATTTCTCAGGAGAATACGTACAACATATGTCCAAATTCCATATATACTCTTTCTAAACTAGTGAGTAAACTCATTAAGAACACCAACTGATATCAATAAACAGGAAAGAAAACAATACACACAGCTATCTCTATGAAGCACAGCTTGTTTCTTTTCGAAATAGCTCCTTCGTGTCACAGCTGTGGTTAGTTTTGTTTTGTGTTAGGATGAAAGAGAGAAATGCAACATTTGCTTCGCTGTGAAGTTATATATATTATTAAGATGAGCGGTGATAAGCGAGGTTTAACAAAGAGTGCCTTTCGGATGCACAATTTAACGGGTAGTTGCAGTCCGTGTTGAGAATCGAACCAAAGCTATGTAAGACATGTTATGACAAATCCAAAAGGTGTGTTGTATCGGTGCAGTACCAGTTTTTCACGTTTTTCAAAATGTTCCAAAACCCAAAGAATAATCTTTAATTTCTGATATTTTAGTCGTCACAAATTACAATTTTATAATGTAGTCAATGTTTATAATTACTGGGCAGTTGGGCGTTTAAACTAATAACATCATAATAAAGTCAAAACCATAATTTTGAGTTGAATTGATTCTGAGTTTAACGTCCCGTTCAGCAGCGAGGCTATGTAAGAAGTGGACCTACTGATTAACGTGGAATCCGAATCACATGAACTCCCACCGGGAATCAAGCCCAGGTTTCCCACGCCAAAGGCAAGTATACTAACCGTTAGCCACGAAGGAGCTCCACCATAATTTTAGTGGGCGATAAGAAATATCTCGCAAGTGCTTTTACAATAAATAAAATTTTATAAGTATTAAAGAATAGTGGTAAGAGATTTTATAATAGCTCTTTTATTTATGAGATATGAGTATTTTAAAAAAATAACAACTAAAGAATAGGTTGGCAGAACCACAAAAGACTCGTAAAATAAACTTTCTTATAAATACATACGCACCTTACTCACCTTTTATAATTGCCATGCTTACGTTCTCCATAAAAACATAAATTCTCTTTTAGTGATACTTTACACAAGATCATGAAGTGGGTTCAAATTTAATTAAAGGCAAAATACAATACAATAATCCACAAATATTGCCTCAAGTGAGTTTAAAGAATTCTAAACACTAGTGCGAAACCGGGCTCTGCCGTTGCGATCGATTTACAGGTCTTGAGACGAAAGTAAGAAGGGACTTACGCACACAGTAAGTAAAAACATATGCCTGTAACTTTCCCCCAAATGGGTGTATCTTAAAACTAACCTCACCATTATTTTTCTAATTAAATTCTAGCCCGAAATTATGTATCATATCGGAAAACGACCATTAGGAAGACCTAGGCGCAGATGGGAGGACAATATTAAGATGGATCTCGCAGAGATTGGAATACAGAGTAGAAACTGGATGCAGTTAGCTAAGGATAGAAGTCAGTGGAGAGCTTTTGTGAACGCGGCATTGAACCTCCGGGTTCCATAGGCCATAGAGTTAGTTAGTTATTACCCTATTCCCATTTTGAAAACTTGACCTTAATTCAAAATGGCGGATTTCAAGATGGCTACCATCAAGGTCATATCTACCATACGACTTCCCCCCAGGACTTATATGTATCCACATGATTTTGCTTCACTTTTCTTCATTAACGCTCCGTTTACAAAGGGTAGTAAGGGACTTCTGTAGTAATCTCTAATAACCACATCACAACTCTTAAAAGTTATTTAAAAAAAATAGAAAACATGCACCATGGCAAAAATTTGTCATCACAAGTAATGATGCATACATGCCTTCTATCAGCAAAAAAAGTTTCATTGAAATTGGAGCCGGACATTTGAGTGATGTCCCTTGTGGGATGTGATTGAACGTGACGTCAGAACACATCGCCCCCCTTCCCGGAATTTACGGGAATTAGGTGACCTGAGTGAGCACATGTGGTGCCAGCTCTCTCCAGCGACCTATCAAGGATCATTGCGTGTATGCCAAGACGTGTCGCCGTTTTTATCCATGTCAAAAGTCGACATACTGACAATTAGGTAGGTAGTCATGATGGTCTGGCTGATGTGTGCGTATATTTTAACTCGTACATTTTGTCTCGACTCGAATTTCGAGACGTCTCGACTCGAATTCGAGTCGAGTCGAGACAGAGACTGTCGAGTCGAGACACGAGTCGAGACAGAAACATATTTTCGAGTCGAGACACGAGTCGAGACAACATTTTCTCGAGACGAGTCGAGACAGGCTTAAATCTCGACTCGACTCGACTCGAATGCATCCCTAGGAGTAAATGCTAAAATATGAGATGTGAGGCATAGATCGAGCAAAAAGCGATGGTCTGGGGCCGAGTCTCCAGCTAGACGAAGGCTAGTGGAAAATCTTAAAATATAAGATCGTGTGTAAGTTTTCTTTTCTGAGTTCAAAATATTTGTTGATACATATTCAGCTTTACTGGAGTAATGTAAATGCTTATTCCAGTTTTCCCTTCTTAGAGGTCTATTTCATAACATTTGTCTTATCAGATCAACTTGGGTCATTGTCATAACTAGGATATTTTGCTAAGGAATGGATCATGAGCCCGTATTTCTGAGAATAGAAAGAACTTTATCTTACTTCCAATGTTATTCTAGAAGGGTAATCGTTTCAGGCCTGATCCTCGGCTTCTCTAGTTACACTTAAGACTAGGGTACATCAGGAATGTTTATACGCAATGTGAAGTTTCTAGGCTTAATAGTTTCGGTTGGAAAGCGAAAAAAATTGAAGTTCAATTTTTCTCTTTTGTGAGTCACACCTCACAAACCTAGTCTTAACTCCACCCTGAAGTATAAGGAGATTATTTGCATAAAATTTCAACGGATCTCTGCCTAACATTTTCAGAGATCTGATGAACAGCCTAAAAATGTAACTTCCCTTTTTCCCTTAAGTGAATCGATGCAAATTCACGTTACCTTTATCCTAGGATACAAGAACAATACTTACACAAACTTGCATGGTTCTATGCTGAATAGGTACATAATGAATTAGTGTTTTCGTAGTGTTTAACTACAGTAGTACCCATCTCTCAGAGGCTTGGGCGCAATCCCCTAAATTTACAATTTTTCCCTATAAATATTCCATTTTCCTCCCCCCAATAGATGTACCATTCTCCTTCAAAAGTTTTCTTTCTCACACAAAATGTACCACTCTGACCTCCTCAAAGTAATGTACCATTCTACTCCCCTGAATGCACCTTTTCCATCCAAAATTTATCTTTTTCCCGCTTTGGTAATCGTACCATTTTCAATGAAAAATTCCCCCCCCCCAAATGTTTTAAAGGCGCAACTTATGCTGAAACCTACCTGTGAGCACTCTTTTGTATCCATAAATTAAACATAATAAATATTCTATTAAGAGTAATTTCAATATTAGAGAAAAAACTGAAACAATGTAGGTGCATGTTGGAAATCTACCTTACAGTGCTTGGTACTGTTTGCTTCAATAGAAACGTAATCTTCGTATGTCCATCGCGGGCTGTAGAGCTCTCCTCGTTTGTTTGTGAAGCACTTTAAAAGAACAGAATCTGGTCTGGCCTCGTCCACTTATTGTGTTTCAAGACTCTTAGCAAGGAGAGTCCGATCGGAAGAGATTAGTCAGAGAACCGGACGACTAACAAAACAAAGGCTATCTTAAAAAAATACAAAGACAACAGCTTTCTCTAGGAAGAAAAATAGCTTTTGTAGTACTTTTCTTCTATTTCTACCGCATACAAACAGCAAGTTTACCATCTAAATTTACTCTGCTTATGTGTGAATATTTGAGACATTTGGTAACGGCTAAGAATTACAAATTGTATGTAAGTCATTGTGAGAAGTGTGTGTGTGTGTCACTGTTAGGAATTATGAGTGTTAACGTTAGAAGAACACAGATAACAATTAGGAGTTATGAGTGTTACCGTTAGAAGAACACACATAACAATTAGGAAATATGAGTGTCACTTTTAGAAGAATACAAATAAGAATGAGGAGTTATAAGACTCACCGTTAGAACAAAGATAACAATTAGGAGTTATAAGATTCACCGTTAGAACACAGATAACAATTAGGAGTTTAAGTGCCACCGTTAGAAGAACACATAATAATTAGGAGTTATGAGTGTCACTTTTAGAAGAATACAAATAAGAATGAGGAGTTATAAGATTCACCGTTAGAACACAGATAACAATTAGGAGTTTAAGTGCCACCGTTAGAAGAACACATAATAATTAGGAGTTATGAGTGTCATCTTAGAAGAACACATATAACAATTAGGAAATATGAGTATCACTGTTAGAAGAATACAAATAATAATGAGGAATTATAAGATTCTTCGTGGAAAGAACACAGATAACAATTACGAGTTATGAGTGTCACCGTTAAAAGAACACAGATAACAATATATTAAGAGTTATGTCACCGTTAAGAGATATACTGTAGGAATTATAAATGTCACTGTTAGAAGAACACAGTTAGCAATATATACACAATATGATACTTGATAATGTATTATTGTTACATTTATTGTATATAAATAAATGAATAGTCTGTTTCAATTATTAGCAAAGAACTTTACTAGTGCCATAAAAAGATAATTTACTTTAAGCATCTCATAGTGTTGAGTTCGGTGTCATTTATCGATTAGTCCATGTCTTATATTTTGGAAATATTAAACTTAAATAAAAAGGTAGTGTCATTAACTAATGATAATTTTATCCTATTGCTCATTAACTAACGTACCAGTGTCAGAGATGGATTATCCATTATGCAAAATTATCACGTGCTTAGGGCATCAAGTGAAGGGCCACTACGGAAATTTTCTATAAACGAAATTTCCACGGGCTTCATTGGCCATACGGCGCAATACTGCAAATAGTACAGCTATATCATAATGAGCAAAAGCCAACCCCTGCACATTAAATGAAAAATATTACATAGATATATATTTAAAAAATGTCTCCTAAAGAACGCAACTTTTGAAATACCCGCCATTTCCGTTCTAGTAAGTTGGCAGCACTGAACATTGCACGATTTTCATCTGTTGTTCTTGTGGTTAGTAGTCACGGAGCCCAAATAGTTCATAGATATTATTTCATTTGTGTACGTTTCACGACAATTGATGAAATTATAAAGCATCCGGAATTGAAGGTGAATCACTCTACGAATCGTTGAAACTTGTTAAGAAAACATTTTTTTAAAATTTATCCGAGCTGAAAACGAAAATTATTCTAATATCTGGATAAGGTTTATTCATTTATTTATCAATCATCTATGTCAGAGATATTACTCCTTTCACAATAGGCATTGCAATAATTGAAATAAATATTAAAACTTATTACAAAAATGAAAAGAATAAGAGAAACAACTGTAATACAATCAATTAATAAAGAGAAATACAGTAAAACTTACATGTCCACAACACATACACACACTCACACGTACTTACATGTATATTTACTCATACTTGAATAGAAATACATTCACACATATACGTACAGTATATCGTCTATCGTGCATTCATACACATACGTAAATACATATACAACTGAAGTATAGGCCTGTATATTAAATACGTAAAATCTATATCTATCTATCTATCTATCTATCTATCTATCTATCTATCTATCTATCTATCTATCTATCTATCTATCTATCTATCTATCTATCTATCTATATCTATATATATCTATATATATCTATATCTATCTATCTATCTATCTATCTATATATATATATATATATATATATATATATATATATATCTATATACATTTAATTGAGATATAAACATACTACTTGGCATCGAGAAATCTATATTTTTACCTTCTCTAGTTAAAACATTGTAGTCTCTTGTCATTCTCAATAGTGGTGAGTTTAGATGTACAATTGAATTTGATTGTTTTGGATAGAACATTTGTCTAGTTCGTAAATTAGTTCTCCTGGCATTAAACCACAATTGTTGTAAACATTCTTCGTTATCAATTATTCCATTTACTATTTTGAACAGAAACATCTGGTCTGCAATTTTCCTTCTACCAATTAAGTTATCACATTTAAACTCCTTAATCAGATTTCTATAAGATTTTCTTTGTACGAGGACTTTTTGTGCTTCTTATAATACAGATGTCATAAGAATTTATTTTGAACTCTCAATTTTCTTGACATAACATTGGCAAAATGGATTCCATAGTACAGAATCGTACTCCAACTTACCTCTAATAAGCATATTAAATAAAGTCATTAAAGTTTTGTAGTTTGTTAGATCTTTTGAATTCTTCAGTAAAAAACCCAGAGTTCAGAGTGATTCATTAACGCATTTTTCTATATGTGCCTTGAAGTTAAGTTTACTATCTATTAATATGGCTAAGTCTTTTATAGTAGCTGATCTGGTAATTACTGTATTATTAACTGTATATTCAAAATTGGCAGTAGCATGTTGCCTGAAGTATGTAATTGCAAAACATTTTCTAATATTAAAATGTAGCTTATTTCTTAGAGACCAATCATAAAATTTATTTAAATCATCCTGTAACTCTAAACAATCAACGTAATTCGTTATTTTCTTGTATAACTTAACGTCATCGGCAAATAAAAGACACTTTGTAAACTTAACAACACGTGGCAAATCATTTATGAATAATAGAAAAAATGATGGTCCTAAATTAGAGCCCTGAGGTATACCAGATAATACTTCAAAAGTAAATGATTTTACATTTTTATATGAGACATATTGGTTACGAACATTCAGGCGATAAGCTATTAGCTTTAATAAGCGAAAGGATAAACCAAAATTTGATAACTTTTGAAGTAATATTGCATGATCTAATTTATCAAACGCTTTACTAAAGTCCGTATAAATTAAGTCCACCGAAAACCCTTCATTAAAAGAATCAAGGTGATATTAAATAAAAGTCACTAGGTTTGTAGTTGTACCCCCATTTGTGTAAAAACCATGCTGAAAAGTGAATATAAATGGTTTTACATGAGTAAGTATTCGTTTATATATGATTTGTTCAAATATTTTAGAAGGTGCTGATATAAGAGATATTCGTCGAAAATTTTTTATCTCTTATAGGTTATCAGATTTAAATATCGGTGTTATTTTACTTATTTTGCAATTGCCAGGATAAATTTGAGTTTTTAATTTATTCACTTAGTTTTAATTTATCCACAGGTTGATAAGGTATTCACTTTAAATCTAGGATTACGAAAGATGAAGTTAATCAACCAGTAAATCTTTTTCATTTGAATATTCTCATCTTTCTACGCCATTGATCAGATACTGTCCAATCACGTTATTTAATGTTGCAAGGTCATTTTCTGCCTATAAATTTAATAGGTAATAGATGAAGTTTGACACCTGGAAATCTAAAAGGAAAAACATATGAACGGCCCTCCTAGTAGACCCAACAAGTAAATATTTTTCATTTGAATATTTTCATCTTTCTACGCCGTTGATCAGATATTGTCCAATCACGTTATTTGATGTTGCAAGGTCATTTTCCACCTATAAATTTAACACTTGAAAATATAGTGAAGTTTGACACTTGAAAATCTAGTACTGTAGTGTAGAAATTCATTCTGGACATAGTAAATTTTACAAAAAAGTTAAATAAAATGAGTACCTTGTTTCATAAATTTATATATTATCTATTTATATATTTATAATTTTAGTGAATGTTTGCATGCACTTTTCTTTTACTACATAAAAATTTGGACCCATCTTCTTGGTCATAAGATGCTAACTGTAATCGCTTGAAATCCTTATGAACCCAATATACAATGATACATTAATTACTCTCAGATTCGAAAATGATTATAAACTATTAAGATGATAATTGAGACTGACCTTTAAGCACGATATATGGATATATTATTATTTGAGATAATTGTAAAAGGTTTTCAAACTGACCAGAAACTAGAATTTGAGCTAAACATTTACAGAGCTGAATGTTGTAAATCCAGAATTTCTAGTTGTTACATGGTGAAATCTTATCTAATTTGCCGGAACAGTTAACTAAATGTATACACAAATTATGGGACAGCCTGATTCCATACATATAGGAGACTTGCACTAAAAAGAGTACATAGACGGTTTAAATTCTCTCACTGATTCAGCTTCTGCGTGCTGTAGACTTCCATTGTATTATCCAAAATTCCTCAACTCTTGTAAGAAGAACGACAATGGTGTGAGAACGTGGAGTTATTAGCTGCAGTGCAAACTAATTTAAATTCCTCGGGATATTTATTCTATTTCTTGGAACGCGAGGTTCTTTCTCAATCTTAGAACCACAGAAAGGCGTTTTGGCTCATGAATGTCTTAACAATTTTCGGATGCTTATATTTCACAAGTCTCCAGTTTTCTAATGCAACATATGCTTATGTAACAAAGTAAAGTATTATGTTAGTGATCATAAGCATTATCTGTTACATTACAACTAGAGATAGGATTTAGGTGCAAAACTTTGGTAAAAAAAAAGAAAAAAAAGAAAAAAAGAGATATGCATGAAAGGTGCAAATTTTGATATAAAAGTGAAAAAAAGAATTATTTCAAAAAAGGCTCTAACTTCAAATGTTATACAAACAGTACGAAACTAATAATATAATATTGTGATGTATCAATCACTGAAATCAAACCCCGGACGGTGACACCATGTATATATACTCATAGGTAGCTCAGAAATTAATGATCATACTTAGTTGTTGGGGCAATTGAGTTTATGCTCATAATGAACTTGACCATTTAACTGAGATAATTCCAGATATTGTATCAAGTTGGTAAGGTCTTATTTATTAATTAAAATTAGAGATATCAGATTTAGTTAAATATCTAAAAATGGTGCTGTGGCATTTTGGCTATTTTTTGGACAATGCCTATCATACTTAAATCAAGAACTGGAATGTTACAGAAGAAAAGATGAGCAATTATGGTTGCATATAAGCAATGCGTTTATCAAATCATGGACTAGCTCTGTACTCACCAAATTCGTTCTGCGAGGATGGCGGAGTAGATCTTGCCCCTTCTTTGGTCACTAGTACACCATATCGAGCTCTCTACTAATTCAATCCAACTACCCTTTCTTTCTAGCTTTTGATGGCGTCATTATTCCGCGTACCTTAATATTGCAAGAATTTCCTGATTGCTCGAAGTAGGAAGTGTTTATGTTATTATGTTAGCACATTGCTACGTAACATAGGTCTTATTTCTTATTAGAAACAATGTTCTATCTGCTCATAGTTTTTAAGTTGTTACATGATTTCCTTAATTGTTCTAAAGATATGCGAACAACCTACAGCACCAGTCTGAAAGTTGAATTTTATTTCCATTTAAAATACGAATGATTTACAAAGTATTATGATAATGATTAATTAAATATATTTTCTCTTTCACCAATTAATTTCTGTCATGTTATAATATATAAAATCTCGAAATTCGTACATGTATTAACACATTTTTCTAAAACAAGTTCCAGAATACAATGCTATTAAAAACACCAATCCAGAAAACTGGCTTTTGTCTTTTTCTTTGATCACAAAGTAAATATTTGTATAAATAAAAGTATTCAACAAATATCGATTGGAGAAAGTTGTTAATGGTCAGTTTGATGTAATTTACTTTACTTCCTATTCAATAGCCATCGTCTAACGAAACTGCACTGAGATGAAAATAATGTAAGGTAATGTCCAAACGTTAGTAGAAAGGAATTAATGAGCATTGCTAGTTTTCAGATTACGATAAGTGTCCTGTCAGAAATAACAGTATGTTAACGATTCTTATTAGTGTTGGTAAAATTCGAACATATTCAATGGCTATTCAAATATTCGTATTATGAGTTCTTTGATGTTATCGATTACTCGCATAGCGTATAAACTTTCGAATCATTATTCGATTATCATCCTTTGACTATTCGAATTTCATTTAATTATTGAAAATTGTGTATTCGAATAACAATACTTACACATTATTTAAAGAATTATTCAAATGACTTCAGCAGTACTCATCCTTATAACCTCGTTAATTATATTAAAATTTATTTTTTAACCATACATTAAATTACAAAAAGAAAACATAATTACAGGATGAAAGGTTTCAACTCTTTTATTAAATCTTCCAGATAAAAAGGTATCTTATTAATAACATAACAATTTATTTCTTTAAAAAATATTATGCTTTTTTGTTTCTTTTTTTATAGAAGCTTTTGATGATTCTTGACAAGTACAGAAGAACAACATATCTTTCCTCTTTGGAGGAAAATAAAATAAGCAAAACATTAATGTAATAATTTAAATGTGATGACTCTAGAATATTTGAAATATTTCCGAGTATCTGAAACTCCTTTTTTTTACAATTGGGTGTTTTTAATGTTAAAAAGAGAAAGGAAAAAGCTAAAATAAAATTAATTCTCCCCTTTTTCCACTATTTTTTAAAAAGAATTGTTGAGGGCAAAAAATATCGACCACAACTTGGATTCCATGACACTAGATTTTTTTTCCTTTCTTTTATGGTTAGTTTTTTTAAAACGTTCACACATTCTGAAAATAATCCAATACCAATATCCAAAGAACCGATAGAAGTAGAGAGAGAAAAAGGAGGGCAGTGAAGTTACGTACATGCGTCGTATTTGCTGGGTTGGTGGCTGTAATGTTATTGTCGTCGGAACGAGCCGTGTTAATATGTTTGTTCGCGTAAAGAGTGCAGAACCACGATCGGCTGTCAGTTGTTTAACAAATGAAGTACATCCAGCCCCCAGGTGGTGCTGAAGACATCATTTTTCATTCTGAAGGATTTTCCTTCGGGGATTTCCCCCGAAAAGAGAAACATGCGTTACAAAAAAAAAAAAAATGTATACAGTATAATATGTATGTATAGCAAGCAATGTATTAAGGG
The DNA here is from genome assembly GCF_964235325.1 of Thermobia domestica. NCBI lineage: Eukaryota > Metazoa > Arthropoda > Insecta > Zygentoma > Lepismatidae > Thermobia > Thermobia domestica. The sequence continues at coordinate 52,129,451 of NC_137464.1, forward strand.
TTAAAGGGATTTATATTCTTAATATAAGCCGTCCTCTCAATATTAGTGAAGTTTTTATATCGGCAGTTTTAAGCTTATATGATCAAACTTACACATCATCGATCATAGTTACAGAAGATTACCCATTGTAATAAATGGTTTTCTCCGGCAGCATGATATTCATCGTATATATATACATAACTATAAGTACTAATTTCTACTATCAGAAGTTTGTAGAATTCTGTATATCATATTATTTATTTAAATGTAGATTTCTGCTTTTATGCATCTGTGAGATCTTTCTTACGACTGCCTAGTTGGTTTCTTGGTAATACTATATTCATATTATGCGTTCATTTTATTTTCAAATATGAATAAGTAGAGAGATATTGATGTCGAAGATGATGCATATGTGGACAATTTAGCTTGTTTATATCTATCTATATGTCTATCTATCTATCTATCTATCTATCTATCTATCTATCTATCTATCTATCTATCTATCTATCTATCTATCTATCTATCTATCTATCTATCTATCTATCTGTCTGTCTGTCTGTCTATCTATCTATCTATCTATCTATCTATCTATCTATCTATCTATTTATCTATCTATCGTAGGCATGACCCACACATGCACTTTCCACCTTTACTCCCGAATCACACAGAGCATTTACAATAGCTTTTGATATCACAGAAACATTTAACTCTAAGTTTCACAAATTATTTTAAAAATGTTCTCCTAGCTTATTATCTTTAATGTATCTTACGTATACATAAAGCTGTTCATTATACGTACCTGTTGACCTATTCCTCCCAGTCTCTTCAACGATAAAAATAATTTAAGCTACTATTTATATATTTTTGAAAGTTTATAGTAAACTCATGATATACCTATCACAGTCTGGTTTCTGGCTGGCCTTCCCCAGTTTTCATCTTCTATATCGGCCTCCGGTTCATTTACACTAATATGGCTTAATATTATTGTTTCGCAGGTTTCATCATTTATAACACTGAATTTCTAAGCTAAATTTAAAACCGCAATAATAACTTCCTTCACTGCTTCACCACAAGATGATATAAGTTCATTTTGTGTTTCAGATGACAGATATATATTACATTTACTGGGGTTCTGTACATTTTCAGAAAGGGATCAAATATAGATAGGATGAATTGCAGATGTAAATTGAAGCTAAAAATATTACCCTTTCAAACTCCCTCAAAACAAACTCAAGACACTAAAAATTAACAGACTAGATTCATCTATGCACTGTTCATTAATAAAGAATGTACTGAGACAGTTGTCTCTTACCCCAAATGCTGCTGCTGCTGCTGCTGATTATTATTATTATTATTATTATTATTATTATTATTATTAGTAGTAGTAGTAGTAGTAGTAGTAGTAGTAGTAGTAGTAGTAGTAGTAGTGTACTCAAGAGATCAAATGATAAACGAATCAGTCAAAATCAATTTGGGGACGCATGAGGCTTTTAGGGCGACCGGTGCATCCTAAGATCCTTTAACGATGTCATTATATTATTTGTATAGAGCCTATATGAGTTAAACTACATTGCTTTCCTTTCATCATTTCGAAAAATAATATTCATTCTTCACTGGAAAGACTTATATTACGTTATTACGGAAAAAGAATCACTGTTACATTTCTTCCCCCTTACAAGTATGAAATGTTTTTACATTTTGCTTGGGAAAGGCTACAACCCTAACACTAGGTGAGGGGAAGTTCCAAACTTTTATGATTCCAACTCACGCATTCACTGACATTGAATTTGAGCGACATCCTAAAAATTGTAATATGACTTTGAAATGGACTTACGTTCCTCAAAAGTGTCAAGTGTGCACGGGCTAATTTGTTTCTTTTTCATGTTATAGTCACGAGAATAACGTCATGTGTTGAGCAGAAACCTTACTGGATATTATAATGATAATTGAAATGAACTTCGAAGACGATACGCATATAACGTCATTTAAATATATATATATATATATATATATATATATATATATATATATATATATATATATATATATATATATATATATATATATATATATATACATTTATATATATAGGGTGTTTCAAAACAACATCGACAACGTTTGGGAGGTGATTACTGGCACAAGATAAGACAAAAAGTGTAGACCAACCTCGGTGCACAAATGATTCCTTTCGGAGTTATAGGATGCCGAAAACATATAAAAATGAACTTTAAAGGTTCATACCTCCAAAACTGTAGGACCTCCCGTAGTCGGGTCAATACTTCACTTAGGAACTAGTATGTGCCCTATCCAAAAATTTGTTTCAGAATTCTAAGGTATTCACGCAACAATTTTTATATAGGGAGTTTGGCTAAGGACAAATAATTTGAACTACTCAACAACTAGCTCTGTAAAAATTGTTGCGGATTCTGAAAAATTGATATTTGGATAGGGCACATACTGGTTCCTAAGTGAAGTCTTGACCCGACTACGGTAGGTCCCATACTTTTGGAGCTATGGACCTTAAAATTTCACACTTTTATGTTTTCGGCAGCCTATAATTCCGAAAGGAAGCATTTGTGCACCCAGTTTGGTCTATACTTTTTGTCTTATCTTGGTGTCAGAAATCACCTCGCAAACATTGTCGGTGTAGTTTTGAAACACCCTGTATATATAATCTTATTTGTGTCGCATAGCCTATCATTTACAATAATTATTGATTACGCACTGAGCCAAATGCGTGATATTTATAGAATAGAAAGAATTGAAAAAGAAAATTAAAATAATATCTCAAATTCGTTCCATGATAAAGTCATGTAAAAAAATAATAAATTCTTAAAAAAAAGTACCTATGTTTTTATAAGCATTACATGCATGTATCCCAAGTGATATGAAGAAGTCACAAAAGAAACTGGCAAATGAAGAAAAAAATAAAATAAGGTCATGTGATTATAGACTAAAGATGGATGAAGGAAAGAATCGAGAAACTATATATACATACATACATACACAAAAGCATCCCTAATGCATACCTATCAACATCAGTCTGAAAACGCGGCTAAAAGCACTTCATTTTTGCTACGTCGTTGATAGAAAGAGTAAGGCATTACGTAATGAAGGTAGAGAAAACCAAAAAGGGAACCTCAAGCCTTAGCAGTCAATATTTTCGTCTCTCACTCTCTCTCTCTCTCTCTCTCTCTCTCTCTCTTGCTTTCCTTTTTTACTCTTCTGTATTAGGAGAACTTTCAGTTCAGCCTTTTGTATAACGAAGGATCTCTTGTGTTTCGCTTGCTCCATAGAAATTTCTCTTCAGCCACGGCTTCTACTGGTGCTAGTGGTGATGTATTTTATTTTTAAAACACCAGGAAAGAGAGAGGGAAAAAATGAAGCATGAATTTTTCTGGAAAATGATCCCTTTTAACAGAAAGCGCAAAATGCTGATCTCTAGTCAACTCCTTTCCGGGACCATTGAAACTGTATAATGTCTAATTCTCGAAATAGATTTTCCTGATCAACTAAAAGTTTTCTTCACATTGTTATTTTTCTTTCTTTCTTAGAAATAGATGCATAATATCATGTATTAAATGAAATGTTTTGAGCGCGCTTCAACTTCGAAATATAATTTGATATAAGTCTATCTCCTTAGAATCGATATAATGTTACAATGTTACGTATAAGGGTAATTCAGAAAGTAAATCCTCCAAGGTGATACCTTTATTTGTGTTTGACAGATAACAGTACCAAAACAGGTATCAGTGGAAAGCTTGCAATGTCAGCTACAAAGGTGGCATCATATTTCAACACAGTTCCCATTACGGGCTACACACTTGCACTAACGCGAAACAAGTTTATATATATATATATATATATATATATATATATATATATATATATATATATATATATATATATATATATATATATATATATATATATACCTTTGGCGAAGATTGTGATGGCGACAGCATTGCCAAACTGCTACTTCCACCTCCGTGTCACAACTGTAGCGTTGGCACTTAAGGTGATCTTTAAGTTTGGGGAAGAGCCAAAACTCGCAAAGCGCAAGATCCGCACTACAGGCAGGATGAGGCAGAGTGTCAACAACACTTTGCCAGCAGATGTTACAACTTTGAATTTTTATCGGAGGAGAGGACGTGTATCGGTACTCTATCGACGGACGTTTCGTTTGCGGGTTGTAGTGGTGTATCCACGCCTTGATGATGGCGATGGCCAATGTTCCTGGGCGCAAACATTTCGCAGTCAGAAATTCACAGTCCGCTGTTTCAACCGGATGTCACCACTAAATGCCATGAATTGTTCCATTACTATAATACGAGAATACAAAGAAAGGTGAAAAGAGTGACATTCTATAGTTTAAACATCAGTGTATTATTGGTAAACAGTTCGGAATGTTTGCAGTACTTTTGGCCAAGTAGTGAGCTTGGAGGCATTACTTTCTGTATAACTTTCCTACTAACTCCCCCATCAGGAAGTCGCGGTCGGAAAGAGGGATTGCCGCCGTCAACGGTGGCGGGCCGCCGGAGGCAGCCGGCACCCGTTCGCGGCGGCACGACGATCTACTTGTTCAAAGTTGCCGACCTTTTGCCGAGGCGGCAAGCGGTCAAAAATCGTAATATAAAATGCTCTTTGCCGACTCTTTGCCGACCGTTACCGACCGTCAGAGTCAGCAAAACAGTCAGAAAGGCCTCTTTTTGACACTTTGCCGACTCCTTATGCCGGCCTCTTTTAGACGACGGCGCGCCACATTTAATGCTCATCCGGAAATCCTACCGCGGCATCTGGTCGACACGGACAAATTGTCCGACTGTAGGCGGCAGGATCCTGATGGGGTCAGTCATTTCGAATTGGATGCTCTCTAACGTCACAGCTTTCTGGCTCCATTCAGAGTAAACCATACAGGAATAACAAGGAGCAGACATCAAATCTGGCTTTGACACTTGTAATGGTGTCAACCAAAAAGCAATATATATTGATCATGTGTTCGATAGTTTTGTAGATACGTTTCTCGTGAATTCACGAATTACTCGAACACTGCCAAAATTTATTTTATTCCAATCCCTTGCTCGATTCCTCCCTTCCTTTGCCTCACATATTTATAACAGTCCTTCCTCCAAATTACAAAATGTAATAATACATCATAGATCAACCTATTTGGAAACGAACATACTAATCTGTGATTTTGTGTTCCGATACTAAATATGAGGTACCAGTATTTTCGAAGTTCTATTTTCCGTTCCTTCCTGTACTAAAAGTGACGAAAATCTGAAGTCTCCACTTTAACTAATTGTATCTCAATTAAAGGTAATAGTAGGCCTTTAATGGAATAACTGTATTGTTATGTGTTGATTTTCTTAATTAGTCATTGCATCACAGTGGCTCGCATCTGTTGTTCGGATTCCAAGTTAAGCAGTAGATCCACGTGTTATGTAACGTTTCTGCTGACAGAGACGCTAAACAGACAAACAAAAAAATGAACTCTCTAAACTATCTACTAAATCCGGGAATGATAGAAATTCACTAAAACTTCTGCTATTAACCTTATGACGCCAACCTTTCAAAATTACGTTAATGCCAACCTGGGGTCCGTGCGGACCCCAACCAATAACGTTGTTAGTAGGCACGTTTTTTGTTAGGTTTTATTTTTATTATATTTGTATTATATATATATATTGTACAACATTTGTGTACTACCATACATTCTACTGAAATTTTCTATATATTACATTTTCTTTATTTCTACGTATTTTCTGATCGCTCACGACTTTCAACCATTTTCACATGGATATCCCTTTTGCACCTTCTCATTGTACCAGCAACTGTTGTTATGAGAAGACACAACTCCCGGCGAGCCCGGTGCTTCTGATATAAATATCCATTGTTATATTTCCTCGCTTATCTAACCATGGCTTTACAAGTCACTTCACCAGGTCTTTTACATTCCCTCGTTCATGCCCTAGATGCTGACAAACATATATTTTGTTTCTGAATCATTATGATGTTTCAGTATTGCACACTCAGTAAATTTTTATACCGTACTTCCCGGTCATACTTGGAATGTAAACATTCAAAAAGAAATCTTCCACATGTAGGTACCAGTTACTGATCCATAGCTTACAAATTTCCAGATCTGTACAAATCATGGAAACTCAGAACGAATATTTCCTCCGAGTTCACGGAATGCTGATAACTTGTCTGTTTCCATTTTCTCTTGACTAGTTTGAATATTATGAAATCAACAAAAGCTTAGGACACAGTTGAAACGATTCAGCGACGTCGTTGCTTGGAATATTGGAATTATAGAATCTTCACTTGGCCACAATTCATTCAAGCCTTCTTCTGCCGATTTTAGCAATAGGGCCAAAATAATGAAGTCTATGATCGCATATATTTCAGTTTCGTCGTTTTCTGAGTTTTACTCCTTTGCTTTCTCAACATAGATTCGAGCTTCTGTTTCCTGCACAATTAGATTTGCTGATTCTGGAGTTTGAAAACTTGGAAGGCAGGTAGTTCATTCTGAATACCTAATTCCGCTGGTTTGAGTTCCTTGACGACATTTTCTGCCAATGTCTGGTGTTCTGGTGGGTCCTGTGCACTTGATTTTTTCCCACGTGGAGGTGTAAATTCTGCAGTCTTTGTTCCGTGCTGTGTTGACATGTCTAAAATTCGGATAGAACGCTGCGGAGGGTCATAATCAGAAAACAGGTCCATGTCACGTTCATTAGAACTACCGGTAGTTTAGTCTCCTTTCCTTTCCTCAGACAACTCACGTTCATATCCGAAATGGCTGTCGTCCGATTCAACCTCAGTTGCTTTGCTATTAGTTACTTCTAACATCCGCAGAACGCTTTCTTTAGGCAGTCCTAGACGAGACACTGCAACTAAATAACAGAACTTTCTCAATGTAATTTTCCCTAAAGCGCATCGTTTTCTGTATATTTGAGTAGTAATATACTCCGGCAACATTGAAATACAAATAATATTGAAGAATATCCTCACAAATATTATACAGGAAGTACACTTTTTGTAAAAGAGAATTTATTTGTTTCAAAAATATGTGTATAGAAACATCCAGTAAGGTATCCAAATTCTAATAGAATAATAACACAAACATAGTACTGCCATCTTCTGACAATTTTTAGAACAACACAACTCACTTATCAGAGGAATAAATATTTACTTTTATTTAGGTTGTAATTGTTAGGAACTTCCAATTAGCAAGCTTTATTTGTCTGCCTCCGCATATGGAAGCATGGAAAACCATGGGGTCCGTACGGACCCCAGGTGTGCTAAATACGTTTTGGTTCTTAAATATGTTTATAATTTCTAAATACAAAAGAGTAGAAGAAGTAAATTGTTATGAGTAAATTGAAAACATATTAAAAAGAGATGTCCTAAGTCGTGGATAAGAAAATGAAACAAACAGATAAAATAGATGAACATAATGAAGCCTGGAGTGTTCTAAGAACATGTACCACCTTCTTTCTAAACTCTGTATGTAAACTGGAAGTTTTAGAAAAACGTTGATTATTGTAGAGTAAAAACGTTAACACAAAGCGAAAAGTTTTTTTTTTAATCTAACAAGCGTTTCGAGGATATATTCTGTCTCCAATCATAACTCTTTACTAACACCGAAAGTGGTAGGCTAGTAATCTACTAGTACTACTGGTTTCAATATTAATTGAAAAATAGCATTAATACCAACCAAACTCCTTCACAGGGTGTACATGTGACACTTCTTTAAAATAAAAATTAACATTAATAGAAAATTTATTAGGTATTTGTTAATTGTATCTTAATGAGCACGAAACTGGAAAAAAGAGATCTTACAAAGAATTAATATAATAACGTTTGTATCCTCTGTTTTGACATGAAGAAGAGCTGAGTATCTAACACCTTTAAATAGGAAAATGAACGGTTGCATGGAACACTGGGCGAACATCTTATTGATTTTAAGCTTTAAAACAATGCCAGTCATATACTTTTTCTAGTATCATGTGACATTCTTATTGTCCTCTGCTCTATTATTTTTCCTAAATGAAAACGTCATGGCGGACGCTGAAGAGTAAAGATAGGATAATGTGCATCGCAGTTGAATGAGGATAAAATTCTATCCAATTCAAGAAAAGATGAATGTGTTTAGTGATGCAGAATATATAACAGTCAGATGAATATTGTGGTTATTCTTCCGTCGTGAATTGGCGTTACTATACATATACGTATATGATGATAAAATAACTAAAAACTTTTTTTTAATGCAGAATAGTAACTGGAGTTATACTAACATAAGATAAAGTTGGTTATTCTCTTTCTAAAATACTATTCTCTTTAACTCTATTTCTGCGAAAGTAATATGAGCGGTTATTAGTGATGAACTTTCTAATAATAACTGTGTAACAAGCATTTCTGCATTACAGAAGTATGTGTGTGTGTGTGTGTGTGTGTGTGTGTGTGTGACCGTGAATGAATAAATCAAATAAAAATGTTTCTGTGTCAGTTCACTCCACCAACATGTTTGAAAAATGACCGACCCAAAATGAAGAATTTTCTTCGACAGAAAAAAAGCAATAGTTTATGTTCGAGTGACCATTTATAAATATAAAGTAGTAAAAAAAAGAATTGCAGTACTTAAAACTTTTTTCTTTTCATATTATTAGCTTTAGTTTAGTGTTTGTTGAAAACAATTCAATCGGTACAATTATTATCTCATATTGTTTGTGCGTTTTATCTTTACACTCTTGTTTGCCCGTACCTACTTGTTTTTACTTACGTCCATTGCATTGATGAACGAGCAAAGGAAGACTGTCTCAGCTATTTGCAATAAAAGGTGAAAAATTCTAACAGATGAGCAGTTTGTGATTCCTAGAAGTATTAATAGTGAAGATATTAATTGTAATTAAGATGCGATAATAATAGGAAGAGTAGCAGAATCATTTGAAAAGAAGAAAAAAAAGTATTTTGTGGATCACTGAACAAGATTTAAGAATGATAACAGAATGGTTTTGTGTAGAGTGACAAAAATGCTGGAAATAGTTTGAAAGAGAAAATAATGGGATTTGCACTCTTTTTTAAAAAAAATATTATTTGAGAGGGGATGGAGGGAAAAATGGTTGAAAACATGATTATAATTGATCCAAAGGGTAAGCCGAGAAGAAGTTAGTAGAAGACGGTAGTGTGTTGCAATTTCTCATGTAATATGAATTAGACTTCATACTACCAATAGCTAGGGACTGAATTTCGCGAATGTGATCTATTGAAGCTAGTTAGAAATGAAATGAAATCTTTAAGTTTTACATCTTACGGTTATGCCGGCTAGACTAAAGGAGACGGTGGCAATGGGAAAGGGATAAAACGGCGGAATGAAGAAAGTGGGAGGAAACGGGAGAATCTCGAGAAAACCAATACACACTATGTTTGTCCATCACATAACTCACTTGACGCGAGCTGGGATTGAACCAAGTATCCGATGCACCAGAAGTGAATTCTGTACCACTGAGCCATCGCGGCCCTGAACGTGGTTAGATTGAAAGAAACAAAGGATTGTTAGTATGTGATTGTTTCTATAGGTAAGAGGTAATATTGTATTTGATATGGATACCATGGCACAAAGTTTAGAAATTTGAGAGCAAGGCGATAAGGAGAACCGGATAGTTTTAATATTTTGGTCATTGTTTTAAAATCCAAATTTTATTTTGAAAGAAGTAGGCTATTTGAAAGGGGTATATCGGTTTCTTCGATCCTTTCTGTTTTCCTCAAAAAGAGGTGAAATACTTGTGAACCAGCAAGGAATTAGAAACTTTTTCCGAAGTATCTAACTGAACATCATTATTACTGTTTCCATCATCTTTTGTCGCTCTCTGTAGGATGTATCTTACCTCAGTTTGCTACAAATGACTTGCAGTTGATAACAAATGCCTTATTATTCTTATCATGCTTATTATTACGAGGATTATGATTATTATTACTGTTTTATATGTAATCTTTTTTTCTGCTGATGAACCTATATTGAGGAAATAAGATTTTTAAATGTCTTGGATAAAATTCGAGATTTTCTACTATTTATAGTGCTTTGTGGGTGCAAGGGTAGTTCTACTTGTAGAACCATCTAACACTTTCTAGAATCGGAAAATTTTCTTGTTAAGTAGTTCAGATATAGTTGACAATTATTACTAGTATCATAAAATATGAAATTATTTTCAGTTTGCAATACATTACAGTGACAATTCGCATACAGTATAAACATTAAATTGCATATTTAAAACTTGCAATTCATCTTAATTACGTTGATTCTTTCTTTTATTCTCTTAAATGCAGTTTTTCTTGAAATCAATGTGAAAGTGTTTGATATAGTTCCGTTCAAAATATAACGACAACAGTGTTATGTATTCTTTCACTGTAGTTTTCCATCTCTGTAAATTTTATTACAGTAGAACTTTTTCTTATCAATACTTTCCTTATTAACCAACAAATACGTTTGGAACAAGGAAAAGAAACAGAAGAAAATGGACTTAAAAGGAAACTTTGGTAGAAATGTCTATTACCAGTGTTATTTGACATCTATCTAGAAGAGACTGCGAAGGAACAAGGAGCTACATAAGGAACAATGGTATTTCGGAAGCACAATATTCGGAATCTGAATAGAAAATCAATGAGATGTTAAGTATTTTGAGGAAAAGTTGCGAAAAATGTGGTATGGATAAAAAAAACAGAAAGTTAGAAACATAAAACTTATCCTGATTGGAACAAAGCGATGATATCAAATACAGAAGTAAGATGGGATAAAATAAAAACTGGTGACCAGTTTTCGGTGCCTGTGTTGTACTGTTAATGAGGAGATGAAATGGAGAAATGGAACAAAAGACATGAATATGAACAGCATAAGAAGAATTTAAGAAGAATACATGTATGTTTTGTAGGTGTTTGAATACGGACTTAAGGAAAAAGCATGTATAATATTTCATGTAAAGAATATTTTACTCTTTGGGGCAGAACTAAGGACACTGCACAAAAGAGTTGAAATAAGCTTTTGAAATGTCGGTGTGTAGAAGAATCAATAGAATTAATTGCAATTACAAAGAAGAAGATAAATTAGTTGAGAAGAAATTGTATCCTGAAAGACATGATAGAAGGTACGGTGTAAGAAAAAGAAATAAGGTGCGAAAGAAGCTGTAGTTGATGGACAAAGTTAACACAGAAAATTTCTACATCAAAAGAAAAAGATAGACCATTATGATTAGAAGCTTCTTTTTTAGATTGTGCTAGGTAATCTTTCAGTAATAACAGAATACCTGTGATTAGAGAAGTGTTCTAGTCAAGAGTTGAAGCTACCTTGCCTCTAATATTGCACACGAGGCGAGAAATTTCTCCTCTGAGAAACGAGATAAGAGTCGAGATGAGAAATACATCTTCAAATTCTACAAGAGACGAGAAATTTCTTGAATCACGTAGGCAACACTACTTTACCCAAGTTTTAAATCTCAAACACTGTTTTATTGTTAAATTGATTAATGGATAGTAGGAATATAATGAACAACATTTATCAGCATTTAAAGATTCTAAAGCCATTACAAAATATACTCCAATAATAAGAATGATTAAAACATTGTTATATCACACCTTTCATAAATCGGACGCAATGCAGAAGGATTCTAACAACTTATTGATGAAATTAAGAAAAAAACAAAGCAGACTTTTATCACTTAAATTTACAAAACGAAACGAGAAAAATTTCCAGAAAAGAAGAAAAAATCCAAGAATCAAGACAAGACTAGAAAGAATTTTTCGATAACCGAACAAACGAGACTTCTACAAACTTTAAGAAGCTTAAACTTTTTTTCTGATCTCATGAGCACCACTATTCGTCTCGGAAATGTACAGTGGCGGATCTAGCAGGTAGAAACTGGGGTCAGCCATAACCCAGACCATGATAGTATAACGATAGTATATATTTTTGTTTGTACTTCCAAACATTGTTTCTATTTACGGGCAAAAAAGTGCTCTTTAAAAGTCAAAAGCTCTTAAGAAGATGATGAAGAATATAAAGAAGTAATTTAAATATTTGTATCATATAATTTTTTTCTTAGTTTCGTTGCTATGGCAACTTGTTTATTTAGTTTATGTCGTTGTTATGGTAACTAAAAGGATAGATAGAACGAAGAGCTATCTTAAAAAGAATGAATGTATAGTATTTTAATGTTACAAACACGATATATGTTGAAAGTGAATATATATATTCAAAAGTGAATAGCTGTGTTGTGTGATTTATGATAATCTCGTGAACTGTATAAATATTCAATACATAGATTTGGAATCAGGGAATGTGACGTAACGAAAGTAAATAACGTTACAATAGATATATCATGAATTTACCATAAACTTCCATAAATACATAAATCAATTGTACCACTCAAAAAACTGAGAACTAGGACCCCCGGCCTCGGCCTATATCCGGCACTGCAAACGTAACATGAAGACTGACTCGTTTCAAAAACCTAAAAATGTAGAACACTGTGTTATCTCGAAAGCCACCACGTAAATTCTGGACTCGTCTCGTCTCGTCTACAACACTACGTATGCTGATGTATTCAAGTCAGGAAAAATTCTATAAATATAATTGAATTTCAAGAAGGTGTTAACAGCGACAATGTAATCACGAGGTGAAACAAATTTGTAATTTATAAACACAACAAAAATCTAATTAAAGGAGTGGAGAAATAAAGAGATCGATAGATACAAAGAGAAAGAGAGAGAGAGAGGGAGACAGAGGAGGAACGAAAACATTAAGTCTATAATTACTATTAAAGAAAACTGGAATAATATGGTGTGCTCACGGAAGAACAAACTCCTTCAATCTGTGGCGCATGAAATATGAAGACAGATAATTTAGCAAATAGCTACGTAGTTGCTTCTTCCTTTTTCTTCTTCTCCTCCTCCCTTCATTCTCCTTTTCTCTTTTGTTTTATTTCTTTTGTGTTTTCTCATCTGTTGGAGAGAGAAGGTACGACCATAGAGACAGAGAGAAAACAGGGTAGATTTTGGCAGATTCAGTTCAGGTTCTCCCAACAGAATGAAAATCCTCTTGATAAATAAGGGAAGGTTCTCTGCAAAGCCTTGGCACTACTTAAACGGTAATATGTCTTTTGGAGATAAAACAAGGCTGTAAGATCTCTCCCAACTATTGATTACTGAAAACCCGTCGGCTAAAATCTTCATTTAAAGGAAAAAAAATTGAGGGGAAGGGGGAAAAGGTCGGTTGCTTTTGTGGGAGTGAAAAAGCAAAAGACTTCAACCAGAAATGGAACGGGTTGAGCGAAGGGGTGTAGTGGTAGTGGCAATGGTGGTGAGAGAAATAGTTTTGGGTAGAAGTGAAGAAATGATGTGGATGCTAAGGTTAGGACATGCTTGAGGGCTATGGATTCTGACAGATGTTATTAATTTTCGTTGGGCTTAAGACGAGTGCTGTTGGGTAATCTCTTCTGAGACGAAATAACTCACCTGCATCAGTTAATATTGCCTTAATGGTGAGTTAAGTTACTGAAGCATGTACTGGAAAGAAACAAATTTAATTTGAAGTATTCATTGATGTTTTCAAAACAATATTTTGGAGGGGATGTTATTTACAACAAATTTATTATTATTTATAATTGTTTTTGACGAAAATTACATAGTTTCCTTACGAATATGCTTAAAACATTAAACTAATATTTTCCAAACCTTTTGTCATGTCGACTCCATATTAGTACAACAATTTTACACATCATTTACTGTAACAAGAATTGTTTATTTTAAATTGTTTAATAGTTTTCTCAAATATGATACATAAAACACCTTTCCAATCATATAAATACTCACATAAACTTAGCGAGTGTTACAAATCTATCTTATGCTACGCAGGACAAACGCATTTTTGGATGCAAGACGCATTTACACGGATTTTCTCATCGAACAACTTAAAATTCCACGTTTAACCGGTTTCGTATTAGTCAAAAGATAAGAAAATCGCTTTCTTATGAATACGTTCTAGAAAACTGCAACGAAAAGATTACAGTACCATGATAGCTTAAACGAGGAAGATGTTTTAAATAGATTTCCAGAAATCTTATAAAATTGAAATCCTTTCTTTATCAAAGTATTTCCCTATTTTTTTTAAAAAAAAATCTTCTTTATTCGCAAATAGAAATGCACTTTCTACAAGAACTGATCACAATGCTATAACTACCTTCTGCATATGCGTTGTATATTTATTGTCTTTTAATTTTGATTAGTATAATTTGGACCACACTATACCATTTACTACAAAAGGCAATTAGAATATATTTTTTTAAAAAGTATGCATTTTTTCAACTCTTCCGCAAGACTATGGGTCATCTCACCCAATCGTCAAGGTCAATACATGAGAAAATCAGAAAGATAAGAAAGTTACAGTGCCTATAAAAGATAATGGAGTCCCTCACCTCAAGCAATGGATTTCCAATAATTACCTTGAAAAAATCTCACAATTCTGCTTATCTCCCTAACGCTAAAAGTTACGCGTATTTTTTTAGACAATGCAACAGTTGGCTATTCTACCAAAATTCTTATACCTACTAAGTTAAAGTCAAATTAAGCTACTGCTGTGCAAATGAAAGCGGTTTGTCATATAACCCATATGTCGATCTCTCCCGGAATACTCACTGCATTTTAAACTATATATATATATATATATATATATATATATATATATATATATATATATATATATATATATATATATATATATATATATATATATATATATATATATATATATAGTAACTCGGCAAAATGCACAATGGTGATTAAAAAAATTCAAAACTTTTAAAGTTGTAATACCGGGGAGAAATTCCGAATTGAGGATACTAAAAAGATGTAACAAGAAACTAATAAATAAAATCGGTTTATATGTTTCGGTTGCGCATGTTTTCTAAAGTTTGCCGAAATTTGGAGAAAAGCCACATTTTCACGATAATTTTAAAATTTTTAATTTAGGCTCTTACCTAATGTAATAGCTCAAATTTTCATGTGTTAGAACCACAGAAAATAATATTTAAATATAATTTAAATCCATTAATATCTTCCAGTCGTGCATTGCCTTTAAAATAAATGAAATTTTGGAAAATAATTTGATAACAAACGTGGATTACAGTTTAAGGAAAAGAAATACTAATGATTTATATTTTTTTCTTGATTGAATACAGGTTTAAATGTTTAAAACCAAATTGTTTTAGACTGTTAGTAAGATAAAAAAAAAAAAAAAAAACCTAGGTAATATCATAGAAATGTGAATTTTTCTACGTTTCGGAAAATTTTAGAGCGCATGCGTTACCGGAAGATATAAACCGATTTTATTTCCTTTCTTAGTTTTTATAGTCTCCTCAGTTCGCAACTTTTCTGTGTACGACTTGAAAAGAAAATGATTATTTTTTTTTATCCCACCCTATTACGCAATCAAAAAATAACATGATTATCATTTATTATGTTTTCCTCGCGAGCTCTTCAATTGTTAATATTCCTATAGGATTAGATTATGTACAAAATTTAGAATGAAATGAATTTAGAAAGGGAAGAGTATTTTATAGAGTTGCTAGCATATTTGTGTTTGGTGGACTAGGTCCCGGATTCGATTCCCGGTAGGAGAGTGTCAGATACATCACAGTGGTACAGATCCTATTTTAAACTCCAGGGGGGATATGATGGCTTGGTGGTAGAGTGCTTACCTCTTATGCATGGGGTACTTGTTTCGATCCCGGGCTAAGTAAGTGCGTGGTGGATGACATTGTGTCCATGGGTTTTATCGAGGTATTTTCGTCTCCTCTTACATTATCATTCTACCAGTTATTCCATCATCATTCACTACCCTTAATCATCAGTCTTCCTTAGTCTAACGGACATAAACGTAGGACGTTAAACTGACAGATCCCATTTCATTTTATTTTCTTTAAACTCCAGATCTCGTTCGGTATAGGCTTATTACTAACAAAGGACGTACATATCGATCAATCGATGATTAAATGTGGTAATTTCTTCCTTTAACTATTCGAAACTGTTATTTTAATAAAAATACTGTGTTTTTATTCCTCTTTTTCTATAGTTATACTTTCCAAACTGTTTGTTTAAATTATCTTACACCAACAATATTTGAAATGATAAATATTATTCTTATTCGTCAGTACTAATTATATGTCCTATTTTTCGTATTTGTTATTATTTTTTTTTTTTAAAAAAAAAAAGTTTTTTAAAAAATAATTGTTATTTCTCCCAACAGGCTGGAAACACTGTTTAATGAAACACGCCGAGTTGCAGTAAGATCGTTTGTTTGGTTAAATCAATAAAGAAACCCTTTGAGACACATAGCTCTTTGGGTTATCGCGGAATCGCGGCTGTGAAATTAGCTTTTCATGAAAATTACTCGGTCGTTTTTGAGTTTTGCTCCACTTTTAACTGCATATCGTTCCATAGATATAGATATATATATGTGTATGTATATATATATGGAATATAAACTCCACTTGTTTGACGCAATATGATGTCTTTCCCGCCGAACAACTTTCAGGATGTGTGTTATCATCTCTTTTCTACTGTTATTTGAAGGTTTTGGTCATTTAAAAGCAAGGTTAATCGAACCCACAACTTACAAAATGGCGCTCAAAAGCAGTGGAAGAGAGCTAGTTGAGTGGAATAAGGGTTTTGTGGTTATGAATTGCGTCGTAGTCTCAACTCTCTTTTTTCCTCCCTTGTGTTTTTTTTTTTTTTTCAGTTATGTATGAGCTCAATTTTGCCTTATGTATATTGCCCATTCTCTCGATCTAATAAAAGTTTGCTCAATCGTTATATCATACTTTGTAAGTAACTCGTAATACAAAGTACTATAGGAAGCGCTTTTGGAACTGAGTGTAATGTAGCACCATACGCAACCGTGAGATTTCTTAGTTTACAACACTTGTGAAAACATTCAACTTTCCAAAACGGAGTTAACTTTAAGGTTGTGCGAAATTTAACAACTAATCTATTTGAATAAAACTGAAAAGTTACAAGGAAGAACGGGTAAAAAAATATCGAACGATGAGATATGCATCTCATCGAATCTTATTGAGTTAAACAAAATATCGTGGGTTAATCTAAATCCTCATGTGTACACGGAGAAAAATGCAAAATCCAGTCGTCATGTAAATGCTGTTTTTACCAGGTTACGCGCGTCACCACATTAAGTAATGTTGTTTCATCAGTAGTATGGTCCACACCACCGTCCAGCGAAAATTTTGTATTGTGGGACCACCATTTCAAATCTAGAATTAACGCCATACCCATTCCGACGGTGGTAACTTAGGTATATAATGTCGTTACTATCTTCCTACGAGTGTCCCCTCTGGGTTCTTTCTAAATCTGTGATTCCCTACCTTACGACAGTAATAGTTTTTAACACGAAATCAATCATGTGAATAAAATTATCCAATCACAGCGAGTCTAGTTCGATGCCGAACTCCAGACTTGGCATGGTGTTCCCACCTACTGTACTTTTATACATGAAATTACATTACTTAAGGAGTGCACCCGCGTAAATATGATGTATCCACACGGAAATCCTAGTTCTTTTTTTCTCAGTGTAGTTTTTGAGGAAAAAAAATAGAGAGAAACTACTTTTTTTTTTCGTAAACCTAAAAAATTGTGCTGCACATTAACCACTCTACTATCTGAAACTGATCCTAGAATAAACCTCTTAACAACTTTAATTATGACTTTCATCATCATCATCATCATCATGATGGATATTCTGCCTATATTAGCAGGTCATTTGCCACAACTTTGAAGCTTCCACATTCCAAGGTCTTCGGCTAATCTCTTCGTCTTCAAGTAAGTTTTTTTCTCTTTAGAATATCGTCCATCAATTGTAGCCTCATTCGCCCTCTCCCTCTTTTTCCTGCCACCATACCCTCTAGCACATCCCTTATGATATACGTAGTTCCTTCTTAACCAATGTCCCGACCAGTTTCTCTTCCTCTTCTAAATAATATCTTAAACTGTTCTTCTGGCCTCCAACATTTCTAACACCCTCTCATTCGTTTTCCGTTCGACCTAGCTAATTCTCTTCATTCTTTTCCATTCCCACATTTCTAAGGCTTCCAGTCATTTTTCATATTTTTTCTTAATTGTTAATATTCAGTTCACAGTATAATTAATGCGATGTAACACAAAATTAAGATTAAATTTTAAACTTTAATTTTTGTTTAGCTGTAACATAGTCCAATGATGAGTTTATATTAATAGATTAGACAAAGCTGAACGAAATGGCATATAGTGTTACCGGAAGTTTTGGCGAAAATTTAATATATTCGTTTCGTTTCTTTCGTTCCTTCACGATCATGAACTCAACGCGGGAAACGTTGATTCTGTCATCAGGTGTCAAATCCAGTGGTACGCACATCAAAGGCAGTTGTATTAAGTATTCAGCCTTACAAAATAACCTTTATTAATATAAAATACATTAAAAGTACTATGTATATGAAATATCTGTGCAGATTGTAACTTTGTTGAACTCAGTTACCAGTGTTGCCAGAGGTAGTACTTTTATGTAAGGTTTTTTTTTTTGGATGTACATAAATCTTTCAATAAAAAAACAATACAATGAAATGAACGTGATCAAACATGGTTCCAATATCGTCATAAAGGACATTAATAGAGGGTAATATAAGGCAAACTATTTTCTTCCTACATCTCTTAAGTTGATCTAGTCCTTAATTTGATTTCATTCGATTTCAGTTATCGTCCCTTCCAGCAGTGAAGCTACAAGAGACGTGAACCTACAACTTAACGTGGGATCCGAACCTTGTGAGCTCCCACCGGGAATCGGACCCTGGTCTCTCACGTCAAATTTCTCAACCTAAAGACGTGAAGGATATATTTGACGGGAATAAATAGCCTTGCTGTTGATCTTACCATTAAATATAATCATTCATTCATTCATTTAATGCAACATGTAATAAGCGCCTCTAGCCGACTATAATTAATATTCCCTTATGAAAAGAATTCTAAAAACATATTTGCTAAGTTCAGATGGAAATATCATCATTGTTCCTACAGCAAGGTAATGTGTTTCTTATGCCAAATTAGTATTATTGTTATTAATTATTTGTCGACTGCCTTTAAAGCTAACGAGAAATTTTTCGGTGGCTGATAAAATGCAGCGCAGCTAGCGAGAGCTTTTTGGCGTCTGATAGAATACAGCGCAGCAAGCGAGAACTTTTTTTTATGCGTCTGATAGAATGAAGTACAGCTAGTGAGAAGTCTTTTTGGCGTCTGATAGAATGCAGCTCAGCTAGCGAGAACTTTTTGAGCGTCTAATAGAATGCTGTGCAGTTAGCGAGAACGTTTCTGGCGTGTGATAGAATGCAGCGCAGCTAACGAGAACTCTTTTTGGCGTCTGGTAGTATGCAGCGCAGCTGGCGAGAAGTTTTTTGGTGTCTGATAGCATGCAGCGCAGCTAGTCACAACTACTACCCTGATTGTTATCTTTTGGAAATTAACGTGACTGACAGACTGGGATGTCTTGCGCTTATAATAAGGATTAATAAGAATATCAATATATTTCCTGCTAAATGCATATGCATTCACACAACTCTTAAATGTTTTGAAGTTTGCATGTTAAAGTTTTTGCTTAAATATTTTTGCTTTATAATAAGAAATAATTAAGTATTCTACCTGCTGGCAGGTCCTGGAATTAAAATAAAGGAACATGACCTCTATTTCTTTATATATTTATATATACTTATAGGAAATACAAATTTATTCAGGTTTGTTTATAATAACGTCAAGTGCAGCGAATAATTAGTCTACAGTCTAATTGGTATTTTACAAATAAAAAAAGCAAAATACATTTATAAGAGCTTATTTTCCATCCTATGTAATAAATATATTAGTTTGTCGTTACACTCTGTAAATTTTGTAATCTCAACAGGCTAATTAACTACAAAATGGTATGGTACATTCTTCAAGCTTTTCTCTCTTCCACCTCTGAAACAGATAAGATTGCATTTCCAGGAAATACTCAAAACATAAATACTTCCTCATTTCTAACAACTAGCAAAACATCAAAAGCTATCCTGCCATGTGTTTACTCACATTTGAGCGACTCGAGGAAAGATAATGGTAAGCAACTATTTTTTTTTTTTTTTTTTTTTTTAACTTTTGTGTAAACTGGAACTTAAAATTTAGCTCCTCATGCAATACAATACAGTGGCAGATACGAAACAAGCTTCTTATGCTATCTACAGGTACATTTTCAGATTTAAACTACCTGTACATGGTGTTTTAAAACAACGATTGGGAGGTGATTCCTGACACCAAGAAACGTATAGATAGACCGTATAGACCGTATAAAACGTATAGACCAACCTGGATGCAGAAATCTGTCATTTCGGAGTTATAGGCTGTCGAATTAAAAAAAAAAAAACTTTTAAGGTCCATGGCTTCACAACTATGGAACCTACCGCAGTCGGGACAAGAGTTCATTTGTTTCATGTTTTTGATAGCCTATAACTCCCAAATGACGGATTTCTGCACCCAGGTTGGTCTATACTTTTTATCTTGTCTTGGAGTCAGGAATTATCTCCCAAACGTTGTCAGTATTGTTTTGAAACACAATATATATTGTTCTGTATTGGAAGTCTAACCCATTCAACCTAATAACTCAACTTGACCGGAAGTGGTCCTTACCGTTATTTTTCCCCAACCCACTCATTGATATTCACATAACTTGTTCTGTTAGCTCTCTTTTTCTTTAAAACACTTTGTAACATAAACTTGATCGCCATTTCTTTTAAATTTCCTCCAAGCTTCCATGAAGGAAAATTATTCGAGCAGGTGATGAAAACAAAGGATACTTATAGCTCAATGAATTCAACTTGATTAAACTATTAAATGCCTTGTAATTTTAGAATATGAGTAGAAACCATTAACGAGCACAATTGTACGAGTATGTATGTTTGAGCATAATTTGTACATACAATCGCCAATAAAGACAAAAAAAAGAAGAAGAAGAAGAAGAAGAAGAGTGTCAACGCTTCTTTTATTTTTGCGGAAGTTACTTCTAATGGACAAGTTTTCCGGCTTTATACATTAGATTTATTGATTCCCGAAAACTTACAACAGTAAAAGAAGTTCTGAAAAGATTTCTAAGAAATAAATTGATTTAATTGGAGTTTAGCGTTTCTTCCAGCACAGTAAAAAATGTTATGAAATGATTTCTAAGAAATGAATTGATTTGATTTGAGTTTAGTGTCCCTTTCAGCACAGTAAAGCACAGTAAAAATGTTCTCAAAGGACTTCTAATTATGAAATGAATTGAGTTTTGGGTCCGTTTGAGCCCAGTAAAAATGTTCTGAAAGGATTTCTAATAAATTAATTGATTTGAGTTTAGTTTAGTTTCCCTTTGAGCACAGTAAAAATGTTCTCAAAGGACTTCTAATTATGAAATTAATGAAATTGAATTATGAACTGGAATACGAACCACACGAACTCGCGCACAGAAGTCAAAGCCAGGTATCCCGCGCCAAGGGCATGCAAGCTGATCGCTTAGCCACGTGAAAGTACTCTAACAAATGAAGATCAGGTCAGTGTCCAGGACATAGATCTGAATTTAGTTTTAACATCATAGAAATAATGTTGCATCAATACGATCAAATTCCAATGTAGAGATATGATCAATTTCTAGAGTACAGCCGTTCCGTAAAACTTTACGTGATTACAGTTTTATAAGAGTCGAATTTGAAAATCTTTAAGTTTATCTTGAATTTGTATATAATTTACATAACATGTTTAACAAATGACACAATATTTGGTCTTTTTGGCATATATCATCTTTAAAAACTCTTCAAAAAGCTTCTTTCAAAAATTAAAAAAATCATGTTTAGATATTGTAAATAATTCTTATAGTGTAAAAGACAGTGTTAACTTTTAGATGTACTTAAACCTCCCGTTTATACTTTATATTTCTTTTCCTTATAATACTGGTGATTGGATTTCATTTTCTTGTGCTTTAAACATCCCCCTTACTTAAAAAAAAAAAATGAGGTTCTTATTGAAATCAAGTTAGGCATATATCCAAGTTAGCAGGTTTTACTATATATATATTATCTTTGTAACTTTTAATGTAATGGAACTTTCTACCGTCCAAATATCATTCTTTGACATACTTTCTAGCACAATCAGGTTAACAGTGTTGCCAGTGTGATATAAGAACATACTTTTAGGGCTATTGAATGTGAAGGTGAGGGAAACAATATATTTTGAAAGCGATGGAAAGTGAGGTGAGCTAGACAATATACGGTATTTTGAGGAGATGGGAAGTGAGGATGAGGACTAGGAAAACGGAGAGTAAGATTGAGGATATATTTTGAAGCTGAGATCGAGTGAAAGTGAGGGTGACAATATACAGGACAAGTCAAAATCGTGGACTCGATTTCAGAAATGCGAGACATGCGCTTCGAAAGGATAATTTTCAAAGTTTAGTTTCCACGCAATATTTCCACTTTCTACCGCTAGGAGCCACAGCGAGCAGTTAAGGAAAAAAAATGTGTTGACTGGAGAACAAAGAACTTTGTATGTGCTTGATTATCATATAAACAAATTTGTAATTAGTGTGCAATGGCATTTCCATACCAAACGTCGGAGAGACCCACCTACGGGGAAGACCATTCGTACTACCACTTTCAACAACATTGGGTGACCTGCGTGCCCGCATTACAGCAGCCATTGCTGATATTAACCGCAACATGCCAAAGAAAAGGTTTGTATGAGATAGACTACCTGCTTGATGTGTGTCGTTTTACGTGAGGTGCTCACATGAAACACTAGTTATATATTTGAAAAAACTTACGATTACATTACATTACATTTACATTACATTACATTACATTACATTACATTACGATTACATTAGCGATTACATTTTAAAAACATATTTCTTTCAACAATTTACCTTTCTTAGCACGTATCTCACAATAACATATGTTTATAAGTTTTAGAGACTAAATTTCTGAAATCAGGTCCAACATTTTGATTTGCACTGTATTTTGAAAGCAAGTCAAGTAAGGATGAAAGTGAGAATACATTTAGAGGACGAAGAAGAGTGAGGGAGAGAGCAGAAATATTTTTTTGAGGGCGAGGGAAACTCAAGATGAGGTGGACAATATATTTTGACAGCTAGGACAAGTAAGGTTGAAGGTGAAAATACAGTTTGAGGTCGAAAGCGAATAAAGGTGAGGGAGAAAATATGTTTTCAGGGCCAGAGCAAATAAGAGGTACAAAAAATGCCCATCAATATTTTAAACTTTAGCTGTAACATTTTAGAAAAAAACATATTTCTTTCAACGTTTTTTTTCTCTTTTTTTAATTTCTAAATTTTTGTGTTCTTTTCTGTCCCAATTCCCTTACTCTTTAGGATGATTCTCCTCGTAGCTTTCCCATCCCTTGCGAGTTATCCGTTCCAGTTGTGTTTCGAAGCGTTAAGAAAGTGTGCCGGTGGCAAATCGTGCAGACGGAATTGAAGATAGAGTGTTAGCATCAGCAGATGCGGTGACAGAGATCACCCACGCGCAGCTTCTTAATGGAGTCACACGCGAGAAAAGGGAAACGATCTCAACACGCCATATCGTCTCTCTTTCCTCCCCTCTTTTCCTCGTGTCTAGAGCGTCAATCTCACTACGGTGGCAGCGTTCAGAAGTGAAATCAGTCTATTAAGCACACACACACGCGCATAGAGAGAGAGAGAGTGTGTGGAGGTATCAACATTTGACGAGACATGCTATTTAAGGATATCAAGTGAATTGCAGTGGTAGCTATCGCGAAAAGAAAAACTGTCCTTACGTTGATAATGTCTTTGATAAATCACCTTACTTTCTTTCCATTTTTTTTTTCTTTTTACAAATCTATGTACTACTATATTACGTATAAGAGGGAAATCTACGTTATCTTCCTCATTACGGGAGAAAGGCTACTTCAAATGAATTTTTTGAACATAGTTAGACTCTATTTTGAACCTTCATTTTATCGTATCATTTTCATTAGAATGCTTATCCTAATGGGAGGGAAGGGGTTCAAAATTTATGCCAAAAGTAGGATCTCAAGAACTTTTCAAGTGAAACTCGTTATCAGACGCGAACAAAGAATTTTTTGGGGGGGAGGGGGTAGGGATCCAATACTACCTAGGTACAAACCACTACGTCTATTTAATATCGAACAGGTATTATTCTGCACCCAAAAAGACGATAACTAACTGTAAAATACTTTCACTTATATTTTCAGAAAACAAATATAGAACTAGATTGTTTTTTATGAAAGAAACAGTACAGATGATGTGTAACATTAAATTTTCATGCTACATCAATCATTTCTCTGTTAAACAATTATTTATTTTTTAAAGGAAGTGTACAAATGTATGGTGAGTTTGGAGGTTTTTGGGGGAGTCCGGACCTGGTGGATCCCCCTCGGTGGGTGCTCCCCTGCTCGGTATTAAAATCCCAAGCAGACACAGTCCCACCGTGTTTGATAATTACACTTTTAGAAAGGGTAATGGGAAAATTTCTATAAATATTTTTTTTCAATACATGAATACGTCATTGGAGCTGCCTCATCATCACGGGACAACAGCTGAACTGTTTCAAATAACTTTTTGAATTTAGGTAGTCCCTATTTTGAACTGAGATTTTATTATGTTATCTTCCTTAAAATACATACCAACAACTTTTCTGCCAATAGAATACTCAAACCTGTAATCTGCGAGTTTTACGTTTATTATAACACTAATAACAATATTAACTTTTCGGAAAATAACACATGATATTTTTGTTCTTAAATGTTTGGAATATTTTGGATAGTGAACTTTAATTAATCTAAAAATACTCTAAAATACATAATCAAATACCTGTAGCATAAAGGTGAAGAGTCATTCTGAAATTGTACAATGTTCAGAAAGACTGAAAAACTATTGCAATTAATTACTGAAAAAAAATTCAATACGACTAAACGTGAGACTATTAATTAATTTATTCAAGAATGAAAATTCTAATAGGTTATTTTGTCATATTTAAATCTTAACTTATACATATCAAACATTACTAAAGTATTAAATAACAAACCTACATACATGGTAGCAAATCAAATGTCTACACTTACACATTGATACGAAAAACTTGTTATAAATATACATAAATATGGCTGATATATCCAAAGAGTTTCACATTCATAACAACAAATCGAGTGATGTCATTTTCCTTGTTTTATTGTTTCTGCTGAATCTTTTTATCACCAATGTGTCTGAACGTATTATACGGTAGTTATGAAACCCGAAAATACTGCTAGAATTTGTACTTTGTATTATATTTGAATATTTATCTAAGTACATCTTCTGTTTCTTTTCTTCAAAGGTAAGTTTTTATCACACAATTTACATTAAACAATAAACAATAAAGAAAAATGTATAACGTATATGCGATGTTGACAATAAGATAGCCCTAGAGATTGTGATGTAAGAGCCTCGTGACGTCAGCGCGTTACGACCTTGCGTATTGGTTGCTACATTGCAGCAAAACCTTGAAAGAATACTGCAGAGATTGGCTAACAACCTCATAGGTTACAGCGTTTGCAGCTATCTCTCAGACGCCAGCTTTCCTTAAACGTACAATTAAATGGTATCAACACGAGCTATAATTTTTTTTTGTTGAGTTGACCTAAAGCCATGCCGCATCTTATCTTTGAAATTAGCGCGTAGCTTACCTGCAATTTTTAACACAGTCAAATACGACAAATTGTAAGTTATTATTAGACAGTTAATGGGAGTTTAGAAATAAAATAATTATCCTAGGTTTAATTGGAAAACATTTAGACATCATTTCACAGCTGACACAAACTTCTTAATCGGAACTATCAATCCTGATTGTAGTGGCATAAGGCTTAACTATCATAGCTATCCCAACATTGTAAAGATTCTGTAAGATATACTTACTTATAGTATCAGCGGTGATGAATCTCAGCTTCGATTTCACTCTCTCAATTCCGACTCCCAGAGCTAAAGTTTCGTATGTATGAAGGTATTTTATTATTGCTGCATAGTGCATATTTGAGTCCTTACGAAATCCCTATGTTAAAGTTTCCTCTACAGTGATACTCTATACTTGTGGCGCAATGTCTTCGATTTTTCTATTATTTTCTCAAATAAAATCAGTTGTTTACAGGTTGATCCCATTATACCAGAGTGGCTAACCTTTTTGAGTTTGAGGGCTACTTTCCATTGCAAAAATCACTGGCAGTCTATTTATGTATCTCGCCATCTAGTTTATCTAGCTTATCTTCAGCAGCCCGCTAGAAGGAACCATAAAACAATTCCAGTGGTCGATACTAAGAGTATATCACAGATCACCGCGGGCTATGTCCCACGTCTTGCTGGACAACAGGTTGACCACTCCTGTCTTATACAAGTAAAAAATCGATTTATAAAATCAATTATGGTTTTATTCTAGATACTTTATAGCATGTTCTCGAGCTAAAATAGTTGTTTAATAATAGTTTTTAAAAATAATAATTTCTTGAATAGAATTTATATCAATATACACATGGGTGTATGGAAATACTAGCTATTTTGGAAAATAACGTATTTGTCTATACTTATTCAGCTTAATCGATTCCAAACAAAATTTCGTACTTAAATTACACAAAACAATGCTACTTTGTTCAAGATAACAAAGATTACAATCCTTCATTTTATTTAATATTCCTCAAAATTGTTTGTTTGCATTTGTGTGTGTTGCTTGCTGTATGGAATGGTAATCCTGTGTCTTAAAAAAAAGCTTTTGGAGACAGAATTAACCAATTAATACGAAAGGATGAAAATTAAAAAAAAAGAAAGAAAAAAACGAGGGGTAAGATTAACTGGACAGACAGAATTTTCTACCTCAGTCCCGTTTTCATGTTATCAATCATCTTGCCACATTCCCATCCCACACATATACTTTTTTTTTTTTTACTCGTACCTCCCTTTTCTATCCCTTCTAGTTTGGAGCCCGTCGACCACAGCACAAAAAGATTAATGATGGACGAATCCAATGTCACATTTCTAGGAGAACTCTTCTCCACATTTTGAGATGCCTTGTTCTGCGTATAAAGCCTCTATATTTGTACCCAGAGTTTTTTTTTTTTTTAAATTTTTGCCAGCATGAAATTGTAGAGGCAGTTTATTTTGACTGAGAGAATAATTCTTTTACTAATTTATACTGGACAAATTTTATTATCTTAATTGTGTTACGTTCTAAATAAAATGAGAAAGTGAGATTTCAAAATTTGTATTTATTACAATTTCCGCTTATTTGTTTGTCTTCTTATTATGCGTACGTTTTTTTTTTAACATAAACTCATCTCTAAGCAAAGCAAAACAATTTTATTATAAACTAATAGTTTGTGACAGTTTCGCCAACTAAACATTTGGTTTTATAATTTAAGACACTATTTGGTACATGAGAATTAACAGCAGATTAAATTCTACGAGACAGTTAAAGACCTCCTGTAACCTGATTGGTAGCTGACAGCCAATCACTTTACAGTAGCAAAAACAAATGCAAAACCTGGTAAATCTCTGTCGCTATCCTTGGGGGGGGCATGGTGGCTCAATGGTAGAGCTCTTACCTCCGGTGTATGGGGTGTATGGGTTCGATCCCCGGTCAAATAAGCTTGTGGTGGACAACATCGTGTCCATTTATTTTCTCAGAATACTTTCGTTTCCTTTCACTTTCTCATTTCACCAAATTTTTCATCATCACTTACATGCCTTAATCATTTTCTCCTTATCATAAAGGGCATAATCGTGGGACGTTAAACTGAAATATTTCATTTTTCCCCATCCTGCTGAGACTGCATACAATGTACTCACTAACTATGTTGAATTCACGCAAAACGAAACTCTAACAAATAATATCTATCTCTTAGGGCTTCTTAACAATTTATTCTATTGCTTATCAATTTTAATTGCAAAGTTCCAGTTCATTATATTATTATTTTGAATTTCACAGAATCTTGCCTCTTTCCATCCCCTTATCATCCTTGTCTCTTTTCTTCTGTCTTCTTTGCCTAGCACTTTTATCTTATTTTATTTATCCACATGTCCTGTGTTTCCCATGTGTTTGTAGACTGTGTTTCTAACACTTTCTAGCTTGATGTCGTCCATACCTTGTTTAATTCCCTCCTTTAATTTTTACTGTTTCTCCAACATAGTCCATATCACACTCATTGCATTGGATTCCATATATTACTCTTTTTTCTCCATTACTCCTACCTATTCTTCTTCTTCTTTTTTGATCTTCTTCTTTGTTATTCCTTCCAATAACCTCTTGATTCCTTCCCTATACGTCGAGATAATTTCAATTTTCTTAAGCATTTATTTTTTAATAATTCTGTCTTCCGTCATACTTTCTGCCCTTTACTATACTCTTTTATCTGCTTCCAGTTTTTCTACTCCTCTTTCATTGTCTCCCTCCCTTCTTGTGCACTTCTTCTTCTTCTTCTTGTGCACTTCACTTTCCTCTTATCAAATTCATTTCTCGCTAACTCCTTATCTAAAACTTCCATATCTTCCTCCACTATTTCTTTCTCATGTTTGCCTAATTCTCTCTTTCCTATTGCTAATGAAGTTTCTTTTTACCAAGTGGTTTGGTGGACAAAAATAATGTAGAAAAGAAGAATTGTCCCTCTTCAGCACCAACGTTTTATGAAACATGGATCTACAGCTGATGTTATTCGAACATCAGAAAATTCTTTTTTTTAATATTTGAGCAATTACTCGAATAATTATTTAATTTACAAATTGATGTTCAAATAGTTATTCACAATCCAAATAACTGTTCAAACAACTATTCGAGAAAAGAATTTTCTGCAAATCTTCGAAGAATCCGTTATTCTAATAATCGAGTACTACAGGATTCGAATATTAACAGCACTTATTCAAACAAACGTTATGCGATCAAATTTTTAAATATCTCCCGCCCAGACATTTGACCTGAGCGTACAAACCTTGTTCTCGAGAATTCTCGCAAGATTATCTCATTTCCTTTCGTTATCTAGTTATTTGATGCCACTACGTCAATTTAGTACTGCTAGAGGTCTGCACGGGCTCAGGGCGAGCTCGCGGCCCGGATTTGGGCCTACAAAATATATATCACTTCGGGCCCGGGCAGGGCTCGGGCCGTAAATTTTCAAATATACAACCATATTTCTCGGGCCTTTTCGGGATTAATTTTGTACATATACTGTATAATGATATTTATTGGACCGTTCTTTCTGGAAAAATTTTAAAGCACAACTGAAAAATTAAACCTCTATTTGCTGTGAAAAAATACAATTTTGTGTTAATTATTAATTTTCTGTAATTCGGGCTTATTTCGGGCTCATTTGATTATCACACGAGCTTGGACCGGGCTCGGGCCTAAATGTTAAAACATATTTCAGACTCTGATCGGGCCTCACATTATAAATTCACGGGCCGGGCCGGGCTAGGGCTAAAAATTCCGGCCCGTGCAGACCTCTATATTCTGCACCCGAAAAGACCATAAGTAATTGTAAAATACTTTCACGTATATTTTCAGAAACAAAATGATAAAGCTAGATTGCTTTTATAAGAGAAAAAGTACAGATGAAGTGTAAGATCAAGTTTTCATCCTACATCAATCATTTCCTCGTTAAACAAGTACGGTTTTATTGGTAAAGTGTACTCACGAATGTTGAGTTAGGAAGTTTGGAGGGGGCCAGACCTAGTGAACCCCCATAGGCGTACCCCTGGAGACAATATAGAGTATGAATATTAATTTTGCTAGTTTCGATCTTCATTCCCTTAAAACTGATGACTGAAATAAACTCAGATTATTTGAGAGAACAAAATGACATTATTTTTTCTTGTAAAACGGGTAGAATGAATTGCTTAAGAATTTAAATATTTATTTTGTTGCGGTTTAGTAAGTAGTTAAGGCTAGTGAATATCTGAATACGTAGTTTAGGAAAAACAAAATAATGTTTTATAGCTGTAATCCTTTAATGAAAACACACATAAAATTTGCGGCTACACATTTAATTGATCAGACAGTCATATATATATATAAAATAATACTGCTGAAATTATGTGATGATTTAAAAATTTCCCGGAATCCTTTTTTTCACAAGCTAGAGTATATATACACGTTTACAGTATATGAATATGAGAGCACATGTTTAAGCGATGTCTATACAGACATCAAATGAAGGTTTTAACTCCGATCTGACCTCAATTATAATTTGTGTAACATCACTAGTGCTCAATCTAATCTCGTTTGTTAACCTTTATCCCCTTTCGCCTGGATTTAATCAATTTAGATTCATATGTCGAACGACGCTTGCTCTTTGGTGAACACACACACAGCTTGCTAGTAGGTAAACATATAGGCTATGTACGTACTTCATCCATATGCCTTTCGAACTTTGAATACAAATATGTGTATGTATTTTCGTCAGGTAATTTTTCTCATCTCCATTCAATACTTATAGAAGGGGATCAATTTTATAATTTTGTGTTGTTGGTTATATGAAATTAATGTACAATATAAGATATTTTGGTCTTTTCTTCAAAATAGAATTTTTTCACTGTAAGCAAATAATTGAAAAATCCATTTATGCTTGAAACTCTATCCTATATACAGTGTAATAGATGAAATTACGTATATAGACTACATGTTAACGGAAACAGAAGGACAAAGAACGTTTATTATATGTAAAGGTTATGGAGCCATGATATTTTAGTGATAGGCGATATGGGATAGTCAAACGGCCTGAGGTTTTAGGATGACGCACGTGAGGTAAATTCCATCAGGGGTTCGAGTTTCGCTGAAAATATGGGTGATTTTGACTATCTGTGATACTCCTGTGATCGTATCCCGGTCTAGTCTGATAGAAATTTAAAATGTAAGATAGAGTCGAATAAATTTTAAAACAAGTAGGAATGTCACGTATATATTCCGTCAAGAAGATTGGTTTGCATAGCATTATATTTTCTCGATTATTATTGAAATAAGAGATAATGGTAAATTTCTACCACTTTCGGCTTTAACACATTAAGATGGAGATGAAATATTTCTGGAGCGCTTAATTGATTGCAGTATACTACATCTGATTATTTATTACCATTCTTACTCTATTGTAATAATGTGGTATTATACCAATGAAAAATTAGAATTTCTAGTTTGTATAGTTGGACATTCTTTTTCCCCCTCCCGAAGCAAAATTTGAAATCATACTTCTGTAATACAGAAATATTTTATCTTACCATTTACAATTTTCACAGATATGCGAAAATTTTCACAGATTTTCACAGATAGTTTTAGTCAGTGAAATTTTTGTGTCTGCAGTTTAAACTCTCACTTAACACTGGGTTGTGTATTATAATCTTAGTGTATAAGTATTTTCAGAAATAATTATTTATTATTCTTTCCTCATAATACTTATGTTATTCTTATTTTGTGAGCTGGAATTCAGAATAAAATTGACTACGTCAACGAAGGTTCTTGCATTTTTATATTCAGGGTTGACCAAGAAAACGAATCTTCTGAACCAGTTTTACAAGGAGACCCACAACCTCCCCAATAAGTCGACTAGTTAAAACTAAACGCTATCGGTCTTAACACTTGTAAGATTTGCAGATTTTAGACGTAAATTTTAGATTTTCAGTCAAGCAGTTACTGTAGCTCGTACCTCATTCTCTTTAGAATAAGGCAACCTTCCAAACGGTACTTCGCATGTCCGTATCATGTTGTTGTCGGGGAAAATCGAGGAAAATATGTTTTTTTTTTCTCAAAAGTTCCTTTTACAAAAGTTTAGGCCGCTTTGGCCACTCCTGTGTTAACATAGAGATCTCAAAATTACTCAGATACAAGTGCTGTACAGAATGATTGTGCAAAATATATGTTCCTGAATCTCATAAAACTTTTAGACAACATTTGCGAGAAGCCTTTTGCGTTGCACTCGTAAAGGCCAAACAGATAACATTATGACCCCCACCAATTTGACGAGCTTCTTCTCAAAACACATATGACCTGTTTTACAATGCATGTACGACTGAACAATAAAACTATCCAGCAATAATATACATGAGCATTTTATGTATGTTAAAGGAACATTATAAAACAATACACACGATATATAAATATATATATCACATACAATCCGAAATGGTGATATGTTTAGATGCTATATATCTAGGTAAGAAGACGTATTTGGTATTAATAATTTAAATAGCATTATACATATATGAGATATAAGTCATCTAGTTGATATTGGCTTCTCACTTTTGTTTATTCCTCTCCGTATATGCAACGTCTATTAGGATTTCGCAAGTGCAAGTTGTAAGACGGTAATATTAATACGTCGTTCGTTAATCCCAAAAACTCTTCACCAAAACCGAATTTTTGAATTCTGTTTTTTCCAATTGCAAGAGCAATTACCTCGGCCGAGTTCGTTCATGGAGTCAATATGGGTAACGGTGACTTTAACGCTGGGCATTCATATCCCATTCATTCATAAATATACGTTTCGCGTGATCCTCTTCACTGTCTTTTTGACAAACTTCATTATTACTAGTATTATCTAGAGCTCCTCATACTGGCAAATATAGGATGTGTTTGAATTGTTTGGAGAACAAAGTCTCTTACGTAATTCTGTTTTCCATTCCATTTACTCTGTTTTGTTTCTTTGTTCCAAGTGTTAGAAGGTAAATTTTCCACATCAGTTAACTAAGTGAATTAATAGTTGCATTAACATAAAATTTATGTTTTCATAGGTAATGAAATGTACTTGTATTTTATAAGTAATATTTTTGAAATACTTACGCACATATATATAATAGTTTAATCAACTTAAGTGGTACAACAGAGAATTCTGTTTGATGAGAATCTTTATTGTTAATCTGTTAATCACATTAATATGTAACAAGAAAAAAACTGCTTAAGCTAGAAACTTTAGATTTGGACAGTGTATAAGAAATTCCATGTGGAACACACACTCTATCTCTCTCTCTCTCTCTCGCTATATATATATATATATATATATATATATATATATATATATATATATATCGGGTGTTCTGAAAATTGCGCCCGGGACAACTGAGCGCCATTCTTCAGGTCAAAATAAAGCGAAAATATTATATAATGTTCTAGGAGCCTACTTCAGCCGACATAGAATTAAATTTTCACTATGTGACAAAGTCGCACATAAATTTAGAACAATTTGCCTTGCTCCACAATTCCATCAAGCATTTACATCGATTGTTACTCTAATAAGTTGTGCTAGTATCAAAGTAAATCGGCTTTAACTGCTATTTGGAAAGAATCGATGTAACTATTTGACGGATTGTTAGATCTACGTTATGGTTCTTTATTTGCCGTTGCAATATAGAGTGCAATTCTTGTCTATTGATGAGGACACGATGGGTAAAGAATTATACAAGGTTATAGTGCGTCCAGTAAGAGAACGTCTCTGACAGCTCGCAGCGACATTGCCACTACTCGCGTGTCAAGGTTTTTTTCGGTGTAACTGTAGTGGCAATTTAATTAATGGTATAAGACAGAGTGATCGTGGTTGGTAAAACTGGATCAAAGTAGGGGCTGCAATCTCCCACCGCATTTGGTAAGAAACGTCAGAGACCATCTCTTGTTGGCCGTGCTATAGCATAAATGATCCATTGATTTTGGAAAGGCTATATTTTCAAAAGCTTACACGTACACACATGAAAGATATATGAAAAGAACCACATATTTTCCAAGTTTATACACCCTCTACAAAGGTTCAAGATGTGCCCCTTTGGTGACACGACACACGTACAGACGACGTCTTTTTTTTCTTGCTTACCCTACATTTTCCACAGGTACTAACCTCGTACTGCCACACCCGATCGGGAAGATAATGGACTCATGCTATCAACTGGAATACACAAGACGAACTTGGTGAGTCGAAAATGGAGGGTAAGCCAGAAAAAAAGATGTCGTCTGTATGTGTGTCGTGTCACCAAAATGGCACATCTTGAACATTTGTAGAGTGTTATAAACTTGGTGAGTTTGTGGTTGTTTCCATATATCCTTTCTGCGTTATGTGTAATACTTTTGAAAATATAGCCTTTTCAAAACGAATGATTCATTTATGCTAACCCTATATATTCTGTATTTTATGCTGCATTTTGACTTGTAAAATAGTGCTCTAAAGTCCGTGAGCGCCATTTTTAGAACATCCCATATATATATATATATATATATATATATATATATATATATATATATATATATATATATATATATATATATATATATATATATATATATACGAAATCATTTATCTTAGTAACTAACTAATTAGTACTTAATATTTGGGAAAAAGTATTAAGTTTAGACCTACCATCAGTATACTTGCCTCGCCATGTCATGCTTTGTGGTTTTAGTTGAAAGTACTTTTTTTCTTTACTGAACATGGAATAGTAATCATACAAAGAGAATTTTATATGAAGTAATAGAGATCTGAGCTGCACATAGGGTGTAGTCTCCTACGACGGTACTTGAGCGGAAAGAGCCTTTGGTGTGTCACTGGACATCATTAGATCACTTAGCTATGGAGAAAAAATAGCTTCATTAAAAAAAAAAAATAATTTTACTTTATAATTCAAGAACTGTTGTTAAGAAGGGCACGCAGTACACAGAGATTTTAGCATAAACAAGTAACTCTCTTAAGGTTTACAGTAATAGTAAAGAGGTTTATCTTCTCTGTAATCTGTACCGATTTTTTAAAATCACTGATTAAGCTTTAATACAATGAAGAATAGAGGAAATTATTTTTTTCTTAAAATCTCAAACTATGATGGACTTCCATACAAAATAGGGGTCCAATTAAACAGAGAGATCTATTACTTTTGTATCAATAAAGAGAGTGAAGATTTGAGATTAAATCTGTTCCTATGACGGCGAGTGACTGGTTTGTCTTTACGACCTTTCTCAGTAGCGAGGCTATATTGAATGACACTCATACTTTAAGGTATTTTTACCTCTTTAAATGCTGAAGTTATGAAGGTATAGAATTTCGCCTCCACTCTCCTGCTTCTACGGCACCTATGCCCTTTCACGACCGGGGATCATCTAATAACGACAAACTTGCATTGAGACTGCCATGCAGAACTAAAATCAAACCCCTCTTCGAATCGTGTTTCATAAGTTAAAGAAAAATGAAATCTTTAAGATTTATGTCCCACGTTTACTCAGGCTAGGCTAAGGGAAACAGTAGAGATGAGAAATGAATCAATAGATATGCGCACGAGACGAGACGAGACAGAATTTTCCTGACAAATTAGTCGAGACAAAGCTCTTCTAATAGAAAAATATACGTTTTTGAGTCGAGACATCAGTTTTACAGCACATTTTCGAGTCGAGACAGCCTCAAATCTTGTCTCGTGCGCATCCCTATGAATGAAAGGGTGGAATGAAGAAAGTGGAAGGGAACGGAAAAATCCCGAGAAAACCTACAATCACGTTGTTTTTTCATCACAAAGCTCACTTGGCGCGAGCTGGCATCGAACCAAGGACCCCATGCACTGAGCCACCTGAGTCCCTAGCTTGAAGAAACCAATAATGTTATTCCCCATGCACTGAAAACATTTGTGGATTATCTCCCCACGACGTTGTCCCCTCTTGCAACAACCTATAGATGATCCAAGAGTGGGATGAAAGTAAGGTTCCTCTCTTTCCGCGTCTTCGACACTTAAGTTGATGATGTAACCAGAAACACAATATTCCAGCCACTTTTACAACCTGAGGCTGGACAAAACCCTAAGCTGTATTACATTGAGGGTAGAATTAGAAAAAGTATCCCTACAAGAATCCCATATATATATATAGGGTGTTTCAAAACAACACCGACAACATTTGGAAGGTGATTCCTGACAAGATACGACAAAAGTATAGACCAACCTGGGTGTACAAATGCTTCCTTTTGGAGTTATAGGTTGCCGAAAACATGAAAAAATAAACTTTGAATATCCATAGTTCCAAAAATATGGGGCCTAATGTAGTCGAGTCAAAACTTCCCCTTGGAACTAATATGTGCCCTATCCAAAAATACATGTTTCAAAATCCTAATATACTAACGCAACAATTTTTATAAATTGAGTTTGGCTACGGGCATATAATTTAAATTACTCAAAAACTAAATTTATTAAAATTGTTGCCGAAAAACTTTTGTTTATTTTTTTATCACTGTTTTAAGATATTTTAGGACTTTAAAGCTGATAGTTATTAAAAGGAATCGATATGAAACAGACCATTTCAGACCTTGAAGTTTGGCCACATATCACAATGTAAGGCCATTCGTTGAGAGGCACCCTTGATGCAATTTGATTGATTGAACTTTTAAAATTTTTAGAATGTTTTAGATACCTCTGTTTAAGAATTTTTCGATCACTAATTTAAAATTTTTCTTTTAACAATTCTGAAACTTAGGTTTATAGTTATGACACACCATAGTCTAAGATCTTGCCAAAATTCAAATTTCGAGAATTTTGACCTAATTTAACATCATAACTCTTCAAACCTTAGGGACAATTTACAACCTAAGGTTTATGGAACAATCTGGTTGGTTGATTTCTGCTTCTGATTAACAACGTCGCTCACTAAAAACAACTTGCAATTGTAGAAAAAAATCCTTCTTAAAGAAGCGGAAAAGTTTAGAATA
The DNA here is from genome assembly GCF_964235325.1 of Thermobia domestica. Classification (NCBI taxonomy): domain Eukaryota; kingdom Metazoa; phylum Arthropoda; class Insecta; order Zygentoma; family Lepismatidae; genus Thermobia; species Thermobia domestica. The sequence continues at coordinate 52,166,228 of NC_137464.1, forward strand.
GTAAGATATGACAACACTGTATACAAGAATTTCATCCTTATGATGCAATCTTATAACGTTTACATCATTGTTCTCATATACGAGTATCGTTCGAAAAAGTATTACTCAAAACGTCATAATGGCTAATTGTCAATATGAAATAATGTATTTTACCTGTAAAATTTCCGTTTTACTCAGGGGTATTCTCAGTATGCACCTTAATGAATTTGTATTGATTGAGATTTTCCTCACTTTTTTTTCCATATACTCTCACGTCCATGCGTCATTTTGTGTTTTCCAGGTACTTTCACACCAAGATTCATTTTATTTCACTGTAAGCAAGAAGTATATTCAAACAGAGCTCCCTGAAGGAAGGAAACAGAGCATACGTATATATAAAGTAAACACAATAGTAGTTACATTATTGTCATTTGAGTGAAATCTCCGTCAGTGTAAAGCCATCTGTGCACAACCCGTGGCCTAGTACACAATGTAATAACGTTCGCTTCAGCTATGAGAACATTCTTCTTTCTTTCGTGCACATATACCTAATTAAATAATCACATGACATATACAGTACAAGCATGTATATATATATATATATATATATATATATATATATATATATATATATATATATATATATATATATATATATATATATATATATATATATATATATATATGAATACATCTATCCTCCCTCCCACATTACAGCTTTTTGTTCTCTGTATGTTTTGTGTGTCTACATTTATAACACTCTCTCCCTACGGATGCTTTCAGAAGTTTGGAGTTTTATGGGATTAAAACTAATATTTTTCTTTTCGTATTTCTAACCAAATACAGTAATATATTCTGTGTTATTTCAGATTCAGGTCTCGTATAATATTCTTCCTACTCGTTAATAAAAAAAAACTGTATGTGTTGTTTATAATGTCTAAAAGAATATTTTGCGCATGGTCTGTTTTATGTTACTTAAAATGCTGCTGGAATCAATTATAGTAGAAAGAGATTGAAAATCTTCCAAAAAAACACGCCAAGGCATATTTTTTCATTATAAGTTAAGGTACCCAGTATTTCAAAAGATAGAGGAAATAGTAGGCAACTAATCCATTACCTTACCACCTGTATATTCGAGGTGTGTTCAGAAAGTATCTAACCTTTAGTTGGCAAAAATACACTTATTGATTTAGAAATCCGAAACACTAATCCGCTTCCAAGTAGTCTTCTTGAAGTAGTAGTCTTCTTGGTAATGCACCACTTCTCCCAGCGCTAACTCCATTTTTAGAAACATTTCTAGATCTCAGTTTTTGGAATGGTGAGCAACCATGCCGTCGCATTCCGCATGATGTGTTCTCTTGATTCAAATCGGGTCTCTATTAGTGGCATTTTGAGGTTGTGAAATAATCAAAAGTCACACGGAGCCATGTCGAATGAGTAAGGAGTCTCACGACACACAGGAATGTTGTGTTTAGCGATGAAAGCCTGAATCAAATTTTTACGGACACTCTCCTCATGCTCAAATTATCGTTCAAAATTGAATGTACCGATCAGATTGAATGGTTTCCGCTTGGGTATTGACAAGCTTTTTCTCAAAATTTGATGAAATATCGATGTTCTCAAGTTTTTCTCTCATTTTACAAAAAACTGAAATCCGGCGAACGCTCACTATACGTCTTCAAACATTGGATGACTACGAGCCAGCAACTGGCGCTCTCTGTGGGCGAGAAAAATGTCACCTGACTGTCCCCTCTACATCTGCACTGAACAAAGTCTCCTGTACTTTATTGGTTTACGCAGGGAAAGTTTAGATAGTTTTTGAATGCACCTCGTATGTTTTAATCAAGACTGTATCTAGAAGAGAGATAAATTAAAGGAGAGAACTAATCAGAAAAACTAAAAGTATTTTTTTTATAAAGTGGGCCAAACAAAGTAATTTGGGGCATTGCATCATAGGAGAAACAAAGAAGTATAACATGGTTGGAGAAAGAAAGAAGTATTGGATCATGGGAGAAACGAAGAATTATTGCATCATGGGAAAAAGAAAGAAGTATTGGATCATGGGAGAAACAGAGAAGTAATGTATCATGGGAGAAAGAAATAAGTATTGGATCGTGGGAGAAAAGAAGAATTATTGCATCATGGGAAAAAGAAAGAAGTATTGGATCATGGGAGAAACAGAGAAGTAATGCACCATGGGAGAAAGAAATAAGTATTGGATCATGGGAGAAACGAAGAATTATTGCATCATGGGAAAAAGAAAGAAGTATTGGATCATGGGAGAAACAGAGAAGTAATGCACCATGGGAGAAAGAAATAAGTATTGGATCATGGGAGAAACGAAGAATTATTGCATCATGGGAAAAAGAAAGAAGTATTGGATCATGGCAGAAACAGAGAAGTAATGCACCATGGGAGAAAGAAAGAAGTATTGGATCGTGGGACAAAAGAAGAATTATTGCATCATGGGAAAAAGAAAGAAGTATTGGATCATAGGAGAAACAGAGAAGTAATGCACCATGGGAGAAAGAAATAAGTATTGGATCATGGGAGAAACGAAGAATTATTGCATCATGGGAGAAAGCAAGAAGTATTGGATCATGGGAGAAAAAAGAAGAAGTAATGCATCATGGGAGAAAGAAAGAAGCAGGGTCGGGTCCAGGATTTTCTGAGGGGGAGACCCATAACTACCAAAATAACCAGTCTCATTGAAACTCTTCAAAGTAACATGTGACAATATTCTCTACACCTGATACATAGAAGGCGGAGGGGGTATTGTAAAGACGATCGGAAGTGATATGATGGAAAAATTGTGCTCTCTTCCTGGCTTCTGTTTTCTTCCCAAGTTGTGGTCTCTACCTGGCTTCTGTTTTCTTCCCTAGTTGACAAATGTTATATTGCATTGCTTGGTGAATCCTTTTCCTTCAATCTTCAGAAAACTGACTTAAAGTATTGCTTTTGCAAAACCCCTCTTTCTTTAAAGCCCCAAACGGAAACATGACGGCAGAAAGTTTCGGAAAGTGTTGCTATTTTCAGCTAGCTTCTCATTTTAGATAGTGTATATTTACAACGAAGGGGGATGCACGTGCACCGGTGCACCCCCATAAGCCGGCCCTGGAAAGAAGTATTGGATCATGGAAGAAATAAAGAAGTATTGCATAATGAGAGAAAGAAATAAGTATTGGATCATGTGGGAAACGAAGAAGTATTGCATCATAAGAGAAAGAAAGAAGTATTGGATCATTGGAGAAATAAAGAAGTATTGCGTCATGGGAGAAAGAAAGAAGAATTGGACCATGGGGGAAATAAAAGAGTATTGCATCATGAAAGAAACAAAGGAGTATTGGATCATGGGAAAACAATTGAATATTACGTTATGTGAGAAAGAAAAGGAGTAATGTATCATGGGAGAAACAAAGTAGTTTTGCATCATGAAGTTCGGACTGATCTACAGCTCTACTTTAGCGATACGTTGAACCTACAAAGACGTTGTGAAACATGGTTTGAATGTTATAATTTTCTGACGGAGTGCAAGGGCTATCTGTAGATTGTTAATATCTAAACTCCATGGAGAACATTAAAGGATGCAAAACAATGTTTTTATTTGTGTAAATTTTTCAGGCAATGAAGTTCCTCTATTGCCTTGAATGGTGTTTTAAATATTCAATTCATAATCCATTAAAATCTTAGACACCATGGACGTTGAATGTGTCAAAATCTAACTACTTTCAACAAAGAGACAAAACTAATATTTTTCTTATCATGATGTTAATTAATGTTGATTATAACGATTGTTAATGAAACCGATAACCAGAATGAAAATCAAGTATAAGTTCATTCATTGATTTGAAGTTATGTCCTTTTGCAACAACGAGTCTATATACGATAGTACCTTGAGTTTAAGGAAGGGTATGATCATCGTAATGCGTTCGATACTGGGAATCGAAAACGAAACCTCGTGCACCAGCGATAAGGGCATACACTATAGATTCATTCGTTGATTGATTGGTTTGGAACGTAACGCCCCTCTTAACCAGAGCAAATGAGTGGTCACGCGCAGTGTAATCGTTAATACTCTCGTTTCTGGTGCGAATAGTCCCAGGTTCGATTCCCGGTAGCGATACTCGGTAGAAAATGTGTAAAAGATTTTTAGGCTAGCCGTCCTGAGTGGGGTTTTCCTGGATTTTCCTCATTCACTTCAGGAAAATACCGGGATAGTACCTAGGCAGTTTCCTTCCTTCCCCAATCCTTTCTTCCTTTCCCCAGATAATATGATCGCCGAGGGACGTCATCCCTCATACGGACAGGTTAATATGACCATAGATGCCGAAAGCCCAGAAATCAAATTTCTACCGCTAATCCTAAACCAGAGCAAATGAAGCGTGGTTCTACAACTTAATGTAGGACCTGAACCATATAAGGTCCCACCAAGAATGATACCTAGGTCTCTCACATCGAAGCCATGTACGTTAACAATATAAACATGAGGGAGTTCAAATGTTTGTTGAAAGGTTTAAGGAAAAGAAATTTGAACATACAATGCTTACATGATTTCCAAGACAAATTAGTTTATGGATAAAGATATTTTTAATGTTAACTTTACATCCATCATTTAAAAGACAAATCATCAAATACGAAGGTATTCAGAAAGTAATGCCTCCAAGCCCACTGCTTGGCCAACAATACTGTAGACATTCTGAGCTGTTTATCATTAATGTGTTTATGTTTAACCTATAGAATGTCACTTGCTTCACGTTTCTATCTCTTCTCGTTCCAGAGTAGTAGAGCAATCCATGGCAACCAGTGGTGACGTCCGGTTGAAACAGCGAGACGTCACTGAATTTTTGACTGCGGAAGGTTGTGCGTTCAGGAACATTCATCGCCTATGACGAGTCGTGGATACACCATTACGACCGGGAAACGAAACGTCAGTCGATGGAGTACTACCACACATCCTCTTGTTCGAAAAAAAAAAAAATCAAAGTTGTCCCATGTACTGGCAAAGTGTTGTTGACAATTTGCCTCATCCTGCCTATGTCCGGATCTAGCGTTCTCTGACTTTCGACTCTTCCTGAAACTTAAGAATCACTTTCAGATCCAACGCTGCGATTGTGAAGCGGAAGTGGAAGCAACAGTTCTGCAATGGTGTCGCCAGCAGTCACTACAACTCTTCGCCGATAGCATTGGAAAACCTTGTTACTCTTTGACGCAAGTGTGTTGCCCATAATGGATAGTATGTTGAAAAATAATGCCACCATTTGTAGCTGGCATTGAAAGCTTTTCACTGATACCTGTATCAATACTATCTGTGAAACACAAATAATAGTATTACGGTGGGGGCATTCGGTCGAAAAAGTGTAAAACGCTTTTTCAGGCCAGCCACCCTGAATGAGGTTTTCCTGGGTTTTCCTCATTCACACCAGGCAAATGCCGGGGTGGTACCTAACTTACAGGTCCCAGGCCGCTTCCTTCCTTCCCCAATCCTTTCTTCCTTCCCTTTCCCCGGACTGTGTGCTCGCCGAGGGACGTTCTCCCTCAAAACGTGAAGGGCTATATGGCCTTAGATGCCGAAAGCCCAGAAATCTAAATCCTAACCTAACAAATAATAGTATTACCTTTTAGGCATTACTTTTTGAATCGCTCTCGTAATGTTTTTGTCATCTCGTTAAAAAAAATGGTCTTGTTGGTTATCACTGATGATAATAAGATTACCTTCTAAATTTAACGAGTCTTTAAGACTATTAAGCTACTTTGTCATACAATTGTTTATATATTTATGAAGTGTTAATGTTCTAAACCAGTTATCATATACATAATCTTCACAAAACAAATTGTGGTAAGAAGTATAAAGAAAATAACAATAGATAGTAGAAAAGATCTTTTACTTTTTAGATATAAAATGTTAAAAATATCATTACACAATAGTCGCAATACTCACAACATTACAACGTATATGCATATGTACTAAACGAAATTACGAAAGGAAAACAAATATACTTTTTTTTTAAAATGAGGAAAACTTTACATTCACATAGTGATTTTTTTCTCTCTCTCTCCCTCTGAACCAAAGATTACACAACAACAAAGAACGGTAGATTTAAAACTACATTAGAAAAATACCATATATACGGTACTTTTTTTTAAAAAAAAAATCTATTTTGTTTTTATTTCTTGGTTTCTGAAACAAAAGACGAACGAGGAAAAACCATTTGTAAAAATGTTTTGTTCACTTAAGTTCTCGTTATAAAAAAAATAAAAACGAAAGAATAGAGTACAGTAGAACTAGTAAATTAAATTACAATGTTCACATTTAGCACTTTCCAAAAGCAAAATTATGTTAGTATTCCCCCTTTTTTTGTTGAGTTGGAGGAGTGGGAGAGAAAAAAAACTAACCTGATAGAGAATTGTATATACCGTTTCTTTTCGGGGAAAAAGCGAAATTCACTAAAACATAAGTAGAACATTTTGTTTTAATTTATGCCTTATCTTGTGTTTGTTTCACTGATTTACCAGCATATACAATGAACAAAGAAAGGGCATGACGTATCAGGATGATAATATATCGAAATGTCATGTCACACACACACACAGAGCGAGGGAGAGAGAGAAAGAGAAAAAGAGAGAGAGAAATAAAAGAAAAATAACTTGAGAACGATAATGTATACCAAAACGTAACAAAACCTGGATCTATATACATATATTGCTGATTTACAAGGAAAGGAAATTATTTCTCTTGTTTCTATGAGGAACAAAGAAGAGTGAGGATGCGTAGGATACAGTAGACGAAAGACGATTAGTGGGGGCAAAGGGTGATAGAGAAGAAAGGAGAACAGAATGGGCTAACCTAACATTCTGATTGTGTTTCTCTTCCTGTTTCTTATGTTTGTTTTCCGTTTTCTTAAATGGAATTGCCATGATTCTAACAAAAAATGTATATATCTATCTCTACTAGATACAAAAACACGAAAAACTAACTCCCTCCCCCCCAAAAAAAGAGTCGTTTGCATCATATTTGACACGAAAATAAAACAGAATGAAAAACGTAAATAAATAAGAAGGAAAGAGAAGAAAAACTTAAATAAAGAATGGAGGATGATTTTACATGCAAATGAGAGAAGAACAAATTCAACAGAAAAATAGATATTCTTGGCAGAAGAAATCGTTTTAAAAGGAAGAAGAGATAAAATGAGACAGTCAGTTGTTTAAAGAAAACTTTAATTTCGTATTTTTTTTGGTTGTTTTCTTCAAAAAAGAGAGCTGTTTCTCTATTCTGAGAACAAATGATTACTCTCTCATTTGTTATTCTTGTTATTAGTATTACTAGTCTTATTTCTTCACTAAATTTATTTTTTGTACCTTATTTTCTTCCAGTTTGTTGATATAGATCTAGTGATATATATATTTTTTAACATATCAGTATGTTGATATTAAAATTAAATTCAACCAAGTGAGTTTTCTTTCAAATTATAGAAAGAATCATGGTATGCTTCCAAAGCTATAGTAATCGAATTTTGACATTGGAAATCATTAGATATAAAAAGCAACCGGATTTTTTTTTGTTTTTTTTTTTTGTTTTTGGAATGGAGGATTCTTCTTTTAAAAGCTGGAGTTTTGGGGAAAGAAACGGAAATTTTCGTTTTTTGGCTTCTTATGATTTTTTTGTTCAAATATCGTCATTGTTTTGCTACAATGAATTCTGTGGTTTAAAACAAACGTTTTTACAACTTTGACTACTTATGAATCCGTTAGGGACTGGATATCTTGATTAGTTTCTAAAATAGCATTTCTTGAGGTGTCAGGAAATATAAGTTATGGATTCCATCATATTCGTAGTGTCAATTTGGTTGCCTATGCAGCAGATAACAGAATTGATCATTTTGTTTAATGCTCAGCAAGATCTGTCGTTGAGGGTTTTCTTCAAACCACTGTTCCTTCTTCACCGATTTGGTTTTGTCATGAGTTTTGCAATCCGCCATCGCATTAGACACTCTCCTTCGCGACACACCTAACATACTTACCACTTTCTTATGCTCGCACCACGTTTCCAACAGGATGAGTATATAACTGTGTTTTGGTAAACCAAACTCTTTAAACATGTTACGGAGGGACATGCAGTAGCAACACCATGCTCTTCAAATTTTACTTTCCCGAAGTCGAGGGTAACGCTCTCGCTTCCCATATTAGTATATAGACAAAAAGGGTGCTCAGGACAGACATACAGTAGCGACACTTTGTGATGCTGCTGAAAGTTATTGCTTCCACTGTAGTCTTCAATGATACTCTAACATCACTTATTAATATATAGATTTAAAAAACTCATGATAGACATACAATGACGACTTTATGCAGCTCAGTTGTAATGCTTTTGGTTCTACAGGAGTCAACGGTAATATTATTACTTCGCCAATTAGCATATAGATAAAAATCCACATGGCGGACATATAGTAGAAACAATATGCAGCTCAGCTGTAATGCTTTTGCTTCTACTAGAGTCGAAGGTGTTTCTTACTATCGAGATTAGTATACAGACAAAAAAAATCTCAAGGCAGACGCACAGTAACGACGCTTTATGATGCAGCTGTAAAGTTATTGTTTCCAACAGAATCCACAGTGACATTCTCACTACATGGCACAACCCTTAACTGTGATAGTGGGGTATCTAAATGCATTTGTTGTTCAATGTAATTCCAAGGAAAGTATTTACAACGAACATCATTTGTACATTTGTCCTTATTATCTGTAACCATATCTGCAAATATTGCGCGCAATATAACTATTACTACAAGATTTATAGTGTTCTTTTAATGTGGGGTTTTCAGATACCTCACTAGCAGACAAACGTGACCTTTTTACTAGCACGATTAAGGGTTAATATACAAATAAAATTGTTCAGCGTAGACATATAGTAGCGACACCATGCAGCTCAGCTGTAACGCTCTTTCTTCTGTTAGAATCGAAGGTGATATTTCTCTTACCCAGATTAGAGACAAAAATATTCAGGCCAAACATAGAGTAATTCGGAGGGAAGTAATCATGAAAGTGATAAAATCTTATACAGAAATGGTAGGACGGCTGATTGATAATTATTTATGAATAGGACAAACCTTTCCAATTCTGAAAATACAAGCGTGACTCTTATCGCGTCTCAAGTAACATGTACAGAAAGAAATGAATCATACAAGATAAATTATTCACTTCACCCTACATGTTACTTGAGACACGATATGGGATGAAGTAGTGAGAAGAAGATCTATTCACTTCATCCCTATGGTCAATTCACTCCGAATTACTCTACAGTAGAAACGCTTTGCGGCACAAGTGTAAAGTTATTGTTTCCATTGGAGTCCACAGTGACATTCTCACTACATGGCTTAGTTTATAAGTAAAATTGTTCAGCGCAGACATACAGTAGTGACACCATGCGGCTCAGCTGTAATGCTTTTACTTCTACCGGAGTCAATAGTGATATTCTCACGTCGCCTATTAGCATGTAAATAAATAAAATGTTCAGACGGACATACAGTAGCGACAACATTCGGCTCAGCTATAAAGCTGTTTCATCCGCGAAAGTCGACGATGAAACTCTTACTTCATGTATTAGCATAGAGATAATAAAGTTGAGGGCGGAATTATGAACGGACGATCAACATTAAGAAGCCTCATTACTGCGAAATTAAAGTACCACAAATTTTACAGTAATTATACGATATCTTCAACTAGATAAAAGATAATCGAAAAGTGGAACAATACTTCCCTAGACAATATTATTTTGCGTGAGATATCGATATCACGACTCATTTATCTGCTTTCGATTTCCAGCCATTTAGAAAATCAGCATTTATTTTCGCGTTTCTAAATAACAGCAAACGGAAAGCTACTAGGTGAGTCGTGATAACGGTACACCATGCAAAATAATATTGTCTAGGGAAGTCTTGATCCATTTTTTATTATCTTTGATCTATTTGATGATATCACATAATTACTATAAAAATTAGCGGTATTTTAATTTCGCAGTGATAAGGACTCTTAAAGGTTAAGATGACTCGCAGGAGGATCCACAAATGTATACAAGATTTGTATTTTAGAACGGGTAGATTTGAATGTTATTGTAAGATGTTAATTGTGGCCTCCGTTTTAAGAAATATGGTTGCATATTTGAAACGTTATACGCATATTATGATGTTGAACATACTGAAAATATGATTCGGATGTTATACTTTAAACTTCAACAGAGAAAAGAGAACATAACGTCAGCACTTTATAATAAAAGAGGCGCATATATATATATATATATATATATATATATATATATATATATATATATATATATATATATATATATATATATACAAAATGAAATTTGACTTTTAACCTTAGTATATATTTAGAAAAATAGGAATTAAATCCGTTTTTTACTTTTGTGTTGTTAGTAATGACAAACAGAATATAATTAAATGCTGGAGGTAAAAGATTGAAAGAAATTAGCAAAAAAAAAAAAAACAAAATAATAAACACTCAAATGTAATTAATTTATACATAAAAAAAGTAGGAAGTAGTTTTAGAGAGAATTACAAAATAAAATTTCACTATACAATATCAAAATAATTATTTTTCAGCAACAAATTTGCATACGTTCAAAGGCAACGTGTGTGTGAAAAGATACCACACAAACCATTCCGGTTGAGCGATTACTATTTGACGCTGCTGTAGATACGCATTAAACAGTCTAAAAATAAATATTGTCTCAGTTCTCATAGTAACAATAGTTGAATCGGTGGAAGGATCAGTGGGAATTGTCACGTGCTTGAAGCTGAGAAATCCGGAAACATTGAACATATAATTAAAGTTTCTCTTTTGTGATTTTGTTTATACGTATATACCGTACTGAACAGTGTTTAGTACATTTAAATATTTTATTAGTAATGTTTTCTGGAATATTGTAATACTATTTTGTAGTCAATTTCATAACTTATTGGAGGTAATTTAGTTTATTTTTTACACATTAATACATATTTATGATTAGTGTGTAAGCTATATTGTCTCCAATACAATATTATACGTAAAGTAAAAATAATTGAGCTGAGTGTACGAAGCTGTTATTTATCCACTTCCGTTATTTCTTTTAAAAATATTAAATGAAATATTTCAGTTTTACATCCCTCGTATGTATCCTGTAGGTTAATGAAACGGATGATTATTGAAAGTAAATTATTATAGTAGAACTGGTGGGATAAGAATGTGCGAGAAAACAAGAGAGAGATCTTAAACTCACGGGTACCATGTCACTCACCACAAACTCACATGACCTTGAATCGAACCAGGGAATCCTCGCGACAAAAGTGAAGGCTTTCAAATGACAATGAAATGTTTCAGTTTAACATTCGACGATTATGCTCTTTTTAGGCTAAGGGAGACGGATGATTAAAGCAAGTGAATGATGATGGAATAATTGGTGGAATGAGAAAGTGGGAGGAAATGGGAATGTCCGGTGCCTGCACCATGTCATTCTCTCAAAAATACTAAATACTGCAGTGTAAACTTGAGTATTGAACCCTTGTCTGTAGGTTCTCAGTCTACCTCAATCTTAGGTTGATTTCTCACAGAATATTGCGAGAGATAAAGACAAATATGGATTCAAGTGAATAGAGATCTGATAATTTAATGATAAAGATGTTTCAATTCCATTACTTGCTCTTGTAACTTGTATGAAATCTGTGCTTGAGATACAAAGCAATTAATCTGAATCTATCAGAAGAGGTTAATATGAAAAGATACTTACATTGTGTTCCCTTTGGTAAATGAAGAGTAAACCTCGAAAACTCCGCCTCTTTTGACTTATGTAACTTATATGTGAATGTAACTTAAATGAGGTAAATATAGCTCTGAAGTATGTGTTGAGTAAATGTAGGTGGTCCTTTTATGTAAAACAGTACCATCGAAAAATTATTGGAATGAGAATATTTTAGGAAATAGAAAATTCTCAAGAAAATATACGGTCACGATATTATCCACTGCAAACTCACAAGACCTAGGATCGAACTTGGTATCTTTGATATAAAAGATGCTCGACCACTGAGCTACCATGCTCCCGAGTGTCAAAGAACATACCGCAAAAATTGATTAGCAAAAACACTAATTCTTACCGTTAGACACAGACGATACATTTTAAAACGTAATACAAATCAATTTTATTTTGAAGTCAGACAGCAAGAAATCTTGAAACTAAAAATAAAATCGGAAAGTAGATAAATAACTTAAAAACAAGGAACACGATATACAATAAATTAACAAAATCATACGACGATGCATCAATAACGTTCTGCATATTGTACTTCTATGCAGTCTTTGCTTTATTTCATTGCTTTCTACAACAACACAGAAGGTCAATAAACAAGAACAGGGTTTCTCTATCGCCCGACCAACTTTCATATATATAAACTATAGACTATCGTATCTGCAGCCACAAATATGTATATAATATAGCAAGAAACAATCGTATTGCTTCTACCGCAAACCCATTCTGACAATGAAAGTTTTTTTTTCTTGTTCGTTTTCCCATGTGCGATCTTCCACAGGATCCTCTCAGTTTGGAAAACATATGGGGTTGATTGGATTTCAGTTCTGATTGTTGACGCAAGAAAGACGATGGGTTTTGCGGGAAGGGGAAATAGAGGAGTTCAACTCTTAAAATTGGTGGCAACTGGAACTTGCCGTGACGTTGAAACGAAAGGTCAACACACACAAAAAACGCACACTCACGGAGCTGAAACGAAAAAAAAAAAAAAAAAAATGAAAAGTACTGACTTCAGAAAATAATCTTTCCAAGTGTATTTCCTTTCGTTTCGTCCTCTCAAACAACAAACAGCAAGGTATACAATATTTTTATTCGGTTTATTCTGTCAACAAGAAGACCATAACATTTCATATCGTGATAAGCTGATAGGCAAAGAAAATAATTTTGAAGAAATATATGTTATTTTAGATTTGACAAACAAAACAATACCTATTGAAAAGCCTTCTACGGATAGTCGATCCAAACCTATGTTAAGGATCTGGATTCTTTTGTCTATAAACTATCAGAAGGCTATTGCAGGCATATCTATAAAATCTTAGAAGAATATTAATAAACACAATAAATAAATAAATGGAATTAAAACTGTGAGAGTTTTATGGGATTAAAATTAATATTTTTTCTTTTCATATTTCCAACCAAATACAATAATATATCCTGTGTTATTTCAGATCCAGGTCTCGTATAATATTCTTCCTATTCGTTCAAAAAAAACTTATGTGTTGTTTATATTGTCTAAAAGAATATTTCGCGCATGGTCTGTTTTATGTTACGTAAAAATACTTTTGGAATCATATATAGTGGCAAAAGATACCAAATTTGTAGAAAAACACTAGGAAATGCCTTTTCCATTGTAGGTTAAGGTACCCGGTATTAAGAAAGATAGAGGAAATAGTCGGCCACTTATCCACTACACTATCACCTGTATATACGAGGTGTGTTCAAAAATACTGAATCTTCAGTTGGAAAAATGCATTTATTGAGTTGAGTTGATTTTCAGTTTAGCGTCCATTTCAGCAGCTTGTCTATGTGAGATGTGGACCTAATGCATAAGATGGAATCCAAACCACATGAGAACTACATGAACCGAGAATCGAACCCGGGTCTCCTACGCCAAAGGTGCGTGCGCTAACTGCTTATCCACAAGGAAACTCTCACGGTATTCACAGTGTTTACAGATTCTTGACTATAGAGACTAAATCTAACTAGAAAATTTAACGAAACTATGTGAGTATATAGCCTCTTATACTCCAAGTATGTGACATTTTAACTTCATTAGTATTTTATGACGTTTAACCAAACAAAATTTTTTTTAACTTGTGAGAGAACTGCGGTAGCTCAGTAGCAGAGCATTCAGCTCTGGCGCATGGGGTTCCTGGTTCGATCCCAGCTCGCGCCAAGTGAACTTTGTGGCGGACAAACACCGTGTGAGTGGGCGTCCTCGGGGTTCTCCCGTTTCCTCCCACTTTCTTCATTTCATTCATTTCTCATCATCACCGTCTCCTTTAGCTCAGCCGTGGGACCTAAACTTAAGTATTTCACTTCATTTTATTTTAGCTTCTGAGAAGCACAACTGTTTGATATCAGTTTAAAAAAAAAAAGAAAAAACTTACAATACTCTAGGCCTTGTATACTCTCTCAACACCAAGTATATGAAGGTTTAATCTCGTCAGTATTTTTATTTCAGTTTAACCAAAAAATTGTTAACCTCTGTACATACACCCACATGTAAGATCTGGATAGCCACCACCGTTAAATCTGCCGTTACCCGTAATAATGTTAACGGATTGATTCCGTTAGCGCACTCAGCCTAAATAAATCTATTTAGCTGTCTATTGTAGAAAACATAATTCAAAAATTCGCTTTCATTCAAGCGTTATTGTGTGAAGTAGCAGAGTTACTAACATTACAGTTTTAGAAGGGTTCCTGGTTCGATCCCAGCTCGCGCCAAGTGAACTTTGTGGCGGACAAACACCGTGTGAGTGGGCGTCCTCGGGGTTCTCCCGTTTCCTCCCACTTTCTTCATTTCATTCATTTCTCATCATCACCGTCTCCTTTAGCTCAGCCGTGGGACCTAAACTTAAGTATTTCACTTCATTTTATTTTAGCTTCTGAGAAGCACAATTGTTTGATATCAGTTAAAAAAAAAAAAAGACTTACAATACTCTAGGCCTTGTATACTCTCTCAACACCAAGTATATGAAGGTTTAATCTTGTCAGTATTTTTATTTCAGTTTAACCAAAAAATTGTTAACCTCTGTACATACACCCACATGTAAGATCTGGATAGCCACCACCGTTAAATCTGCCGTTACCCGTAATAATGTTAACGGATTGATTCCGTTAGCGCACTCAGCCTAAATAAATCTATTTAGCTGTCTATTGTAGAAAACATAATTCAAAAATTCGCTTTCATTCAAGCGTTATTGTGTGAAGTAGCAGAGTTACTAACATTACAGTTTTAGAAGGCAAACTTGTGTAATCCTAATTACTATGCAATAAAGCTATTATTTTCGTACTTTATATGTACGTGATTTTCTTAATAACTATGCTTTTTGTGAAGATTCTGCTTCCTTGACATCATACACAAGTCAGAGTGTTTTTCGTATATAGGAAAAACGTTGATTGTTGTGTGTAAGTTACTTCCTGAATAATGAAGCTATAATTATAACGTTCTCATATTCGTGGTATCCATAATCATAATTATTACCCGTTCCTCTACTTCGCTTATAAATTTCGCTATTACCATTTGTGAACCGAAGACGAAAGAAAGTGGTCTCTTTATCCCTTCTCCACTGGTTTACTGATCCTGACTATTTAAAAAATGATGAAGAACCTCCTATTAGGCATAACATTTTTACATTTTTCATATTCTATTAATCCATTCATTCTTAAAATTCCATAATTTCTAGTTTAGTATAATATTCTTTAGAACCACAGGGAGAAGAAGTAACCATTATTCTCCTATCCTAGTAGTATAGTGGGAAGCACAGAGACTCAGTGGTAGAATGCTTTCCTCTGGTGCCTGGTTTGGCTCCCGGCTAAGTAAGTTTGTGTTAGACAACATCGTGTCCGTGGGTTATCTTGGGGTACTATCTTTTCCTTAAACGTCCTCATTCCACCAATTCTTCCATCATCATTCACTTGCCTTAATCATCGTCTCCCCAACAAGTAAAGGATCCAAATGGATGAATCGAGTTGCGGCATGAGACATAGTGCGCATGATAGAGAATGTGTTAATATGTATATGTGCAAAGTTATAGCGGCTAAGTTCCATAAGAAATGGAGGGTGAGGGGCTCAATTTGGTGGGAGAAGTGCTATGCTATCTTATTGAAATACATCAAATAAACTGTTGAATCGTAAAAATAATAAAAGATAGACAATGCAAACGGTGGTAGTTTCACATATTGGCAAACGAAGAATAGGTAGAGTAGATTAAGGATTTTATAAAATAGAGGATCTGCCATTACAACAAAATCTTGAAGCCATACGTCACAGTTTCGCCACCCCTACTCTGCTCATTCTGCCCAATAGGATCGCAATGTTTTGAGCCAACAATCATGGCGGAAACGAAAATAGCCAATCAGATGATGGCAGAAACGAGAGTAGCCAATCAGACGTGCCAATGATTCTTTTTTTTTGGGCTTCTTCAACAATAGGATGAAGATACATATGGGCAGATCCTATTTTTATAACATCCTTAGAGTAGATCACAAACCTTCGCCGCCATCTTGAAATCCGCCATGTTGAAATCTGTGATTTTTTAAAAAATAGAAACGTAGTCCTGTGATATATCAATTAGGGCCAGCATATTCGCAAAAAGTTAATTATGAACTTTAGTAATCGTTATCTGTACTTATTTGGAAGATTTAATATCATCTTTATAGTTATTTACGAAAATATAGGAGACTGATACTCGTATTTTAAAAGTGTGGATTATCACGGAAATACATATAAGTAAAACATATCTACAATCGAAGAAAACTAACAGTGAAATTTGATATCCAACAGTGAAATTTGATAATAATAACTTAGTAATATACAACTTGGATATCATTCTTAAATTTAATTGCTAAAATGAGTTAGCTTATTTCCGGCTAATACGGAAATTCCGAAACAAAAGAAGTAGAACTGCCGAAGAAGGAATAAAAGTTACTACAGAAATTTTACAACTCAGTGCAAATGGTCATTAATTGGATCTCATACATCTGGTGTGTAGTAGAAGTTTATAGATTTATGACACTAAATATTTTAACGCTGAGAAACATTCACAGCTGTTTCAGGGATGATGAGATTATAGCCTGTGCAGACTGAAGACAGAGCCAAAGAGAGAGAGGGAGAAGTTTTTAGATAAACTTCAGTTACTATTAAATTTTGTACAAGTTTTCTAAAATATATCATAGTATACATAGGATTCTGAGTTATGAAATTGTAAACTATCTATTATATATCAGAAAAATTGAAAGATTGATTGAAAGTAATAGATTTAATAAAAACTATGTATGTATTTTGCATCGGCGTTAACGTAGTGTAGATCCCGTGTTTACTTGCTTCTCCTGAATACATTGGTTTGTTATTTCAGTATTAAGATAATTCTGGGAATAGATATGTAATAGTATTCCTGCGAATTTAACTTGTTTTCTTCTCACTTCATCTTAGCTGTTTTCAATACCAATACACTAAGAAATATCCATTATCCTGACAGTGGTATATTGTATTTACAAATTTATGGTATTACTCGGAACATTTACAGGGAAAGTACGTGTGAAACATATGTTTACTACAGAAATATGTACGGAACATATATTATCTATATACTACATATGTATGGACCTTTACCCGCTTAGATGTTACATCATGCTACTGCAGGATATTTGACATATAAGTCTTCCGTGTATTACATACGTATACGCATGTTACACCCATCAGCTATATATTACATAAGTCCATCTGCAAGTGAGATCCTGACCGCTTATATACACTTCTTCCTTTAGTACGATAAGTACGTTTAGTCGGAACACTTATGCGGAAAATATGTACAAATCATGCGTTTTCAGTTATATGTTTGCTGCAGAATCTACAGAATGTTACGTCAGGTCCAAAAACTACAGGGTTTACTCATGTAACCTATGGTTTTACGTACGCCACACACGTTTTATTCTCCTTGTAATAGTCATCATCTACACCCCAGAGTTCCTTCCCGTTTTCTAATAATTTCAATATACTTCACTTCAATTTACTACTTTGTCAATGAAGTATAATTGTGGGCAATTAATTAAAAATCTCTTTTTCACCATTGGTGTAAAAAAAATCAGTATCTTAGTTACAAACAAGTTCCATGTAACACTCTGCAACAGTACGTATACATGATATACAAAGTAAATCACTATATTCATGAACGCATTTCACTTAAGAAGAAATTCTTAGAAGTACAGAATTAATAGTTGAAAATAATAATTATAATAATAATAATAATAATAATAATAATAATAATAATAATAATAATAATAATAATAATAATAATAATAATAATAATAATAATAATAATAATTTATAAATATTTATAACAACACTTTATAGTTATAATAAGGAAAGCGTTGGAAGAGGAAAAGAGAAAGTAAACAATATCTTTCTATTCAGAAAAAAAAAACATTTAAATAAAATATTTGTAGTTGATATTTAGAAACTTTGTGTATAACACTGATAACAATGTGGACTTTGTATTGGAAATTGAAAAGTATACTGAAGTCTGTAACCTTGGTTCGAAATAAATCAGGAATTATTATTTCAGAAATATTATAGCACAATCTGTAGCTCCTCTGCAACCCACCTTGGTGAGAAGTTATGTTGGTTGCGGACGTCGTAGGATGCGAACGACATCAAGTTAACGTCGTAAAATCTTCTGTAGACTTTATTCGTATTTACGATATTACTAAATATTGCCAGTTGCTTTTGAGCCCTTCCAATTTTTATTATCTTTTCTAAATAATCATAGCATTTTCAAGTATAATTTTAGTGTTGTTGAAGAACTACAGCTAAGATTTTTGTGTTATAAGACAGCTATCAATTTACCTCTTACAGAAGCAGACGATTCTGTCAATTCACAAGTAGGGCGAAAATATTTTGTTTATGTTTGATTCCACAAATTTTGTTTTAAAAGGCAAGAAAATAAAGACTATATAATATATAATTTCTCTAGAGTTTGGGAATAATCTTAATTGCTTCTAGTTGAAATCTGTTAAAATGAATGGCGTATTTCGCTCCAACTTAAAAAATATCCTCTATTGTCTTAGTAATCAAAAATGAGGATTATCTTAAGCCCCAAATGAAGCACACGCTATGTTCCATCTGCCAAAATTAAAGGAACGAATTCATTCATCCACCTGTGAGACCGTTCTTTTTTTTTTATCAACAAGGGTACTTTTATACTGATGCATTTAGTAACAAAAGAAAAATAAGAAAACACAGTTCCGTCTATCATCCAATCTATGAACTTGTGATTTTTGAACTTGTGCGTGTGCAAACTTTTATTTCTTAGCAGTTCTTAACAAAAAAAACATTTATCTTCTTTTTTTGCAGAATGTATAGGTGTTCTTTCTTTCCTTTAGGAGCTGCTTAGAGTATATTATTTATTTTCTATGTAATCACTTCAAAAATCGACACGTTTTTCCAAACGACGAGTGAGTTTACGCAAACAAGTGTTTGTTGTTTGCTTCGTGCGCCACTACATAATCAGAAACAATTGCTTCATGGATTATGTGAGCTTATGATTAACCTCCAAAACAAATTATTTTTGTTAAATTTTCCGTTGTTTTTCTGCTTAAGCACTTTATGCAATTTCTCCAGGAGTTTTCCGCAATAATTTTCAGTGAAGTTGTGGTTGGAAGTTAGGTGATAGATGAGTATTAACTAACTAACTCTATGGCTTATGGAACCCGGAGGTTCAATGCCGCGTTCACAAAAACTCTCCATTGGCATTTATCCTTAGCCAATTGGATCCAGTTTCTACTTTGTATTCCTATCTCTGCGAGATCAATCTTAATATTGTCCTCCCATCTGCACCTAGGTCTTCCTAATGGTCGTTTTTCGGTTGGTCTTCCAGTTAAGTTTTCTACTTTCTTCCATCCTGGCTACATGACCTGCCCACCTGAGCCCCCTAGACCTGATGACCCTAACAATGTTGGGAAAACCGTAAAATTATGTAGTTCCTCGTTATGAAGTTTCCGCCATTCTCCATTCCCGTTTCTCTTGGATCCGAATATTCGTCTCAGCATCTTGTTCTCCAATACCTTCAATCTATGTTCTTCCTTCCGAGAAAGCGATCATGTTTCGCAACCATACAGAACAACAGCATGATTACCGTTTTATATATTTTAAGCTTCAAATTCCCCGACAGAATTCGCGACGACAAGAGATTTTGAACTGAATAATAACACGAATTCCCTTCTTTTAGTCGACATTTAATTTCTTCGTAAATATGTTTTTTGTCTGTTAATACTATGTTAGATGAATATTACACCTTCATAATTCGGTAAAACCTGCCAACCCGGCTTTACTTGCGAAGGAATGAACGCGGTCATTTTAAAATAGTTTCAAGTAGGTGTGCATCCACTCTATTGTCTAGGCACTTTGCTATCTGAATCATAATGATACACCGAACATTCCGTGTTGTTACTAAATACACATAAGAGCAACCAAATTGAAGAAATAGCGTCTACATAGAGCCGAAGCTATTTTGTTCTCTGACTTTCACTGGACATATAGTGTGACCTATTTTTGCTTACCGCTAATTAGCACACCATCTGCATTTCATTCTGATATCACTTGCATCAGATTTTTGCGACTGGGAATGGTGCCTTTGTCATTATTGTTTGCAAAAGGAAGAATATATATACTTTAATTAGGGTCTGAAGGAAACGTGATATACATGTAGCGCAGGTGAAACGCATTCCTGCTGTTTAGTCGTGATTGAGTTTAAGGTAATTCTTCGTCCTTACGGGATTCGTTACGTTCTCGATTAGTTCGGTTTTTTTACGGTTCTCTTTCGTTACGGTTTTTCTTTCACTATGACTTTTTCACGATTTGAAAGTGATGTTTCAATCCTTTCACAGTAGCTAAGTGAGGACAATCTTCACTATTTTGTTTTAATTTCATCAGCTTTTATTAGCTCCTTGGACCCGGTGTTTCAGGAAACTCATATTGATAAAAACTTCTTTGGCTACAGCTACACAAAAAAAAAAAGCACACACAAATAAGTATACTTTTACAAATAAATAACCAAAAGTGACTATGTTAACTAAATTTACTTTCTTTAGCTTCGTAGCGATATAACTTAATCTTTTAGCGATACCGGTTCTATAGCAATCACTTTGCACATAGATAAACTGAAAAAGTTTTGATGAATTAATAACAATAAAAGCTAACAAAAACATATAATGAAAAAGGTTTAATGAAAGGTAAAGATAAACTTAAAAAAGATTTGATTAATTAATAGCAATATGAATTGAGGCAATGATAAACAGAAAAAGATTTAATAAATTAATAACAATTTAAATTAAGGCAGCATTAAACTCAAAAAGATTTGATGAATTAATAACAATATAAATTAAAGCAAAGGTAAACTGTAAAAGATTTGATGATTTTACAGCAATATAAAGTAAGGTAAAGATAAATTGAAAATATTTGGTGAATTAATAGCGATATAAACTGAGGCAAAGATAAACTGAAAAGAATTGATAAATTAATAGCAATATAAATTAAGACAAATACCAACTGAAAAAATTGATGAATTAATAGCAATATACGTTGAGGAAAAGATAATTTGAAAGATATTTGATGAATTGATAGCAATACAAATTAAGGCAACAATAAACTGAAAAAAAGATTTGATGAATTAATAGCAGTATAAATTAAGACAAAGATAAACTGAACGAAATTTGATTAATTTGTAGCAATATAATTTATGACAAAGATAAATTGAAAAGATTTGATGAATTAATAGCAATATACATTGAGGAAAAGATAAAATAAATGCATTTGATGAATTAATAGCAATATAACTTAAGGTAAATATAAAATGAAAAAAAATTATGAATCTATAGCAATGTAAATTAATGCTAATTTAGTGAGTTTACCGGATCATTCAAAGATTCTTTATATTTTTACTACACTTTATTAAAAAAAATAAATATTTGAAAAAGGTTCGGATAGTAAGTGGTAAGCTATTAATTACATTAATACGTAATTGCAGGAAGTATTACTAACTTATACACAATTTAATCAGCTATTTCTACGAAGGTACTAACACGAGGTTCTTAACCTTTATTACTGACATACAAAATGTAAAATGTATGTACAATATACAGGATATACTACGTATTTATGGATCTAAGCTTGTCTTATTATGTTTCGACCTATTGTTCTGTACATTTGCACTTCATAAACGTTATTTTTGAGAAAATATTTCCAGAGGAAAAATTGTAATAATTCTAGACAATAGGAGAAAGTGTATCTTTTCATATCTCACGCTTACCTCTGACAAAGATTGACTGCATAAGCATTTAGCTCTTGTATTCTCAGTCTTTCTATATCATTCTCACTTTGATATGACGCCGTCTCAGATATTTCTCTCACTTGCTCCTTTCTGTCTGTGTGCGTGTGCCATAAAGTAGATGCAGACAGAATAAGAGAAAGAAGTGGAAGAGACAAAGAAAAAAGTGTACATAAATAAAAAAAAGCCTAGGAGAAAAGAACTAACTGCTTTAGGAGTCTGGTGACGGTATTCGTCTGCAATGAAAAATAGCCACATGTAATGAACTCAGCACTCATAACGTTTTCTTGCCTGATTTATGGCTCTGCTACAAGCACTGAAAAGGGGGTTGCGAAAGAAAAGGCGGATGAATTCTAAATTTAAAACAGAAAAAGGCACAAGTATGCATTTTTCCACACAGAAACAGGAAAAATGAAGAACTTTACATATTGTTTTTTTTCCTCTTTCTTATTTTTCATTTCACTATAAACTGTAACTGTTGTTTCCGTGGCTTAGATGCTCCACTTTGTAATCTGATGTCCTTTCTCATGAATGGTAGGTCAAATGTTATTTCAACTTTTCATTGGGTCTACCTAAAGCCAAGAACATATGCAGAAGGGTGGTAAGTGACACTAAATATGTTCATGAAGTTAAAGTTGAATGAGGTAGAGGACGATGATGAAGTATCATGAGGTTAATAGATATAAGAGTCATGAACTTTCAAACTTAAACAGCCAACTGAAAGAAAAAAACATGCAAAATGAAGATAAATAAGTGATAAAGTGCACAAGAACAGGAAAGGAAGACGCAAACGTATGGCTAGATGGAGAGAAAATCGAAGACGTTAAGACGTTAGCCTACTTAGGAAGTCTAATATCCTCTGACGAAAGAAGTGAAATAGACGTACGTTCCAGAATAATGCAGGATAAACAAGTATTCAATAGGAAAACAGGACTGCTAACATCAAGAAATGTGTCGTTTGACGTTCGTAAACGATTCATTAAGACCCTGGTATAGAGCGTGGAGCTTTATGGATCAGAAACGTGGACATTGAGAACAGCTGAAATATCCAAGCTGGAAACATTTAAAATGTGGTGTTGGCGCAGAATGCTACGCATATCATGGACCAAAAGTAAAAGAAATGAAGACGTACTAAAGGGAACTAATGAAGGACGTCAGATCATGAAGATACTAGGAAAAGGAAGGAACAGCATGCTTGGCCATTTTATTCGGCACTCCGGTTGGATCAATTTGCTGATATAGGGAAACACAGAAGGAAAATCAGGAAGAGGAATACCAAGGATAGAATATCTAGGTGCAGTTACGAAGAAGAGACCTTCTTAAAGAATAAAACAGCCTTTGTAAGTGAGATAATAGTTTTAAAATTTCCATTTTACCCACCAACGTATGGTTGAGGTGAACAAGAAGAAGGAGTTCAAATTAATGGACAGTGGAGTGTCTCCAATTTGCCTGCTGAATGACTGAATTTCAACGTTCGTTTTCATCCGTTAATATATACACTATAGGATGAAAATATAGGAATTCAACGAAGAAATTCAAAACACTACCTGGGATTTTGTCTGACACAATTACCCCTAATGGGGATTGGTCCAGTGGCCACGTGCACAGAAGGAACAAAGTTAATCATTTGCCCAGGAAGAAGCACTCGTAAGTTTGACGTAGAGAGGCAGTGTGATGCTAAACAGTGAGGGTGGGTGATGTAGAGAAGTCCTCTGCAACACTTAAATACTAATAATAATGAAATGGGGATAATATCAATAAAGTGTCCCGAAGAAATTCATAGACACTTTGTTCTGCACCAGATAGCGACGTTTCAAAGTCTTAGAGCTAAAGGTAATGAGCCTATCATTGAACTTCTCTGCAAAAAGTTATTGAAATCAACAATGAACGAGGCAACGCCTTGAATTAGAGGGTTTCCACCTTTCCAAAGCAAAATATAGGGACACTCGATGTAGCTCTTGAGGGAGAAAGGAAAGCGGTCCTTTCTTCGTGATAATGTAACATAAGTCCTTCTAGTGAAGAGATAGTCATACTTATCTAATAAGGAAAGGAAAGTGAGACAATTTAAATCACATAGGCCTTTGTATATAGTAAAAAGTACGATAAATTTAAATAGTACGTAGTTTATGTGTAGACCAATATATTACATACCTCCTTGCCTATCTGCCATTGTTATGAGTTTTCCTGTTATTTTTAAAGCCCAGCATAATAATGTGGAAAGCAAAGTACAATAATTTTACAGACCTTTTTAGCCCACCAAAATTAGACAAAAAAAGTGGACAAAACTTCGAAAAAAATTGTCACCAATGTGGATTTTTGAGAACACATTTATTTTGATTTCCTCATCATATGCTTGAAGTACTTTTAATTTGATCTGTGTTTCTTCTAGATTATTATCTAGGAGTGGAAAGGGAGCTAATTCTAGATTATTATTTTCTTTGCAATTGTCTTGATAATCATAATTTTTTCGAAGAAAATGGTTACGAGAAAAACAGTAGTTTATAAAATTCTACACAAAAGTGGCTTTACACTGTTTTTCGTAGAATCGATTTTTCAATAGACTGAATTAAGTATACTACAACTTTTCTCATAAGTATTTCACTTAAAAAATATTTTTCGCGATAATTGCTAAAATGTATAATTGACTCCTTCCCTCTTAAAAAAGTACTGCTCAAATTAAGAGTACTTTTCAGGATTTACTAAAGACAAGGAAATAGAGGTCTCCACAAAAATTCAGAAGACACAGTGGCTGAATGGTAGGGAGCTTGCCTCTGGTCCATAAGATCTCTGATTCGATGCCAGGCCAAGCAATTTTGTGATGAACAACGTGTCCTTCGGTTTTCTCGGGATACTCCTATTTCCTCCCGCATTCTCATAACATCAATTCTTCCATCATCATTCACTTGTCTCAATAATCTGTCTTCTTTAGCCTAAAGGAGATGATCGTGGGATGTTAAAATGAAATATTATATTTTGCACAAAATTTCAGCATGTTTGGAGTTTTTTTCGAAGTCCGAGTCTATTTTTGATTTGATTTGAATTTCCTTTTAGCGTCCCTTTCAACAGAGAATCTATATGAGACGTGAACCTACAGCTAGACATGGGATCCGAACCACATGAGCTTTCTCTGGAAATCAAACCCGAATGTCCCACGCAAAAGACACGTATGCTAACTTCTTAGCCACAAGGAACCAGAACATATCTTTACTGGACTAATTAGTGTTAAAGAGAGAAAAATGTCCAAAGACGAGATATATACGAATAGGTAGATCACATTAGGATGAACAAAACTCCGTATGTCAAATATAAAAGCTCACCTATAGTTTTTGAGAATACCTAGAAAAAGATCTCTATTGTAAATCATAAAACTGATACAGTACAAGAACCACGTCATCTATCAAGACGAAACTGTTACTGTAATATAACTTCTTTAAACTCTTCATTATGGTCCTTCCAAAATAACAATACTATATTGTCTGGTTCATGAGAAGTAGCCCAAAATTATGATTGACTCTTAAACTTTAATTTTTGTTTATATAAAATGCTGTTCAAAAGGTGCAATATGTATGTCAGTTAGGGCCGTGATGGCTCAATGGTAGAGCGCTCACCTCTGGTGCATGGGTGTCCTTGGTTCGATCTCAGCTCGCGTCAAGTGCAATTTGTGGTGGACAAACACCGTCTATGTAGGTTTTCTCGAGGTTCTCTCGTTTCCTCCCACTTTCTTCATTCCACCATTTTCTTCATTCCTCATCATCGCAGTTTCCTTTAGTCTAGTCGGCATGATTGTGGAACGTGAAACTTAAAAATTTAATTTTATGTATGTCAGTTGATAAATAACATTCCCCTCATATTCTCATTGCACAATTCTTCCATCGTCATTCACTTGCCTTGTTCATTTATCTCCCGTAGCCTAAGGGGAATAAAAGTGGGATCTTAAACTGAAAGACCTTAAACAGTGAAACAGCACATGGTTTACTATACTCTATGATACTACGTACAAAGTTAACAGTAATGCCAACTCAACTTAAAGTTAACGAAAACATACAATATCAAATTTGTTATGCAGTGTTGCAAACTAAGGACACTAGAGCATTATAAACATCGAAATACAACCAAATTTTGTGGGATTTTACAACATTAAAAACACAAGTAAGATTGATAAGATAATGCACACCCAAAGTATTTTAATGCCAAACACTACAGCCACCATATTAACATATTTCGAGCAAATGGAAACAAAGTTACAAGCAGTTATAAATTTGAGTATTTCAAAGGAGTTTATTTCGAGAAAGTGTTTGGATAAGCATCACATCCAATTAGGTAGTGCTTTTCATTAGATATAAAATTCATAATACCGTATACAGCAATTTCATATTCCATCCCATTCCGGAGATATGAAGAAAGAATCATAAAATTTGATATATTGACTAAAATGAAATATTTTGGGAATTTATAAAAACATTTTTTAAAAAATTATTTTGCTTCTATAACATTACAACAATACTTTTTGGTAAGGTTAATTACAATAAGTTTACGGAATCACATATTTTTAAGTAGCGTCGCAAACTTAAATAATTTTTACCGTATTTCCCAAATGATTTCAGATATAAAATTGCTGTAAATGACATCCATATCATTATATCTATTGAAAACCATATTTTCAATTGGCTGAGATTCATATCTAAGTCGTTTGTGGCATTAATAGCTTTCAGAAAAGTCATATTTCCAATACCTTGTAACTTTGTTCGTATTAATGTAAAATAGTCATATTATGATCATATCAAGGTAACCGAGAAAGTTCTGTTGCTTTTACACCCACCACCACCTTCGAACATCGATATCTCACTTAAGAAGTACCTGGAAGACCAAAAATAGTCCCCATCAGCATTGACGACCATTTGCTAATGACGTTTCGGAAGGTCATGGGTTCTATCGCGTTCGGCATTGAAGCAAAGAAGATATCAAGTGCATTTTGCACCTCTACTAGGGCTTTGAACTGGCGTCCTCTAAGGTGATTGTCCAAGCAATGGAACATATAATAATGGGACTGTGCAATGTCCGGGCGGTATGGCGGATGCAATAGTGTCTCCCATTCAAGGCGTAGAATGCTATTCCAGGTCATCCTAGCCACGTGGGGCATAGAGTTGTTTTGTAACAGGAGGACCAATTTGCGATTCAGAAGTGCTGGCTCCATAGTTTTGAGTTTTTCTTGAACATGGTTCAACTGCTGACAGTACACAGTTGTGTTGATTATCTGACCAGCTGATAGCAGTTCTCGATGCACGCTGCTGCGAGGAGTCCATCAAACACAAAGTAGGACCTTCTTCTGATGCAGTGCTGGTTTCGGCTGTTTTGGAAGCAGTTCATGGAATGTGAACCAATGATGACGACGCTGTGTAGCTTTGTGCAGGATTCATTTCTCATAACATGTCAACTACCTGTCCAGAAATATCTCTTTAATGAGACGAGACAGCAAAGAAACACAGGTGTCTGCTCGCGTTGCCTTCTGGCCCGGAGTCAAATCACGTGATACCCGTCGACCCAATTTGTAGTGCTTCCCAAGTTGATGGAGGTGCTGCCGAATGGCTTTTTCCACTCACACTGAATTGTAGTCCCAGGTCCTCACATGTCTGGCTACTGTTCGTCTCAATTGCTGCCCGAAGATCTTCATTTTGTACATGTGTTGGTCTTCTTTCACGTGGTCTGTCTTCCAGTGTTTCGTTACCGTCCTTTTAAACCACCGCTGCTCTGTCCGCGTAGTTACGATACCCTCTCCATGGGCCTGGCATATCTTCTGCCTCGCTGCAGCGACGTTTGATCCCAGTTCGATTTCGTACAGCATACACTCCCTTATGACGCTCTGTGGAGGTCTCATATTTTCTCTGTCACGTCTTCACGTTCACAAGTAACTGAACTGCCATAACCAGGTAGAATGTTAGATACAGTATACTCACACCAACAACTGACTTTCGCGTTATCTCCATTCGCATTGAACTCACGGTGTGAGGGTCAATTGATCACAAACCTCCACATAAAGCGACAAAACTTTCTTGGTTACCTTTATAGTATTAGACACTAAAGTATTTAGGGTATGAATTCCTCCATCTGTCTTACTTACGTTATTACTGCTGTAGAGGTCACCAAAATTTTAATGTTTGTGATACTGTAGTATTCTTAGTTTGCAACACTGATTAATAACTGTAACTTTATGAGTTTTTATTTAACAAGTAGATTTCAAGTACGTAACAACCTGACTTAGTGCTGTGTAAAAAACATATCTTTATGTTTGTTTGGCAACACTGTTAAGTTTGAGGTGTCACACAGTATTCCAAACAATGTCCCCCTATCAATATTTGCATGGTGCAAAACTTCAGTGTTTTTATCCATTAGTTTAACCCTAGGACTCCCAGTGGGGTCCAATGGATCCCAAAACTATGTTTGACAGTTCGTCAGTATCCGGGTTAAAGGGTTAAAGGGTATACGGCTGTAGAAATATAAATAGTCCATCCTTTACATGTAATTCTAGGTTGATACTCGTTCGGATTTGCATTATTTAAATATTTTGGAATATCAAGCTATCTTGCTGTTAGAAAATTTTATTAGGAAGGCAGTTCAGACACACCATATAATTCCGTTCCAGGTAGTTTTCATGACAGGGATTTCGTAATGAAACCAAATTGTTTCAAGTACCAGCAAACCTTCTGACTTGTTCTGTGATATATATTTTGTAATATATACGCATCAAAGACTGTTGTGTTGTTTTTTGTATACATAATGTTATTAGCAAATATAATTTCATTTGAAAATTATGTGTGAGAAGAGAGAATATAATGAAACCAGTATTTAACCAATAGTTAAATGTAGTTATTAGAAATTATATCATTTAATACATTAGACGCGTTTCTGTACTTTATTAAATTCCATAATTTTCTACTCTGGATATAATATATGCGAACCAAATTGAATTTGTCAAAGTATGAGAAAGCAAAATCACATGATCTACGAAAATCACATAGAAATTGGAATCCAAAGCATTACAGATCTACCTCCACGTTTCACGGTAGATTATTCAAAGCATAATTTTCTTTGAGAGTCGCCATACATTAATACAATCTATTATCGGAAATAAGGTGAAAGAGAACTCATCACACCGTGTTATGCATATCCAATCATTGGAGATGCCTTTGTATGTCATAAACACCATTCTCTTTGCACTAAAATATCATTGGCGATGATTAGTGGTTTGAAAATTACAACTTTACTGCCGACGTTTACGTTATTTGCATCAGACTCTGATTGTCGCAATAAACTGCTCCAGGATCTGACTGAGTTTACCACATTCGCTCTACGGTCCTTATGACAATCAGGAGATTATGGGCACATATGCATCTATATTTTTGTGATGCAGCGTATATTTACCTTATGTTTCTGAAAGGAAATGGGGGTGAATATGCGTTACAGTTTTGAAAACGATCGAGCATAAACCTACCAAAAATTCTAGCGTTATGTCACAGGACACAATTGTCTTCAATATCTGACAATCCTAACTCTTCTTCGATGTTCTTCCATATCAATATGTAGGTCCTTAATATCTTTGACACTATTCTTGGAAACACACCTAATACACGAACTATTTAATATACATTTACACCAACTACCCACATTCCCAAAATATTGGCCTCTTTGAAACTCAGAGCGGTGTCTCATTTTGCACCGTCATCGTCTCCCCATTTTAACAAAAGTATTCGTTCTATCCATCTGCGATAACACATGACTACAGTGGCCAGGTGATGCATATATATTCTTAGCCACTCATTTCACTCATTTTATGTTCTGAAAACTACAGACATTTCCATTACTTTGATAACCATCTGTAGAAGTGGAATATTATTTGGTTTCTATTACACTGCTCAAATCATAATCTTTTAATGGTACTAAGAGAGAAGAAGTAGCAAGAACTGTTAATAACAGAGAGCGTAATACTATGTTATGTAAAGGAATGGAGCAACAATAGTATAACTCGTAATGATGTTTTAGATGTTAAGGAATATAGCAGATGTAATGGCATACCATACAATGATATTTCAGAAGTACAGGTGAATAATTTGCAACGAAATGATTTGTAATACCTTTTATGGTGTAGTGTATAATGAGGTTTCAGACGTAAAGGCATGTAGTAGCATGATCTTCAATGGTAGTGGATGTAGAGGCATGTTTGATGTTATAAACGAATGTAACAACATGATCTTTGATTATGCAAACATAGTGATTTTCAGGTATAGAGGAATATTTCCCCCCGAGTATTTGCTGTAGTCACTTGATAAGTCTAGCAATTTACATGGTTTGATTGTTTGATTTATCTCATTTTCTACCATCGGAGTTATGATGAACGATATTCAATATTTATAACTATTCTATCAGCCGTAAAAATGAAATGAAATCTTTGAGTTTTACGTCCCGCGGTTATGCCTGTTAGGCTAAAGGAGACGGTGATGATGAGTAATGAATGAAATGGTGGAATGAAGAAAGTGGGAGGAAACGGGAGAACCCCGAGAAAATCCATTCACTCGGTGTTTGTCCACCACAAAGTTCACTTGACGGGGACTGGGATCGAACCCGAGACCCCAAGCACCAAAGGTGAACGCTCTACCACTGAGCCACCGCGGCCCCCTCTATCAGCCGTGTTTCCATATTATACTAAAACACAATAACACACCGAGCAAGGCTATGTGATAATATATACGGAAAAAAAACACAATCACGTGACAGTTTCAACACAACAACTGTGTCTTCATCAGACTTCCACCTCATCAGAGAGGGAGTGGAGATTTGATGAAGACACAGTCATTGTGTTGAAACTGTTACGTGATTCTTTTTACATATTATCACATAGGCTTCCTCAGTGTATTATTGTGTTTTAGTATTACAATATTTATTTGAGCCCCCAATTGAATTCTGTTATGCGCATGCCCTTTACTTCAAGGCGATTGCCGCATTCATTCATTCCACAAGGAAATCAAATCAATATCCGGTCGTTTCGGACATATTTTCGTCCTTAAGATCTCTGGTATGTAGACAAAATGCATATGTTAGCAATTGAAGTAAATAACGATCAATCATAACGTCATAATTTTATGACGTAACTTTATCGCCAATAAAATTAAGATCATAATTGCATTAAACACAAAGCTATTAACAGCATTAACTATTTGGACAAAAAGAAAATAATAATAATAATAATAATAATAATAATAATAATAATAATAATAATAATAATAATAATAATAAAATATATGTATAAACATTATCAAGTTTGCTAAAATAATTTGAAATTGCTAAAACGTTTCTCAAACTCCACAGATTTCGAACTTGAACATAGACTCCATATGTTTTTTTTAAAAAATAAGAAAGTTATTTTGTGTGACCTTAAATGCAAACTTTTGTACAACATGCAAGTGCTTCATATAATTTTCATTCAGTCACAGACAAAATGTTTGTAGGAATTACCACATTTTCTTTCCCTTCAACCTTTCTTTTCCTTTTTTAAAAATACATTTTGTATCAGCAGAATGTGAAGCGGAAAGAAATAAGGGAAAAAATCTCTCAGCATTCATTATTTGTCGCCTGGTAGACTTTTTTTTTGAAAATATTATATGAGAAGAGAACACAGCAACTAGGAAAGTGGGGAAGAAATAGAGAAAGAAAGAAGCGACAAAAAGAAAGCGCATTTCATGTTTTTAACCATATCACGCTTCTTTACTTGATTTAATCACACCAATTTTCTACTCTGAATTACCTACGCAGCGGAATTGAATATTCAAAAGTATGAACGAGGTAGGGTGTATGGTGCGTTGTCGTTGCTTGGGAGTTTTTCATAAGAAAAGAAAAAAAAAGAACTCGATTCTAAACGGGGCGAAGCGGGAGGTGAAGTTTAGCTTTTTCTACTTTTTCTTCATCTATTTCTTCTTTTTGTTGCCATTAAATGTTTTCAGCAACCATCACCCACCCCTAATCATTTTTGTCAACTACACTTTCTGCTTCTTTCTCCAATATTCCTTCTTCGACCCTATGTTGCTTTTCCAACCCTCCGAAAGACCAACCCTTCTAGGTAGAAAGTTGCTGCTAAGAACCCCATTTTCGTGTCGCCTTATACGCAAGAGCTTTAAACCTTAATGGTATTTGGTGTGGCAAAGAAGACGACACAGCTTCCGACAGCATGCAGTGCGAAATTTCTTTATATATATATATATATATATATATATATATATATATATATATATATATACACCTAATCTTTCTACGCATGTACACCCAGAGTATCCTTTGCCAACTTTTCCGTGATATGTTAACGTGCATAATATGTTAATAGGTTTCAAGATTAGAGGACTCCAAGAGAAGGAAGGCTGAAAATGAAGAATGTAACTAGTAGTTTTCTCTATTATTTACTGTGTTTTCTGTTTTTCTTGGGTTACATTGTTAAATTAAACCTTCCAGGATTTTACAGAACTTTGTTGTCTTACTTACAACTCTTGAATTTTCATTCCTTAGATCTTTCCATCTACCATTTTCATAGCGTAAAGAAAATCCCAAAGAAGTCAACAAGAGGGGGCCGCGGTGGCTCAGTAGTAGAGCGTTCACCTCTGGTGCTTGGGGTCCCGGGTTCGATCCCAGCACCCGCCAAGTGAACTTTGTGGTGGACAAAAACACCGTGTGCGTGGGTTTCCTCGGGGTTCTCCCGTTTCTTCCCACTTTCTTCATTCCACTATTTCATTCATTACTCATCATCACCGTCGGTTCAAAGATTTCATTTCATTGTTTCAAGTCAACAAGAATAAAATTCGATAAGGTACTCATTTGCGGTGTATTTGGTCATAACACAAAACCTCCAGGCGCAATAACCCTAACATCTGCCTTATGGCCCTATTCGCACATTAGCAGCCTTATTTCCGTTAATGCTGGCTTTCTAAGACAAACATTCGCTAATTCTTTCTTTCAAGTAGCTCCTCAATTGTCCTCATGACATTGAATGGATTGGGCAATACGAACACCACTGTTAACTACGAATGGTCACCTATATGACCGGGGTCGGCTCGGCTTACTTGTCTGTGCTAATCTCACCAGAAACAGTATTCCAGTTCGGGTATAATGTTGGCTTTCGTTTTGAACTTTACTATCATAAATTCTGAGTATGGTGTTATGTAATAATTCTTTATTAGTAGATCAACAGCCTTTGTAACCTTGACTTCAAGACCAAGGAATTCTCTGAGAATAAATGTTGTGTTTTGTATTCAGCAGTTTTTTTTTTAATTTTTGTCGCTAATATATTACTCAGTACAGTAACACTAAAATTAGATTACGTGAACACGTAGTTCAAGAAGAACTATACAAATACTTATGTTATAGTTTATTACCAATAGTTTATTTTAACTCTGCTGTTGCTATCCATCCCACTTCTTTCGACTTTTTCATGGACAGCATTGCGTTTGTGGGTCTTCTTTATGCTCTTTAGTTCAGTTATTTGCAACTGATCGATGTGTGACGTAGGAGCGTGCTTTTACATTCTGAGGAATAGTAGAGCAAAAAAGGGAAGGAATGAGGTAGGAGAACGAAGCAAGCAAACGCTGCCAGTGTACGCGTAGTCATAAATCTACAAGTACTGTATTACGAAATCCTGCAAAAGCATCGACTACGGTATCGATGTCCGTGTTTATAAATCATTTCTGTTGTTTCGTAACTCCCAAGCTTCCCGCCTATTCCTTCTTTTCCTCGTGTGATTAAGTGAAAATGTCAATAAAAAACTGTGACATCACAGAGCACTCATTATGAAATGACCTCTCTATATCTGTCATTATTGTTCATTAGCATTTTTGATCCGTAACTTTATGACTATTATGTTTTAAGAACGAGGTCCTGGAAATCTACATCATTAATAATGATATCCTTGCTGATGTAGAGATTAAGGAAACCATATCTGGATGTAGCATTGTTTGAAGTCTTACAGCTTGATATTATTTATAAAATATAACGGTTTTGTAGATAATAAAATCTGGAAATATCTGGAATAAAGATGATAATTAAAATCCATTAATGAGAAATAAGGATAAAGGATACTCGAGACAGATCAAATTAGAAGTAAGATTTTCACACTCTCTTGGCTTCGGGACGTAGAGTAGCTGATGTAATTAGCACCATGCTTGGGCTGCCTTTATTCCCAGATTTCACCTGGTTACCATATGTGCAAACCCTTGTGCGCATTAATAATACACTATGACTTCGCGCTGACCTTCGTATACGATAATAATTATATGTGAGGTATTTCATGAGGTTAAAGTCTAACATAAATAGTTGCTTATTATTAGACTAAGTTTGATTGTTTGGTTGATTTCGAATTAATGGTTCCTTTTCACCAATGGCGGTACAAGAGACGTAGATGAAAATAAAAGATGAAATCAAATTTCTACTCTGTCGTTCCATGATCGAAGATTAAAAGAGAGGGTGATTAATGGAAATGAACGATTATTGAGAAATTGGTGAATGAAAATGAGGGAGGAAACTGGAAATCCCAAGGACATGATGTTGTCCATCATAAACTCGTGTGCCTGGAGATTAAATATGAATCCCCAACACACGTACTGTAGATCTAGATATGTACTATCCTAATCCATCACTTTTTCACTGTTCTCAAAATACCATACAAACTGTTTTGTTGGCATTGTGTTTTTGTTAGTCACTAAAATTAAGAAGAAAAAGGGAAAAGTGTGGTGTCTTAGTGAAGAACTTTAATGGAAGACTAAAATATGAGATGCATTGTTGTCCTAAGATTAAATTTGAGTATGCTAAGGGTATAGGAACGCTGTCATTAGGATTAGGATTAGGAATTAGATTTCTGGGTTTTCGGCATCTATGGTCACGATAGCCAGTCAGGTATAAGGTATGACGTCCCTCGGCGATCATACTATCCTAGGAAAGGGAAGAATGAAAGGATTGGGGAAAGAAGAAAACGGCCTGGGATCTATATATTAGGTACCATCCCGGCCTAGTATGAATGAGGAAAACCTAGAAACCCTCACTCAGGATAACTGATCTGAAAGAAAATTTTGTACTTTTTCGACCGAGGGTTCCCAACGAAATTGAACCCGGGACCGATTCGCACCAAAGAAAAGAGCATTAGCGACTACACTACGGGGGTTACAGTACAGGAACACTGTTGTGTAGTATTATCATGGTATAAGCAAGCATACTGAATAATTGTATTATGTTTCTTTCTGACAGGTCCGTGGACTTTCACGGTTGAAAGACGCTATAATTGTTCTATTTCGTCTTAAGAAAACTACTTACACTCTAATATAATACCTAAGTATTACTTATGTGTTAAAGCCCCACCCCCCCAAAAAAAACATGAAGGAGGGAAATCCGTAATATCATAAAAATTTGGAGAAATCACACTCGTCCTCAATCATAAGGGACCAAGATGAATGTTTAGCTCACAAATGGAGCTAACCAAGTTGGAGTAAGGATAGATTTTTGTTCTTTTAGCTTCCAACCTTTTGGACCATTTTTGCGAGAAGTGAAGTTTTATTGCAGCCATTATTGCTCCATGTGTGAAATGAAACATGGCCTCTGCTAGTGCCTTTTGTTCCCGCTCTATATTCGCCATCTATTTTCTCAACTGACATAGAACGTAGAGATGTTGAAGTTGGG
The DNA here is from genome assembly GCF_964235325.1 of Thermobia domestica. Classification (NCBI taxonomy): domain Eukaryota; kingdom Metazoa; phylum Arthropoda; class Insecta; order Zygentoma; family Lepismatidae; genus Thermobia; species Thermobia domestica. The sequence continues at coordinate 52,202,030 of NC_137464.1, forward strand.
AGAGGAGAACGTGCGACTGGGAAGGGGGCCTGTGACGGTGTACCAGAGGCGTGCGGCAGCTTCCAAGAACAGAAGAGTGAGAAGAACATTGAAAAAATGTAGTAGCTGGAAGATTTCTGCCTTTGGCTCCTAGAATTAATCGTGGAGTACTAAGGGGGGTCGTCTCTACAGAGCAATTTTCCCCCGCTGAAATATTTGACCAAAGTAGTATCGGATGTTGGTAAAGGAACACTGAAGCGTTGGCGCCTATGAAAAGATCGAAGATAAACCAAAGAGGACGAACAACTTAGCACACACTAATAAACTACAGTCTCTCTCTTACGCACTTTTTTTTATATTATCTTTCCTTCCTTCCAGTCAAAGTGATGGAACTCAAACAAGCTGGAGCATGCACTTACAACCCAAGTAATAATAAGGGCGATAGAAATCCAAGTTCAAGGAGATGTTTCAGTTGAATATAGTTTAAGTATAGATTGGAACATTGCTTCAACACGATCCAATACGTCGTTCCTGATTACATCGTTTGATTCAAGATTCAGCAGGACCTTTGAATAGTTCATTTCGGTTGATAAATTTGAATCCTTCGAAAATTGTAATTGCTTGTCAGACATTTAGATACATCAGGTCAAGGGTAAAAGTGAATTTGGAAAGGTAGGAGACGCTTGGCGTCATGCTGTCCCCTGTGCCCATCTTTGACCATTGTAATTTTTTTAGAAACTGATGGAACGCCGTGTATATTTTATGGAAGGGGTGGACGACGTTCGCCCGCGTTCCCCGTCAGTATAACTCCTGCATCAAGTCAATATTTTTTGATAGTGTTATGCACAGTATCTCAAATCAATATCGACCATGTCACTTTCTCTAACAATGCCAACGGTCCATTCAATTATAAGATATGCTCATATTTTACATTTATTATTGGACGTCCATTCATTCTATACCAATATGTGTTCAGTATTACTATTTTTTATTTTTGTAATATTGTCTAATGAACGTCCAGAAAATATCCCGAACGTCCATATCTCGTTATAAATACAATCATGTGGATGTCGAGCAAGGTTCCTTAAAATAATTATATTAGTGAGATTGATGTCTATCGATATTTAGAAGATACCTATAAAAACGCATTATCAGTTATCTTATTTGACTGTAGTATTCCTTGGACATGAAATGGACCTCAAAGCTACCTATTATATTAATATATGCCACCTAGTAACTGTACTTGCATGATGTAGTTAAATTTTCTTTTAAGAAAAAAAGAATTAACTTAGCATTAGTAGTAGTAGTCAAGAAATCCTTTGATGGAATCAAGTCGAGCCAGAAATGCAATCTCAGTCATAATCAAGCTAGCAATTACTGAAATATGTGTCCATTCGACCAGTTTGCCTTAACGAAAAGAAGCAAGATATGACAGTAATGATAGAGTAGAAGAAAAAAAAAAGATTTTATGACACAGTACTAATACTGTACAGGATACAATGAACGTCAATCTGTATAAACTTAAGAACAACGTAAATCTACACATACCAGTAACAATATATAAAAACGACTTCTTCGTGTCTTTTGTCTAAATGCGAGTACTTTTTGTATGTGTGGTCCCTGGTTCGTTTCACAGTGAAACTATTTGCTTTGTACAAAATAGTGAATATTCCACTTTAAACAGTACGTTCCGTCTCATATATCCACGTATGCTGAAAAGAGGGTTGAGTACGAGGTATAAGGTATACTTTCTATTCGATCATAGTTTATATACAAATCAATTAACATTTGTAACAATCCAAAAATAACTCAAAATAATACCCTTGAGTCGTAAGAACTTAAAATAGCGCTTAATTCAAGAGTTGAGCTCCTTCGTGGTTAAGCGGTTAGCGTACGCGCCTTTGGCACAGGAGACCCGTGTTCGATTCCCGGCGGGAGCTCAAGTGGTTCGGAGTCCACGTTAATCAGTAGGTCCACGTCTCATATAGCCCCGCTGCTGAACGGGACGTTAAACTCAAAATCAACTCAACTCAACTTCATTCAAGAGTTGTTGATATACAATTCAACCTTATATCTCAGTAATTCAAACTTATAAAATTACATTATTTATTGCATAACCATAATTCAATTAGGTTAGTCAATTTATACGGATACGTATGCACTAACAATTGAGCTAGAGTGCATTATCTCCACCCCGCATCCATAAATGAGATAATATTTTCTTATTAATGTGCTGACATAATGATGTGTACATGAGATAGATGTTTTCTAAAATATAGAGCCCTAGAATTTAAAAAATAATTACCCTTTGAGTTCATAGTTTACTTGCCAAATGTTTTCATTTAAAATTTTCTTGATACACCACTTTCTTGAGGAATTGTTCACCGACATTTTCTCATATCAAATTAAAAATAACGACTTCTGTGAAAATGCTAAAATACAGAAATGTTAAAGACTACTAGGTATATACACAATATATTATTTAAGAGAAGAATTTCAACCTTCTCTGCACCCGTTTTCATATAACTGGAGATAGTCAACTCTGGTTTGCAAACCTCAAATTCATATTTGATCCATTATTTAAGAATGAATGTGTGATAGCTACATGAAAATAGTATATAATAAATGACATCTGTTATGTTTGACTCCTGTAACTGCTCCTACATGATTTAGTTGCATTAAACTAAGTAAGGGGTCACTATAAGTAACAGTAAATGATTTCAAAAATTGAACCTTCTTTTCTATGCACTGTTACATGAGATAAGTGTTTCTTAAAATGCAGTTTCCATAAACAAAAATTGTAGAATATATATATATATATATATATATATATATATATATATATATATATATATATATATATATATATATATATATATATATATGTAACCCTAGAATTTAGGAAATCACTACCCTTTGAGTTCATAGTTTACTTTCCAAATGCGTTCATTTAAAATTCTCTTGATACACCACTTTCTTGAGGAATTTTTCACCAAGATTTTCTCATTTTTGGGAGTTTCTTGAAAGGAAAATGTTGTGTTGTGTGTACTGTTTTCTGATACAGCTTAACGCACACACACAAAGAAATCGAAAGTAAACAAAAAAACAACACATTATAAATGCTACAGCGTCTGTTTAACTTCTTCCTATTCTTCGGAGTTTCACCGTAAAGAAGAATTTTCTACGCCTTCACTTTTGTTGTGTGCTACTCTTGTGCTGGTCCGCTCAAAATCTCTTACCTTCTTTTTTCTCCCTCTATCTTCATTCCCTTTTTGCTGATTCTTCCTTCCCTTTTTTTTACCTTTGATCCTCTTGAGTGTATATACCAGCATACTCTCACAGGAGAAACGAATTCGGATTCCCGACAAAACTGATGGCATTCTCTTGTTTTGCGCCAACCGTGGCTAACAGAGCATCTCCGTTGGGCTTGTAGCACATCCGAATAGCATCAAGGGCACCTAGATTGCCTAAGCTTCCTCTGTTCTCTGCTATTTCCTTTTCCCTCTTGTTTTTGTTCTGTAGCTTTCTCTTATGTTTGGTGTGTTGGTTGTTGGTTCTCGTCTCGGAAGGAAAACCGCAACATGGTACCCACAGCCCAAAACTATACTGTATGCCTGCAGTGTCTTCTTTTCTTCTAAAAAAGTCTGCTTGCTGGGAAATTTCGATGTAAGAGGCGCTACACAAATAACAAGAACCTTAAACCGTCATGTTCAATACAATTTGTAATTTAAGGATGTATTATTCATAGCTTTTCTCAGCATATCAGTTGTTCACTTAGTCAATGTAAAACAAATAACGAAACAATTAACTTACACTAAAATACAAATGCTGAGCAAAGCAACATTTTATTACAAAATAATAAAATAGTAATTGTGACCTTTCTTTTACCTTGCGCCACCCAATGAACTTTCTTTTCTAGTCTATTCCGTATCTTTAACTGAAAACACATCTCCCATCTATATAGTCTCTGCATGATAATATCCTTGGTAAAAATAAGCAAGTCGTCTTCTATTCTCTCTTTTTTTAACACAGCCGTCACTTTATCACTTTTCTTCAGAAAATGTTCTTCGACACGAACCTCATTCCATAATGAGCTCCTGCTCCATCTTTCTAACCAAGTCCTTAAACTTCTTCGAATAACACTTCACACCTTTCTTTTTAATTCTCAAACCTTTAGGTATACACTTCTCCACTAGACACTTTCTCAGGAACTACACTTGTTGTCTCTTAGATATTTCAACCCTCCTTCTGTCCTTCCATTTTCCAATTCTCCTTGTCAGCACCGGAATAGTTATTGAATATATAGCAAAGCTAGTGTGAATCAGTTAGAAACAATTAAGATTTTTTTAAAGTTTTAAATCGTCCTTTTTCGGCACAGAGGATATGTTCCTTCCAACACGGCGACAGTCATGGCTTCGTTGAGAACACTACATCTCTTTCTTCCTGTACGCGCCAAAAATGACCTATCACAAACCAAAACAACTGCAAATCGTTGAACAAAATTTACAAAATCTCTGCACGCCGTTTCGAAGTACAAAAGTAACAAACGGTGCTTCTACAATGATTTTAATCAACCCGCACAATTGTGTTTACCCGTATTGAAAGGGCTATGAGATCTATAGTTTAAGGTGAAATTCGAACCACTGTAGTGGATTCAAATTTCAAGACTCTCATACCAGGAGTCGAACCCGGGACCCCGTGCACCAAAGGTGCGCGCGCTAATAATTAAATCATCGGAATAGTGGTAGCTAAGATGTTCTATACGAAATTCATCCGTTGCTATGACTCTTTGTAAGTAATAGCTTAGTTTGTTATATTAGACAAAATATATATAATTGTTTAGTAATGTTGGCTTAGTTTAGGTTAGATTTAATGGTGGTCATTCGCGTCGAAAAATCTATTGTGAGAAAGCAAAACGTTTGATAGCAATGATGATAAGAAATGTGTACCCTTGAAATGGGATTTAACCGGTTTATTTGTTGGGTTTAGTTAGAGAATTGTTTCTTACGAACCGAAGTAATAAATTATTGAATGAAACTCTTAAAAAAGGTGCATTCTCTTTCTCTTTATATACTACTTTTAAATGGTTGTATGCTTCTTTAGATCTGGATCAAGTAGAGCTTATTATATTAATTGGTATACAGATATATACTCTGGATAACAACTTAAGTATCAAGAGCTTCTTAATCAAATTATATTTTCCGAAAGACTTCGTATCAGTCTTCTTTAGGTATATTTGTATTTCCTATTGGCAATCACTAAAACTCAAGTATAACTTTGTCTTTCTGTGGACAATGAGTCAGTATCATTCTAGCATATTAATTAAGTAAGCTACTTAACACTTTTGTGGACATCGATAGTCATAGCGTTCTCACAAGTACGTGACAGCACTGCTAGCAACTTCTCCTTAGCCAAGAATTATTTCTAAATGTTCACAATGGTGAGTTATCTAGATTGAACTATATTGCTAAAGACTTCAACTTAAACCAAGAGATAGATCTCAGTGCTTACAGAGTGATCGATTTTGACCGAATCGCACTGCTTCCGACTCCTTCGGGTGGCTAACGAGGAAAGTCCATAAACCGTGAGAGTTGAATTTTGATGAAACTTAGTGACAAGATTCAGTTCGAGTTGCTAAGTAACGTAGTAATAGTCACTCGATGCGCAAATGCTTCGTTGAGCTGCTACACCGACGCCATCTTGAAATCCTGTAGGCAATTTCCAAAAATACCCTTTTAGCACAAAAATGAAAAAGCTTTTGATATATCTGACTTCAGTATTGTAAACCAAGGTAAATCATCTATATGTGAGAGTACTTCCAGTGCATGACCGCCATCTTGAAAGGCGCCATATTGAATCGTCGTCAAATATGATAAATGGCAAGGGGGTCATGTGGGGTATCAAATAGCACTGGAATTTACTCCTGAATTCATTTCCGTAACCAAAGTTTAGATATCTGTTTTTACTTCAGAGTTAAGAGCTCTCTCACTCACAGGAACATACAAAAACTGAGCAAGTAAAATTTGTGATATGAAATGCGGTTGTGCAAACACTGGCATGATTTTAACTAATGAAATAGTAGTTATTTGATCTACAATAGCCACTATACGAATCAGATCTTGAGACTAGTAAGAGATATCGTTAATTAAATTGAAAGGCCTGTAGTGAAAAATGGAATAGCAGCACTGTAACAAATTATACCTATTTCAAAATCGTTATATATATGAGTCTGTGTGTGTTGCGATTATGCATAGCATTTAAATGCTGTAATATAAGTTAGATTGAACGGCACATATGGTTTTAAAGAATCTGTCTTGAAGTTATTAGAAAATTAATAGAAAAAATATTAGAAAAATAATATAAACTATTGCACATAAGCAAATATTAACCTACTAACCTTTTGCCCTTCAATTGTGATGGAGATCCAAAACGTAGTGATTAGCACACAGCATCATGGAGCAGTGCAAACACTTAACAAATGCACTTTTGTCACAATCTTCATGACCACAGACACTATTTTCTACTAGTCTTCAGAACATTTGTAAATGAACCAACTATTGCTCCTGTTACGTACCCACATTTCTGCCATGCGTATACAAGCATGTCCTTTAGGACTAGCGCACAAAATTGATGATACACAACAGAATGCATTTTCTTTATGAACATTCTGTCAGATAACTTATACACCGAACAAGTGAACACCTGCTACAATCAATTATTTATCACAGTTTTGATATGAAAACTAGTCTTGCCCTTATTATAAGCAAGTGTTTTATCGTTAAAGGTGGAAAGATGCAGATATTTAATTATTTTATATTGAAGGGAAAAGGAAGAAAGAGGCTTGTTTTATGGATTGCAACTTGGAATTGAATCTTGTAATAATCTTTACTGCCACATATTCTTAGCAGTTGTGCATGCATTGTCTTATCACTAATAGCAGAACAGACACAAGAAAAGTGAATTCTAAGTTTACAGGTGTATCTTCTAAGAATTGGCTGTGAACTGATAATTTAAATCTCCTTCATTGTTCAATGTGGCAGCAATAAATTGATTGTATTTAGACAAACTGGCAATAAATACATTAAAGTATTTTAACTTCGTAATATGCACGGTAAATTATAGGTCGTCAAATATGAGTATTGGAAAGGAACGCAATATTCTTCAACAATGATGGTCTTTGCGTAAGGTTTCTAGATTGGAGAATAAAACTTAACACACTATAATGGACCACGTAAAATTGCCTAAAAGAGATTTTTGGTTTGATAAAATTCAACGTCCCACACGCCTGCTACGCTAAAGGAGACGTGGAACTACTGATTATAGTGGAGTCCGAACCATTTTGGTCGTTCAACTAATATGTACCAGCTTATATAATTTTTCTAATATATATCCGAACAATCCCTTTGGTATTCTCTGCTTGTCAGTACTATTAGGCATGTGTTTCATCGACCAACAGTATTCCATCGCACTTTGAAATAGGTATAACTTGTAGCATGCTGATATTCCATTTTTCACTTCACACAGAAATTTCAATTTAATTAACGATTTCTCTTACTAGTCTCAAGATCTGATTGGTATAGTTGCTATTGTACTGCATTAACTATTGCATTAGTTAAAATCATGCAAGTGCTCGCACGACCGTGTTTCATGACACAAGTTTAACTCGCACAGTTTCTATATGTTCCTGTGGGTAAGAGGACTCTTAACTCTGAAGTGAAAACATATATATAAATTTTGGTTACGGAAATGAATTTAGGAGTAAATTCCAGTGCTATTTGATACCCCACATGACCCCCTTGCCATTTATCATATTTGACGACGATTCAATATGGCGCCTTTCAAGATGGCGGTCATGCACTGAAAGTACTCTCGCGTATAGATGATCTACCTTGGTTTACAATACTGAAGTCAGATATATCAAAAGCTTTTTCATTTTTGTGCTAAAAGGGTATTTTTGGACATTGCCTACAGGATTTCAAGATGGCGTCGGTGTAGCAGCTCAACGAAGCATTTGCGCATCGAGTGACTATTACTACGTTACTTAGCAACTCGAACTGAATCTTGTCACAAATTTTCATCAAAATTCAACTCTCACGGTTTATGGACCTTCCTCGTAAGTGATGATCCAAAATCAATAAAATCTTGACCGAGATCGATCATTCACAGTGTGATCATTTACAGTCATCATCTCTTGCCTACGTGACCAATCAGCAGCCATATTTTCACGTACTTTATGAGCATTTCGAACTTTTTGATTCCACTGAACGAACATGGAACTATGCACATTAAAAGTATACAAGATAGATCCATTATATTATCTAAAATATAGAGTAGATTTCACAATGTTTGTAGAATTAAAAGTAATAAACTGATTCTAAGAGTTCACCAGATAAAAACGTGTACGAGGAAAAGAAGAACAACATAATTACAATAACTTGATGCTGTCGGAGTAAAGGAAGTAAATCACAAAACCACAATACTGCGTAGAAATAATTTAGCTGAGATTAATTGTTGTGAAATTGATGTGGATAATATGAGTTAGCTTTCAAGTTTTAGTGATTTCGTCATCCCTGCTTTGAAAGTTGTTGAGAAGATTACTAGCTATATATTCTGTTCATTAGAAGATTTGAAATTATTTCCGGAAATGTTTTAGAATATAACGGAACTTAATCTAAAATTTGTGTTTAATTTTATATCAATTAATATATATATATATATATATATATATATATATATATATATATATATATATATAGAGAGAGAGAGAGAGAGAGAGAGAGAGAGAGAGAGTTATACGTAGGTATATTTCACATAATTTCAACCCATGTCAATATGGCTTACAGGTAACTTCAGGCTGACGTACAAGAAAAATCAGATGAGAATAGCATACAAGATATATACGACTAAATCAGCCAGAGAAGTCAGCGTTAGCGCAACGTGAACTAGAACAACATCAAATTATGTTTGAAAATCCGTCCACTATATGCAGATAAACTCATGAAGATAAAAGATTATTAAGAGAAACAGAGGCGCCAGAAGAAAATTTTCTATGGTGCCCATCTCCATGTTTGCTGTATTACGTCTGGTATTTAATATATGTAGTTTGCTATATTACCTCTGTATTACCTATTCGTGAGCCAGGGAGATCGTCCCCCATTGGACGCCCACGAAGAGAAACAATGGAAATAGCATATTAAATAGAGAGGAAGGTTCGAAATTAAGTGATATTTGAAATGTTTTATTACAATGATTGTGAGAAAGAAGGAATAAATAATAAGAATAAGAAATAAGAAAACGGTTATATTAAAATTCGAATGAAAGTGAATTATTACAATATTCGATTAAGTTTCAAATGCAAAATTGCAACAATTAAATTATATTACAATAAACAATATATCACCAAATTAATATAGCTTATTCAGTCTGTTTGAAACATAAAATAAAATAAAACAAATATATCGTAGAAAGAACACGAAAATAAAGTTTGCTTAATGTATGTTATGAATCAAAATGTTTGTGGTTTTGAAGACTATCTATAATTAATCTAATGTTTATTATTAGATTTATCAACTACATGTTATCCGTAAGAAAATATATTTAACGTTTTTAGTTCCGAAAATGTTATAGAATATGAATACATCTAACCTAAAAATTTGTCTTTGTTTTTATTATCGTGAAGTTCTTCATACATTAGTATTCCAACAGCTCAGTCTAAACCCATATATGGTTGAAATCTTTTTGTGTCTACGCTATGGTAGAGACACTATTCTTTGAAACATGTTCAACCGATTCTTAACTTCGGAAGAAAGAGCTCACATTACTAAAGAAAGGTGAAAGTTTTTGTCCCCTCTTAACATTTGATGAAGAAGCATACTTCCAGTATTGCTATCTACGCTTTAAGGGGAAAGTGGAAGATAAATTTTTGAACTTCTGATAGTCGATTAAAGTTTGTCGCACAAATCAAAATTATATTTTATAGAGTAATATATCAAAATTATATTTTATAGAATAATATATAACTCATACTCAAAAGAAAAGAATTGTAAAACTTGGCTGAACTTGGTGAAAATCAGTAGTTTTGTTACTTCTATTTGCGTATGAAGGTTCTGTGTGAATATGATCTCGATTACGATTTTGGATAAAACTGAATTTTTGAGACGTTTTTGTGGTAATAATTATACTGTATTAGTAAACGTAGTAATACTAATTGCGTTTACAATATAACGTTTTTCACTAATTTAATCACCTTTTAATTTAATTCTGTTCAATGACATTTTCTAATTCATTAAAAGACCTCAAACACTGTCATGTTGTTAATAGTTCCTATTTTTTATTTAATCGTGTATTTTAAGGAAGTATTTATGTTAAGTAACAACTGATTTAAATAAAAATACAATTTTGCGTTAAATAAAAATATAATTTTGCGTTAATTATTAACTTTCTAGAATTCGGGCTTATTTCGGGCTCATTTGATTATCGCACGTGCTCGGGCCGGGCTCGGGTCTAAATGCTAAACATATTTCGGACTCAGGTCGGGTCTCACATTATAAATTTACGGACCTGGCCGGGCCGGGCCCGGGCTAAAATCCCGGCCCGTGCAGTCCTCTAACTTCCAGTGTACTGAATTCAGTTACAGGATGAGCTGTGAATATTGTAGATTGATCAACTTGTTCATAACGAAGAGATCTCATTACTCTGAAGTACGTAATTGTGTTTCCTCAATGTCCATTGTTCAGAGGTTTTAGTGTATAATGTTGCCTCGTTGTGTTAGTTTTATCTTCGGATATTATTTGCAAGATAGGGCGTGGTTTCAATGCAGTAAAAACAAATAACTGAAGAAATAGAACTGTCGTTTTCCCAAGCATTCTTATGTTGGTATACTTGCTCTTAATTTAAATTATAAAATACATTTGTATTGTAAAAGATTAAATGATACGTCCCGTGGTTATATCTTTTAAGCTAAAAGAGCCGGATGATTAATGAAAGTGAATGGTCGTGAAATTATATTTCTTGTCTTCTTTCATCGTTCTAGCCACTAGATCAGCGGAGAAGATACATTTGAGTTAATTAATTAAAGAACATATTTCCGACACTTCATAAAAAGCATTGTTATTAAATTAAGTTGTTTTATGTAGCTGTGATGCATCTGTCGTACAGCGCTCATCCATGTTGCCTGGAGTCCCAGGTTTGATCTCAGCTCGCACCACGTATTCTTACTGATGGTGCCCGTGTCCGTAGGATTTTTCGGCTTTCATAACGAAGAGATCTCATTATCTTACTATCTATATCTCGCCATTTTGTACACTATCATCATCATTGTCTGCCTTAATCTTAGAGTATAATAGTGGAACTTTAACGCTTAAAACAAATTACGTTACTAGTAGTGATGCTGTGCACTACATAAGCCAGATTTTTATTTTTTTATTTATTTTATTTATTTATTTATTTATTTATTCATTTGTAAGTTCACATTTTACACCTTTACTTTCGAAGAATTTCAATCCCAACGAAAGGGAATAATTCTTATGGTTCAAATGAAGCAATCGTCAAGTTTCATCATTTCCTTTTTGAAGATTATCTTTATTATTTTAGAGATCAATTGAAAAAGATAAGTTGAACCTAATCCTTTTTACATGTGAGCAACGGTGTACATACTTCAGATCGTTCTACGTTGAATTCGTAACACTATTTGAAAAGAGATTAAATATTTAACCGTCCAGATGACTACTAAGTTAATTGTTCTACAGATAATGTAAAAAATAAAAAATAAACATCATTAATAATTGTACAATGTAGGCATTCTCTTCTCTACAGAATTTCAAAGCTTTATATATATATAATTTTCCTAGTATCAGATCGAATTATTTTGTGTGGCAATTCTTCTGTTTTCCTCATTGTTAAAAATAATTTCTTAAGTTTGAGAAACTGTTTCTTATCTGTGCACTGAGACAATATTTTCTTAGAAATGAGATTTGGCAATTCTCAGTCATAATGAAAGTATCAGTATATTTTCTCATTTCGCTTTATACAATGTCATCTACTTTTCTTCATTTCTCATTAATGAGAGTTTCAAACTCATGTTTCTAAGAAAAGATATTCTTGGTGCACAGATAAGAAACGGTTTCTCAGATCTAAGAAAGTATTTTTAGCAGTGCTCTTTACAACAATTTATACAGTGATAAAACAAAAAAAACAAGAAACGGAATATACTTACTGACTTTTGTTGCTTTTATAATCTGGTAACCCTGTAAAGCAATGCAGAAAACTATTCATATCTCCCCTCACAACACCCGATCAACGAATAAACCAATAATATTACATAAACACGATAGCAGCACTTTTACAAACAAATGTGGTAAGTAACTTACCAGACAAATTAAAATAAAACATTAAAATATGACTACGTTTGATCTTACTATGTGTTCGTCTTTCTGTGTGCTAATGATGTTTACTCCTTGTTTTCTTTCTAATTTCATTTCATACAGAAACCAATTAACATTTCTCCTGTTTATTTTCTTTCAGTACGACCTTTGGAGGTGAGGTTACTTGGAGAGAACCATCCTTTGTCGGCTGATAACAAGTATGAAATTAAGTGCCAAGCTGTAGGAGCTAGACCACCAGCCGATATGAACTGGTTTAAAGGAAGCAGCATCCCCGTTAGAACTGCAAGACAAGAGGTAAGTACGCTTACATGATAATAATAATAATGTTTTTTTTAAATTTTCTTTTGTTTCTACTGGTGTTTATTGTAGTCCAGTTATATGTGCTGGAAATTAAGTTTTGAGCATTTCTACTGTAAGAATAGTGTTCTCAGCTACAGGGTTTTGGATCGAAACGTTTTTTTATGCCTCTGCGTGATTTAATAGAATATATCTGTATGCAATATATTCTTCTAATTATATACTACTGTCCTTTACATGCAAGTAGAGGTGATGTGTGAGGAAAATCACACCGATACATATTAAAGTTTTATCACTTGAACTAAGAGACTAAAGATTATCTAATCAATAATCTTTGTATACAGTAATTAGTACACAATTAGTAAACTTCTTTTACTTTTAAGCAAATATATATATATATATATATATATATATATATATATATATATATATATATATATATATATATATATATAATTCTTTTCGGTGTGACTTTCTCACAAACCTCCGGTATATACAATATTTTCTTTTAATCTTAAAAATAAAGACGCAGAATATTATAAATTTTTGCAGTATATATTCTTCTACATTATTTTTCGTCTTATACAAATATCAAGAATTATAATAAATACCTAAATAAATAAACATAAATCTTTAAATGATTTCATATTCTATACTAAGAGACAGTGTTTTTTGACATTTGAATGTGGCGGTGTTGCCACATCTTTGTACACATTTACGTCAAGTTATGCATGAAAGAAGCGACTCATTATTCACTTTTGTCTGTTTAGCCCCACCAAACAGCAACTTTGCATCTTAGGCTTTGTTTTACTTGTTTAGTGCACACATAATCGATTGTGTCCCATTTTTTTAAATTTTGCTTGCCAAATTATAGGCTATTTCAAATGGTTCACGAAATCATGTACTAGTAAGGAATACCAACCAGAAACCTGTTTACGTCCCTTCATAGTTTTGTAACTAAGACGATGGTTTTTGTGTATGATTTCAGGTTGAATTCTCCGTGGAGGTATGTGTTTCAGATTTAAACCTTCGTATTTATTCGGATTCCACTTTAAATATTGTAGTAGGTCCTGTCTTGTATATGATATATCCGTTACTGTAAAGAGATATTTAACTCCAACCGTTGTGGTGAACCTACGACTATTCATATAATATCAGTCTGCTCATCTTCACGTAGGTCATACATTTTGTGATTGAATTCTAGTGATTCAGTTTGGTTCTCATGTTATTCTACAAATACCATCTTCCATGGTCTCACCGTTGGGAATATGTTAACTGATACCAAAGAGAAATTGAAAATCTGTTCATTAACTCACTCAAACCTGAATTTGTACAAGCTGTACAATAATAATACAAATATTGCTTTGGGAGTAAGTTCTGACAAAATCATGACGTTATTGGACAAGAAAATTGTGTGCTGTTATTAAAATTTATAGTAAGAACAATTACACAAATGATAATATGCCAGAATAAGTATCTCTGAAGACATAAACGGTACCTGTTTCACAGTGATTTTATGTATCTACAACACTACACTACTTTTGAACTCACTAAATTATATCGATTGTAATTATCTAAACCACTGGATTGCTTGTTTGGGGTTATTTGATGTCTTGGGTCTACTTGAATTCAAAGATCATGTAGGTCCCCTCGTTATATTCATGAATATACAATATTTGGCATAATTTGAATGCAGTTTGTCTTAAAATCCTCGTGTATGCCTTCTGCATCCGAATGGGTCCCCACAAATTTACAGAGAAATCGGTGCCCTTGCTTAGATTACTTGGATTAGGTGTCTAATTATTTACATGTTTCATAACGCCATTTCGTCTGAAGATGTTTAGCTTTTCCTTGGTCAAATCTAGATTTTTCCGACATAATGACTAACAAAAATGCAAATAAATAGATAAAATAAAAAGTATCATAAAAATCAATGATAAATATTTGAGGTACCATAAAATCTAACGCAATTGCATTTCAGGTATCTCTGCCCTCATTTCCCCGGCTGCGAATAGTTATTTAATTGAAATCAACCATTAAGCTTCTGTGTTTGACAACGTTTACTAGTGCTGTCTTTCAAGGTCTTTTTCAAGAAAAAAATAAATATTGTGACGTCAATAACGACACATGAATTTACGAAACTTAGAGAAAAACTATTTAGATAAAATAATTTGAACAAAACTGAACTCCATTAGTTTAAAGAGCATAGAGTGTTCATTAGATGGTAGATTCTTTTAATATTTAATTACTTTTATTTATGTGGCTCACATTCATATCCTACCAATCATACACTTCACAAGGTCTATCATTGTAACCAATTATAAACCATTGTAAACAAGAATTAGATATTTAAATTACAACATAAAACATCATTTTCTTTCGCTTGTAAATATTATTAACTACTATTTTTTAAATTATTTACATTATACAACCCTTGTTCGAACTGTTCAATGTCTAACAAACATTCTCTTGTTTTCTTCATTCTTATTGTAGGATCACAAATAATGAATTGATTTATAATTATCCCTGAAACTTCAAGTCTAAAATTTTGTTGGAAGGTATGATTCCTTAGTCTCAACATATACACAATCGGCGACAATTCAATTTTCTTCTTTTTGTAAATAATATAAAAGATTCAAAGAAGATACGAGAGTAGCTTCCTTTCTATAGTGCAAGGTTTCACGTGCTTTCGACTCCACGGGCAGGCTGTAACCACGCTTTAGACAACAGCTACGAAGAAGATGTAATCAACCATCGCCAACGATCGGCAAGTGACGAAGACTCAAGCAGGCAACAACATTGCTGCATAAAAAGAGACGAGACACCGTACAATGCGTCAATCTTCATCGATTGATTAACTAGGAACTCTCTAAGACGCCTGGTCATTGAGCGCTCCTTCTTCCCCTCCTCAAGACGCCTGGTCATTGAGAGACACCTATCTTATACTCTCTAAGACGCCTGGTCATTGAGAGTTACTTCCTCTCTCTAAGACGCCTGGTCATTAAGAGTTCCTCTCTCGCTCTCTAAGACACCTGGTCATTGAGAGTTCCTCTCTAAGACACCTGGTAATTGAGAGTTCCTCTCTCCCTCTCTAAGACACCTGCTTATTGAGAGTTCCTCTCTAAGACACCTGGTCATTGAGAGTTCATCTCTCCCTCTCTAAGATGCCTGGTTATTGAGAGTTCATCTCTCCCTTGCTAAGACACTTGGTCATTGAGAGTTCCACTCTCCCTCTCTAAGACGCCTGGTCATTGAGAGTTCCTCTCCCTCTCTAAGACGCCTGGTCATTGAGAGTCCCTCTCTCCCTAAGACGCCTGGTCATAGAGAGTTCATCTCTCCCTTGCTAAGACAGCTGGTTATTGAGAGTTCATCTCTCCCTTGCTAAGACACCTGGTAATTGAGAGTTCCTCTCTCCCTCTCTAAGACGCCTGGTCATTGAGAGTTCCTCTCTCCCTCTCTAAGACGCCTGGTCATTGAGAGTTCCTCTCTCCCTCTCTAAGACGCCTGGTTATTGAGAGTTCATCTCTCCCTCTCTAAGACACCTGGTTATTGAAAGTTCATCTCTCCCTTGCTAAGACACCTGATCATTGAGAGTTCCTCTCTCCCTCTCTAAGACGCCTGGTCATTGAGGGTTCCTCTCCCTCTCTAAGACGCCTGGTCATTGAGAGTTCCTCTCTCCCTCTCTAAGACGCCTGGTCATTGAGAGTTCCTCTTTAAGACGCCTGGTCATTGAGAGTTCCTCTCTAAGACACCTGGTAATTGAGAGTTCCTCTCTCCCTCTCTAAGACACCTGGTCATTGAGAGTTCCTCTCTCTCTCTCTAAGACGCCTGGTCATTGAGAGTTCATCTCTCCCTTGCTAAGACACCTGCTCATTGAGATTTTCTCTCTAAGACACCTGGTCATTGAGAGTTCCTCTCTCCCTCTCTAAGACACCTGGTAATTGAGAGTTCCTCTCTCTGTCTCTAAGACGCCTGGTCATTGAGAGTTCATCTCTCCCTCTCTAAGACGCCTGGTTATTGAAAGTTCATCTCTTCCTTGCTAAGACATCTGGTCATTGAGAGTTCCTCTCTCCCTCTCTAAGACGCCTGGTCATTGAGAGTTCCTCTCTCCCTTGCTAAGACGCCTGGTAATTGAGAGTTCCTCTCTCCCTCTCTAAGACGCTTGGTCATTGAGAGTTCATCTCTCCCTCTCTAAGAAACCTGGTTTTTGAGAGTTCATCTCTCCCTTGCTAAGACACCTGACCATTGAGAGTTCCTCTCACCCTCTCTAAGACGCCTGGTCATTGAGAGTTCCTCTCTCCCTTGCTAAGACGCCTGGTCATTGAGAGTTCCTCTCCCTCTCTAAGAAACCTGGTAATTGAGAGTTCCCCTCTCCCTCTCTAAGACGCCTGGTCATTGAGAGTTCATCTCTCCCTTGCTAAGACAGCTCGTTATTGAGAGTTCATCTCTCCCTTGCTAAGACACCTGGTCATTGAGAGTTCCTCTCTCCCTCTCTAAGACACCTGGTCATTGAGAGTTCCTCTCTCCCTCTCTAAGACGCCTGGTCATTGAGAGTTCCTCTCTCCCTCTCTAAGACGCCTGGTCATTGAGAGTTCCTCTCTAAGACGCCTGGTCATTGAGAGTTCCTCTCTAAGACACCTGGTAATTGAGAGTTCCTCTCTCTCTCTCTAAGTCGCCTGGTCATTGAGAGTTCCTCTCTCCCTCTCTAAGACGCCTGGTCATTGAGAGTTCATCTCTCCCTTGCTAAGACACCTGCTCATTGAGAGTTCCTCTCTAAGACACCTGGTCATTGAGAGTTCCTCTCTCCCTCTCTAAGACACCTGATAATTGAGAGTTCCTCTCTCCCTCTCTAAGACGCCTGGTCATTGAGAGTTCCTCTCTCCCTCTCTAAGACGCCTGGTTATTGAAAGTTCATCTCTCCCTTGCTAAGACACCTGGTCATTGAGAGTTCCTCTCTCCCTCTCTAAGACGCCTGGTCATTGAGAGTTCCTCTCCCTCTTTAAGACGCCTGGTCATTGAGAGTTCCTCTCTCCCTCTCTAACACGCCTGGTCATTGAGTGTTCATCTCTCCCTCTCTAAGACACCTGGTAATTGAGAGTTCCTCTTTCCCTCTCTAAGACGCCTGGTCATTGAGAGTTCCTCTCTTCCTCTCTAAGACACCTGGTAATTGAGAGTTCCTCTCTCCCTCTCTAAGTCGCCTGGTCATTGAGAGTTCCTCTTTAAGACGCCTGGTCATTGAGAGTTCCTCTCTAAGACACCTGGTAATTGAGAGTTCCTCTCTCCCTCTCTAAGACACCTGGTCATTGAGAGTTCCTCTCTCCCTCTCTAAGACGCCTGGTCATTGAGAGTTCATCTCTCCCTTGCTAAGACACCTGCTCATTGAGATTTTCTCTCTAAGACACCTGGTCATTGAGAGTTCCTCTCTCCCTCTCTAAGACACCTGGTAATTGAGAGTTCCTCTCTCTGTCTCTAAGACGCCTGGTCATTGAGAGTTCATCTCTCCCTCTCTAAGACGCCTGGTTATTGAAAGTTCATCTCTTCCTTGCTAAGACATCTGGTCATTGAGAGTTCCTCTCTCCCTCTCTAAGACGCCTGGTCATTGAGAGTTCCTCTCTCCCTTGCTAAGACGCCTGGTAATTGAGAGTTCCTCTCTCCCTCTCTAAGACGCTTGGTCATTGAGAGTTCATCTCTCCCTCTGTAAGAAACCTGGTTTTTGAGAGTTCATCTCTCCCTTGCTAAGACACCTGATCATTGAGAGTTCCTCTCACCCTCTCCAAGACGCCTGGTCATTGAGAGTTCCTCTCTCCCTTGCTAAGACGCCTGGTCATTGAGAGTTCCTCTCCCTCTCTAAGAAACCTGGTAATTGAGAGTTCCCCTCTCCCTCTCTAAGACGCCTGGTCATTGAGAGTTCATCTCTCCCTTGCTAAGACAGCTCGTTATTGAGAGTTCATCTCTCCCTTGCTAAGACACCTGGTCATTGAGAGTTCCTCTCTCCCTCTCTAAGACACCTGGTCATTGAGAGTTCCTCTCTCCCTCTCTAAGACGCCTGGTCATTGAGAGTTCCTCTCTCCCTCTCTAAGACGCCTGGTCATTGAGAGATCCTCTCTAAGACGCCTGGTCATTGAGAGTTCCTCTCTAAGACACCTGGTAATTGAGAGTTCCTCTCTCTCTCTCTAAGTCGCCTGGTCATTGAGAGTTCCTCTCTCCCTCTCTAAGACGCCTGGTCATTGAGAGTTCATCTCTCCCTTGCTAAGACACCTGCTCTTTGAGAGTTCCTCTCTAAGACACCTGGTCATTGAGAGTTCCTTCTCTCTCTCTAAGTCGCCTGGTCATTGAGAGTTCCTCTCCCTCTTTAAGACGCCTGGTCATTGAGAGTTCCTCTCTCCCTCTCTAACACGCCTGGTCATTGAGTGTTCATCTCTCCCTCTCTAAGACACCTGGTAATTGAGAGTTCCTCTTTCCCTCTCTAAGACGCCTGGTCATTGAGAGTTCCTCTCTCCCTCTCTAAGACACCTGGTAATTGAGAGTTCCTCTCTCCCTCTCTAAGTCGCCTGGTCATTGAGAGTTCATCTCTCCCTTGCTAAGACACCTTCTCATTGAGAGTTCATCTCTCCCTTGCTAAGACACCTGGTCATTGAGAGTTCCTCTCTCCCTCTCTAAGACACCTGGTAATTGAGAGTTCCTCTCTCCCTCTCTAAGACGCCTGGTCATTGAGAGTTCCTCTCTCCCTCTCTAAGACGCCTGGTTATTGAAAGTTCATCTCTCCCTTGCTAAGACACCTGGTCATTGAGAGTTCCTCTCTCCCTCTCTAAGACGCCTGGTCATTGAGAGTTCCTCTCCCTCTTTAAGACGCCTGGTCATTGAGAGTTCCTCTCTCCCTCTCTAACACGCCTGGTCATTGAGTGTTCATCTCTCCCTCTCTAAGACACCTGGTAATTGAGAGTTCCTCTCCCTCTCTAAGACACCTGGTAATTGAGAGTTCCTCTCTCCCTCTCTAAGACGCCTGGTCATTGAGAGTTCCTCTTTCCCTCTCTAAGACACCTGGTCATTGAGAGTTCCTCTCTCCCTCTCTAAGACGCCTGGTCATTGAGAGTTTATCTCTCCCTTGCTAAGACGCCTGCTCATTGAGAGTTCCTCTCTCCCTCTGTTAGACACCTGGTCTTGAGAGGAACCTATCAAACTCTCCTAAGAAGCATGATTACTTGGATTCCTTCTAATTCATCAGCATATCACCAAATCATTTGGAGAAACTTACATTTTATCTCAAACATCGTATACAAGAGGAAAATTTTGTAATGAAAGCTGATGGGAAAGACCAAACTCCCATGTACCATCTTTTAGCACTACACTCAACTAATTAACTCTATTACCTATGGAACCCGAAGATACGTTCACAAAAAAAAACTCTTCATTTTCTTCTATCCTTAGCCAACAGAATCCAGTTTCTACTTTGTATTCATATTTCTGCTAGATTCGTCTTAATATTGTCCTTCCATGTACACCTAGGTCTTCTTAATGGTCGTTTTATGATTGATATTGCAGTTAAGAATTTGAAAGCATTCCTACCTTTTTCCATCCTGGCTATGTGATCTGCCCATCTGTTTAGCTGTACACTAAAAAACAGAATCTTTACAATAGCCAAAATTTAAAAGTTAAGAAAATTAGAAATAAAAAATTATTACATTAAACATTTAAAATAAATATAATTTTAAAAATAAGAAGAAACCTTCCTTAATAAACCGTTCTAAAAATAATCTTTTCAATTACTTAGAAAGCTTAGCTTTAATCCAGATTGTTACTATGTAAAATACACTTCTTATTGTGGAGAAAGTAGATGTTCTGAAATTGTGTATTTCCGTTGCACTAGTTTCTAGTGCAGATTCAAATGGTGCAATGTGGTACTGTGCGTGTTTGTTGATGATGGAATATGGTGTTTATTATCCATGATTAAAACTTTGAACATGCAATAGTTTCTCACGTTTTCTCTTCTCTGTTGCAAATTAATAGCCTTCGCTTTCTTGTACTAATCATTACAAACTTTTCTTACATTTTTTATGGAACTTCTCTTAAATCTAATCATATGATTTAAGATAATAGTAATAATGATAATAATAATAATATTATTACTAAATGGCTTCAGATTTATAAGATCGAAAAATGAAATTATTTCTACGCATATCTAAAGATTTTTAATGTTTTTTTTTTTTTAATGCAATGGTGCTTTCAAGAGTATTGTATTCTAGTTAGAGTATTTTCTGTGTAAGTACTCAAGTACGAATGCCAGACAGACCAAATGGCACCAAAAGATTAATAGTTCTTTATTTTCACATTTCTTTCCTCTGGGAGGTCACTAAAAACTCACGCAAACAAGCAATATAATGCATGCATGGTTATGTTACTCTTTGAATTGAAGACTTCTTTTTTTTTAAAAAAAAAAAAAAGGAAGAAATGCTAGCAGTTCTTCTTTGGGTTTTGAATTATTGCCAGGGAATTGTTCATAGAATCATGGTTGTATTTTTTAAAATTCCTTTATTCCTTTTTTAGTGAATGTAGGGACATTTTCGTGTTTGTCGATTTTCCTAGTATCCTTCTTGACAATAACTCTATTAAAATACTATTGCTATTTTTTTAATGTAAAATGTGAATAGTCTGGTAAAAGAATGATAAATCTGTTCGTTTTTTCCTCTTTTAATATCTTCATAAATAATTACAAACATATATATTGCACTGGCGCAAATTCCGGGGGATGAGGGGACATGTCCCCTTCAATATTGGATCGGGGGTTTGACTGTTTCCCCCCCAGATAATCCGATTTGAAATGAGCTTTTCTTTGGGGGGTGGGGAGAAATGTAATGATTTGTATCCGATTGCCACAAAGGAAAATGAGATGAAATTGATGGCTCCCAGAATAAACCTCAAATCTGCCCGCCACCCAATGTTGAAGACAACTGTGTTCCCTTGATCCTCCATAGCATTGTTTTTCAACTTCATAAATATTTTAAACATCGCTTAAAAAAATTATGGTAACGGTCTTACCCGCCCCCCCAGTGTTGAAGACTGATTTCCCCCAATGGTCTATTGCCTTAGTCTTATTACTGTGCCGATAGGTTTGCCATTCCTTTCCACGTCTTCTTAACTTCGAACGATGGTAATACTAAAGAAAGTATTGTAGAGATGTAAAAGTAAAAATAAATAAATTATAGAATGTATATGAATAAGATATTTTGTGTTGTCTTGTGCAATACCGAGGTTACGAAGACAGCAAATATTATTAGCATGGGTTCCGAACCATGCCCGGGCATTAGATCTGGTGCAGATGGCGGGTACTAACACTCTAAATATAGGCTACTTCCTACTAGGCTACTTCCTACTACACTATCTCCAAGATAAAATCAAATTAGGAATTTCAAGTATTTATACGTTATGTAGCCCAAACTTTTATCGTAAAAATTGTTTTCTTATATCCGTCAATCTCGCCGTTCATTCTTCTTAGGAGAGGCTTAGAAATAATATTCTTTAACTTAGGAACTCCCAATTATAAACTTAATCTTATTCATCATTTCAAAGAAATCTTCACTACTTCCAAATGTATTTAGTTTACTGAAGAGTAATAATATTGAAAAAAAGAGTGATTTTCTTGAAATTTTCTCCTACGGTTTTCGCTTAAATTTCTTATATTTTTATCTCATTAAAAACTCTATAATATGATTAATCAGAAAATTCTGGGAAAGATAGTTACTGAAAGGTGATTTTATTTAGTTATTGAATAATACGATAAATTAATTAGTTTTACGAAGTTGGCATAATGAATTCGTATATTCTATAGATATTAAAAGTGTTCACTAATGTCAACCTTAAAAGTGTCTGGTTCACCTCTGATGCTTGGGGCCCCGGGTTCGATCCCAGTCCCCGCCAAGCTGAACTTTGTAGTGGACAAACACCATATGCGTGGGTTTCCTCGGGGTTCTCCCGTTTCCTCCCTTTTTCTTCATTCCACCATTTCATTCATTTCACATAATCACAGTCTCCCTTAGCCTAACCGGCATAAGTCTGGGACGTAAAACTCAAAGATTTAATTTATATTTCATTTCTGAAAAGTGTCTGAACACCATGAGAAAAACTAATGGTATTCGAAACTACCACATGGCGTTTTCTCTTAGTTTCAGACATTACCAGATATACAATGAAGACTGAATTTTGAAAAAAGCATGCTACAATGACACGTTACTCAATTGATATGTGCTATATACTCTCTTGTTGCTAAAATTATTCTAGAAGTGGGGATAATGACGTATTTCTTTTCTAGAAAAACGTATTTCTTTCACACAATAAATAGAAAATAAATGGTTAACATACGAAACTCTTAATATTTCATCTTTAAGAAAAGGAAGAAAGACATGGTACTTCAGTGGTTGAGTACTTACCTCTGGTGCGTAGGGTTCCTGGTTCAATCCGTGGCCACGTATGCTTATGATGGACGACATTATGTCGATGGATTTTCTCGGTGTACTCCCGTTTCTTTCCATTTTCTCGTTCCATCAAATCTTCCATCATCATTCATTTGCTTTAATCATCGTATGACTTAACCTAAAG
Source organism: Thermobia domestica (assembly GCF_964235325.1). NCBI lineage: Eukaryota > Metazoa > Arthropoda > Insecta > Zygentoma > Lepismatidae > Thermobia > Thermobia domestica. The sequence goes on from NC_137464.1 coordinate 52,225,282, forward strand.
CCCGTAATCGTGTGATGTTAAACTAAAATATTTCATTTCATTTCATGCTCGAGGAAAATAAAGTGAATTTTGTTGTACTCTGCCAAGTAGCATTGTTGTGAGAACAACGTCTCTTAGTTTCTGCTGGTTTGTTACACCTATCTGCAAATTTCGAAATCTCTGACATGAAGGAACATGGGATCGGTATTATGTTTTGTTTTAAGCAGTGGCATAAACTAGGAGGGGGGCGGTGCTTGTATCCCGGGCGCCGGATTGAGAGGGCGCAAAATTGGACAAATATTTGGGAAGGAGCGTTTTCATTTGGTTGGTCAGGGGGGCACTAAGGCAAGTTCTTGCCCCGGGCAACATACGTCGCTGGTTTAAACTGGCAAAAACTACAGCTGAAACTCACCGGATGCTGAAGAAGGCTTTTCCTCAGTAATCTTTAAGCCAGGAAATATCATTTTATAGATTTTAGCGTTTCAAAGATAACCCAAGAGTCAATACAAACATTCAGGTCCTCCGGTCTCATTCATGATTCCCGAAAGGATCGTGGAAGTACATGAATTGTATTCTTTAGAACAGAAGACAATAATAAGTGAAGTATGTATTAAAGTTATATTGCCATACAGTACATGCAAATGCATTCAAGCAGATGAACTGCATATGAGACTAATTGCAAGGAAATTCTTAATAATGACAATTAACGAAATCAGCTGGCTCAATTAAAAGAAATGAACAATGTCCTCCACCCATTCTACTTGCCCGATCTTGCTCCTTGCAATTTGTGCATAAACTAAAGTAAAATTCTACTTAAAAGAATGGCATTTTAACTTCATCGAAGAGGTCCAAGCGAAATCACAACGTTCTACAGACAGTTGATTTACAACAGTGCATGAATGGGAAAACCGCTGGAATCATTGCATACATGCTTAAGGTAACTTCCTTAGAAATATAGGATTTAAGATAAGAATTGGGATTTACAGAGAAATTATCGGAAGTTCTCGGTAGCACTTCATATCCAACATAAAAGAAATAGGATCGATTATCTTTTGTTATAAACCAAAGTAATGTATGGTGTATTTTGTATTTTAAAATTCGAGTTGTCAGATGAGTGAGGTAAAAAAAAAAAAAAAAAAAATACGAGCTTATATGAGTCAAAAGATCTGAGAACATATAAGATTCACTGGAAAGAAAGAAAAGACGACGACGAAGGAACTGGAGGGAAAGAATTCGAACAATTTTTACCTCCCGAGATTTATATCCTTCCTACGTGTTCTCCCAGAAGGTTCAGCTCCAGCAAGAAACATTCGCGTCACTGGATTTTCGTTCTCTCTTACTCTGACAACGGACATACTCACTAAATTCTTTTCGTCTACTTGTTCCTTTTCTCTTTCTTCATCTTGCTACTACTATCCGTTTTCCTCTATTGCTTTTGCTCCGAATACGTGTCTGTAGCCGTATGATTTTGCTTGTATTAGTGTAATCTCCTTCCATCCGTCTTGCATTACTCAAACCATTTTTCAATTGGAAATCTCCCAGAAACTAAAACAAATTGGGCAGGTAATTGAAAATTATATATTTTTTCCTTTCTTCCTTTCTTTCTTTATCGTCCTACAGGGTGAGCCATGAAAACCAATATTTTTGCGGAGTAATGAATGCCCATACGCATATTAGATTTCTTTTGATATCGATTACTATTTCAGCATTAAGGCTTACCATGGTATCAGAATCACATGTTCTCTGGCTATGCAACGAACTGGAATCTTACGAGAATCCCTTCATGACTAGACTATATGGTTAGTTTTCTATACGGAAGAGCTGGGTTTGATTCCTACTAGAAGTTTATGTGGTTCGGATTCCATATTGAGCTGCAGGCCCACGTCTCATATGTCTTCGGTACTGAAATGGACACTCAACTCTAATTCAAGCATCCTGTAGAATTTCCCGATCAAACGCCAAAATTGCAAAACGTTTAGTCACAAGTGATGTCTATCTATCCATTATTAAAGATATGCTGGAAGCGAGAGTTTCTGCTAGTTTATTTTAGAGTTTAATTTCCCTTTCCGATACTGGAATATATAAGACGAAATCAACCGCTTAGTATGGGATCTGAACCACATTAGCTCCTACCATGAAATAAAACCTAATTCACTCGAATTACCCACACGTATTATAAGCCACATGTTTTCACTATAGACACGTTTTTTTTTTTTTTTTTTTTTTTTTTTTTTACGATTACAAACAATGGCAGACGATAGGAGGAAATTATACTTTAAGGAAGAAACGAAGAGGGCCGAAAAGACACGAAGAAATAAGACGAACCCTCCACAGGTTCTCCCTCCAAAAGAACGAGTGTAAAAGCTGACGACGGGACTAAGCAGTTATCAGTGCCAATGCTGGTCATTCACCTACAAAACCTATTCTCGAGGCCGTCATGGCTACGGAGATATCCTTCAACACCTATTCCCAGGGCCCTATTCCCGAACTACGGAGTATAATCCTTTGAATACGTGCTCCAGGGGCTGGTATGAGCTACGGAGTATAACCTATCCCTTTTGAGGCCACTGTGGGTAAATATAAACACCCGAAGGCAATATTGTATGGCGAAGGGGAATGTTTACAACCTACACTGAGTGTTTTAGAGTGATCAAAGATTAGAGAAAAATTCCTAAAATGTTTGTATAATAGTTTATATAAGACATTTTTATAATAAAAGACTAAAGGGTTAAATTCCCGTCTACATTATTTTGACTCTACCTACAGAACATTGCAATATAGTCGCGAGTGAGCTTGGAGGCAAGAATTGTTTTGATTTGCAAGGTCGAGCCTCAAGAATTCAGAATTCGAATTTTCACCAATCTGAAGCTTACTCAATGTAAGTGTGAGTTCTCTCCAGTGAGCTCTAGAGGTCGAGTCAGTAAAGGGTTCTGTGACTTTCGTGATCTCTCAGTCTATCAATCAATGGTTGTCTCTTCTTCAGTATTGGTTTCTTAGGTTGATTTGGAGTAGAATATCCCTCTAGTATCGTTGATTAGGAGACGTGGTCCTACAATTTAACATGGATCCGATCTATATGGTTTCCAATCGGGAATCGAAACCACGTTTCCCAGTCCAAAGGTGCATATCGTAAGCGTATAGCCGCGAGAGAGTTTCGTGAAAGAAGGATTTCTACAAAAGACTATTCAACAATAGCATCCGTATATTATATTTTTCTGGGGGTCTCTTTTGAGGCATGCAATGGTATTTCAACAATAGAATAGTAAAAGTTGCTATACTTGCATTATACAACTTCTGATCAGTTTGAGTTTTCGTAATCCACTCTCTATTACGTGCTAGCACTAATTCATTGTTCCTTTTAGCATATAGATTTACCGAGGATTTTTTTGGTTTCGTTTTATAAATATGGTCCAAGGCAATGGAAGACGATGATGATGATAATGGACAAAATATTAGAATGAAAAAAGTGGGAGCGAAGGGGAGAACCCCAAGAAAATCCACGTATACGGTGTTTATCCACCAAAAAGCCCACTTGGCAAAGCTGAGATCAATCGGGGACAATGCACCAGAGATGAACGTCTCACTACTGAGTCATTGCTTCCTTCTTAAGGATTATAATATATTGTATATTTATGTATCTTTATGCATAGTACAATTTTTTTTTATGTTTTGAAACTGTAGTGGATAAAACATCTTAGGTATTTTTGAGTAAACATTATTAAGAGTTTTCAGTTAACTCAACCAGGATATATTTTAACTTTCGGGTAATCATGAAAAAGAAGAGAACTTTGAAAAAGAGAAAGTTTAATTTGAACGTTAGTCTCACCTTTCATTATACTGTATATACCTAGGTACATACCGCAAATATAATGACGAACGTGATTCGAAAATTAGTGATAGCAGGAAGAGTAGTGGTAGCAAAAGTGTTAGAATACAGAAATCTATGTTGATTATAGAAGCTAATTGAGAGAAAACACGACAAGTGACCATGTTTATGATATATTCATTATTATTGACAGTAAAATCTAAAATGTGAATAAAAAAGTAAAGGTAAAAATAAGGGTGTTGAAACCAGTCTTTCAATAGGGCAAAGAAATGAGTTATTCAACAAGTTTTGCTACGAAAGACTAAACAAATGTTCCGTAGCAAGTATAAATGATGTTGAGTTGAGTTTAGCGTCTCTTTCAACAACAAGGCTATGTGAGACGTGGACCTACTGATTAACGTGGAATCCGAACCTCATGAGCTGCCGTCGGGAATTGAAACCAGATCTTCCAAGCAAAAGACGCATACGCCAAATGCTTAACCATGAAGTGCCTCTGTAGCGAGTATAGTTTTATACCTATCAAAAATATATGTATTTCTCCCAGACGATGAAAATAATTGCCGTTCGAAATTTAAGTGCAAATAGAGTAATAGAATTAACTAGAAAAAGGAAAAAGTAATGAGAAAGTATTGGAAACAGTAGGGAAAAATAACAAGATATGCATATAGTTAATTTGTATATCTTTAGTCGGCTGACGACAACGATTTCTTCGTAAACAATAATATAGGACGACAATATGTGATAGAAGAATTTAATTTTAAAATTAATACTAAAATTTGAATATGATGTTCATCTAGTTCGGAATTAAAATTAAAAATATAGAAATAAAAGAAGTGAATATCTATCTGAATACCTATATGAGACAGATGCTATCCATGATTAGGAACACTAATGAAAAAATAAGCAGACAATTCAGTTAGTCTAGGATAAATTCGAATAGAACAGCATCACACGAAAATTAAAGTACGAATTTGTCTAAAGCAATTTTCAATTTTCAACGAATATTCTGCTTATATTGTCACTTGAATCGGAGACATGAATGTACATATACAGGGTTTTCAAAACAACGCCGACAACGTTTGGGAGATGATTCCTGACACCAAGATAAGACAAAATTACAAACCAACCTGAGTGCATAAATGCTTCCTTTTGAAGTTATAGCCTGCCGACAATATGGAAAAATGAACTTTTAAGGTCCATAACTCCAAAACTATGGGACCACCGTAGTCGGGTCAAGACTTCACTTAAAAACTAATTCGTACGCTATCCAAAAATAGATGTTTCAAAATCCTGCGGCACTCAAGCATTAATTTTTATGGAAGAAGTTTGGCTACGGTCATATGATTTGAAATGCCATCAACTACCTCTATAAAAGAAACTATTGTGGAAGTGCAACAGGATTCTGAAACTTGGATATTTGGATAGGGCAATGTTCCTAAGTGACGTGTTGACCCGATTGCGGTAGGTCCCACGGTTTTGGAGCTATGAACCTTTAAAGTTCATTTTGTCATGTTTTCGACAGTCTATGACTCCGAAAGGAAGCATTTGTGCACCCAGGTTGGTCTATACTTTTGTCTTATCTTGGTGTCAGGAATCACCTTCCAAACGTTGTCGGTGTTGTTTTGAAACGGCCTGTATATAAACAATAATATATAAAATTACATAAACTGACTCACTGACTTAAAATAAAGGGTTCTTCCGGTTGATGTGGAAAGTTGAAATTTGGCGTGGTTGTAATTTTTCGGGACTAATCCACAGAAAAATTACCAAAAGTGAATATTTATAAATTTTAAGGGCTCTAAAGGGGGGATGAAGAAATTTCCCACGTTATTTAAATTGCCATTTCTTTTGGACTTATAAGCTCGTGTCTTAGATACTTGGAATTGAAATAAAACCTGAAAATCAGTACGATTGTACGTATATTTTTGTCAGCGTTATCCAAATAAATCATCAAAAATAACAATTTCCAACTTTATATGGGTTTCATGGGGAATTGAAAATTCTTTCCCATGTTATTTATGCGACATCTACATCCCAAAATTTTAGGCAATTCCGGTAGGATTAGAATGATGAATTTTGGCATGATTGTGCCTTCCGGTACTAACCTACAGGAAAATTGCCCAAAAGTGAAAATTCTTAGTTTTTAAGGGGTCTAAAGGGGGATGAAACTGGAATACAAAATCTTATCTTTTAGGTAGTTGAAACAGGAAAGGAAACTTGAAATTCGGTAGAATTGTAAATTTAAAAGAAGTGCAAGGCCGCAAGCCGACCAAACACGGGGTTTGTAGGCAAAGCTCCCAGCTGGCCGAATTCAGGAAATATTAAGAGCAAATGCCCGAAATTCATTCTTGATGCAAAGGGTGATACATAAAAAATGCGAAGCCGTAGGTCGAGCAAACACGGGGGTCTGAGGACGGAGCTCCCAGCTACCCAAAGGCTTGTATATGTATAAAGCCTCATACGGTGACAAGAGTTCCGGATATATTCCTGAAATCAAATGTTTCGAAGTGGTACTTGGGAAGACAAATTGTAAGAAGAAACGATGATCGGTGAACCAAAGGAACAATCCTTAACTGGATAACAAGTGATAAGAAACGGTCTTTTAAATATTTTCATATAAAACTACAAGAAATCATTTGGCACTGCGAAGTGACGTGGAAGTGAATTGGCTCATTGTGAAGAAGTTTGAAAGAGAGTAGAGGATTGATGATTGGTGTTGATATATGTAAAAAAAAATCTTTATAATATTGATAACTATAAAAAATACCAAATTTGCATTAAAAATTTGCAATTTAAAAGAGCTAAATTAAGTTTATTTTTTTAAATAGTTATACGACCAATCTTACTAGCAGAGCGATTGCTGCTTAAAAGTGTGGGATTCGATTTATGATAACTATCAACTCGTAAAGAAAATTAAAACTAATTAATCTAAGAAAGATAATTGAAAGTGGGTAATGAAGAATAACATTAAATTTTCTGCTGCTTCTATATATTCTTATTAACTTAAGGAAGGAGAATTAGATTATAGGTCTATATCATCTTCGAATATAAATAATGCAAATACTATACCTGTTTCCATCCGTAGATTTTTTGGGGCGGTCAATGTTTTTTCCCACTCCCTCTAGCAAACTTGAATTTATATAAGCAAATTACGCCTTTAGCGTTAAGAAGAGATGCGTTCCTTTGGAGCACAATTGCCTCTTGATATAATTAACATAGATTCCAAAACTCACTTCTCTTCTCTCCGTCTGTAAAGCTAGCCTTTTCTCTGCTATTACCAAACCGTCTTCATTCATAACAGCTGTTGGGGCCTTCTTCGCTGAGAAAACGATGCTTTTTTAATTAATTACGGAAGTAGTTTTTAAAGAATTAAAAAAAGAAAGAAAGAAGAGATGAAAAGAAAATGAAACTCAAAAAGTACTACTGGAAAAGAAAGAGAAAGAGAGAGAGAGAAAAAAAATGAAAGCCATCTTGTTTAAATATTTCTTTTTTTTGTTTTGAAACTTTAATAAACGCAACTCAATTTTGTTATTGAGAACAAGAAGGCAAGTTGTTCAACGAGTGTAAGTATAAAATAAGAAAAATAAACAAAAGATTTATCTTGCAACAAAATGTATGAAGTTTATTGCTCAACCATCTGTTGTTAATGAATATTAAAGCCAAAATAAGTTGTTTAAGTAATTTATATTTGGATTGAGGCTAATACCGTTATTGGGTAAGTTGTGTGGTCCAGCTAGTCGATTGTCTGTTGTTTTTATTTTTTTAAATATCTCTTTTAGAAAATCGATGAACCTATACGAGGAGACAACGGTGCATACATTGTAATGTCTCCCATAATAAACTATAATGCCACAAACTTCGAAGTACAACCTTGGTAGTAAAGTTTGACCACTCAGCTCTCAAAAATTGAAAATGAAATCTTTGAGTTTAACATCCCACGATTATACCCGTTAAGCGAATGGAGACGGATGATTAAGGCAAGCGAATGATGATGGAAGAATTGGTGGAATGAGAATGCGGGAGAAACTGAAGTACCCCGAAAAAATCCATAGACATGATCTTGTTCAACGCAAACTTACTTGGACGGGGATCAAACCAGGGACATCACACACTAGAGGCAAGTGCTCCACTACTTTTTCCTAAGTTGACTGATTTACCGAACGTTCCTCAGTAACTTGATTACCTAATTGCTACGTTTTTACTGTATTTTACTCGTTTCTTCTTGTAACCTATAACGTCAGGGACAAACATCAAGGACAGTTAAAATTCCAAAGGCTTTCCTACCGGGCATCGAACCCGGATCCATATACACCAAAGGCGCACGCGCTGCCATTAGACCAGCCAGGAGGGCAATCAGTGAACCAACGTGCCGCTCCAGCTCTCATTAAAAAAAAGTCAAACCTTATATCTGACTTTAATAGTTTGTCTTGAATTAGTGGTGGGTCTGGAGGAAAGTACCATTGGTAAAAATTTACATTTTACTATTACGAGCTAAGCGAAGAAAGTTTCATACAGCTTCTGCAAGCTGTATACAAGGGTCATTACATTAGGTGGGCTTTCTTTTCTGATGTGGCGATACTATTTTTTTTCTGATGTGACTTCCCTCTAAGACCGTCACTCGGTGGAATTAACAAGCTATTTGAATTTGACTTGCTCGTTATATACAGTTAAAATTATGCTGCTTTTCAAAGAGAGAGACGGGTGACTAGTTTATTTTAACAAGACTCAACGTATGTTTAACATTTACAGCAGATGGCCGAATGAGACAAGAAACTACTCGAAAACTACTCAAAAACAAGAGATAGTTTAATTCTGCCAAAGCTTGAAACATCTGAAATGGTTTAAAAACTTACTGTAATGTTAATTTAAAAATTGTGGTGACAATTTATCATTATTCAATGAGTCAACATGCTAATGTAACATGAGTTTGTATGCTCTGTCCGCTTGTAACATTTAATTGTCAGTTAGTTTGTAAAAGTCAACATGTTATCGACTAGCCTTGCCGCACATGCATTCAACTCAAGTAATTTATGGATTTACACAAACAACAACTGAAAGAAATCAGAGAAGATCTATATATCATGGGAAATGGTTAAGGTGTTCAGCAGGAGATCCAGTATGGCTTTCGCCTTGGAGCTCATGTGATGCGGATCCCACGTTAACCTATATATTACATTTCAAAGAGCCTCAGTGTTAATAGCGGCAGCTGATGTTACATTGTAAATGAATTAAAGAAAACGAAGCATGAGATTGAACTACCTACATTTTACTCTAGACATTGTGTTCTAATCTTCTTCAATGTTCTTCTTAATAAAGTCTAACAGAAATAAAATTGTTAATATTACGTAGCCCTATGGACTAATAATTGTTTCACTGAGTAAGTATGCGGAAGGAAACAAGACAATCCGGAGAAAGTCCATTGGCAAGATGTTATCCACTACAAATTCACATGGACCGACCACTTGCAACGGAAGTGAGTATTCTGCCATTACACTTTAAACGAATACGAACACAGAAACATTCCAGGACATTTAAAAGTGTCGATCATTATCTTATTCTCTTCATGACTACTACACGAATACAGAAACATTCGAGCACACTTAAAAGTGTAAATCATTATCTTATTCTTTTCATGACTACTAGACTCTACACGAATACAGAAACATTCAAGGATTCTTCAAAGCGCCGATCTTTATCTTATTATTTTTATGACTACTAAACTTTAGACTAACATTAACACAGAAACGCTCAAGGACAGTTAAAAACACCGATCATTATCATGTTCTTTTCATGACTACTAGACACTATGTGAACACGAACACAAATATTCGAGGATATTTAAAAGTGCCGATCATTGTCTTATTCTTTTCATGACTACTAGAATCTACACGAATACAGAAACATTCGAGGATTCTTCAAAGCGCCGATCTTTAACTTATTATTTTTATGACTACTAAACTTTAGACTAACATTAACACAGAAACACTCGAGAACAGTTAAAAACGCCGATCATTAAAATGTTCTTTTCATGACTACTAGACTCTACACGAATACAGAAACATTCGAGGATTCTTCAAGGCGCCGATCTTTAACTTATTATTTTTATGACTACTAAACTTTAGACTAACATTAACACAGAAACACTCGAGAACAGTTAAAAACGCCGATCATTAAAATGTTCTTTTCATGACTACTAGACACTATGTGAACACGAACACAGAAAAATTAGAGGATATTTAAAAATGCCGATCATTGTCTTATTCTTTTCATGACTACTAGACTCCACACGAATACAGAAACATTCGAGGATTCTTCAAAGCGCCGATCTTTATCTTATTATTTTTATGACTACTAAACTTTAGACTAACATTAACACAGAAACACACGAGAACAGTTGAAAAGGCCGATCATTATCATGTTCTTTTCATGACTACTAGACACTATGTGAACACGAACACAGAAATATTCGAGGATACTTAAAAGTGTCGATCATTATCTTATTCTTTTCATGACTACTAGACTCTACACAAACAAAAACACAGAAACATTCGAGGATACTTAATAGCTTATATCATTATCTTATTCTTTTCATGACTACTAAGCTCTACACGAACACAAACATTCGAGAACACTTAAAAGAGTCGATCATAATTTTGTTCTTTTCATGACTACTAGACTCTACACGAGCATAGAAATATTCGAAGACATTTAAAAGCGCCGATCAATATATTATTATTTTCATGATTACTAGACTACACGAACACAAACACAGAAGCATTTCAGGATACTTAAAAGCGCCAATGCTCTTCAGAGAGACTTGAAGCCTGGATTGATTGCGATTTGCGATTCGAAGCCGAAAACCCAATATCACACAGCTATTGCCACTGGCAACACTGAGTCACCGCGCTCCTATTAGAGTCAAATTAATAAAAATGGCTTTGAATAATACTACAATGTAGTTTTAGGGCAACAGAATATTTGACAGTTAATTTTGAACTATTGTTTAATTTATTAATTTTACTTAACGAAATCAATACAATTATTACTGTAATGCATGCGTTAATTTTTTTGAATTCCATTGTTTGTTTTTTCTGGTTTCTGAGTTGGAAATAATTAAAGCTATGTGAATGAACCATAATTGTATTCAACCCTTTTTCCTTTTGCACCATACAATTACTAGCAGTATGTTGGCAATTGTGCTTGCTGTTAAGTACACCATAACAGCAAGTTCCATGGAAGATAAAATCCATAGAGACGTAATTGACATCGGTGGTATTACTGACACATTCCAACTTTGTGGGCCAAAACTCAGACAAACTACACATTGCACTGCCCCTTTATTTGAGAGCATTCCAGCTGATGTTATATTGTAAAAGAAGAGATGAGGTAAAAAAAAAAATGAAAGAAAAAATCACAACAAAGTTTTTGCATACAAAAATCAAGGAAAAAAGAAAACAACAAGAGTATATTGCATGGAAGTTTAGCAGTAGAAACCATTAAACTTTGTACTAAGTTCCGTCCGTGCACGCTAACATGGTTAAGCATTCTATCTGATGGTGTAGCAGTTTTATATACGAATATTAAAACAGGGAGTTCTTGTAGAGCGTGCATTGCACACGAAACAGTCTCATTCATGTATGTGATGTGAACGAAACAGAGATTTTTTAAAAATGTTTTCATTAAATCCAGGTAAATTTAATTTAATTTAATGTAAAGTTTTTCTTATACATACACATACACGCATATATATATATATATATATATATATATATATATATATATATATATATATATATATATATATATATAATCTTTACTGTGAGCTAAAAGTTGTATACTTGTATTATACCTTCTAGGTTTGTTCAAGGTAAAATAATCTTTCCGAGAGATACGGTAAAAGAATAAATTACACTTTACAAGTTTTGGTTTGGTTCACCGAGTTACCAGATAACGTAGGATTAGCAATTATTCATAAGAACTTTAGCTTTTAAAGTACAGAAGTTTGATTACTCTTTTGAGTCCAATGTTATGCGAAAATTTAGAAGTTTCTAATTCTTTGTAGTTCCCTATAATTTTTCTCAACATTAGAAATCCCAATATGTGAGTAACTACTCAAAACTGGAACAGAGTTTTGGCTATTAAGTGTATATATTGGTGGCTTCTTTTTCCTTTCTTTTCTGAACCATTTCCAAAACAAGGTTAGGTCAGGACAAGATAGAAAAAAAAGCTTGATTTTATTACCGGCTGGTACTTACAAAGTAATTTGGACCAAACTGGTAATATCTTTGTGTAATTTGAAGTCTGGCCGTCTCAGAAGGCGCAACAAAACCTAGTTGATAGTGTTCCCAAGATATTGTTTATCACCACAAAATTTCATTTTGTCTTGGAAAAGCTTACTATAAAATAAAGCCAACGTTTTTGAGGTATTATTTATTATTTCACAATCAGATTGCTCTTGTTTGAAAGTACGTTGAAACATAGAAGTAAATTTTTTAAGGCGCTATTTATTACTGCTTGATATGGTCGTCTATTCTACAAAATACAATACAAATAAAATAGAAAATAGATAAACGAACACTAATGACTGAGATACTTCTAATAATTGAAGAACTAGTAAGTATGTTTAAGATAATATTTACTCCTAAACAAGAATTAAGCCGGTTACACCATAAGTATCATTAGTCTGTTGTCATAGTACGTGTAAGCTGCTTGATTGCTTAGTTACAGTTACTGACTTAAAAATTTTCCATAGAAAAATTTCTAAATTGTTATTTTCTGTCATTTCTGATGCTGGACACGTGAAAATTAGCACCTTTAAAAAGAAGTAAACTGTTTTAAATATTGTAATATAATTATCGTAGTTCAATTTCAGATTCATTTATCTTCCCACAACATCTGGAATGTGCTCTAGATCTGTTGTGAATACATACGCGTATGTTCGTTTGTCGAAAAATTCACCATAGAGAATAACTAAATTGTTTTTGTGTCACAGTAGTCTTCTTTTTTCCCTAACTCTGTCCGTGCAAAATGTCGGTGATCTGCAAATGTGACCAAACTTGTTATTTGTTCATAAATATTAAAACAAATCCACGCAAATCCACCTTCATGCAGGTGTCTGTGTCATCTCGGCAGGGATATTTCTACACAAATGCCTGTCAACGCTGTGTAACATAGATGGACATGTGTAATGGAGCGGCCCGAACATGCGAATCAAGCGGGATAGGATGAGATATTTTGGTGTATATGTTTGTAGGGGGAGGAGAGGTCATCGTGTCACGTATGGTTCCCCGATAAAATTCTCTAGCTGCACAAATGAAGGATCAAATTCGGTTTCGGATTTCTCGTGTTTTGCTGTTACGTGACATTTGACTGTGATCGCAGTGGTTTTACCTATATATTCTTTGTCGTCAGAAACGACAAATGACGTTTGCACCTATCATGTAAATATGTATGTATGTATAACGCTTTATATGTGAAGGATTTACTGCATATATTACACTGATTTGAGTCTTATTTCTCCATTGACATCGGTAGATATTTGTATTGGAAATGCTAAGGAGACAAGCGCACAATTTAAAAATAAATTACAGTATTTTAAAAAGAAAAGTGAAACCGACGACCAATACCATGCATTGTTTATTTTTTTTTCGTTTGTCTTTAATTTGTGTGTTTTAAGATTCTTCGAAATTAAATTGTTTCTTGATAAAGTAATTGCGTATTTGTATATCTTTTGAGCAGAAGATCAACTTCGGATAAATGTCTAATGCGCGTGCTTTCTTACACCTAGTCCCGAGTTCGAATTCTAGTCAGTGTATTTATGTCGGGTATAAACCATAGTAGCGGTTCGGATTCTACTTTTGACAGTGTATTTCGTATCTTATAGCTTCGCTGACGAAACGTTACGCAAAGCTTCTATAAACAAGATGTTCAAACTTGTTTACTTGTTAAGAATTTAACATTTCTTTTATTTAAAATAATATTTGAGACGAAAGCCAACATATGTTCCTGGAGTTCAAATCATATTTACTTCTATTCGAAAAGAACCTTTTTTTAAATTCAGACGTAAAAACAGAATAATTTATTCACGTGATGAGGGATTTTGTGGTACCTTTTCTTTTCCAACGTTGAGAATTGGAAACTTAACTCAAATCAACCAACTACAAAGAAAACGATAGTATTTTTCTGACATGTTATTAATACATTTCACACTATAAAACATTGTTATTGAGCTTTGAGTGCTAACTCCTGTTTCGAAGATCCCCTGATCTCATGACAAATTACGTAAGCTTGTGGTCACCGACATTGTATATGTGGGTTTTCTCATTGTTATCTAGTTTGCTTCCATTACCGTGATTTCATCTATCTAAATAGTACATTATACTGGAATTTGATTTGTTTTTACTTTAGCGTCCTTTCCAGCTTCGGAGGCTATGTAAGACGTGGACCTACAGGTTAACGTGGGATCCGAACCACATGAGTTCCCATCAGGAATTGAACCGTGGTCTCCCAAGCCAAAGCCACGTATGCTAACTCCTTAACCACGAGCGAGCTCGTGACATGCGGGAAGTATGTGAAACTGTCAGGACTTTGGACCAATTATTTTCATGTTTTGCCGTGAGAAAAGATGTTCCCATTTTAAGAATCAAAATTTTATACTTTAAACCATGTACAGTCAAATTAGTTTTCCTTGGGCGAAATCTCAGTTTCATTCCCGTTGGTTCTATACAGAGTTGTCTACAAAACAAGCGCTGTCTTACCTCCAAAATGTGTCGTGAAAATGATGTGTCGTTTCTGAATGTATGTTTGTTTCTATTGGAAGATTGTGATATTGTAAATTTGGTTAAGAAAACTCTGGCTCGTCTCTTCTCATCTTCTCGTGAGTAAGCCTATTGGAAGATACTTTCGTTATTCAATAATCACCATTGTACAAACAATTGAAGTTTTACTTATATTGAGTGTTGTCAAAGTCCTGGAGTAATGGCGAAGTAAAATAATATTCTGACCATACATCATCCATGTAACAAACCATTATCATCCACGCCTAATCGTAGGTTGTATAGACATTTTGGAAGAGATAAAAATAAATAAAATAAAAATCTAGTAAAGAACAGCTGAAGTGGTAAAGTCGTTCTTAGTTTTCGCAAAATTCCCCGTAACTATTTACAAAGTAGCAGTGTCACGTGTACACCTTGTCAAGGAGCTTGGTTATGCAACAAATATGACGCTTTCTACAATGTGTGGTTGTGTACTTTATGAGGTCCATCTCTCTGTCTATATCACTTGACCCTCTATGTCTTGGCGGAAATTGATAGTGATCCATCAACCAGTTCATGAAGTTTCTTTCTTTTTTTTTTTTTTTTTTTTGCTTTCTAAACGGACATGTAGAGTAATTATGTAAAGGAATTTTGGTAAAACAAGAACTTCGTAAAGGTTATTGTTTTAACAAGTATAAAATAATATATCATACAGTCGATTAAAAACTTATATGATTTTTGAACAGTTAATTATCATCGTCTACAGGGCCTGATCCAGGATTGTCTGAGGGGTGCACCAATAACTACCAAAATAACCAATCACACTGAAACTCTTTAAAGTGACATGTTACAATAGTCTTTATCCTTAACAACACTGATACATAGAACAGAGGAAAGCATTTTAAAGAGGGTCACAAGTGTTATGCAGGAAAAGAAGTTCTTCTCTCCTCCTAGCTTCTGTTTTCTTCCCTACTTGACAAATGCTATATTGTTTTGCTTGGTGAATCCTTTTCCTTCAACCTTTTTAAAATCGGCTTAAACTATTGCTTTTGCAAAGCTATGCTTTCTTTTGAGCCTCAAAGGGAAATATGATGGTAAAAAGTTTCGCAAAGGGTGGCTATTTTCATTGCTAGCATCACATTTTAGATAGTGTATATTCACAACAAAGAGGGAGCACATGCATTTTTGCACCGCCTAAATCCGGCCCTGATCGTCTACCTATTCCGTCATGTACTGGGAAATTAAGAGGAAAATTCTTTCAGTTTAACGTCCCAGGATTATGCCCTTAGGCCAAAGAAGACTAGGGATGCGCACGAGTCGAGACATGTCTCGAATCTCGACTCGACTCGACTCGAATTCGAGTCGAGATTCGAGTCGAGGCACACTTTATAAAATTCGAGACGAGTCGAGACAAACGTGTTTCTCGACTCGAATTTTCGAGTCGAGACACGAGTCGAGTCGAGACAGCTCATAAAAATCTCGACTCGACTCGAATGTCTCGAAAATTTTTCTAAAACTTTTAATATTATTATGAAGAAATTATTCACTCAGGAACAGCCTTGAAACCAATTCCAGCATTTATTACTTTAGAAAGGTACAGAACACATAAATTTAATAGTTAATCTTCCGAGATCAAGATCTAATTTTCAGCTCAATTCAGTTAATTAAAACTAGTAATTAATGTCGTGATATTTGATTGTACTTCAAATATAATAATAACAATAATAACAATAATAATAATAATAATAATAATAATAATAATAATAATGAAAATAATAATGATAATAATAATAATAATAATAATAATAATAATAATAATTGATTATCTAGTTTGTATAAAACTATTATCCGTAGCCTATATCTAGTCTGTATAAGAACATTGCAATAAAGTGAACATCATAAATTCTCTGAATGAGCAATTGGTAGTCTATAGTAATTTAGCATAGTTATAACTATTGTGTTTTTATTTCCATGAACGATATAGGGCTACATAACTTCTGGACAGGGCCAGATTTAAGGTGGTGCAAAGGTGCACGCTACCCCCCTTTGTTGTAAATATACCTGTCTAAAATGAGAAGCTAGCAGTGAAAATACCACGACATTGGTGTGTCGTGAATGGGCCACTGATGTACCGCGAGGATATCAAAACAAAATTATTAATTCTATAGCTATCAAATTGCAAAACGTAGGGGAAAATGTATATTTGTATTGCACATTACTATGAACCTCTACTATGAATCTACAATTTTAAGTTTCATGCCGTGTTACTTTTCTGTACATTTCTAATGTTGAAAAAAGTATTTTTTATTGTTATGACCATTATTGCTTCTTTATCGTTACAGACTATTCCGTAACTTGAAAATTTAAAATATCATTCAATCCTTTCGATAAATTATTTACATTTGTGTTTTAAAAGTAAAATAGATTTATTTGTTCGTTCGTTATTTAATGATCTTCATAAAGGTTGGATACAGTTTTCGAAAGAGTAAGCGTATTTTTAATAATTTGAGTCCAACATTTCATTGCAGTTGTTTTCTCCTTTTAAATTAGAATGAAAAATAAGCATAGTGATATACCACGAGGAAAACCCAGTGATCGAGCTTTCTTCTCTGTGCGAAGGAGATCAGTAATCAAAGAAAAAAAATACCAGTGTGTTTTAAATTTACAAATAATAATATCTATAAGTGTGCCGCGAGAATCCATGTTACACCCATAGTGTGCTGCAAGTTGAAAAAGGTTGGGAAACGCTGGTTTAGAGGAAAGAATAATTGGTACACTCCCTCCTCCCTGCTCTCTCTCTGCCTAGTATATTTTCTTTATTTTATTGTCTCCGAAACACCATTCCAGACAAATGCTTTTCGGTAGAAAAGTTAGAAACAAACCATCCCGCTCTTGGACAAAGTGGGCAACATGCGGTAGTCAGGTCAATGAACCTGCTTTGGAAATTTTCGTGCAATTTAGGTTACTGAGAGGGTGTAGTTTCTTCAACTAAGCCGCCTTCTACTATGGCTCGTGCCATAAATAAGTCATCGTCTGATCATATGGGAAACACCGTTAGTTGTCCTTGCCTGACATCTGTTTCATATTCATATAGCAAATGTTTTTTTCATAGACGGTGTTGTATCTATCCAGAGAAATATCATCCGCCCCTGTTCCCATTTGAAATGTTGCGGTTGACCCCCTTGAGCCTTATGATGGGGGCCCTGGGGGACTTGCTTCTTACAAAGTTCTCTTGGCCCTTGTCATGAGTACATTCCTGTGCAATTGGATTTGCAACATCTCTTTTCGCTTCGCAGCAATTTGAGATCACATTGTTCGATGCCATGTTAAGACAGCACATATTTGTGGCGGCCATTTTGAAAAACATGCTTCATATAGCAAATGTTTTCTATATATGTTGTTGTACATTCCATGATCAATCGAGAGAGGTAACACTCGGTCCCTGTTTCCATTTGAAAATTTGAAGTTGGCTCCTGGGGCCCTATGTTGGGGATCCTGGGGGCACTTGCTTCTCACAGACTTTTATCACCCCCTGACATTGGTACATTCCTGGACAACTGGATCCGTCACATTTTTGTTCGTTTCGCAAATCTTTCAGGTCACAAAGTTTGATGGGACACCCTGCATATTCCCACATACGACCCAACCATGACATAATGTTCACTACTTCTATTATCGGTTGTTGGCTCAACCCAACCATTTCATGTTCCTCGACTTGACATTGCCTCAATCACTCTAACATTGATGCATTCCGAGTGATGCCTGTTGCCGGAATTTTCTTTTTCTGAAGCGAGTGGCCTAACTATATTAGACTTGTCTGGATGTCCATGGCCACTCTTGCCAACTTTGGAACTCGTTTTTCTTTTCGACTCTAGGTACGTCGGTTTCCTGCATATTCGGTGCTTCTTGTTTTGTTCATTCTAATATGTACAGCCCCTGATCAAATGTGGCGCATTATGGCCAACTCCGTTTTTTCCGTATTTTTCGTACTTCTGTTTTTTCTATTTTCTTTTGTTAGATTGTGTCACTGATTAGACATGCCATATCTTATGTTCTACATGACAGGTTGACACTGAATATTGCACTCACTTCATATAGTGCAATACTTTGCAAAACATGTACTTTTCATTGCAGTTGGCAACACTGTTAACCCCACTGGTGGCCTTCATTTGTTCCCTATTGTGGCAAGTCTCTTTCTATACATCACTTGTCACCATTGTATTTTGCCATGCACCCCCTTTTTTGTGGAATTTGCACTTTTCCCCCTTGTCCATGTTTCCCGAACTTCCACCCCTTATATTTCCTGAGCCTATTGCTATGGGCAGCTAATTTTTTGGGAATGCTCATCTCTGTTACAGCTCTTTCAATTGGCATAGGCCACACCTTTCACTGCAGCTATCATTTTCGGAAGGTTCCCTTGTGAGATCCGAGCGAGACAATTGTGTTCGCATTGGATATGTTATAACTAGACGAAACCCGAAGTTATACGTGTCACCGGGCGGGATATCGTGAGTTACAACATATTCAACGAACTTAAAAAGTTCGTTACTGAATACTCTCTGTCTGTGTGTCTATCTGTCCGTCTGTCTGTTATTTGCTATTTTTTCAATTTTGTACACTGCATTAGATAGAGCATCAAAAACTATTAGACAAAATGATTAAATTTTTCGCGTCAATCTAACCGTTCGCAAGATAGTGGCCAAAAAATGACCGATTTACAGAAATTTAAGCAGCCATATCTCGGGAACCGTAAGTCATAGAGAGATCATATTGGTGTTGATCAATATCTAAAAGGATGGTAAACATTTTGGTACCAAATAGTAACCGGTAGTCACTGTCCAACTGGCCACTGGTTTGGCCAATGGCCAGTTGGCCAGTGGCCACCAATTAATATCAGGACAAAAATGTTTAGCATTCTATTAGGGATTGATTACCACCAATACCATATCTCTACGGCTTACCGTTCCCGTGATATTGGCCAAAAATATGGCCAATTTCTAGATATTTAAAAAGCCATAGCTAGGAAATTACCTGTTAGAATAGTTTGAAACGAGTCATTTGTTCGGAAACGATTGGGTAAATGGAAAACTCGGTGAACATGTATCCCATCATTTTCAAGGCCACACTTTTTTGGGGTAAAAAGTTTGCCTCAGGGTTCCCCGCAGGGCCCCAGACGGGATCCAACTAAAAAGTTTCAAATGGCAAGGGGGGTTAAGTAGCACATCGTTTGAAATCTGTTGTAAAATGAAGGAAAATGGAGCAAGTCTCGACTCTCTACGACAACCCTGTGCAAAATGGCAGCGGGTCAAAATAAAAACAAAAACTTAATTGAAAAGTCCACGGCCACCCGTATAAATCGAAAATGGTGAGACAAATGTAAAAACAAGAAAGGACGTGTGGCATTACGAGATCGAGCTGAAGAGAATTTCACAGTAAATATCAAGCTCAAGCTCGAATTAGTGAGAAACTTGACTAGTGTGATCCTCATTGAGATTAGCGAACGCGAGCTCCATTGAGGATAGAGAGCATGAGCCCGAGTGAGTCACGGTTGCAAAATTACCAATTTTACTTCTTTCTTTCTTTTCTTTTCTTTTTTTTTTCCTACTCCAATGCGTAAGGTTTATGAACAGCAGAAGTGCTTGC
Organism: Thermobia domestica; assembly: GCF_964235325.1. NCBI lineage: Eukaryota > Metazoa > Arthropoda > Insecta > Zygentoma > Lepismatidae > Thermobia > Thermobia domestica. The sequence goes on from NC_137464.1 coordinate 52,245,484, forward strand.
TAGAAAGACCTTAATTAGCATTGCTTGAATTATCCATAGACTAGGAACTGCTTAGATATCTAATGCAACTTACGTTCGCATTTTAACAATTCAGGTTGTAATTAAAACCTTGAATACTGAGCAGATGAGGACGCAGAATGTTTTGTTGGGGTGTATTTCTAATACGCAATTAATTCTTCGTAAACAAATACAACTCTATACTATCTGAAGCGGCTTGAGTTGGATTGAATGAAAACGTGAACATGTATTCGAACTGCGCAATGTATTGTTAATTAAATGAACTGGAACAATTAGGAAAAAAAATGGAAACGCGACTGATGAGCACCAAACATCAAAATTTCACAAGGCATGGTCAAAGCTCACACCTCAAAGACCAGAAAAAAAGATTGCCCCATCAACTAACCGTTGTCTTGTCCAAGTCAGTTGCTTCTTTTCATTGTGAAATTTCCTGCAAGTTAATCAGAATGTTGAAAATTTCCTACATTTTAAATTTATTTAGTATGTACTGATCAGTCAGAACATTATGGCTACCAACCTACTATCGATATAATTTCCGTCCAGGCGATATCTGTGTCACCTGCCGACGAATGCCTGCTAGTCAGTCACGCGTACGCTGTATGTAGTATCAGTGAGAGTGCTGGCCGTGTGTAGAATGGGGAAGGCGCGCGATCTGAGTTTGACCGAGGGCAGGTTGTAATGACCCGCATACTCGGCAGGAGAATTTCGGAAACTGCAGGACTTGTCGGATGTTCGAGGAGTGCTGTGGTGAGTGTCTTCCACAAGTCGCGAAACCAAGGGAAAACGACGTCCAAACGTCGAGGGGTTGGGCGCCCCCACCTCATTACATATGTCGGACGTCATAGGCTGGGCAGACTGGTAAAACAAGACAGGCAGCGAACTGTGGCAGAACTAACATCATACTTTATTACTGGGCAAAGTACAAGTGCGTTTGAACACACAGTGCACCGAACACCCCTAACGATGGGCCTCCGAAGCCCATGTCCCATCTATGTGCGAATGTTAACACCACGACATCGGCAACTACGACTGAAATGAACACATGACCATCGTCATTAAACCTTGGCACAGTGGCAGAGCGTTGCATTGTCTGATGAATCCCGATACCTTCTTCATCATGACGATGGGAGGGTGCGAATTCGTCGTGTTTCAAGAGAACAGTTCTTTGACAACTGTACTGCGGGACGAAGACAAGCTGGCGGTGGCTTAATTATGCTCCGGAAAACATTCACGTGAGCACCTATGTGTCTAGTGAAGCTCGAGCAAGGCACCATGACGGCCAAGGCGTATCACACACTGCTTGCAGACGACGACCATGTTTCCCAACGGTAGTGACATTTTTCGAAAAGATAATGCACCATGTCACAAGGCCAGGATTGTGATGGAGTGGTTCGAGGAACACAGGGACAAGTTCCAAGTGATGTGCTGGCCGCCCAACTCGCCTGATCTGAACCTAATCGAACACAAATGGGATGTGATTGAACATGACTTCAGAGCGCATCGCCCCTCTTCCCGGAATTTACGGGAATTAGATGACCTGTGTGCAAGGGCGCTGATCCTGGGGGGCCGAGGGGGCCCGGCACCCCCAAAGCTCATGTGAGCCCCCGCATTATTTATGAATATACAATATTTGGCATAATTTGAATACAATTTGTCTTAAAATCGTCATATATATGCCTTCTGCATCTGAATGCCCCCCCACATTTACAGAAAAATCGGCGCCCTTGCCTATGTGTACCAATCAACTCTCTCCAGTGACCTTTCAAGGATCATTGCGTCCATGCCAAGACGCGTCGCCATTGTTATCCGTGCCAAAGTTGGACACACTGACAATAAGGTAGGTAGTCATAATATTCTGGCTGATGTGTGCGTGTATTTTAACTCGTATATTTTGTCTCGACTCGAATTTCGAGACGTCTCGACTCGAATTCGAGTCGAGTCGAGACAGAGACTGTCGAGTCGAGACACGAGTCGAGACAGAAACATATTTTCGAGTCGAGACACGAGTCGAGACAACATTTTCTCGAGACGAGTCGAGACAGGCTTAAATCTCGACTCGACTCGACTCGAATGCATCCCTAAAGAAGACGATGATTAAGTCAAGTGAATGGTGATAAAAGAATTGGTAGAATGATCGTGTGGGAGGAAACAGGAGTACCCGAGAAAATCCACAGACACGATGTCCACCAAAAACTTACTTGACCGAGGATCGAACCAGTGACCCATGCGGCGGAGATAACCACTGTACCACTGAGCCACCGTTCCTCTCAGGGAACTAAGAGATGTGTAAACTGTAAACTACAATGAATTACTGAAAATCATTCTACGAAATTTAATTATCCTTACTGCAGAAGTCATGCTTAAAATGTCAATAAATTTTTAACGACCAGTCAGGACCATCTATCATATATCAACTTTTAATTGAACTAATGGAACAAATGTAAGTTAATACAATATAAGTTTCATTGAATTCCTAAAAGTCATTTTTTTTTTGTACAAGTACGAAATAGTATATTTTTTGTTATTGAAATCAATTGTCAATACACTATAAGAGCAACACGAACTGAGAGACCAAGGCTAGTCAGGACTGCAAGTTTCATTGACTTTCTAAAACTTGTTTTTTGTGCAAGTACGAAATAATAAAGTTCTTGTTATGGAAGTCAATCCTACTAAAACTTCTTTTTTGTGCAAGTACGAAATAATAGAGTTCTTGTTATGGAAGTCAATCGTACTAAAACTTCTTTTTTTTGTGCAAGTACGAACTAATAAAGTTCTTGTTATGGAAGTCAATTGTACAAAAACTTCTTTTTTGTGCATGTACGAAATAATAAAGTTCTTGTTATGGAAGTTAATCGTACTACAACTTCTTTTTTGTACAAGTACGAAATAATAAAGTTCTTGTTATCGAAGTCAATCGTACTAAAACTTCTTTTTTGTGCAAGTACGAAATAATAAAGTTCTTATTATGGAAGTTAATCGTACTACAACTTCTTTTTTGTACAAGTACGAAATAATAAAGTTCTTGTTATCGAAGTCAATCGTAACCAGGCCATCCATTGAACATGAACTATGGAGACCAAGTCTAGTCAGTACTGCAAGTTGCATTGAATTCCTAAAAGTTCTTTTTTGTACAAGTACGAAATGATATAGTTCTTGTTATGTAAGTCAATCATAAACAGACTGCCTAATCAACATGAACTATGGAAACCAAGGCTAGTTAGCACTGCAAGTTTCATTGAATACTAAAAGTTCTGTTTCTGTACAAGTACGAAGTAGTATAGTTCTTCTTATGAAAGTCAATTTTAAACAGACCATCCAATCAACATGAAATGTAGAGACCAAGGTTAGTCAGTACTGCAAGATTCGTTGAATTTTTAAAAGTTTTTTTTTTTAATGAACAAGTAGGAGAAGTAGTATAATCCTTATCATGAAAGTCAATCGCAAACAGGCCATCCCATCAACATGAACTGTGAAGACCAAAAGTAGTCAGTATTGCAAGTTCCATTGAATTCCTGGAGCATATAAGTGACACATAAGAACTTTTTTGTTGCAAAAACCATTTGTAAACTTTTTTAGGTTTTAAACAATCCATTATCACTATACTTTACTTGAACTTCAAGGACAAAGAGAAGTAATCACTGCAAATTTCATTGAATCTCTGAGAATTCTCGTTGTGTTACGTACGAAATAAAATAATAATTTCATTACTTTTAGCAACAATCAATCGAAGTAGGAATAAAATAAAGTAGGTTATAACACGATAAACAAGATGTATTACGAGAAACAAGTAGATGATTGTCGATTTTTGTGTCAGGCAGCGTAAGAACTTCATGTATTCTGAAGCGTAGTTTTTAGGAGTTACTTGCAAGATAGACGAGAACTTTGGAAGATGTGGTCTTCTTCTGTTCCTGCAGACTAAAGAAAGAAAACAAAAACACGAATAGCTTCTATCAGTCCTAAAAAGCGCAAACGCTGCGCTAACAGCAGCAGTGGTGATGCTTCATTATGTAATTAACAACAGAGCCCATCCCTTATGTATTTCCCTTTTTCCCCGTCTTTTTGGTTTCCTTTCACAGTATCAAGTCAATGTCCTGTAAACTGCAAAAGGCTTCGCGTTTCATCAAATTATCTACTTCATTAACACTGAAGAAAGCTGTGCTTTGTGCCATAGGCTTCCCGTTTCACTTAATCAACAGCCTCTGAGTTTCTTTCTGCTGCCATGTGTCTTCTGGTTCTGTTAAAGGAAAGTACAGAACAAGACAAGCCAATTCTTCCGCTGACGTTAAAAAGAAAAGATCCTATCGCTGCTTTTTATGACGGGTAACCCTTCAGCAAGAATTTGATACTATTTTAGTGTTCACTCAGAAGTTCAAGCATTTGTCTAGTTTACACTTTCAAAAAGTCATTGTTCTTTCTTTGTTTTCCTTTTCTCTTTTTTATAGACAGTTCTCCCTACCAGTAAGTGTAACCATAACTATCGATTTTCTTGAAATGTTGTGCTTTGTATCTGGTATCATTAGCGTATAAACTTTGGTGAGAGACAGATATCCGGGGGACTTGGGTATATGGAATACCCCCAGGAAAGCGATGGTCTGAAGGTCCTCCCCCGAAAAGAAAGTTGTCCCACTCTAAAAAATTTTAGATTCAAAAAGCAAACAAAAACCTAAAAATCTTTGGGTTTTATTTTCACCTTTGATTGTCTAGTTTTGTGAAAAATGTGTTACTAAAAAGACATACGCTTTACAGTTTGATTATTCAATTTTAGTTAAATGATACAAAGTGTTTGTAATAATAATAATAATAATAATAATAATAATAATAATAATAATAATAATAATAATAATAATAATAATAATAATAATAATAATAATAATAATAATAAGTAAGAAGTGAAGACGCAGACAAAATAAAATTTTGAAAACAGGTTTTAGGATGTAAAAATGAGGCTGAACAATGTATAGTTAAAAAAGTAGTTTATTTATTTATTTTTAAGCTAAACTACACTCACTCTGCTGCTCGCTATCTAAACAAAAAGAGTTTGTTGTTTTACAGTTTCCTCTACTTCATCTTCATGTGGCCAAAAACTGACTGCCTTTTTTTCACAATTGGGAACAAAATTTTGTGCTATTTTTTTCATATTCACTTTATCTAACATTGTTTTGTAAACGTAGCATACTGCTGCATAAATGAGATTCTTTTGGATCATAGTTGACCTAAGATATTTGAAATATTGGGAGGACGAAAACCATTTTACAAATATTGGGAGGACACATTCTCGGTGTCCGCGGTCGGATTGACGCCCGCGTCTGATATGATCCTAAAGAAAATATCACACTAACGTTTAGGTCCTTTTAATTTCGAATCAAATGGTCCAACTTAAGTACAGTTTCTGTTAAGCTGCAGAGAATAAATGACTTTTAATTTTGGTATTTTTTTTCTGAAGTTAGTATTTACAAATGAACTTTGAGTTGAATTTTTTGTCATACAACTACAAGGCTATGAAGGACAGGAACTACTATTAGGTTGTATGAAAAGTAGGTCTTTGAAGGTCAAAATTGACAATTATTGTAGTTCGAAAATAACATTATGTAGTCAAATATTTTTCTCTTACTTTCTTTATTTTTTGGGAAGCATCATAATTGCTATAGAAATGCTATCCTTTCTGTTTCAAAATATATGAAACGTAGTTTTCATAGGCCTCTTTTGAAACTAACTTAACACAATTCAGAGAGTTATACAGAGATCGAAAAAAATAATAGTTTGATGGTGTCAGGTCTGGGCTATAGATGGATCCAAACCTCCCAGCCAAGTTTTCCTAATTTCTGACAGGTCGTTAAGGATGTATGAGGTCTGGCGTTGTCTGGGTAGTGTACAACATCCTTTCTCTTCACCAGTTCCGGCCGTTCCATTTGAATTGCTAAGTGCATTCGCGCCTTTTCGACAGTACAGGTTATAGTCTATCACTCTGTTCAGCAGGAACAGCTCGTGATGCATGATGCCTTCCAATTGTACCAAACACATTCATGGTGTCGGTGTAGACTTTGCCACAAACTGTGGAGCTTCTCTTCCCTTCTACAACGATATTCTTTTGCCCATTATAATCGTATATTATTCATTTTTCATCACTTGTGAGTAACCATTTCAGAAATGGCTCGAATTCGTTACGTTTCAGTAGAGATTCGCAAATATAAATTCGTTGAGATGTTTTTGAGTCAGGTCATGTGACACATAAACAACGAACTTCTTTTCGTAGCTTGCTTTCTCTAAATGGATCAACATTATTTGATGATGAATGCTTAGGTCATTGGCGATGTCGTGATTACATACCTTAAAGTCTTACTCGCCTTTTGATACCATACCATCTATTTCTGCTAGGGTTGGAATCTACTGGGAGAAGTATCTTGAACATCAAAATTTCTAGAACAAAAGCTAGTAACCATTCTTTGGCTGTTGCTTTTGATAGCGTGTCTTTCCTGTAAACAATACAAGTATGTTCACGTGCCTGAGCAGCATTTGCGCTTTCATGGAAATCAAATTGTAAAATGTGGAATAGTTTTGCTAAAAGTTCACTCGTCTTTATGGCGCAATACTTTACGTCTGATTATATCAAATCCAACCCTTTTTGTTTTACATATCCACTATCTTCAAGTGTCAGCTGTTAAATGACATTATGTCTGACCCGCTGAAACACATTTGCCTCGAAATTTAAGACACCAACTCCATCTCTTGCGCAAAAAACTTAATGTATTACCTGATATTAATGTGGTCTCCAAATCACGACCAGGCAGTTTACAGTTGTTTTTGCTCCGAAATACACGTTTTATCTTTAAGTGGTAGCCTGGCCTGTCTATAGTATGGCTTTTTAACGGAACCAATAATGATGAACGTAGGTGAAAGAAGCTACTGTATATCTGCACTTCTTGTGGTCCGTGTGGTCGGTGAACAACAAGTAGTCCTTCTTTGTGATTCTTTACGTTGAACTTTACTAAAAGAAGAAAAGGACTAAGAACACAAAACTCAAGTCAATTGTATTTCACACACTATAGCTGAGTACTTCAAGCGGGTATAAATTATACACATACTGTAATAGATTACATAAATTCAGATAGTCTATATAGATAGACTAATATTACAAAATATTTCTGATAATCATCAAAGGTTAAAGATAAAAACTAGCATGTATGAACACGAATATAGTCTGAGCATAAACAAAACCAACTTTTTTCTCATGAAACTAAAGATCTACGGGTGACATTATTTACGGCAAAAAATACATCAATCATCTTAAACCTCCTGGAAACAATATGACTGTGGCTGTCTCTTTGCAACTGTGGTAAAATTTGATTCATTGACAACCTACATATTGTACTAATACTCTTTTCAAGTTTTATTATTGATAAGAAAAGTTGGCTGGGAACTCTACTGTATCTACTAACACGAATATAAAACTAAGGGTGGTGTGATGGCTCAGTGGTAGAGCGTTCACCTTGGGTGACGGGAGTCCCTGGTACGATTCCAGCTCGAGCCAAGTTTATTTTGTGGTGGACAAACACCGTGTCCATGGATTTGCTCTGGGTTCTACCGTTTCCTCCCACTTTGTTCATTTTACCATCATGTTCATCTCTCATCCTCACCATCTCCTCTAGCCTAGACCGGCATAACCGTGGGACTTAAAACTGAGAGATTTCATTTCATTTCATTTCATAAAACTAACGAAATTCTGTTTCATACTATTATTAAAAAATTACCAATATACTGATGTTAAAATATGCTCAAAACAAACAAAGAAAACCAGTTTTCAAACTGACAGTTTGTAGAATATTCTGACTAATAAATATGGTCCCCACTTGATTTTTTTAAATAAGAAAAATCTTTGAACAGAGGCTTTGGCAACACTGCGAAACATACTTTTATTCTAGTTGATTGGCGTAACTAGGAGGTGTTGCTTGTTGAGTTGGGATAGTGTTAAGAAATCGAAAAGACATGCATGGCGCCACTAGATGGACAGCGACTGGGATTGAAGATGAAGCATTAAGATTGATTGTGAAACAAAGAGGAAACCTGAAGCCTTAACCAGCGGCTGAAGAGGGAGAAGAAGAAAGAAAGAAAGAAATCTTGTGAACGACACTAATGAGATGTTGAAAGGTGTTTCAGAGATGAAGGCTAAAAGTATATAACAGCTAAAAAAAGAAAAAAAAGCTGAATATTTATGATGAAAAGCGTCTGAATGTGAAACAAGAATAGGAAGCTACACTTTAGGAAACATTCAGTTTAATTATTGGTACCCTTAAGCAGATCCATTTGAAAACAGTAGAGAACAACCAGAGACCTAAAAGAAATTCCTCCAGGATGTCTACGTTTACTACTTGCTAGTCAACTTGTAAAGAGAGAAGGTGTTGTTTTTAAATTAATGAATAATACTTACACTAACACACACACACACACACTCACACACACACTATGGAATAATAATAATATTTCCGAGAAACATTCTGAGAAAGGTGAGAATATAAATTAAACTAAACTATATACAGGTATATATATATATATATATATATATATATATATATATATATATATATATATATATATATATATATATATATATATATATATATATAAAACTGTTGATATCAGTCGACAGGACTTAATTAACAAAACCAAATGCAGTAACCTCGTAACAAATATGAAAACATGCTTTTAATAAAATAAAGAGAAAATAAATTTCCTTCCCTCAGCCATTCTAATAAAATTGAGCAAGAAGAAATTTAGAAACAAACTGGGACAATGATAGTTTTCACTAATGTTAACTTGTAATTATTTAAACGTAAAGATCAAAGCGATAATGAATGCATTCGAATACCTGCTCTATCATGTGAAAATTTATGTGTATCACTGTTAGGAATGTGTGTGTAACCATTAACAGAAGTTAAATAATAATAAATTCCAGTCTACTACTTAACAAATGTATTTTGTACATATACTTCTATCTGTTCTAACAAGATAGAAACTATCAATTATATTATTGGCCACGAAGAATATCATTTTAACATTATAAAAATTGTTTTTTTTTTAAATTCTCGAAAAGTACGCATGAAAGTTTTTCCTCAAGGAAATCAAGTTTGTGGGGGCACCGTTTAGAATTTTAACTGTACTCGATGTTTCTATGTTCGTGTCCCTGTCGTTCTAAGTTACTGGTAAAGCGAGTTAAGCAAGTAAAAACCGAGTAAATTTAAGTAGAAGCTAATGATAAGAAGATAAGTAAGTTAATGAGGCACGTTCGGTGAATCAGTTAACTTAAAAAAAAAAGTGGTTATAGCATTGGACTCACGTCCGCTTGGTCCCGGTTTCGATGCGCCTGTTTGCGACAGTGTACTGACACTAGGCTGACACTAGGCTGGACATAGGAGTTCAAGCGATTGCTAGCGGATGGCGCTCAAGTTGGCTCATGCCCACTAAATGGGCTGTTACGACAAATATTTTATATAAAGTTTGTAAGTTAGAAGTCATCAGTCCATTCATATACGAGTATACCTTTACACAATATTATACTTTATAAAAATAAAGTTTTAAAAATATTCGTAATTTAGGGCTATGTCCCGTTAACCATACTGAATGCTGCCTTCTTACTAATGTCGTAATGAGAAGCTTGAGAGGCTATATTTTAGTATCAGTATCAGTTTAATATTAATAAGTGGTGTAGTGAACCATATTCACGAAGAAATTAAATGTCGACTAAAATCAGGGAATTCATGCTATTATTCAGTTCAAAATCGTTTTGTCCTCGTGGGTTCTGTCGAGGAATTTAAAGCTTAAAATATATAAGGTCATGCCTATTGTCCTGTATGGTTGGGAAACATAATCACTTACCCTGAGGGAAAAACGTAGACAGAAAGTGCTTGAGGACAAGATCTTGAAGCGAATATTCAGACGCATGAAAAAACGGGAATGGTGGAAACTTTATAACGAGGCCTGTACATAATTTATATCGTTCACCAAACATTATTAGGGTCATCAAATCTAGGAAGCTTAGGTGGGCAGGTCGTGTATCCAGAATAGAAGAAAGTAGGAACACTTTCAAAGTTTTAACTGGAAATCCAATCGGAAAACGACCATTAGGAAGACTTAGGTGTAGATAGGAGGACAATATTAAGATGGATCTCGCAGAAATAGGAATACGAAGTAGAATCTGGATCCAGTTGGCTAAGGACAAAAGTCAATACAGAGGTTTTGTGAAAGCTGTATTGAACCTTCGGAGTCCATAGGCCATAGAGTTAGTTAAGTAGGTAGGTAGGTAGTGTGGTTATCAAAAGAAAATTTCTATGTGTGCAAAAAGCTTTTATTGATTTTCTGTAAAACCACGCATGAAAACTTAATCATTTTATTCCCCTCACTGAAATCTATCAATTGATATATAATTTTCTAAGAAAATTAAGCAAAAATTTTCTTCTTTTGTTATTTGTAATACTGTAGAGTTCATTGCTTGGAGCATAATGTCGCATTCATCACAAGACTAGAAATACTTGTTGAAGTGGGATTCTAACTATTACTTAAGTTTGTATCCAGTTCAAGTACCTATACCGAGAATTGAGTCAGGAACTACGAATACAGAAAGTTTGTGTGTTTGATATTTGGTCTCGAAGTAGTACTCTATCATATTAGATATCTCTGATTGGTGGCATGATCCTGAAATGTAATTATCGGTGGGGAAACCGTCTATACAGGAAATAGTTGGTTATTCTGTGATGGTTATCTTGCCTAATGGTATAGGAATCCGCCAATATTACGGAATGCAAACCATCTTTTTGATTCGGATTCAACGTTAATGGTAGGTCTTGTTTCTCATGACCTTGGTGTTACATAATGTCGTAATATGCATATCAAATTCTATCTTGTTTAAGTCTAGTCTACACTGAAAGGTCTAGTATAATAGTATACGGCGAAAGTATAATGTTAAATAAATTATAACTTCCTTTTCCCTCTTTCCTTTTATTTCTTTTATCTCCCCTTCCTTCCTTTTTCCTTTCTTCCCCTCTTCCATCATTCCTTTCTTTTACTTCCTTTCTTCAATTTTGATTATTGATACACTTTGATAATATCGATGGAATACATGCCTCTTTTGGTATCTTTACTCCAGTTTTAACACTGGGCTTGACAAGCATAAGTAGGTTTGCTGTTTCCTTTTTCTCTATTTTAAAAGTAGCGTATAACGAAATAAGGTATCAAACTTTCAAGATTTATAGAGTCTAATGCTTGAAAAGTATTACGAACCAGAGTCCCTAATGTAATTTAGTCATTGACGTAGCAACATGAAAGATTCTAATTACATAAAACCGGAATAATATTAATATTGCTTGACCCCAATAGAGCAGCATGCACTGTAGTTCAATATATATGCCGGTCTAGTAGTGAGTAATACGTGAGTAATACTGAATTCTTCCAGTTTTCATTTTAATTATAACTTTTAATGTATGCAGTTGTTTTTCCTTCAAGATGAGATAATACGGTGGAGATGATGAATACGCGACAAAACGTACTAGCGACAAAACGTACCACCGACAAAACGTACAACTTGCCCTGAGGGCTGCTTGTGAAGGGTTTTCTAAAAACACTTTAAATAATGACAAGCGACAAAACGTACCACTTTCCTGGAGGGCTACTTGCAAAGAGTCTTCCAATCAGCCATCAAATTATGTCAGGCGACATAACGTACCACTTGATGGGACGATATATATAAGTACCGATGCAAGACCAAGACTAAGACTAAGACCATGCCTGCAAGATTCTCGCAACACCAAGACCATACCTGCAAGATTCTCGCCAGACAAAGAGCAGAAACAATCTTGCATGTGCAATATTTGAATATTTGCTGATTTCCATCACACTTTATCCAGGCTTTGGACCAGAGACGGATAGGCATTATTAGAGGGGCGCGGACGCTTTCTCCCACAAGGGCCACCAGCATCTCAATGTCACAAATCAATTGCAGTTTTCTTTCTACAGTAAGTCAATAGTATTAACAATTGACAGTTAAAACCTGATATTCTTTCATTAGTATATTATTCTGAATTGTTCAAAATATTATATGAAGTTCAAGGAGAACGTATACTATATTACAAAATTAGCAGATGTTTTAGTGTACTAGTTTTAGATGCTACTGTATCTATCACTTTTGCATTCGATATATTTTTTTTTAAAATAAATCTTTTTCAATAGACATGAACAAAATGTTTTCAAATGTTCCTGAGACATGGTACTCATTAGTCTATTTTTAATGTATTTCAGTTTATTTCAATTTTGAAAAATTTCTTTCACATGTTACCTGAGTTACGGGCAAAGTCAATAAAAAATTGTATGCTGGAAACCTGGATAAGTAATTACTGCACAAATTACAATTCTGCAAAATTAAAAAGCAGCACATTGGACAATTTTGCAACACGTTTTGCATTCGCTTACCTTGTAAACAAATGTATTTTCTCCTAATTCTGAATCACTTGCACCATCAGAACAGGCATTTTTCCTCGGTTGTGCTCGTCATCAAGACTGACTTTCAAGGATATCCACGTCCTTCAAAAGTCCAAGAGAATACATTTATAGTATCATTGGAAACTTCTTAACTGAAGTTTTTCAGAAAATATGTAAGATTATCGAAAGGCACGTTGGAAGTTCTGTTACTTGGTTGAATTGGCTAGGGTAATAAAGTACATCGCTTCTTGAATCTTGAAGAAATACTCAAAACTACCATCTCCAATATTGTGTTGAATGCTTCGATGCAATACCTGGTCATTGGATAGAAGCAGCTTCATCTTCATATTCACAGGAGAAATCTTTGTCCATTTCTGAAGGCGAATTGTCGATAGGTCAATAGAAAAAAAGAAATCACGCTCGAAGTCTTCATATTTGTTATTGGCCCATTCTACAAAGCTTAATGCTGCATTCTTAACTGATTTAAAATCATCTCTCTACTCTTTCAGTTCGAACAGAGTAGTCTGCATCATCCGATAGGACTACACTAGCAGCACCCTCTATTTGGAGATAGTTTGACAGAGAGGTCGTCAAACTCCTAATTCTGAATTCGAACTCCTAATTTTGAAATATCTTAAGGAACATTTCTGCTGTCTGAATTATTTTGAACTTGAGAAGATCTTTTATATATTCTTTCGCTTTACACCTAGCTTTTGGGTTGATATTTTCTGTAGAAGTAATTTTTTTAATTGTTATTGTAAACTCTATATACAAAGCACTTTTTGGGTTCGAAAAATGACCAAACTTTTTCTGAAAAAAAGTGTGTTTTCTACCATTTTGTTTCCGCAATAACTGTTCTGTTTCCTTTGTTAACATTTGATCTTCCAAATGTACATTCGCTGATAAGACTCACGCATAAATATCGCACAGTCATTCAGCAGAACAATGACACAGAATCAATTCAATTTTTTGTCAGATCACATATGACATGATTGAGTATATCAGCGTAACGCCATACGTGTAACTGAGTTCTTAGAAGTTAAACGGTTAGCGTATGCACCTTTGTCGTGGGAGACCTGGGTTCGATTCCCGGCGGGAGCTCATGTGCTTCGGATTTCCCGTAAATCAGTATGTCCCGTCTCATATAGCCTCGCTGCTAAAAAGAAAGTTAAACTCAAAATCAACTGAATCACACGTGTAACTGATCATAGGTGAATTGTAAAAATCTGAATATTGTCCTTGCATGTTACTTGAGCCATCGGTTGAATTTCAAATACACTTCTTAATATCAAAGTTCAACTTCTGCAGAATTTCCAGCAGTAAACCGCAAAGACACTGACCTGTGGTAGATATGCATTTTACAATGACAACAATACTTTGTTTAACAACTATTTTAACAACATACCTTAAAACAATAGAGCACTGGCCTGAAACTATTATATCTTGAGTACTGTCTAATAGAACAGAAAATGTTGAAGCTTGAGAGATTTCTTTCGAAATATCTTCTCTGATAAGTGTGCTGATAGCATTCAAAACATAATTCACCCTGTTTAGTAAAAGTTATGCGACCACTATCCTGCTTACTTCCTCGTATATGACTCTTCTCGGTGACCTTATCTAATTACTTTTAAGCGGAAGATCAAATTTGTTTAAGAAAGGGATAATATCCAAAAAGTTTCCATGATCTATAGATTTGTCTTTCAGTTTATAGGCTGCTACATTTCCTCTGTAAATGAACCTCTTTTACCAATGAGTTTCTGCACTTTGACAACTCGATACATTACCTGTCTGTTCTTCTCAACCTTATACTGACGTTGTTTTACCTGCTCATGAGGAAGTAGTTTCTTAACATGAAGTAGTACGTTTTGTCGCGGATTAAATATCCGAAATGTTTTAATTAGTCCATGACAGATCGTAATTTATATAAGTGGTACGTTTTGTTGTGGAATAAATATCAGAAATGCTTTAATTAATCCATGATAGATTGTCATTTATGACAGATCGTCAAAAGTGGTACGTTTTGTCGCGAAAATTCAAGTGGTACCTTTTGTCGCTGGTACGTTTTGTCGGGACACCGGAGATGATACTATATTGTCAGGGCTAATCCTTATCATGGTCCGTGCCCCCGCTAATTGCACACAGAGAAAAATCCGTTCTCCGGACAGCGGTATATTGTACAAATATACGGTATCCTCTTGCTTTTTTTAGAAATCAGTACGGAACATACGTTATCCATATGCTACATAGGCACTGCCCTTAGGTGTTACTTCATGTCGTTGCAGGATGTCTGTTATCTAACAGTTTTCCGTATATCACATGCATATACTTATGTTATCTTCGTCAGCTAAATGTTATATACGTCCATTTGTATGTGAGAGCCTGACCGCCTACATTGTTTCATATGGAAAGTACGTATAGATGGAACAGAAAGTATTATAAAACAAGCGTTTTCAGTTATACGTCTGCTGTACAATGAGTCCAAAAACTACAGGAATTACACATGTAACCTATTTTTTTAAGTATGCCACATTTTTTCTCAGTGCACCAAATTCTAGTTCTGGTCGTTGTTTGGAACCTACGTTAATAGTAAATCCTATCCTTTCTAAGCTCAGTATTGTATTAAGGACGCACAATAGTAAAATCCAATCTCTGCTAATGCCAGGGACGGATCCAAGAGGGTGGAGAATCGGGATGATTGCCCCCTCAAAAGAGAGAACTTTCTTATTTTATATATAAATAAAACAAATCCCAGAGTTTGGAGCTCTTAAAAGTAGCTCTAAGTAGCAGTATTACAACCTGTCGTCCCCCCAGAAGTAAGTCCTGGATCCACCACTGGTTAATGTTAAACAGAGATTTCAAATATTGTTTCTATAAATAGAATGTGTTTGATTTGTAAAGTTATGAAAGGAAAGTGAATAGGATTTTCACTTATATATGGAGAGAAGAATCCTTTCTTCTTCTGCACCCTTGGACTTGTATTTAAATAGTTAGAAAATATATTTCCTTATCGTAATTATGGAACATAAGAAAATATTTACATAGAGAAGTTTCTGTAGAAAGAATTTTAATTCAACACTGATTGTGGGTACCACATCAATTTTGAATTTTCTAACTGTAACTTGATATGTTTCGACTTGAGGTGAAATCCAAAGAAATTGTGAGGAAAAGTTCTCCAGATTTTGGTCTGAATAGAGCTTAGAATATTTTGTCTGAGGCGCTATTTGATGGTACCAATATAAAATAACAAAAGATTAATTTCCTGTTATTCAAACCGAGATATAAGAGGCTATTCAGTAATCCCGTTGTGTCGTTTAGGAGATTATTATTCTATCCAACAAAAACGAGCCTAAAGATGTCTGTTGGAAGGAAGCTCAAAATCGGGTTCGTTTATAAATTATGGACTTTCCAATGATTACGTAACAAAAACGTTATTGTCTGGAGGGCCTGGGATGGAAGATTTTACATGAGATCATACTTTAACACGTTATTAGTAATGATTTTTGTCTTAAAACTTTAAAAATATAATGGGATATGATACTTTATATTGATATATCTTTTCTCGAGAGCTCGAATTTCTCTCTCTATTACGGAAAATTCCTTCCCCAATACTTACAAGACCTTAAATTAAGGTAGTATTGTTAAATTCAGGTATGACTTCATTTAAATTATTCCAAACAGGATCCTGTAAAACGTGTAATTTGTGATTTAGCTTGTGTTCGCAGGTAGCTTTCTTTCTTTACTGGTATTTACATCCCTTGTCAACAATGACGCTGTATAGGATTAGATCTTCAATTTAAAAGAGGATCTGAAGCACTGTAGTACATTTGATTCTTTCCCATTGGAAACTAGATTTCAAGAATGAGATGCACGTAGGCTACTATAATTTGTAGTCTATTGTAGTTTAAAGAGAAGGGCTATTTTGTGAGTAGCATCATACTTCAAACGTTGTCATAGGAATTGTGAAAGATTGGCAAAAATGCATTTGGAATGGATTACAATTGTCAAGCGACTTATTGCTCATACTGTATCAGAGAGAGAGAATAATTTTGACTTCACTGTACAAATATTTACATGCAGATCAGACAACTAACATTCTTCCGATATTTTGTTCTAACACTCTTTGTAAGCACCACTGTCAGAGATATGAGTATCTGAACCTTAAGTGGAATCTGAACTACATGATTTTTCGTCGTGAGTCGAACCTGGGTTTCTTTTGACACTACAGTCGGAAACACTAATTTCAATAAATATAACTCTTCTCTAACGGTGATAAACTTCTTGAAAGTCAAGCAGGTGTGCAGTACAACATTTTTTTTCATAGTAACTTTATCAAGATTCGTTAGTGACTTAGGTCACCTTTTTTGCTCTCTTATTTGCTATCAGAATCTCATATCTTATCTGGCAAAAAACAAGTTTTCCAAAGCACTCAGAAAAGTACAGAAGTTTCCAAGTTGTTACAACCTTGCGAAGCGGACACTGAAATATCCTATAGGCTCCTTGGGTTAAAATCAGTAAGCTTGGGCTTAAGTTCCAAAACTAACTACTTCCGTTGTTCCTGTTAAGGATTAATCCTTAAGTGACAAATTGCTTCAAGGGTCTGAAGATTTGTTTCTGGAATAGTAGTAATAGTCTCTGTCGGCCCCTCAAATGGTTTTGATCTTTCTTTTCTCTCCCTTGCGAGTCTCTCTGTCTTCCTTTCGCACATCTTCCTTTTACATTGCTGCTTCCATCTTCGCTTTTGATCGCTAAACCAACTATTCTTTTTTAACTTTCTTTCTTTTCTCTGTCTGAAAATTCTCTCTCATCATTTCTGCACCCTCCTCACCAAGTTTCTGCGTGAAATCCCATGGGAGTCTGCCGCTAAGACCGGTGGTTCAAGACTTTAACTTCGAATCTCAAGAAATTTCTCGGGAATAAAATATAATGCGTAACTATCTTCCTTCACTGTTTCGATATGTTCACATTCCCTTCTTCCGTTTTGTCTTGTGCTTTCGTAGATTTCTAGAAGTCTTTTCCTTCTTTTTTTCTTTTATTTGGTTTTCATTTATAATACTCTCTTTCTCTTTCCTTTTCTTATCTTCCTTCTTTTTATTGTACCTTTCTCTACGTGAGTGCTTCCTTCCTGTGTTACGGATGTTCAGGGATTTATTTCAGGGGTCTTTATATCCAGATTTCCTCTTTAGCGTTTACAGGTATTCGTTAGTCGATTTTGGCTGCTTTTAGAACTTACTTATCCAATTGTAATTTGACACTAAGAGGCATATGAAACAAATGTGAAAATATGTTTGTTTTAATGTTATTAGCTGCATATGGTACTAGATTAGCCGAAAGGTTAGGTCACGTAACTTTGATCTAAGTGGTCCTGGGTGCTATTCTCAATGAATCCAAAGATGGTTTGTAATGAAGCATTTGGAAAGCGCTGCTTCTAATAAGAAATAGCCAACTCTAAACTAGGAAACTGTAAATAAACATATTGGGTGACGATTCTCTATCTACTTATCATTCAATTGTCAGACATCAACCTTCTTGGGCTAAATTCCAATTAAGGCCTGAATGTGTTTGAAATTCATATATATATATTTTTTGTCAGACTTAGTGCTAGCAAAATTAGGAAGAATTCACTAATATAAACGTGATAGGTAACGTGGTTGATAGCATTTATTTACAGTCAAATGTCAAAATTCATACAAGATATTCCTGCACTGGTAATATGGTGTAAGTTACAAATCCCAAACATCATAGAAAAAAATATTATATTATTTCTGATTCACATTTTTCATTGTTCTTTTCTTTCAATAAAATATAATTTAGGTGGATTTTATTATAGTCCTATTCATATTGAACATGTTTTATTACAACTTTCAAATTTCATTGAAATTACGCTGTCTTCGTTTTCACCCTTATCTTACAGAAGGGTATGTTTGTGTACTACATTACATATGGATCCTTAGGAGAGCGCTCACCTCAATCAATTCCTGGTTCGACCCCAGCCCGCGCCAAATGTTTTTTTTTTTTTGTGACGGACAGACACTGTGCACATGGACTTCTCGGATTTCTCCCGTTTCCTCCCACTTCCTTCACTCCACCACTATCATGCACATCATCATCCACATCTTCACATTTTTTATGAATAATTGTTAGTTCTTGATCACTGTTATTATTTAAAACTGCTTTGTGACAAAATGGTTAGCTTACTCACTTGCTAGGTTATTATACTCATTTTAGTACTGAGGTTATTGGAATGGACAAATGGATTAACGTAGGACCTAAGCCACAAAAAATTTGCATTGAAGTCGATCTTAAGTCTCGTGTTCAAAAGGTAAATATTAACTGTTTCGCCAAGGGGAAGTTTACAAACTGGCCAATTTGTTGGTTGCTGTTTAATATCCTCTTTCAAGTGCGGTTCAGAACAATTACTCCAGCTTGTATCCGAGGTAAGTATCTCATTAGTACCCGGCGCCACGTGTACGGAAAGTGATCATTCAACCACAAAGTAGTAATGTAAAATTACTACAATCTTATCGCATTTAGAAACCCATATGATAAGTGCACAATCGCGGTCAAAAATTTCTCAAGTGTTATAAATAGGGTGACCTAAAAGTCAGTTCCCGCTGAGAGGAAACAAAATTATGATACTTACAGTGAAATCTGTCAGTATGTATACCTGAAGAGCAGTAAGAGAACCACAATCTAACGCACATACTCGAAATGTTTTACCTCATTTGGAATACATTCTATTAATTCTTAAAACTATCTGTGCAGTTTCTTTAAGGGAAGTCTAATTTTTCGGTCACCTCGTACAAGAATTCATAGTGTATTTAAAAGAAGTTTTTCTCATGATTATACCCTATCGTAACCACAGTACTGAAAAGAAAATCCAATGAAAATTAATAATATTGGTCGTTTTTAAAAATAATTTGTTTGTTTGTCTCTCCCACTCTTCTTTAGGAGGGTTAAGGGGAACTTGTCGTCACTGGCGTTTAAGTTAGACTTAAATGGCATCAGAATTGACACCAATTAACTTAACAAAACTGAAAACTAATGATTCGACACTAATGTCAATTGATTCCAATATTTTTATACGTCACCATTTCGCAACCCAGGTGCTAATGGGGGCTTAAATTGGACTTAAACGGGCATCAGGTCTGTCACTATCTATCTAAACGACCCGGAAAATTATGGATTCCACACCAATAATCGGTAGCTCATTTTATATGTACCCCTCCCCTCCTATTAGGAGTATTAGGTGTCTTACTCTCACTGACGGTGAACTTGGACTTTAGGGGCATGGGAAGTGTCACCAATCAGCTCACGGACTCCTAAAACTATGTATTCGACACTAATATCGGCCGTTTTGGATCATTTTTATATTCCCTCCTCCCACTCCTCCTAGGTGCGCTAGGGGATTTTATCCCGATAGTGCCCTCTTGCAGACTGTAAGTAGTATATGTGTGAAGTTTGGTTATTGCTCCAGGTGTTCCAGTTTTATGCTGGAACATATACACACACTCACTCGCATATAACAATCATATCAATGCTCCTGAAATGAATAGTTCTACAGAAACTGCAGACATGAACACATAAGTTCATTGAATAATTATTGTATTCTTCCTTTAGCAATGTTAGCTAAATACTAGGGATAAATATGCACAAAATATTAATTATGGTAAAATTACCGTATTTATTTTACGTAATAATATTACATTATTACTTTCTTTTACATTGACACCATTCCATTATTAGTTCAACTCTCTCTCAGTAAGATTGTTTTGACAGGCGTAAAAGATATTACGTTTTGTCTCGTCTGCTCGATATTTTCATAACTCAATGAAGCATTCAATGTTGGCATCTGTCTACCGCCTGCTCTCAGCGCCAAACTCTTCTCCCCCTTCTAAAAAAAACTTCCGTTTTTTCGGCTTCCACCCTTTTATGAATAAAAGGCTTAGCGCTGTATTTCAGAATTCCAATCATGCTTGCAACAGGATAATTGAAATTCCTTCTACCGTAGAATATGGTGGTATAACGGGTCGAAGGTGTTGGGCACATACGCAACAAACTGTAACAGTGAAATTGTACTGTCACTTCGACATTAAAATTATAAATAACAAACTTGTGTTGTAAGAGATATGGAATGCTAAAATAATCGAATCGAATTATTTATTTATTTATATTTTTAGCAAAAAATTTAAACTATTACAATTCCTTATCCTAAAAGATTATTAAGATAATTTCCAAACTAATTCAAGTCAACGTCGCATGTATTTTGCTATAGACTCAAGCAATATATTAGGCTTACAAACTGTGATATTCGTAAATAATAGAAATCCTATGGAACGCTATGTCTGTTTGTCCATGCTGTTGTCAGTCTGTTGACAAATATCAAAGCTAAAGCAGTAAGACATGGGGAGAAGCTGTTTTCTAACGTTGTATTGAATCTAGTGATCCAAACAATATATTCAATCTCGACTCTAATCTCTCTAATGTAACCAGAAGTGGCACACATTTACTATTTCCGGTTTAAATATTAATCTCTATAAAGGAAGAACGGTAAGGGAAGGCAAAAACCATACTTTTTTATAATAGATTGAACATTCAAAGGACAAACACCACTTGCGCCATTGACATTCTACTGAAACCGGAAATGATAGAAGTTTGCAATTTCCGGTTTTAATATAAATCTTTATAGATCTAAAACAGTATAGCCTAAAATGTATATAAATTTACTCTTCCAAAGATAGGGTTTAATGTCTCTATTGAAACAAAAAAATAGTAGATGTCTACTAGAGTTTCTGATTTCTATTAATGATTTCTATACTGGAAAAACGATAATAGATAGTCAGAAATTGTTTCATTGATATGAATTCAATATCGGAAGAATAAAAGGTTCAATCTCAGCTTAAATCGTGAAACTGAAATCGAAAATTTTTGAAATCTGTCGTTTTCGGGTTTTATATTGGATTTTCATATACTGTTAGTAAAAGCTATAGCTAATATATCGAAAATTGTTTTTAAGTATAGATTCTTACCTCACGTGTAGGCCCTTATTGTTCATTATCCGGTTATTAACACTGAAACTGACGACTCTATTACTACTGGTTAAATTGTTGTACCCTCAAAAGTTCGGAAGTATATCGTAGTTTCTTCTGTTGAAACTGGAATTGATAAATTTATCACTCCCGGTTAGAATATTGGACCTCCATGGTTTGGAAGATTATCATAGTTTTTTATATTTAAACTGAAATTGATGAATCTATCACTCCTGGTTAGAATATTGGACCTCTATAGTTTGGAAGACTATCGTAGTTTCCTCTATTAAAACGGAAAATTGATAAATCTCACTTCTGGTTAGAATATTGGACCTATAGCTTAAACGACTATCGTATTTTCCTTTATTGAAACTGGAATTGATAAATCAATCATTTCTGGTTAGGATATTGGTCCTCTATAGTTTGGAGGCCTAACGTAATTTACTCTATTGATATCGAAAGTGATAAATTTATCACTTCTGGTTAGAATATTAAGCTTTTATAGTTTTGAAGTTTACGTTAACTTTACAATGTGAACGAAAACTCACTTGTTATAAATTAGGATTACTTCCACTAAGAATCTTCATCTCCATCTTAACTTTGATGTAAGACATGTACATTTTAGTACTAAATCGATATCAATATGCTGTATTTTTTTCTCCTGCAACCATACTTTGTGTTACGTTTCTTGAAGTACATTTATTAATTTTTTCATTATCCTTTTCTGATTATCCCAAATCACTTTCTCAATTTTTCCAACTGATTTGTCTTCCCTCTGTTATATAATTTTCTTCATACCGAACTTATTCTTAATATAGTGTCCATTCATGGTATTCTTTTGTATTATACAATTCTTCACATGAAACATTTGGTAAACTTTAATTTAAAAAAAAAAACTCTTTGTGGAAGGGTTTCCAAAATACTCTTTATTACTTCCTAGACACTTTGACCACAATTCATACCTTTCTCATATACTTCTTTAGTGTAATCTATGACGCGCTGCCAGCACTACGGAAGCACGCTGACATTCTAAAAGAGATGACACGCCATGATGAATTTGATGAGTTGAAAGCTACTATCCAACGTATTAGTAATGTAATGACAGGGTTGTGCATGACCTCTTTCAGAGTGTCAGCGTGCTTCCTAAGTGGTGGCAGAATGTCATAGACAGTAAACAGTAATGGACACTGCTTACAGACATAATGATATTTCAGTTTCTCAGCATCTCCTGTTTATTATGTATTGTATTAAATACGCATATTTGATCCGGACATCCCTATAATTTGTATTGTACTATAGTTTGGAGATACAGCTTACAAAGAACTATCCAAAAACGCATATCTTTCAGATGGTTAACATATGCTTAAGCACCTCCATCGCTGCAATCCTTGATTTACAGTGTAGTGGAGTTCGTTACTTTATAGTTCAAGTTTGTTATCCAATTGCATTACAAATACATAGATGAATGTCTACAGTGATTCGAAACAGGGACAAGACGACGAGCATCGCGGTACGCAGCTGCATTGATGCTCTGATCAGCTGGTAGCAATTCCCGAAGCACGATGCCGCGATCAGTCCACTAAACACACAGGAGGACATTCTTCTGGAGCAGTGCTGGTTTCATCTGTTTTGGAACCGGTTCATGGAATGCTAACCAATGATAACAGCGCCATAGAGCTTCGAACAGACCCACTTCTCATCACATGTTAACACCCTGTCCAGAAATGGCTCTTTCCTTAGACGAGACAGCAAAGAAACACAGGTGTCTGCTCGCGTTGCCTTCTGGTCTGAAGGCAAATCATGTGGGACACATCGACCCAACTTGTATTGCTTCCCAAATTGATGTAGGTGCTGCCGAATGGTTTCCTCACTCACACTGAGTTGTAGTCCCAGTTCCTCACATGTCTGACCCCTGTCCGCCTCAATTGCTGCCTGAATATCTTTATTTTGTACATGTGTTGGTCTTCCGGTACGCGGTGTGTCTTCGAGTGTTTTGTTACCATCCTTAAACTTGTTAACCTACCATTTCATTGTCCGCGTAGTCACGACACCCTCACCAGAGGCCTGGCATATCGCCCCGCTGCAGTGGCGTTTGACACAAATTTGAACTCGTACAGCATAAACGCCCTTATGACGCTCTGTGGAGGCCCCAAGTTCACTCTGCCCTTACTCAGGTTCACTGAACTGAAGTGCAACAACCAGGTGGTATGTTGGATATACCTACACCATCAACTGATCTTCGCCTTATCTCAATTCGCACTCAACTCACAATGTGAGGGCTAATTGAACACAATCCTCCACAAAAAGCGACAGAACCTTCTTGGTTACCGTTATGTATGGCAGAAGCGAGAGTAGCCAATTAGACGTGCCAATACTAGCGTTTTGGGCTTCTGAGCAGGTCTTCTATCGTATAACATTCTAGGGTATCGCGAGGTATCGTTCAAGAGAAGAAGTGAAATACTGCATACGCAATTATGCTAGTTGCTATACTGTTTCAAGATGGGCAAAAGTCCCTCCACATGACGTCACGGACAGGCAACCAATCAGAACGCTAAACGCGAGCTGGGTCTACCTGTTATTTTATATAACTTGGTTCTGAACTTTTCCGTAAGAAAGTTACAATTTCAAATACGTATGTATAGCTTTGTTTAAGATTTTAAAGTAACAACATTATTGCACCCGATAATTCATTGTTTTGTGCGTCATTTCGGCTTGAATGACTAGAGAGCGAATGTGGGCCGTACTACTGAGGATCGGATTAGCAAGAGTCCAGTGTACCATACGCTTAATTTCATTTACGGGGAATAGGGGCCACGGTTGGTCTTCGGTACTAGCTCGTGCCGGCAGAACTTTGTAGGGAAGAAATAACGTGTGCGTAGATTCTTTCGGTTGTTTTTCGTTTCCTCTCGCCTTCTTTATTCCACCATATTGTTTGTCAGCATGTAATTTAATTTCGGAGCATAATTATGGGGGGTTAAACTAAATAATAGAAGACTAATACCAGTGATAGAAACATACAATTGCATTTAATGTAAAATATCGAATAATGTTACATGTTTTGCAAGGTAACTTGAAATATTCCTTATTTCCGTGATAAAACAGGGAAAATATTACACGAGTTTTATATTACACGATTTTCTTTCTTTTCTTTTCTTTTTTCTTTTTTTTAGAAAAAAGGGAATACCTTATCAATCATTCTTGTTGACAACACCTACCAGCTATGCATTGTGAAACGTCAAGATGTTATTAATACCACAGTTTCATCTTTATCATCATGTCCCAGTTGACTTTTCTGCCATGAGAGGTAATGGAAACAAGTTATTGATAGAGACGGTCATCATCACCAACCTAGTTTATTGGATTTTGGGCTTGATGAAAACGCTTCGCAGAAAAGGAATGAAAGAACACAACGCTCGAATATCCCATCCATCCGCTCATGAACTGTGTGTGTCTCTCTCTTCCTGAAAATAATATGATGATCTCGGTGACAGGAGGAAAACGACGCCAGAACAACAGGTGGTAGTTAGCCGTTAAACGAGGTTTTGATTAAATTCTGCCGTTCAATTTAGCAGCTCAACGAAGTCTTACTGCACCCAACGTCAAACTTCGTTCTTTGTGTAAAGTAGGTGGTGGGATGCGAAACGTAGCCCAAAAGTAGTTTGGTCGTGGTTAAGTTCGTTTGGCAGTTAAAGACTTCGGTTGGGGGAAAGGAGAAGAGAAAAGAAGTATTTTGGGGTTGAAGAAGACTTTCTCATTGGTAGAGGGACGGGTTGAGGTAAGAAACGTAACGTTACGAAGAAGGTAAAACCAGGTCAAAAACGAGAACTTTGTTATCAACATAATCGATATCGTTGTTGTAATTGGGATAGAAAGTGGAAGGGGTAGAAGTGGTTTTCAGGGTATGTGAACATAATTAACTCTTCTTCAAGGCTCTTGCTAACTTGGAACTCATTATGCGTATTATTATCGTCAGTCAAGTTTGACTTCTTGATCTTCATCGGTGAGTTACAGAAGAAGGGAAAATGGTTCACTATCAAAATAGAAATTGTTGAAATGTTTTGCTATTCAAATTATTAATGTACAATATTGTCAGCGTATGACAAGATATGAGTTTAAAATTCGACTAATAAGCCCCGATGTTAAGGGAGAAGATGACGAAATGAAAATGAAAAATGAAATCTTCCAGTTTAACATCTCTCGATTATTCCCTTGGAAGCCGCAATGGCTCAGTGGTAGAGGGTTCATCTCTGGTGCATGGAATACTTGGTTCGATCCCAGCTCGCGCCAAGTGCACTTTGTGGTGGACAAACATGGGGTTTTCTCGGAGTTCTCCCGTTTCCTCCCATTTTCTTCATTCCCTCATTTCATTCATTTCTCATCATCACCGTCTTCTTTAGCCTAGCAGGCAAGGCTAAGGGAGATGAATGATCAAGGCAAGTCAATAATAATCGAGAAATTGCTGAAGTGATAACTTGGGAGGAAACGGCACTACCCCGAGAAAACCTACAGACAGATGTTTTCCTCCATAAAGTTACTTGGCCGAAGTTCGAAGCAGGGAACCCACGCACCAATGGAACGTATCTCTACCATTGGTCCACCGTCCTCCCCGAAAAAAAGCGATAAGATGGATGATAATGGTAAAATAACGAAAGTTGAAGGAAACGAGAGAACACGAAGAAGCCAACGAATACAGTGTTTGTCTACCACGAAGTGTATTTGGCGAGAGTTGGAATCGAACCAGAGATTCCATGCACCTAGAGATAAGCACTCCACCATTTATCCCCAAGGCAAATAATGTCCAAAGGTGAGACCTAAACCAATCGATAGATTTAATTGAGGTAAACTAACTGATATAACTAAGTGTTGATTCCCATGCGTGGTTTTCGAGAAAATTGACAAAGTGAAGTAGCTATTTAAACCCCCCAAAAAAAGTCGCGTTGCAATAACCATGTCACTAATTAAGATAAAACTGACGAATATTCTCGTCAAACTTTTCATTATAGTACTAGCAAAGAAAATAGTACATAGAATAGTTAATGACATATATATTTCAAAATTGTCATTAAAACTTAAATTTTACTGTCGAAAAGTGAGACACAGAAATCGGGGCATTACGTTGAATTGAACATGATGAGATACTTGAGGGCAAATTCTAATGTATAGTTTTATAAAATATCAGGAGAAAGGAGTTCTCCTAACACTGACTCAAACATTACTTATAAATTTAAGTAAAATTTACTACATTGTAAATTTAAGTCAAATTACCTTAAATTTAATATTTACCTTGTAGATTTAAGTCAAATTTAAATTATAAATTTAAGTAACATTTACATTGTAGATTTAAGTCAAAAATATATTGTAAATTTAAGTAACATTTATATTGTAGATTTAAGTCAAATTTATAGTGTAAATTTAAGTAACATTTACATTGTAGATTTAAGTCAAATTTACATTGTAAATTTAAGTAATATTTACAATGTAGATTTAACTCAAATTTAAATTGTAAAGGACCCCGCACTTTTCTTATGGAAAGTGGCTTTCGGTTAATGTTGTTGAAACTTCGCTGGTTGATAGTTGATAGTTCTTAACATGTGGATCAAAGGTCTCAATGGGCACAAAGACCGAAATCCACTCCTTCCCCCAAAAAAACCGCCTCCAATTAGCTGGGGGGATTGAACTGATTTCAGCATGTAAAACAATTTGTTGTTTTAATCAACTCAACAAGGACCCCAAACAACCACATGTTAGACTATCAAACTACCCCACTTGACAGCACCCTTTGCCCCCCACATATCCCCCCCCCCGCGAATTACCTTACGGATGTTCCATATTACTGTAGTTTATAGTTGCGCGTATGTGTTGAAATACCTACAGTTTTGGTCTCACCGACAATATAATGGGTTTCACGTATCGCTGATTACGAATCTGAGATGAGAGTTCTAGAATTCAAGATGGAGGATCAATATGGCGGATCAAAAACACGAAACTCCTGAATGTAGCCACAAATAGCTGTTTACTAGGGTATTTTGGGTCGTTGGTTACGAATCTGAGGTCAAAATTCTTGAATTTAAGATTGCAGATCCAATATGGTGGATAAAAACGTCGAAGCCACAAACCGTAGTAGACAAGAGTGGTTTTAGATCGCTGTTTAAGTACGCAACATTCCTTGATACTTCAGCCCCCATGTAGAATTATTCTGCTCCCTTGCCCTTTACCAAAACCCACCACAGATATCTTAATGCTGAACGGTGTTAAAATAATTCATCAATTATCTGTTCATTATTTTCATCATTTCGGTTTGCAGCATGTAATGTGGTACTTAGCAATGAGTCATCTTGATATCTAATATTCTGTAAATGTCGTGCATGGCCTAAATACCACAAGACACTTGCAACGTGCGCAAATGTACCTAATGTACGAGCGCCGCTTTGACATGTACAGTAGTAACCTTGAATAACATTTTGATCATAATCCTGGTCATCATCATTGGCTACATATGCTATGAAAACTTGATGCTTAGTTGCATTGCGGAACCTTGAGTAGAGACGTATGCGCAGGAATCCCGGTTCAGTTACGTTTTCGTCAAGCTGGAATTGCTCATCCTTATCTCGTATTAGTTTATCTTGTACGTAAGAGGATGAGAGATCTACTTGATATGTGCCTACAGTGAAATCTCATAAGTAGTTTAAGTTAAGTACAAAGAAATCAATTAGGCCTTGATCATTCAGCGGTACCCATTGACCGTTCCTTCTAATAAGATTATCTACCTCCACCCTTGCTTTAACAACGTTCGGCATGATTGACCTATTTCTCATTTCTCTAGCTAATTCAATGGTTGCATCTTGCATGAAACTAACGGGATGGTATCTGTTCAAAATAGCTCCAGCTATGCGATAGAAACTATTCAGTTTCTTTGCATGTTGCAGATTCAACGTTTGTGCTAGAAACTTAAAAACAGATCTTAGATGCCCGTTTCTTGCCTCGACTATCCATCGACTTTTAGTAACTAGTCGAGAAGTATTCGCATCTTCTGTTGATAGTTGTCTTTCACGTGGTAGTAGGAGTGCGGGCATTCTATGATCAATTCCTAAATATTCCAGTAAAGGAATTGCATCGCGGTATCCTCTCTCTATAAACACAATGACCAGGATTATGATCAAAATGTTATTCAAGGTTACTACTGTATATGTCAAAGCAGTGCTCGTACATTAGGTACATATGCGCACGTTGCAAGTGTCTTGTGGTATTTAGGCCATGCACGACATTTACAGAATATTAGATATCAAGATGACTCATTGCTAAGTACCACATTACATGCTGCAAACCGAAATGATGAAAATAATGAACAGATAATTGATGAATTATTTTAACACCGTTCAGCATTAAGATATCTGTGGTGGGTTTTGGTAAAGGGCAAGGGTGCAGAATAATTCTACATGGTGGCTGAAGTATCAAGGAATGTTGCGTACTTAAACAGCGATCTAAAAACACCCTAGTCTACTACGATTTGTGGCTTCGACGTTTTCGGGGGTATGTGGGGGGCAATGGGCGGTGTCAAGTGGGGTAGTTTGATAGTCTAACATGTGGTTGTTTGGGGTCCTTGTTGAGTTGATTAAAACAACAAATTGTTTTACATGCTGAAATCAGTTCTTCCCCCCCAGCTACTTGGAGGCGGTTTTTGGGGGGAAGGAGTGGATTTCGGTCTTTGTGCCCATTGAGACTTTTGATCCACATGTTAAGAACTATCAACCAGCGAAGTTTCAACAACATTAACCGAAAGCCACTTTCCATAAGAAAAGTGCGGGGTCCTTTATGTATCGTAAATTTAAGTAAAATTTACATGTAAAATTAAGTGAAATTTACAGTTAACTTAAATAAGATTGTGTTGAATTGTAATTCATATTGTATTGGATAGAGTAATCTGAGCAAACCCCCCAGGCATTTATGCTGAAAAAGTGTTAGATATTTTTCTTAAAGAAGCTCTGTAGAACATTTCGTGCTGAAGGGTTCTGCTTCGATCCCAGACTATCCTGACTTGTGGATGATAACATCATGTCCTTAGATTTCCTTGAGGTTCTTATACCCTTGTATATAATTATTTCCATTCTCGTTCCGTTGGAGTTATTAACGCCCCGTTTATAATTTCAATTGGAAGTAGTTACGAGATATTAAATTAAATTGGGTAAAATTACACTAGCTCTAAGTTACAGAAACAATAAGATTCCTAATTGGAGATTGAATTGTGATGGTGGATACACATCCATGTATATGGTTCCAGTGTTTATATTTTTCTTATTGTTTTAAAAGACATTTTTACTTTTCTACTTCTCAAAACAATTTGTGTGAAGTGTTCTTAACTCTGCTAATGTGCGGGTAAACTTTCTGCTCCAGTTATGAACATATAGACGCATGTGAAGTCTCGGGAGATAATGTTCACACTTGGTTAATGTATTGTAGACAACATTAATTTCATTGCTTTAATTAAACAGAAGAATTTGCCGTATTTACAGTCAGATGTGCTTTTATTTGTGCACTAGCTTCAACTGAGGACCAATTTTAAAATTTAAGTTCAAAATTAATCAGATAGGTAATCAGTTGATAGAATGTGTACAAATTAGTGGCCAGATTAACTTTTAATTATATACCAATGTTGAAGTTTAAATACAAGGTTAAATCAGTGGTGAATTAGGATAAAGTGAAATCAGTGATTTCTCTCATTTCACTTTGTCCTAATTTCCCACTGATTAAGAAAAGAAAAAAGAAAACTAACTTAAGTATGAAAACTAACTCTTCTATGACATTACAATGATATGTAAATTTATCAAATGTTGTTTATTAAACGTGTTTTATAAAATTATTATTTTAAGAGTAGTAGGATTAGACGATTGATTCGAAATCGTATGTATTCATTATACGATTTTTGTTTGTTGAATAATATCCGATTATAACCATTTGAAAACTAATTACGTCACGTTTTGCATGTATTTACAGACAAGCCATGACGGTAACCTTACAATCAGCACTCTTACTTTCATTCCAACGATAGAAGATAGCGGAAAGTATTTATCGTGTCGAGCAAGTACACCTCTCATACCAAGGAGTGAGATTGAGGATGGATGGAAACTAGACATATACCGTAAGTAAAACCAAAAAAAATCCTTCCTATCCTTTTAAAAAAAAAAGCATTTTTTTGTGTGTGTATTGTTATGTATCTGACTAAGACCTAATACATTAATATAAAAAATTGTTGTCCTTTAGTGCTAGCTGGTGTTATTGAAGCATTCAGAAAGAATTAAGTACAAGATGGACGTAACAACAACCTTGTGATTAAATTTTATGCGTAGTTTTTTTTTTTTTTTTTGTAAGAAAAAGTCTTTTCTGGCTCTAAAACGTGTGTCGTTTGCTGCATAGTCGCCTGTTCAGTATCCCGCCAGAGGTAACCATATAACAGCAATAATGATCGATACAGAAAATATAATATAAACTTTAGCGGTCTACTTCTCATGATTAGTAGGGCGTTTTCGAAACGTTGGCCACAGGACCAGACTCAGGTGATTCTGGGGCCTGATTCAGAACAATGTTTGTGGGGAACCAGGTTCTCAGCCAACTAGTGCACCCATACACACATACATACATACACATGTGAGTTAATAGACCAAATACATGTAACCTACATTTGCATACATGTAACTAACAATATTTGTATATCAACACCAAGAAAAACAGTCTCGTACCGCTTGTTTTAGTGATTGTAAAATATATTAATTCTCAGGAAAATATGAAACTGTTAGTAATAAATTATATTTTTTGAACTCCTAAAAGTCACTTAAGACTCATAAACTATAAATGAGTCATTTTATTATCTTTTTGTTATGAGAAATTATTTTTTTCTTGTTATTTTCTTCTCTGTAGAGTCTTTCAGAATTCTGTTTGAGTTCAAACCTCTGCTAATGTCAGACTCAATGGTCAGAACTGCCAAATTGTTTAAATGTTCTTGGCTGAAATCTCAAACTATGTTCTAATTACCTTCAAGTTGAAAAACTCTTTTCTCCACGTGCTACAATCACTGGGATTGTCAAGAAAGTCGTACATTGTTATGAGTACTCTTGACTGTATTTGACACGCCAAGAGTATTACACTGTAGTGCGGGTACCGATTGGAAACAGTTAGTCCTATTGGCTTAAATTCGACACTGATTAGACTGTCTACGTAACTCATCCGGGCATAACTACGTTTAATTTGAAGGTGTACTTTTTAACTTGTGTAGAACACACGTGGAATATTGGCCTCTGCTGACCTGTGGTTTCTTATTTTTTGGTCATCAATATTGAAATTTGTCCGCGAAGTATATATTATACATGCGGTTCTGCCCAACAAAGCTGAGATTTAGATGTGAAATATATCTATTATACACGCAAGTTTGTCAAACGAAGTTGAGATTTGGGTGATGTGAAGTGTATACCTAGGTATATTATACACGCAATTTTCGTCTACAGAGTTGAGGTTCGGATGTGAAGTATATACGACACGTGGTTTTGGCCAAATTTTCCAAAAATATTTGATAATTGTTGTTGTGTACTTAAAGCTGTACTAAAATTAATAAAACATATGAATAATAAAATTAATAAAATTAATGGAAATAACTAGCCTAAATACTAAAATTTTATCAGACAAATTTTAGGATTGTTTCTTGATTTGTCGATTTTTGTTTAATTGTGAAGAATTAGGGGCGAAACTTATGAATATTCTTACGTCATCATCATAGGTATTCTGCCTTTATTGGCAGGTCACTTGCCGCAGCTGAGAAGCTTCCATGCTCCACGGTCCCCCGCTAACTTCTTCGTCTTCGGGTATGATCTTTCTGTTTTTATATCATCCATTAATTGTAGTCTCCTTCGCCCCCTCCCTCTCTTTCCCGCCACCATACCCCCTAGGACGTCCTCATGATACAATCTCTTCTTAGGCAATGTTCCAACCAGTTTCTCTTCCTCTTCCTAATAATATCTAAAAGTGTTCTTTTCTCACCCACCATTTCTAACACTCTCTCATTCGTTTTCCGCTCGACCCAACTAATTCTCTCCATTCTTCTCCACACCCACATTTCGAAGGCTTCCAGTCGATTTTCATCACCTTTACGTAATGTCCACGTTTCCGCCCCATACAGTACAACACTCCACACGAAGCATTTTATGAGTCTTTTTCTCAACTCTTTATTCAAGGTCCCACAAAACAGACTTTTCTTCCCCCTAAAGGCTTCTTTCGCCATTCCTATCCTTGCTTTTATTTCACGTTCGCACTTCATGTTATTACAAAGAATACTACCCAGATATCGAAAACTATTCACTTGTTCTATTTTCTCCCCTCCTACTTTTATATTTGACACAGACCCCTTCGTTCCAATCACCATGGCTTTTGTCTTTCTAACATTTATTTTCATCCCATATTCTTCAAAGCCCTTTCTCATTTTTTCTAACATTTTATTGATTTTCTTTTCAGATTCTTCAAGAAGCGCCATATCGTCGCAAATCTTATGCATCTAATCATTCTACCTCCTACCGAAATGCCATCATCATCTTGTAAACTGTTTTTCACTATCTCTTCTAGATAGACATTAAATAGTGTTGGCGAGAGGCAGCATCCTTGTCGAACTCCTCTTCCAATTGCACTCTCTTCCGTCAGTTCTTCCCCTATCCTAACACTTACTTGTTGGTTCATGTATAAGTTTCTTATGAGTCTTCTATCTTTCCATTCCAACCCTATATTCGTTAGAACTCCCAACAGCAATTTCCAATTCACGCGGTCAAAAGCCTTTTATAGATCAATAAATATAACATACACCTCTTTCCCTTTTCCTATAAATCTTTCATCGATCGCCCTAATCCAATTGCATCTTTTGTGCCCTTGTCTCTTCTGAACCCGAACTGCTCCTCCTCAATTTACCTCTTACGAATTATTCCTAATTCTTGGATTTAGGATTGCTAAGCAATAACAGTTAAAACATATCTCACAAGAAATTCTCTCTCTCTCTCTCTCTCTCTCTCTCTCTCTCATTCTCTCCATTCTTCTCTACACCCACATTTAGAAGGCTTCCAGTCGATTTTCATCGATTTCGATATATATAACAATGTAAATAAATTAAGAATTTATATATAAATTGCAATTTACAAGCAATATTTCGTGTAAAGACTTATTAGCTTGACGCATTGTCTTGAGTTTAAATTTCTTCTCGCTTAAAAGGCATATTCTTGGGACGTTAAACTGAGATATTTCATTTTATTTCATTTTGAGTTCAATCTGGTCAAGAATAAAGGAGAAACTCTCTCACACTCAGCACGAAGAAAAAAGAAAACGCTGGCTTCTATCATACAGTGCATTACTGGTTTTGAATTTAACTCACTTAAAACTTAAAACCATGGTTGTATGATTATATTTAGTACTCCTCTAATTTAGTTTATTAATCCTGAAAAGACCTTGTGTGTACGATTGACATTTTAAAGTCTTGTGATGGAAAAAATCGCACAATTCCCTAACAATTAAGTAAAAGATGTAGAAATGACAGTTCCTTTTATACTGGGAGAAAGCCTTTCTTCTAACACTATGAAAAAAAGAAATAATTTGGTCAACAGTGCACATGACTACCATACCAAACGAACATTCCAATTCTAGCTTTTATACCGGTTGTTGTTCTTTTCTACAAAGGACGCTTCTCTCGAAATTCTGAACCATTCGTCTGAGATGTCCAAAGGCTTCTCTCGTAGTCGTGTGTTTTCTTCCGTTCTTTCATTTCGTTTGTGTGCTGGCATCTTCTTCTTCCTCCTCCTCTATCGTCCAGTCCGGTCCACAAGCAACAAGAGATGGATTTCTTGTGTGGCCTGAGGTCAGGTGATCGGTCAGAAGCAAGGAAGGCTTTCTCAAGGGCTTTGGGAAGTAGCATCGGCTTTTCATTTCTCTTCTTCTTCTGCACACTGTTGCACAGTCCTTACTACAACCACTGGACAGTAACATCAGCTTCTTTTCTCTTCGTTCGTTTCGGCCTTCTGTTTTTTTTTTCGGCCTTCGCTTTTCTTGTTCTGTTTCCTTCTAGCAACTTGATCAGATTTTGTTTCGACGGTACTTTCGTACTTCTATTAGTTTACAAATCAATGCTCGAAAGATTTTTTTTTAAAGTTTGTACATTTCGTTTGAATCATTTTTATAACAATTTTACTTTTCTGTTTCTTAGAGTCAAATCTTGTAACTTAAATTTCAGTTATTTTCTCACTAATTAGAGCTCAAAAATTTGTATATATATATATATATACGTAAAAGGCGATAACAATACGTTATTTTCACATATCCTTTTACTGTAACGTTAATAAAATAAATCCTTGAGAAATATGTATCGAGCACCTGCTACTTATGCAGACCAAACTCGCATGCAAGTTTAGCTGGTTGCAGACTACTAGGCGTTAACTTAACATCTACAAGTATCAGGATTTATCTTTTCGTAATAAAGAGGAAAGAGACTATTGCCTTTAACATCGTAATTTAAAATATTGAATAAAGGTCGAAAGTAAAATAATAATATTAAAAACCGTTTTAAAAAGCTAAAAGCAATGTTTTTATAAAATGCACTAAAAAGGAAAAGAATACAGCGTATTCATATAAATGCTATCATGCTTTAAAGTGGTATTCCGTCGCTTTAGATAATCGTATTTAAATGAAATTGGTCACATTTGAAAGAAAAATTCAAATATTTTTGTGCATGTCAACAATGGACAACAATGGGCGACAATGTCAATAATGCACGGAACCAAACATAGAAGAAGTAAATTCACTCTTGTATACTTTGTGGTTAGTCGATATGGGTTCATTATTCGATACTTAGCAGGCAGAAGCTGTTTCTGCTGGAAGTCACTTACGAAGCATTTATGTTTCTGTACTGTTATGGCGTAATGTGCTAACGTAAATTTATTTCCTTTCGTTGTATTGTGTTGTTATTGAAGAACTAGTTTTGAGGAAGATGGATTGGACATGTTAGAAATGATGATAATGTCTTTTACAAGTGGCCATCGAGCTCGCTTGACTTGACGGATGGAGTTACGTAAGAATTCTGACTACGTACCCCATTGCCTCAAAACCTGCAAGAAGTGCAAGTTCATCCAGTGTATTTCATCATGTATGCTGGAGCATATGTAGCGTGAATCAGAATGTCTTGATGTATGCATTGCACTCGTGGTGCCTATGTTCAAAGTTTATGGGGTATATTTGAGTTTTTTTTTCTTTCAAATGTGACCAATTTCATTTAAATACGGTTATCCAAAGCGGTGTAATACCACTTTAAAAGATGATAGTACTTTTATGTACACGCTGTATTTTTGGGCGGGTAAAATTAAGAAATGGAATTCAAACTAAAAGCATTAGGTCTGAGTTGAACACTTCCACATTACCTTAATACCTATATATATATATATATATATATATATATATATATATATATATATATATATATAAACTTTAGCCGTCAACTTTAAGAAGAGCCCCTAATGCATTTAGTCTTCATCTCATTGCTTCAAGTTATCTCAGATTATGGATTCGATTAGAAAGATTTGTTTAGGAATAGCCAGGGCACAACTATAACCTCTGTATTACCCAGAGAAAATTCGTGAACCACTTAGCACTATTTAATTTGCAATTCCGGTTTTTTTCTTCCTATCTTAGTTATACGTACATCAAAATATTATTTTGAAGCTTGTCTTATTTGAAATAGTTTTCCTTTGTTTCTTGAAAGAAATATATTTTTATAGCTTGTGTCAATCACGACGTATTTAAACTTCAGAAGGTGACCGTTAAGACTTGTTTCACTTGAAGATGTTGTGATTATTTTCATTTTGTGTTCAGAGCTCTAATTGAATTTACACTAATTTTAGTTTAAATTAAAAATTGTTTTCCAAATATTTATCCAATTGTTATTAAAATTGTAAAGCTCGGTTACTAAATAATTCTTTATTAGTCTTAATTTATGGATATAGATTTTAAATGAGATGACAAAAACTGGAAGGAAAATACATATATTCTATGGTGTTGTGACGTTTTCATATCTCTCTCAGAGAATATGTTTATAAATAGGGTTCAAAACTTTTGCTGCCGAGACAGTTTTCACCTTCAACTTCTTAATCTTCATTTTCGCCCACTTCCCTTGCCTAATGATCTGATTGTCCTACTCGATTAATTAATTTATGAATCTTATTATGTTTACTTTATTTGTCCAATATGGAATCCCCGCTAAAGTTTCCCCGCTAAAGTTTCTGGTTCCTGTATTACTGTTAATTATCTTTTCTATACCTATACTTCACTTTATATTACTGTTTATTCAGTGCCTTGTGTAATTTTCACAAGAGTGATTCATTTGTGTTATCTAATAGAAATGAGGGGACTCGCTGGTAGAGCACTTACCTCTGGTGTGTGTGGTTTGTGGTTCGATTTCTGGCCAAGGAAGTTTGTGGTGAACAATATCGTGTCCGTGGGTTTATTCATGATACTCCCGTTTGTACTCATTTTCTGACTCCACTAATTTTTTCATCATCATTCACTGGCCTTAATCATCCGTCTACGTTACGCTAAAAGGCATAATCGTAGGACGTTACACTAAAAGATTTCATTTCATTTCCTTTCTTATAGAAATGAAGAATATGTGAGTAGAGTTCGTGCCTTAAGTGGGCAAGATCTCGGGATCGATTCCCGGTGGCATAGCATCGTTTACACTACAGTAGTATAGATTCACCTTCAAATTAATGCGAATCATTCAGTCAAGGCAAGACTTTTGAAGTTTCCATACCCATACTTAGTTATATATATTCTTTACGGAATTCTGTTTTACCTAATGAATGGAAAGTACCTAACTGATTGTCTCTTAATTGATAGAATATTAATTTTGATAAGTCAAAACCAGAATCATCTTTAAACATCTCGTCTACTCTAGGATTTATCATAGGTTAAATAATGTTCAGCAAACTAATTCTATAACGCATAAACTATATTTGAAATCTTAATTGATAAAACATAATTTTTGATAAAGACAAAGCCTTCGACATTTCTAACTACACGACAGCTTCAACTGATATAACATGAAACAATGTTAAAAAACAGTGAAATTATTAGCATTGACTTAATTTTAATAAACATTGCACAATTCTTCTTAATTTATATAATAGTATTTTATGTAAGATCAAACCTGAAACTTCGTTTAAAAAACAAATCACTTAAACATCGGCCACACATTGGCTGCCGAGATTTTATGGCGCTCTTCTCTTGGGATCTAACACACAACAGAAACACTGGAATGAGTAAACTTCAATAAATAACGAGACAATTAACGAACATGATATATTGACCGACTTAGTTAGCTTCATAATAAATGTTGCAACCGAGAATTGTTTCTCTCGTGAGGGTTGTTAATTCCAACGCAACGCAACGCAACGCAAGAATATTGTAGATCAGCAGAAAATCTCGTAAGAATGGTATTATGGTACTGCTTACATTTTACGTGCTGTTCTTAGTATGAAATAAGATATAAATTTCCAGCCTGCATAAGTTTTATAGAGATAAATTGGCTTGTAATAGTATGTTCGTGGGCGCGAAGTATTTTAATTTGAAACTAGAGATGGCCACAAAATTTTAATGATAATAATTTCCTTAAAGGACGGACGCAATTTATCTTAGCGTTGGTAATATAAGATTGTGATTTCTAATATACAAATTCATATATATACCATTTTTCAAAACATGATCCGAATTACCACCCAAGTTTATATCCTAACAATATAACTGATACTTCTACGGATAATCGAACGTGCCACAGAGATAAAAGCGTATGTGGCGCACGTAAAGATGTAGGTTACATGTGTAAATTCTATAGTTTTTGTACTTAAAGTATGATTATATATAACATCTTGCAGCAAAATATAACTGAAAACGTATGTTTTATATTACTATCCGTATAATTGTTCCACCTATACCTACTTTCCGTATGATTATATATAGGCTATAATGTTCTCATATACAGATCGATGTATATAACATATAGCTAACATATGTAACGTAAGTATAGGTATGTAATATACGGAAGGCTTAAATGCCAGACATACTGCAGCTGCATGTTGTAATATCTAAGTAGCGAAAAAGCAATACATATGAAGCATATTGATAATGTATGCTTCGTACAGATTTCCGTTGTAAACATATATATTCCATATATTTTTACAATATACCGCTGTCCTCAGTATGAAGTCACGCAGAGAGAGAGAGATACCCGAATGGTATAAAATGAACTATCGCTTAAAGAATGGCGAGTGAAAATATTTGATAATAAAATCCTGAGGCGAATATTCGGACCCAAGTGGAAAGGGAATGCCGAAATGGTGGGAAACTTCATAACGAGGAACTGCATAATTTATACCGTTTACTAAACATTGTTAGGGTCATCAAGTCTAGAAGGCTCAGGTGGGCAGACTATGTTGTCAGAATGAAAGAATGAAAGTAGGAACACTTTCAAAAGTCGATGCCTTGGAAGTCTCCGAAATATCAGAAAGAACTGGTAAGGTAGGTAAAAAGAAATATGATCAAGAAGAAAGTTACGGGAGATTGTTTCCATGATTGTTAACTATATTATTATTATTATTATTATTATTATTATTATTATTATTATTATTATTATTATTATTATTATTATTATTATTATTATTATTATTATTATTATTATTATTATTATTTTGTTAGAGGAGGGGAAAAATTAAAAGAGTAGACTGCAAGAGATAGAAGAAAACATCTTAGACCACTTGCGCCACTTCTGAATGCATAAATACAACACGCCAGGTAATGGTCAACTGGGTCCACACCAAGCATATGCTGGTATTGTATCAATTTTTGAAAGGAATCTTACCCGTAGAAAATTTCAGTTAAGTTCTTCAATTCATACGTATATTTTACTTGTCGTATTGACTTCGTTGTCTTATGAGACTCCACGGAACTACACATTTAAAATACATCACCTGCTGATAAAATATTTAGAAAACAGACCATAAGAAGCAGAAATTAACATTAAAACACGCGAATGCTCAGTAGAAAGACTGTTTTTTCTGCCATCTCTGAGAGCCAGGACGAAATATATCATCTAACGTGATTTTTTAAAACATAAAAAATCTTTTTTACGACTTTAATCGAATGTCATCTTTCAGTTTCGCGTTCACGTTAACTGCTAAATGAAACGGTGATGGTGAAAAATGAATGAAGTGATTGAATGAATAAAGTCGGAGTAAACGGGAAGATCCCGAGAAAACCCACCAACACGGTGTTTGTCCACCAACAAGTTCACTTGGCACGAACTGGAATTGAACCAAGGACACCATGCACCAGAGGTGAACGCTCTACTAGGGATGCGCACGAGACAAGATTTGTAGCTGTCTCGCCTCGAAAATGTGTTGTGAAAGTGATGTCTCGACTCGTAAAATGTATATTTCTCTATTGGAAGAGCCGTGTCTCGACTCGAATTTTGTCAGGAAAATCCTGTCCCGACTCGTCTCGTGCACATCACTACATTCTATCACTGAGTCACGGCAGCCCCTAACCTCGATTCAAACATAAACAAGATCGGATTTGGGGCTGAAGTTGTTAATAATTTTGGACATTTTTAAGTGTTTAGTATAAACAAATATAGGCCATCATGTATTTATTGAAATGATGGAAAAATATCTCTTGAAATGAGACTTAAATCTCATTACTATAGAAAGCATTAATAAGACTTGAGAGATTGGAAGAGAACAAGTAATTTTAAAAGATAGAAATATTATATGTCTATCTTGAGAATCCAATCTATCCAATATATATATATATATATATATATATATATATATATATATATATATATATATATATATATTGGATGTGTATGTAAGTTAAATGCATAAATTAATAAATTTGGATTTAAGAGAAAAAATTGAAATATTTTTAATATTGCGTATCATCGTAGTACAAGAGGAAGAAGTAAAGAAGAAAAAAAGAATATTTGAATGTATAGAACAAAATAAAGAAAGAAACTGTTAAAAGGAAAGAAATACTACTTTAAATGGATGAAAGCGTCGAGGGTGGAGAACAAAGGAGGTGGACACAATGATTCTCTACAAAAAAAAAAAAAAGCACAAAACTAGAGCTAGTACTGCTGGAACATCTCCAACACCGCAAAAATAAATAGCCGTAAATTATACGAAGATAAAGCGTTACTGAAAGGTGCACGTTCATGGTAGCTAACTATGCTATTTATTTGAATAACTACTCTAAAAGTAGAAAGACGACGTAAGACCTCTGCCCCCCGTTCCCTTCTCCAGCCTTGTACTGTGCTTCTAGTTCTCCTAGTATTCTCATTATATATATAGTTCTTTTTTTCTGAACCTCTTCTCTGCTCTCGTAACACTAGACCATGGTATAGCCACTAGTGGGATGTACTTATTCAAATCCAGAATTCATGCTTGTATTTAGAGAATTTTAAGTACTTTTTTCCCTTCTTTTTCTCTTGCAATAAAAAAACTTGGTAACTGTTTCTCTTTTTCAACTCTTTTATAATTGTACTTTGCATTATTTTATTTTTGTCTTTTACTAGTTGTTTTATATTTCTGAAGAGTGTGGGGTTTTCATGAAAAATGAGTAGAAGGTTATCCCGTTACTCCTTAAATTACAGCCCTGCATTGCACGTTAAATACAATTATTATTAGCTTCTTTTTCGTTACCTCTTCCTTGACTATGCAAAAAAAAAAAAAAAAGCTCCGTATACTATTTTCTTTCTCGCAAGTTCAAAAGCCATATGATGTTCTTTAAATAGCAACAATGTTTATTATTACTACTAGTAGTAGTGGTAGTAGTAATAATAATAATAGTAGTAGTATATTTGCAAGAATGTAGAAGGAATTTCAAACACATAAAAAACAATTATTCCGGTAGTCTGTGCAAAAAAAAAACTTTTCTTTTTTAATATTACGAGCTGAGGAAATGCACGAAAAATCAACGACATACTTTTCTACATAGAAATTCTAGTTGAGTTTCATCTCTTACTTTTAAAAAACAAACAAATTGCTCATATAAATAGAATCTTAATCGCAAAAGAAACACAAAATATGAAGTTTCAGAATTCTCAAAACTCATTTAAAAATTACCTAATTCGATCTATGTACTGTTTTAGTAACTATGTAAATAATGCATAGTTTCTATACAACATGTCCATAAAAATACTTTTATATTTTAAAGTGGTATTACGTCACTTTGGATTACTGTATTTAAATGAAATTGGTCACATTTGAAAGAAAAAACTCAAATATCTTTTTACTATCTCTCATAGATACAAGGGCGCCCATCAGGGGGGGCAAGGTGGGGCACTAGCCTCCCTAAGTGGAAATTGTACTTGGGAATATAGAACCAGAAAACCCAATAGAATTTGTACATTAGTTACAGTAAAATTTGAAATTATATTTGAAACGTCGCTTATACTTACCCCTCCCCCTTGAAAACCACAACATGGACGCCCTTGCATAGATATTGAATGTGGGTCCCACGAGTGGCGATGCAGACATCAAGGCGATATTCCCATTCACGCCACATATGCTCCAACATATCTGATGTAATGAACTGGATGACAGCACTGATACGAACTTGCACTTCTTTCAGGTTTTGAGGCAATTGAGGTACATAGAGACAATCTTTTACGTAACCCCATAAAAAGAAGACACAAGCCGTCAAGTCAGGCGAATATTGCGTGCTGTCATATTCCTAAAGACACCAATCTCGTTCTTGTGGGGTTGCCGTAACTCCTTAATACTTATTCTTTAATAACAACACAATACAACGAAAGGAAATAAATTTACGTTAGCACATTACGGCGTAAAAGTACAGAAACATAAAAGCTTCTCTGGTGACCTTCAACAGAAACAGTAACTGCCTGCTAAATACCCAATAATGAACCCATATCTACTAATCTCAACGTGAACATGAGCGAATTTACTTTTTCTGTTTTTGACATTGTTATCCATGGTGGACAGAACAGAAAAATAT
The DNA here is from genome assembly GCF_964235325.1 of Thermobia domestica. Lineage (NCBI taxonomy): Eukaryota > Metazoa > Arthropoda > Insecta > Zygentoma > Lepismatidae > Thermobia > Thermobia domestica. The sequence continues at coordinate 52,288,068 of NC_137464.1, forward strand.
TTAAATTTTTCTCTCAAATGTGACCAATTTCATCTAGACCCTACATACGATTATCCAAAGTGACGCAATACCACTTTGAAATATGATAGCATTTTTAATGGACACGCTCTATTTTGTTTCCAGTTTCCAGTTTGCTATTTAATGACTCTTACGTTAGAATTTGGGGTAAAATTTAAAATAGCTTCCTACATAAATATAAGCATAATGAATTCACTAATTAACTAAAAACACTCTTATTTCATACTACCTGGTAAGGCCAATCTTGTCATAAATAGACATTCGAAGGGTTTCCAATTCAAAAATTAAGAAATTATTTTGAAATGTATAGCAAAAAGTATGATATAAAAAATCAACATACTCAATAAACCAATTTTTAAAAATTCGACGAATTAGTCCTTTATGGTTAGAATTAATTTATCTTTATTATTACAAGAATATAATTGCACGTCATAAATAACATGATTATTAAGTCTGTACTCTTACATTCTCAGTTACATCTTGTAGGCTATGTCAGGTGCATGATTATTAAAAGTAAGTTATTGGTGAAATGAGAAAGTAGGAGGTAACCTTGAGAAAACCCACGAACGCAATGCTGTTCATTTTAAATTCATATATTTTAGGGTTGTATCAGAATGCCTCGCCCTCTAGCTCTGGGGCACCATGAAGCTAAATTATCCTAATAGTAAGCAGTATCTGATTATTAATATTATTATTATTATTATTATTATTATTATTATTATTATTATTATTATTATTATTATTATTATTATTATTATTATTATTATTATTATTATTATTATGGAAAATCGCAAATATATTTCTTTTTTTCATTATTGATCACTTGTCTCAACAGTATGGCATTTTGTAAAATGTGATGGTTGAAATGTGTCATAAGGAGTACGAGGGAGTTCTGAGAAGTCCTTAGCTTTCTCAAAAGAAACAAATCAGAATCAGAGTTATGATGAATTTACTCAACATACTTTCCCTTTATTTCGATGTATTTCTTGCTTCAGTCCTTCAATTTGTTTAATTCCTCCAAACAAACAAACAAATATCCGTTGTCTTTCGATCCATACATTTCCAGCTGCGATCTCATCAGAAATGTTCGTGATTTTTGTTCCTACAGACGTTTTCTTTTTATAATCTGTAAACAGTTTATAGTCAGATGGGTTAGGTAAGGTGAAATGGTGGGTGACTCAAGATTTCAAACCCTAATGTAGGAAATTTGTGTATTGCAACATTGTGACAGGATGAAGGATCAACAACTTTTCAGGACTACTTTCCATGGCACTTTTCCTTCACCTCCAAGCTAAGCTCATCTACTAATGTGGCATAGTAAGCAAGATTATTCCATTCTGATTCCAGAAAACACTAGCCAGAACCTTTGAACTGGACTTTTGCACCAGAAACTCCTTTAGCTTCGGCGAACCAGTGCGACACCATCCTTTTGATTTTTACTCAGGATCATACAGATAGATCCATGTTTCATTCTCCGTTTTCAAACGTGCAACAAAATTGGTTGTATCTTGCTAAAAACGGCTTAAAACATATCTGGAAGCAAGGAGCCTTGTATGCCTCTTGTGTGCATGTAAATATTTGGGCACTCACTTCGGCGGAAAATTCTCTAATATCAAAGTTATCACAAATAGTATTTATACTAGCACATTCATGCGAGGTTCATATCATATCTTTGGACTTGGTCTCAGTCCTGGTCTTGCAAACCTAGTCATGGTCTTGCTTGCAAGGGTTTTATAAGTCTTATTTTTACGATATCTTAGATTTTCCATAGGTAAATTTTACACTGGATACAAGAGATAGTTAAAGTTATTCTTATTATCGCCTGTCTTAATGTATGAATAGTATATTTTGTTCACTTGCTGTCTTAGGTACATAGCTTTAAATATTTGGTTACTTGCTGTCTTAGATACACAACTGTTTTCTTAGGGTTTAACATAATTCAATCATGAACTATCTTTAATGAATCAAATGATGGTCAAAGTAAATCAGACACTAAAAGTCCTACCTCGTAACAATGCGTAAAAGTTATGTTTTGTATCGTCTACGTAGAGGACGATATGCCGTTCCAATTTATTGCTATTTTCCGTACTCCAGGTAAGTGTCAAAGGAAGACCGAAGATTCACTAAGGTTGTAATTGAGTAACACTTGTTATTGATGCTTGCTTTTGCTAAAGGGAATTCGTACCCACAACCCCAGACAACTAATGATAACAACACTAGTTATGGCTGAAGAGAGTTCTGGAAGGAAAAAGTGAATGATTGAAAGTAAATATACTTTCGAGCTTGTGGAGTAATACTTTGCTGTGGAACGAACGTAGAAAATATCAACGTAAACCTTCTGAATGTGAAGTCATTCAGTGGTGAATACACCAATCTATGATGTCTTACTCTGAAGATACTTTTATTTTTGTTGTAAGTTTAAGGTAAATAGTCAAAACAGAACAATAAAGAGCAAACATCACTTGAATTTTCCAGAATTGTACTGTGCGAAACATGAAAGTCTGTAATGTAATTATGTATATTGTATAAAACGAAAAGAAGCCTTATATACATTTGCGTGAGATCTGTATATTTCATGTTTAGTTTTGGTTGATAGAATATGCAAATTTTAAAGTCTTACGGAATTTCTGAAGTGAGGACAAAGCAAACAATTATGTATATTACATTGCCTTCAGACTAATTTCTTTACATATTTGTGTAGTTTCTTTAGGTATTTGTATTTGTATAGTACATACGTAGTTTCTCACATATGCAGTTGCTCGCTCACTCGTTCAATTGCTAATGACGCATTTTGCGTCAATACTAAGGACACTAGTTGTGACAAAATGAAGCCGAAATGTTAAGGCAAACTGATAAGATAAATTTTTAGAACTAAATTGTCAATGGCAGTTTGCCTTGCAAAATTTAATATATTTCTTGTATTTTATGTCATTATTTACCAGAAGCTAACACTAATGCGTTAGTGATTCCAAATAGCACTAATTAATAATTGTCAAAGATACCAGCAATTGAACACATCAAAACGAAGAAAAAGAGAAAGATTTCAAATTACAAAAGTATGAGTATCATAAACATAAAACTACATATGCTAACGAGTAAAGTGGTAAAGTACGTAAAAAATATAAATAAATAAAACATCAGTTCACTTTAGATAAACATTATCTTGGCACTTAACTCTTTAATTGACAAGCATTGATAGCATTATTATTAAAATATTAAGTTTGTTCTAATGGTTGAACCATGTCTTCCTGATCATAGTTTCGTAATTTTTAAAGTATTTTTGTACTTTGGTTACAAACTACAGGACTTTATTTCAAAGCAACATTGCCATAAAATAGCTCTTATGTGTACCTACTGAGTAGCATTGCCCTATTATGGTAAAATATCATAAGAATACTCTCAGTAATTACCAACAGTTTCGTTGAAATATTTTCGTACAGAGCAAGAAACCATAAATAAAATAATAATAATAATAATACAAAAAGTTTCGTGGAACGTAGGAGATAAAGCTAAATTTGACTGTCCTCTATTGACGAACATTAGGAGTATCTAATGAAGCGACCCACAAGTCATGTATACGAACAGTGGCGTATATAGGTGGGCTTCCGGGCTTAAGCCTCCCTGAAATCTTACTTACTATAGTAAACTATATGAAATATCTTGCAGAATTTTCACATTTTCAGGCAAAACCCCCCTCCCGAAAGTTAGCAAAGCCCCCCCGAAACTAAATCGTAAATACGCCACTGTATATGAATATTGTATGAAGCAATAATGTCAATTAAATGGTCACTGACGTTATAATTCGTGCGGATAACGCAATAGAATGAAATGTTGCTTGAGAGCAACACTGCCCTGCCAAATAAAGGGTTAATAAAGCAGTTGTGCCTTACAATACACAATTCACTTTTAGTTGCATGATATCACAAGTAATTTCTTCAAGGGGTGATCATGCTCGTTATATCGTTTGTCTCCGTTAAGATGCATTTCAGCGTCACCACAATGTAAACAAAACAGAGAAAAGAATTTTGTTCTCAGATTTCAGTTGTCCCCCTACCGTTGGCTTTTTGTCGAGGAAGTTGATCTATTCGGTTCTTAAACAATCATGTTTCTACGATAACGAATATTAAATTCTATATCTCAATGGTAGTCGGGATTCCACGATAATGGCGAACAACGTGTCTTCGCTAAATAATAATAATAATAAAAAAAGACAATATTCGATTCGATTCGATTTTTTAAACAATATTTAGCAAAGAATCATACAGTGGCAAATATGGCGTTTAAGTATTTGAAATCTTTCAAAGGTTTGTATGACATTACATTCAAAAGCTTCCCGTTTGTATATTTGGATATTTCAAGTAACGTTCTCGATTTCGCTATGCTAAGCCTTTCAGGGATTCCCAGTGCAAGTGCGTGTAATTTAGTTCATACCTCATAAAACTTGTAATTCTAAAGCAGTGGTCGCCAAACTTACGAAGCTTCTGAGCTAGCGTATCATTTTTAAGTTCTACTGTGAGCTACCAACCAAAAGAAACTTTTTAGAAAAATCTTACATTCGTTTATATGCCTATAAACTTACATTTTTCTTTTAGTAAATATGAACTCAAACTATTCAAGTTAGCAAATGTCAAATATGCACACGAAAAACATAACATACACAACCCCATGCTTATACAGTCAATTGTGAGCTGAAGCTGACAATAGCAGTTGCGCGGGAGAAATAAGCAGTTGTTGTCGTCAGTGCCCTCTGTAGAGTGAAGGAATCAAGGTTAGCGAACTGGAGCGTTAAGGGTCTTCACTACAGCAAAATTTAACTACCACTAATTTTAGAGTTTTTCTATAATATCTTCAAAATAACTAAAAAATATTCGAGAAACAGAAACGTAGTGAACTAGACAATATGATTTTGCATAGGATATCTTTGCCATAATTCACCTATCTACTTTCGGTATGCCGCTATTTAAAGAACCCGCAAAAAATGCTAAATCTATCTACAGTTGCAAATTGAAAGCAGATAGATGAGTTGTGATAACGATATCACATGCAAAATCGTATTGTCTAGTTCACTTCGTTTCTGTTTTTCGAATATTTTATTTGTTTTGAAGATATTACAGAAAACTATAAAATTAGGCGGTAGTTTAATTTCGCTGTAGTGAAGACCCTTAACGCAATCTACCGAAAAATGTCCCCGCGAGCTACTAGGAGCTCGCCGTCGACAGTTTGGTGATCACTATTCTAGAGGGACATTAGATAGGTAGTTTGTTTTGATCTTTACAGTCATTCTTCGTGGAAGTTATGTTTGTGCATCTGTGGCTGCTGCAATCCTACTTACGCGTTAGTATACATAATTTGTTGAAAGATTTAAAAAAAAAAAAAAAAAACAAGACTGTACATTTTATTATTAATAATTATGTAATAATTTACCAAATTTATAGCTGTTACGCGAAAGAAATTTTGTAAGGCATTTGTAAGTACTAGAGTCAAATAAATTAGAATGCATGAGTTAGTACACCTCTTCACATACATTACTGACAGTTTCATAATTTCATAATAATCTAAACTACAAATGTTTGAATGTAATTTTCAATACATTATACTTTTATGTTCCTAATTAAAATTACATGAATAGGACCAATTTACTAACATACAATTTTTTAAATGAGGAAATAATGTAACAAAAAAGTAATGTAATTTTCTCTGTTTGTGTAGTCACGGTAGATGAATTAATACTGCAATATTTCCTAGTTTTTTTATTCATCTTTCCCTGATTTTTATATGTTTTTTGTAAATTATCTCCCAACATGCATCAACACCATGCCAATTATGAGGGACTATTTGAACAAGTGAAATAACATTGAAGAGAACGATAACCGTTTATTACATTTGTAAACACAAGAGTCTCTGGGATCGTTAACTGAGGTGTGTGTGTGCTGTGATTAAATTGGCGTGTATTTTTTTTTAATGGACACTGTTCCTGCGACTGCCAAAAAGGTTATATCACTTCTACTACTACACTTTCATTATCTCCCTACAGTTTATCTCTCATTCACTCAATTCACTTCTCGCTTTCTCCCAAAAGGTGCGTTCATGCCTGGTTTGCCGCGGTTATAATGGTGACGATTCTTCTTGTGTGATGGTGATCGATTCCGTTCGAAAAATGAACGAATTATTATTTAAAAAAAAAGAAAAGAGAGGAAAAGAGACTTTACAGTGATTTTAAGAATTACTGTACCGTGATATTTACCTAAGTGATTTTTTCAGGACAATTCAGTTATTCAAACTTACTACTAATAGCAATACCAATGTACATAATAGCTTTTGATAATTTGCTCATTCATTAGTTTAATTTCTAATTTATATGCATGTAGTATGGCGGTTCTACAATCAAATAGCATAATTTCTATGCACATTTTCTTCGAAATTTCGAAATAGTTTGAAGGAATGTGACGTATGAGTACAAAGGGTTCATATTATTATTATTATTATTATTATTATTATTATTATTATTATTATTATTATTATTATTATTATTATTATTATTGCCGTATCTTAGTTTAAACTGGCTTCAACTTAGTAATCTGACAGCCGTCTCTGGCAAGTGCAGAATATTTGAAGAGTTCTTCTCCAAAGAAATTTCTGACCATATGAAAGGTGTCTAATATTACTGATTTTTATAGATTTACTAGGAGATACTTTTCGTTTATCTATTCAACTTGTGTTATAATACTTTAAGAGTCACGTGCTGTAATTGACATAATGATTGGTTTTACTGTAACTTTCTGACATTTCCATAACTTTTTGATTTCGTCAGCCAAGTCTTTATGTTTGCTTATTTTCGAATATGATGTTGTACTTATCTTATGAGTGAATGGTATGCTACATCTATGAGACTTACTTCTGGTTCATTATTATTATTATTATTATTATTATTATTATTATTATTATTATTATTATTATTATTATTATTATTATTATTATTATTATTATATGTTCTTTCTGAATGCTTTAAGTTTTTTTTTAAATTTATTGATTGGTTTATTGATTGGATTGTGAGCAGCGAAATTATGTAGAATGGTTTACATAAAAGTGTGACCTAAACTACTGCAATGCATCCGGTGGTCTTCCAGCTTGGAATTGAACGCGGGATCTAGAAAACCGAAGGTATCTGCGTTAACCATTAGACCAGCGGGAAGGCTTCTAAACTTTTGTCAGTTATAAACCCTCCAAAATAACAAATCTAACCATCGTATAAGTATATGAAGAAAGAAAGTGAGTATTGTAATACTATATTATTCTGAAAAGTAAATTTGTGTGTCCTTGATATTTCTGATTCTAGGTTCAATTCTAAGGCCTGCCGCTGTTTTCTCAAAAATGTTAACTAACCATTTTGCCCCCTTTTTTTGAGTTTTACTCTGCTATATCCACCACGTAATAAGAAACAGTTCTCTATACATATTTTTAAGTACAGTGCCTTCGGAAAGTATCTATTGAACTGCACAATTTTCAAATGGACACGGTTATACTGTGAAATATTTGTCGAACCAATGCGATGTGAGGGAGACATTTTATGTAATAGTTGGTTACAATGTTGTATGCAGTTGGTTACACTGCAGTTGCTTTGTCAGATTCAAAAGTGCTGTTTGTGTGGTGCATAGTTACTTTCCGCAAGCACTGTAGAAAATGTTAATCGAGATTTTCATTGCTTCATTTCTTTACGTTCTTTGTCAACAGCAAGGATAAATAGGACGAAACCTGCAGTTTAAAGTAGGATTTGAACACTAACAGTACGTTTGATGTTTTCAAACCATAAATCAAACCCAAAATCTCGTGAACGAAAGACACCCAATAGCTACTAAACTATACTCGATCACCGGTGCAGCATGTAAAAAATTGTGGGAAACAAAGTTAAAATAATTAATCGCACTAGATAAGAGTCATAACAAGGATTATGCTAAAAAAAAAAGGAAAAAACAAATATCGAGAAAGGAAATAAGGTTCAGAAGATGTTAAGTTCTTTGTCACGAATGAAAGCTACTATACAGTTAATAGAAACAGTATCATTTCCCAAGATTCGGCTAGGATCATAATTTGGAAACAAGTGATTATAATCACCATACTTGGGACCGAAAGAACGAATCATCAAGAAAACCGAATGAACCGATTCGGGTTGGAATCATTTCTTATGTCACTGTCTGTGGTATAATGTGGCGTTGGAAACGATAGAACGAGAGAGAGAGAGAATGTACACGCGGATCACTGAGATGAATTTCATCAGCTATTGGGAGTAGATGCAACAGAGACTGAGAGAGAGAAAAGCTGCATTGATAGAGCGAGCCAAAAACAAGAGTAAGCGAAAGGTGGATGGAGGAGAGACAGAATCATGGGAGTGCTGAGTCTGTAGACGAGGCATGATCTGCTATCCCGACCGCATACGGTATTCCGAGAACGAACACAAATCACATTATCTCCGCTCATGCATTCATTTCGTTGGTTGCGAAGCAAACGAGAAACACAAGTTGGTTGGCGAAAAGGAAGAAATGACTTGAGTGAAGCAACGAGCGACAACCGTGGGCTGGCGTAGGCGGAAAAAGAAAGCGCCTTCGAGAAATAGGCGCCCCCGAAGAAGAACACCGTCCAGGAGTATCGAGAAATCTCGGGGATGCCTGCCTCAGAGATCTTTCTTAAGCATCATCATCCTCATCATCAACAACAGCAACATCTTTGCGAGCGAAGCACTTTCCAGCTTTTTTCTTACTTTATTTTTCTTTTTCCCATCCTTCATGTCTCTTTCCGTGAGAAAAAGAAAAGATCTGTCATTGCTTGGAGATGTTGACATCGGCTGATAAGAAGCAACGGCAAGTCTCTCTCTTGAATGTAGAAGAAACTAACTTCTTTCGCCCTCAGCAACCTACAACATGTATCTTTCGACTACGCAAAAGATTTCACGTTCATGAGTGTACTTTTGCTAACCTTATTTTGTGTAGAATGCAACTTCATCACGTATACTTTATAGTCTTCAGTTCCGAGTTTACATTAGGTTTTACTTCATTTGTTTCGTTCAAGCATCAAAACCAATAAAATTTGATATAATTTGAAGTTAATTTTCAAGCAAACATTACTTAAATTTATTTCAAGTATTACGTATATAACTGGTTTTAACGGGTTACATGCACAGGACCGACACTGCGTAGGACCGACACGGCGTAGGATCGACACGGCGTAGAATTGACACGGCATACGACCGAAAGGCATAGAACCGAAACGGCATAGGATCGACACGGCATAGGATCGACAGCAGAACTTTCTTACGATCGAAATAATAAAAAATACATTATTTTATAATTACGCAATATTAAGTAACAATTATTTTCTTAAGGATATATAGGAGAGAACCGTCATACGATCGAAACGGCATAGGAACGAAATGGCGTTGAATCGATACGGCACAGGAACGAAACAGGTTTCTGAGCTGAATTGTCGGTCGTATGCCGTGTCGATCCTGTGCCGCATCCCCGTTTTAACTACGTCCAGTTTTCTCCGTTATTATTATTATTATTATTATTATTATTATTATTATTATTATTATTATTATTATTATTATTATTATTATTATTATTATTATTATTATTATTATTTAATATTCAGTTCAATCCAATAAATGATAACATGTTGATGTGACAATTTTATCTACGGAAATCACCTTCAAAAAGTATGAGATTCGGAAATTAGATTTTTGCACCTTCAGCATCAATGGTCGTGTTAATCCGTCATATATGAAGGATGACGTCCCTCGGGGGAAGTAGGGGAGGAAAGGAATGTAGAAGGGAGGTACCTGTAAAGTTCCTCACGCCGCCACTGGACTCCGGAAGATTTTTTTCTTTTTTTAAACCAAAAATACAAAAATGCTTATTCCACAGGTTTTCGCTAGCGATGAAAGAATTCGCCAACAAGACCCAGCTATATTAAAGTATGATAAACTCAGAATTACAACTTTCTTATTTTAATCAAGTTCAAAATGCATAATAATAATAATAATAATAATAATAATAATAATAATAATAATAATAATAATAATAATAATAATAATAATAATAATAAGTAATGTAATTAACACTAATAAGGAAGCTTGAATAACAAGAAAATTCTTGAAAAATAATCCTATTAATGATCGGCTTCAGTTCTAACTGAGTCACGCCACAAGCTATGACTTATAGCTGTCCGTATCCTATAGCCACCAGGGTCCTGTCCTCTGAAAGATCAACGCAGAACTCAGTCACTGTAAAAACAAGACAGCTAAGCTTTGCTTTTTGATCACACAGTGTGCTAACTATAGACTACTTTAAATATTTAGCACTTATGAAAAATTTATATTATTTCACCCTTTGGTTTCAAAAACTCTCTTTATTACACAATTTCAAACTTTACTGATTTAGTCCATGTTTTATTTTATTTTAATTTTTTCTTCTTTCTTCCAAATAGTGTAACCAAAACCAAATACTTGTAGCAGCAGAAGAACTAACTGAGCAGCTACAAGCCATCTAGGACCATTGTGTAAGGCACAATTCTGGCATTTGTCTGGTGTGAATAAGAAAAGTCCAGTGAAACTTTACTCAGGATGGCAGGTCTGATAAAGCTTTTACACTTTTTCGACCGAGTGTCCCCATCAGGAATCGAACCCGTGACCGCTCGCGAGGTTAGAACGTTGGCGACTATGCTACACGTGGATATTAAAAAAAAAAATACATTTGGATCTGCTATCGTCTTTGAAGAATCTTTTTTCTGCAGTTATAAGTTAGATTAAATGGTGTTTTTAATTCGGGATACATGACTAGAATTTCTTTCTAAAAAGCTCTTGAGTTTTGTATTACAGTGTGATGGATATTACACATGATTTAACGAATATGAATCTGGCTATAACTATTGTGAAACAGCTTTCGTAACCTTAGACTTGTACGCATATCCATTAACCCTTTGGAGACTTTTGGAACAGATCTGTACCATGGTGTCGTCCTTCGGAATCTGCCTTATAACTCTCTAGTAAAGCTTTTTACACCGGGTTCATTCAAGCGGACAAGCATCAAAGAATACATTTTATGGGCATTTTACAGTCACGCATGCGATGCTTGGGGGCAATGACGTCACAAACATGGACGAAGGAAAAAAGAAAAAGGTAAATTTTACAACTTCTTATAAAACTCATGACACATTGCTATTAATCCTAGGATCATGGTCCGTACCTCATTGTGTTTGTAATGTAGGAATGTTTCCACTGTATCACTCAAATTTCCCTATTATGTACCTTTAATGGGAATACCCCGCCCAAAGTGGAACAAGGAGATTTTTCACGAGTTTTTTTTTTTTTCCTTTTTCGGGAATTCCTCCCTTCGGGTACAGGATAGGAACATGTAAGGGGTGACATCCAGAAGTCCTAAAGTGCAGAAGTCCTAAAATGCAGAAGTCCTAAAAATATGGGCACTAGACCTAAATTTTAGGACTTCTGCACTTTAGGATTTCTGCACTTTAGGACTTCTGCACTTTAGAACTTCTGCATTTTAGGACTTCTGCACTTTAGGACTTCTGCATTTTAGGACTTCTGCACTTTAGGACTTCTGCCTTTTAGGACTTCTGCCGTTTAGGACTTCTGCCGCGATATGATTTTTAGGACTTGTGCCTTTTAGGACTTCTGCCTTTTAGGACTTCTGCCATTTAGGACTTGTGCCTTTATCATTCACTTGCTTTAGTTCTGAAATTCGCCACCACCACACGAAATTGGGACGATGCAGCAACTAGTTGGCAATAATGTTACGAACGTATCTAATTCCAACAGTAACAGCTATATTTGTACTACTAAGATCGTTATTATCACTATCTGTTCTGCACTTATACACGAATTACATAATACAACCTATTTCATTCTAAGAATTAATTACATAATTTGTTAAGAAATTCGTTTCTTTCGAATGGAGATACGAGAATCCCAAGACAAATTCCTAAAACAAAAATAAATAAATAAATAAATAAATAAATAAATAAAAAAAATGTTTAAAAAGCATATTTTACCAGACTTCTGAAACCAAGCAAACATTCAGAATTGCAATATATACTGTGCGGAGCGTATTTTATTAAGAGTAGGACAAAAATCCACCAAAGTTTACTTAAAGGAGCAGTTCGAGTTAAAAACAAGTTTGGTGCAATAGAAAGAGAAACAAAAAATAAGAGACCCGTATTTTTTTATATCTTGATAGGCCGTCTCGTTCAGCTTCTACAGGCATTTGTTTTTGATGAATCGTAAATGGTGACGTCATTGGTGGGACGCGAGAAACTCAATGTGAGTCAGCAACAGTGATGCCAATTGAAGGGAAATTTCCCTTGGCGCAGGGAAATTTTGAGTAAATTTTGGAGAAAAGGGAAAAAGGGAAATTGCTTGTAATCTCTCAATATTGCAAGGAAATTTGAACCTCTCTTCAATCATTTATAGATTGAATATATTTACGTATCTGATTAATCTCATTAAAATTCAGTATATATTCAACGTCGTATTTATTCCAAACATAATCCGTTGCACATATTTCATATAAATTCTCACAAGTTATCTTGCTTTGCATTCGTTAATATTTATCAACATTACACATCGATCAACATATTCAGTTAAATTCGAAACATTACAACAATGCTTATTTAAAATCTTTTATCAAAATTAATCTTCCTCTTGTTGAATTAAATGCAATGCAATAAGATGGAATATTTCTCAATTAAATTATCACTCCAACTATTATAACAGTTTGGTTTTCCCAATCAGAAGATGTTTTTCTGAACCAGAAAATTGATTGTGAAGAGGATTAATCGATGTAAGAGAAGAAAATCTGCGTGTCGTGAATGTAAATATGTATATATGGGCGAACACCGGGTCATTAGAGTGTGTATGTTTGTGTAAGTTTATAAATTTTCTGGTTACTGTGCGCACATAATTATAAATTCTTAAGAATTCCGCATCTCTAAACTCTGTATTGTGCTTACGAACATTCCTCGTGTACAGCCAAAGACAGTAGCAGCTAGAGTTTTCATTGTAACTGTTCGTATTCGTTTCAGTAAATATGGGAGTGCTGTTCTTAAGTAAGTACATACCAAATATATACTTAATATTTCCTTTGTACCTTAGGTTACATTAATATTAAAATCTATGATATCTAGGATAAAAATTAAATTTACATAATATTTATTTTATATTCTTTATGATTTATTTAGGCTGTCCGTCCTGACCGAGGTATTAATAGGGTTTTTCCTCAGTCACACCAGGCAAATGCAGATATTGCACCTTTAACATAGGTCCTGACATACACCTTTCCATATTCTTCCCCCTCCTCTATCGCGACGCCTTAGATACCTAAACAACAAATCAAGTTCAAATTCTGTGTAAGCTCAAAGGAAGGCTGCCAGGTATCTGCTTGTATGTGGTTATAAAAATGGGGTGTGGGAGTGGAAGCGAAAACGATTAAAAATACGTTTACTAAATACAGTACTTGAACGGTTTGGATGAAGGGAAATTTTGTCCGGAAAAGGGAAATTCTGAAGCTTGTGAAGAGAAAACAGCTCTGAAGGAATTGGCATCACTGGTCAGCAACCACTCCCTTGTACGCAGCTGATAAATCTTTAATAGTGCATTGGATTTAATAGATTGTGTTTTGGATTTGTTAGCAGTCTTGCTGTATGTTGAATTCTTGAGGGAAGTCTTTGTTAGTTGTTTTTCCTATAGCATTAGTATAAAAAAAGAGTAGAGAGAGAGCAGTAATTACGTTTGTTGTGCGAAACAGTGTTTCTTCCAGACATGTTTTTAGGGTGGCACTGTCTCCCGGAGCTCTGAGAGATTCCCCCGGAGGAGACCAAAATAATACGTCTATAATGTAATAAATATAATAGTACTGTGTAAAAATAATGTGCCTCTCCGAATACTAAGTGTCCCCCCCCCCCGGATTTTTTTTTTCCTGAAAGAAACACTAGTGTGAAGTAGAAAACACATGTTAGTACAGCGCGTGCTGTATCTGTGAAGTGAAGTAGAAATGCCTAACACCTGCTGTGTTTTCGGTTGTAATTCTTGTGCAATTAAAGCTGAGGACGTAAAGTATATTTTCTTACGTTTCTAAGTTGTGAGAAATCACCAGATCGATATAAATTATGGCCCAAGAAAATCAATGAAAAACAAAAAAGAAAAAAGAAAGAAACCAAATAAAATCACTCGTGTTTCAAACATCTTGAAGAGCTTGTCTTCGAGAAGTCAAGTTTACTGAAAGAAAAGTTAATGCCAGTGGCGGATCTAGGCTGGGGCCGGGGACTTAGGCCCCCCAGTTTTTGAGTGACAAAATTGATTTAAGCTATTATTTAGATAATTTTGAAAGTTTTTTAGTAAACATGATGTACATATCATAGTCTGAGTTCTGACCCCCCCTGAGTTTTTACCGTCTAGATCCACTTCTGGCTAATTCCACGAGAATTATTTACACGCAGACTAGGAAAGAATGCTGTTCCAAGTATAGTATTGAAAGGTTTAAAATCCGAGCCATTGAACAAGCACCGATCTATGTCCAGTTACCAACATACAAATATCGTACAAGACGCAATTGATGGTTGTAGTCAAGACGAAGCATTAGAGGGTAATAGAGACGATGTCACTCATGATTCTGAAGATATTGCTTTAGAAATAAGCTATACTATATGAATTAGAGAGTGAAATATACCGGCTTGTAGAAGGAATCAGTGACGATGACTGTTCCTCAAGACATTGATCCATCGTTTAATTTCTCTGTATCATGTGACAATGATGATGAAAAGGGTGATGAGAGTTGTTCCGCGTACAGCTATGAGAATAAAAGAAATTTAACCGGTGAAGTGTTTTTCGTATTCTGGCAAACTTTACAGATGTTATTTCATTTTTGCCTCATATGTTACGCTTCCGTACATACCTTGAAGCACAAAATTATAAGGCCAGCGTTAAAAATTGCAACAAAAGGTGAAAATGAACATACTTATGTTTGGGAATCGGAAGAATGATTAAAGGAAAGGTACTTAGGTGTTGCAGCAAATCTCGTCCGCCATCTATTTACATATTGGTTTCGATTTTTTCTTTTTTCTTTTTTTGAAACGCTGAACTCATGCTTTATAGGATACGTTTTATAATATAAAAACGTTTGTACAGCCCACCATCAGATATCATTTTCTAAATGCAGATGATATTTGTAAGTCTTTGCAATCAGTTCTGGAAAAGGAAACCGCACTTAGAACGTGCCACCGCACCTCTCACAAACGAAATGCTTGGCACTGTGTAGTATGTAAGCCTGCTCTCGCTCTTTGCCCACCTATGACGTCATCACAAAATCTTTCTTCCTCTGTTACTCGCTAACGACTGAACGTATCGCGATCAAACAAACACCATTCCTTTTAGAATTTTCAACTCTACAAATGGAAATGAATTGTAAAAAATGCATTTCTAAGTCGAACTGCTCCTTTAATTAGGACAAAAACTCACTAGACATTTCACGAGTGAACATTAAATACCAACTGTATACATAAAGAACGCAGTAAATTTAAAATTGAGCAAAGAACATTTATTATGCAATACAGTGGGTGACATTAATAAGTCTTGAACGTGTAATGTAATTGTTTAAACCACCAATATAGGATTCTTCGTTTGTTTACTGTAGACTTGAAGTGGTGATATCACCGTTGAACAGCAGATGGCATTAGTAGAGGGGAAAGAGTTCTGAAAGTGGTATTCAGCTTAGACAGCTGTTGTGATTTCGAACAACAAGTTACAATCTGAAGTATTGTGTCGTAAGCGGTTACGACATTCAAAGCCTTCAACAGTTCGTATGGGTCAGTTAGAAGTGATCTTGACGTGTTTTGTGTATAAATCATTTATTCTATGAAGTCCTGTAATCGCGGCATAATTTGAAAAGCCAGAGACCTTTCTTCCCGTAAAGTGGAAGTTGTCAAAACACTTCTGGTGAAAGGAAGATATACACAACAAATTGCTATTAGAGTTGGGGTAGGGCAAAAATTTGTGAGTAAAATCTCCGTTGCGATGAGCAAGAAGCAAATGTGTCAGCAAAATAGGCTTTGGAACAGTGGGTGAGATCCAAAGCTATTGCTAAGAGGTATCAAAAAACTAAAAAAGATTGGCTCTGGGAAACAGAAACGCAACTTCTAGAGACTTAAACATTAAAATGGCTGAGTATGGTGTAGACATTTAGCCTGAAAATGTTCGAAGGGTTCTTTGTGTTAAGGTAATAAAAGCACTCAGGCCAAGAAAGAAAGCAAAAAATTACTCCAATCATTACAAAGAAGCGCCTCGAATGGGCACGTGGCAAATAACATTGGACTGCTGACGATTGGAGAATAGTGATGAACCATATCTTCGTGTCTGATGAATGTTAAAATATGTGCAACTAGTGTTGCAAAGGTCTAGAAAAAACAAAAAGGAGATTTTGGGTAAAAAAAAACATTTTTTACCGTTTTTCCCGAACCTGAAAAAAACGAAAAGATTGGGAAAAATTGAAATATTCGAATGTTTCACACATTATGCTTTTAAAATGAAAACTACACTATTTTATATTTACTGCTTTACAGTTAAGATCATTGAGTAGTTATGTTTCTTGTATTAGAATAGGGAAATTTAATGGCAATAAATATATTTACACCATTCCTTTAAAGTTAGCACCGTGATAGAATGGAGTTATGGCTACAAAAAATTCTGAAATATAATCGAAGTTAGATTAGATAATATAGACGCATTTAAATTATCTTAAGTAATCTTATAAAGTTACCGTTTCATAGCAGGGAAGTGTTAAAATAACAGGGCCAGAATCATTTTAGTTAATACCAGTATATTAAAATCAAATATCTATTTTATGAATACACGTATCTTCCTTGTGCTGTGTAAATTTTTGTAAATTTTGAACCCATTGGAAAAAATATTTTGTTCGGAAATATTGGCAAAACCCGGATAATGTAATTTAAAAACTATTTATTCGCCTGATGCTAATCTTATTTGCTGTAACGTGTCTGCAGCATCTATACATACAACATATTTCGCTAGCAGGAAAAATAGTTAAAGCAACATCTTTTAATTTTACTTTTTAGTTTTCTGATAAAAAATACCTCTTTATTATTTGTATACTTTTCGAAGAACTCAAAAAGAGAAACGATTTTCTTTACATATACACACATACACCGCATAAGTGCGTAAATTTGAGCAGCGACAAATATATTAAAGAATATAACATGTGAAACTTCCGTTCGTTATTCTTAAAGACTAGCAGAATACCCGTTCTTCATACGAGGAGAATAGTTTCATTTTCGGTATAAGGAGCGTCAACACTGTCACCAGTGAACTTAGGGACCCCAAAACTATGAGTTTGACACTAGTATCAGTCATTTTCACTTACTATTACATGTCATCCTCTCCCTTTAGGAGTAATAATGGGGGCTGAATTTGGATTTAAACGGCATCGGAAGTGTCACTGTTCATCTCAGCCACCCAGAAAAGTATGGATTCGACACTGATATCGACAATTTTCGACCATTTTTATATACCCACATCTTCTCCCGCCACAAGTTGCGGTGCTGAATTTGGATTTAAATGTCATCGGAAGTGTCACTTCATCTCAGGACCCCAAAAACCATGAATTCAACACTAGTATAGATCATTTTGGATCATATATATATCCGCCTCCAAGTTGCGGGGATGTATTTGGATTTAAAGTGCATCGGAAGTGTTACTGTTCATTTCACCGACTCTAAAAACTATGGATTCGACACTAATATCGGTCATTTTCGATCATTTTTATATATCTCTCCGCCTCCAAGTTGCGGAGATGAATTTGGATGTAAACAGCATCGGAAGTGTTACTGTTCATCAAAGCAACCCCAAAAACGATGTATTCGATTATAATATCGGTCACACACACACACACACACACACACACACATATATATATATATATATATATATATATATATATATATATATATATATATATATATATATATATATATATATATATATATATATATATATATATATATACTATTTCATATATATACCCCTCTCCTCTGTCCCCAGGTCACGGCGCTTAATTTGGGTTTAAACGGCATTAGAAGTGTCACTGCTCGTCTCAGCAATCCCAAAAACTATAGATTCAACACTAATATCAGTCATTTTTGATCATTTTTTATATATCACCCCCTTCCCCCTCTCTAAAGTTTCGGCGTTGAATTTGGATTTAAACTGCATCGGAAATGTTACTATTTATCTCAGTGGCCCTGAAAACTATGGATTCACACTAATATCGATTATTTTCCAACATTTTAATATACCACCCCCTCCCTCAATTTGCGGGGACAAATTAACATTTTTTAAACAGCACTGTTCACCTCAGCGACCTCGAAAACTATGGATTCACACTAATATCGATTATTTTCCAACATTTTAATATACCACCCCCTCCCTCAATTTGCGGGGACAAATTAAAATTTTTTAAACAGCATCGAAAGTGTCACTGTTCACCTCAGCGACCTCGAAAACTATGGATTCACACTAATATCAATTATTTTGCATCATTTTTATATACCTCCCTCAATTTGCGGGAGTAAATTTGAATTTAAACGGCATCGAAAGTGTAACTGTTCACCTCAGCGACCCCAAAAACTATGGATTCGACACTTATAGCGGTCATTTTCGATCATTTTATACATCTTCCTCTCCTTCCTCCAAGTTGCAGTGCTGAATTAGAATTTAAGCTTCATCGGAGATGTCAGTGTTCATCTCAGCAACCCCGAAAACTATGGGTTCGACACTAAGATCGATAATTTTTAATATATATCCGCACTTCCTTCCTCCAAGTTGCACCTTCAAAGTGAAATGATAAAACCATCTCAGGCCCGAACCTCATCTATGTTGAAAGTTTTTGTCGAGATCAGTCTGGTGGTTCAAGTGTTGTTAAGTTACAAATATAGTTACTTTAATTTTATATATATATATATACATACATACATATATATATATATATATATATATATATATATATAGAGAGAGAGAGAGAGAGAGAGAGAGAGTTACATTCTTTCATTTCCAGTCTAGTTAGTTACATTCTAGTATACTTTCATTTATATATATATGTTTATAAAAAACTCAGCTATTGCTTCTGCACTATTTCAATGGTTCGTACTTTAAGACATCCCTTCCTCAACGATGGTTGCGGAATTGATTAAACGTAATGTTCTTGTATTAAATAAATGTATTTTAAATATATATTTCTCATTAATTTCAATTAAGTTGCTTTTCAAAGATCCTCTAAAATTTCAATGAGGCAATATGGGCTATAAGCCATTAACTTCTATGGCCACCCTGTTACAAACTACAGACTTAAATATTCGATAAAGCATTTCAGTACTAAGTAGTTGCCACAATACCAACATGAACGTATTTAATTCCAACGGTAACAATTATGTTAGTAACACTAAAATTATTATTAATAATGATAACGAGTAAGAGTTAGGATATTTCGGTGTAGGACGTTTCGGTGTAGGATGTTTCGCTGTAGGATGTTTCGGTGTACGA
This sequence comes from Thermobia domestica, assembly GCF_964235325.1. Taxonomy (NCBI): domain Eukaryota; kingdom Metazoa; phylum Arthropoda; class Insecta; order Zygentoma; family Lepismatidae; genus Thermobia; species Thermobia domestica. The sequence continues at coordinate 52,307,698 of NC_137464.1, forward strand.
ACGCTACGGTGTAAGGACGGTTTGGTGTAAGGACACTTGCTGTAAAGGACTTTTCGGTGTATAGCCTAATATTTGATTGCATTAATCATATGCTTGTAATGAACAGGCATGAAGTGTCATAGTGTAGCCACTCTGGAATAGTGTAAACTGATTAACATTGTTATTGAGTCTCATTGTTATTGAGACAGGATGATAATACCACACCAATCCATTCGCAACAATAATTTCTATTCAGAGATGTCCATAGGCGAGTTTTATAGAATAATAATCAAATTTACTGCAAAATATTCAGCATTATTTCTAAATTGAAATAAATATATTGTACAAAGTTCCTGAGACACAGTAATAATATATACAAACTGAATAATACCTCAAAGGAATTTTTGGCGTGGGAGACCCGGGTTCGATTTCCGGTGAGAGGAAATCCACGTTAATCAGTATGTGGACGTCTCATATAGCCTCACTCCTGAACGGGACGTTAAACTCAGAATCAACTCATCTCAACTCAAAGGAATTTTGTTGAAAAAAATATAATTACATAGAATCACTCAACTAAGAATCTAAAATTGTACACAATTCCTTTTAAGACTGTAATCACATCGTCAGATTTGTAATTTTCACAAACGTTGTTCAGTCTCTTCGTAACACCGGCGTATTTCTTCTTTCTTCTGACTTCATATCTGCCAATTAACTTATTTTTTCCATTTGAACAGCACTAACAAGGAGACTTATGGAAGTGTAATTTACTGATTTGAATGAAACTTTGCATACTTGTAGAATATCAAAAAATAATCATCATTTTTTAAAATTTTATTTTGGCAATGGTGCGGGTTTAAGGGTAGAAACCACTCTTTGAACGTTAGAGGTGGCCTCCAAGCATAAACAGAAAGCAATCATTAAAATAGAAGATTAAATGATACGACCAGCTTACTGTCAAGGAGGTTTTAGAACAGGTGATTCAGAATCTGACGTTGAAATTACAAAATTCAAATTGGCGGATCCAATATGATGATTACAATTACAAAGTCTTCTGGTTTGAAATGTTCTGCATTTAGCCAAGAACAATTATAATTGGCAGGGGCTACTGAGAGAAGGTGCAGGCTGATTTGAAACCCCTTTTTGTACTTATTTTAACAGGACGTTTGATTAAATCTATAGCCAAAAAGCTAGAAGCCAATGCCAATGCACTTGTCGCGAATGTGAAGCAACACATATTGGAAAATTAAATATTTATAACTCTGATCAATAGGTTTAATTTTTAAATGCAGACGGGACGTACTCTAGTGTTTACAGGGACACAAACAGTAGAAAGGGTGGTACAGTCAGTAAATTCTATGACTCGTAGCTACATCATACAGCCTTCAATTTCTGCAAATAGTGTTTTGTTATCACCACTTTTAATTGTTTTGTAGGAAAACAATGGAACATTTGGTCTTATAGTCCAACACAACCTCTTTAAATTTGAAGATATCCTTGTAAAAGCATCAAATCCGGAAAAATTAACATCAAGTCTTGTGAGATCATGGTTCCAAGAGATTTTTCTTCAAGCGTCTAATGCAAAGTCCATTTTGTTATTAGTTTCGTGGAGTGGTCACAATTCAACTTTGACCTATATTAAGAACAAAAGAGTAACTCATAATAGAAACAATTTCTGCAGGAACAACTGGTAGGATTCAGCCTCTTGTTGTGTTCTTTAGGCCGTTAAAAATTTTCTTGAGACATTTTTCTGACACTGTCCTTCTCTACAACTATAACATGAATTTACATCTCCGTAATGATATAATTAAGATCTCATCACTGATTCATAATCAGTTTTCTTTTCCTAGATTTGCTAATCTTATTGGGTATGCATGATATAAAAGCGGTTATTGGAAGAAAAACCATCTGTGTTTGAAAATTTTCTTTCAAAGATTGTGCAGCATTTTGCGATTTGTGCACAGTTATTGCCGTAATAAGGTGTGTGTGGTGTACACAATGTTTATGCATCACACACTTTTTTACTATATATCATTACCGTAAAACGTTTTCCCAATCAATTAATAATTATAACATTTGAGGATATAAGAAGTTCTGACATAGAGTGAAGCGAGGGGACTCGCTATAAATAAGTAACCCTTGCCAATTACAGAAACATTTAATTTTTATTTTATTTATTAATTTATATATTCTACTTCGTGAATTTATTTCTCCCTAACGAATAATTTTCATTTTGAAGAGTGGACGTTTCGGTGTAAACATTAGAACTTTTACACCGAACCAGCCTCACACCTAAACGTCCTTACACCGAGCAATCCGTACACCGAAACGCCCTGCACCAAAACGTCCTACACCGAAACAGCCGTATCCCAGGAGTAGTTAATTACGAATATGACAATTATTTGCTACAGAAAGACTTCTGTACAAGAAATATATGTGTAAAAATAATTTACTTCAAAACAACACAAGGAAAGCAAAATTTATGACGTACATAACTAAAACACAATATTATGTTACTAATATGAAGTCAATGGTGTGGAAATAGAGAAAAACAGACATTATGAAAGATCTGGGAATCACATTTGGTAGAAAGTTAAAATTTTGTCAACATAGAAATATATCATGGAAAGAGTAACAAAGGACAATAGGCTTCATTTATTTATTTATTTATTTATTATTTCAAAACGATACAATATGTATTTATACAAATAACTTGTAAGAACTAAGGCTCTGTAATATGAAACAGTATATCTAAAACTTGACTAACAGATTGACAGTATTCTTCTTACGGACGCGATGGTAGCGCCACAAGAGATTTTTAGGACTTCTGCATTTTAGGACTTCTGCACTTTAGGACTTCTGCACTTTAGGACTTCTGCCTCGGTATGATTTTTAGGACTTCTGCCTTTTAGGACTTCTGCACTTTAGGACTTCTGCACTTTAGGACTTCTGCACTTTAGGACTTCTGCACTTTAGGACTTCTGCCATTTAGGACTTGTGCCGCGAAATAATTTTTAGGACTTGTGCATTTTAGGTCTATGCCGTTTAGGACTTGTGCATTTTAGGACTTCTGCCATTTAGGACTTCTGCCACGTCCCCCATGTAAGTGGCACCGTTTTAAGCCTAACATCATTCCGAATGAAACTAGTACAAACCATTATCGTAGGCTAAATAGAGATTTTTCCAAAGAAAACTGATTTTTCCCCCATTACACATTTTTAATCAATATATTTAGTAAAGTGGCTACAGTGTCATCCTTATTTGTCATAGGATCATGGTTCCTACCTCATTTTGTTTGTAATGAAGCAACGTTTCAAACTGTATGACTCACGTGACGCTAGCATGTACCTGGAGGAAAAATTCCCGAAAAAGTGAATTTTTTCCTGACAAAAATATCCTTTTCCCAATTTGAGCGGGATTTTTCCACTTCTGGAACATAATAGGGAAATCTGAGTGGTACAGTAAAAAACACTGCTTTATTACGAACACAATGAGGTACAAACTATGATCGTACGATAAACAGACTTGACAATAGAGCATATTGAATAATAATAGATTAGTAGTTATTGGGAAAAATGGGTCGGGAAAAAATAGTAAATGAATTTTAGCGCCAAGACTATTTACCCCAGCATCATGGTTCATATCTCGTTTTATTTGGAATAAAGCAAAGTTTTTATTTTGGTAACATTTGCATGTCCGTGTCATGTACCGGAGGGAAGAAACTTGGGGCAAACGGGTACCTTTTTTAAAAAAAGTCCTTTCATTTTTGGCGGAAATTTTATTGCCGTAGGTGCATATTAAGAAAATTTGATTGATACAGTTGGAAACACTACCTTATTCCGAACAAAACGTAATATGAACCATTATCCTACGATAAATAATCTCGACACAATAGCTGCTTGTCTGAAAGTCTAAAATTTACTTTTAAGAAAGTGGAAGTCTCAAAAGGGTTAATTATATTCTATGTGGTCGACTTCATATGCATAATGTTCTATGTATAGTCACTAATCTAATCATTATCACTACCAGTTACTTTTTAAACGAGGTCGTTGGGCTGATATAAGGTTCATGGTTCACAGCAGAGCCGCTCGTCAGATAGTGACAGAGATCTTACTCCGTCGAACAGTGGGTTTCTTGTGCGTGGAATAGGAAGGTCAGCGATATACGGACGGGTGAAATTTAAAGCCTCATAAACCACTTTGTTCAAGAAGAAAAAGGACTTAAACAAAACAAATAAAAGATATACAGGGTGGTCCAAAGTAGGTATACACCCCTGCATTGATCAATTACATCATTCTAGTTTATGAATTTATTTGCTTCGACTGTTCTGGGCTTAAGTTATAAGTAAAAAGACGTTAAGAACAAATAATAAAAAAAACTAGGTCTACCTGAAGAAATGACAACATACGGGGCGAGGCTTTATACCTTCTTTTGGGCCACCCTGTAGGTAAGTGAATCTGTTAACAGAAAATGTGAAATAAGTCTAAAAGATGACAAGATGAGTTTCATTGTAAAAGATGACAAATTTTAGCTCATGAATGTGAAAGTTCTAGTGATAAAGAAAACAGCTGTTTTGTTTCTCAGGAAACTGCCCACCCAACCAGGTACATTCTAGGAACGTGCCATTTAAGTTCCATATGTACCGTTTACGTACCTGGTACTTGAAAAATGTACATTTCATATGCATAGCACGTGTCGCTAGGTACGTGCCTTTCGAGGAATTTCTGACACTTGAAAGGTACTTTTACATGCTTCACTGGAATGTGAGGAATGTGAATGGCACATACCCCATGTACCATGGCATGGTTGTGCGTAAGTTTCGTATTGCGACTACGGTTGCCAATTTAGCCACTTTGTGACGAGATCTGGCCATTTTGAGAACGTCGTTAGTCACATAATTTCCAAAGAGCCAATAGTGGCTTTTTAGCCATATGCTTTTCACTTCTATAGCCACTTTCTGAGTTTAGCCACATTGTAATATATTGTGTGTGTCATTTTGCAATTTTCTGACGTTTGATGCGTTCTCTAGGTTGTAACATTCTAAACCCCACTGGCAGAATTGTCCTCATAAAATTAGCATTGATGGTTATATTGTGACGTTACACAGCAGAGAATTAGTTCAAAACCTGTACGTTAAAACTAGACGTTAAATAAAATTTTCGGGAAGACGTAAGTGTAAGTATAAACTAACTCCTTAAAGAAATTCAGCCTGATAATATAGACATCCTTCAGGAAATGGTTATCCTTCCTTTTCCATTATTATTTGGCTATGAAACAAATGCCGGAGACATATACAACCGCTATATACAACAGTGTGGTGTTGGAATGTGTAATGATTAGGATGTGATGTTTTATTTTATTTTTTTGAAAGTTCAACACTTCCAATGTACCCGTAAAAATGTACTAAAGAAATAGTGCCCATGTTTTTTAAATATTCAATTAGAACTGGACAATCTACATGAAATTTGCAATCGATCAGTGAAAACGTCATCTTTCTAGAGCCTGTAGTTTCTGAGATCTCATTGTCGAGAAACATATATGTGTATTTTAAAAGAGCTCCAAAGATGGCAGCACAATTCATTTGCATGTATTTCGGAGAAGGCTTACTAAAGGCAAAGGCCTTTGAACAATAATTTAAAAGGATAAACTTTGTGACAAATATTTATTTCAGTAATTTATTTAAACTACACTCTTTTAAAAATATTTGTCTTTGTTATAAACGTGAAATCACAAATAACCGTAAATCAAAGGTTTGAATGCTAAGATTATAGGTTAGAGCTCGGTCGCTCGTAAATGTTATTGTAGTATTTTTACTAGATAGCTAAGTTGCCACACAGATGCCGGAGGAGGGCATATATTTTTAGAGTTAGTTGCTTGGCTTTTTTTAAAAGTACAAGCTTCTAAATTCGAACGTAAAAATGAAGCGTTAAGGTTTTAGTATTTAAGTACTCGCACCCCCAGTTGCATAGCACTGCCCTAAGGAACATTACTGACATGCCTAGTACATTCCTGGCACATGCCAATGCCAAGTAAATGTGTCAAGTACATACACGGTACGTGATATACACATAATAGATACATTCCTCGGTATGTGTCATGCACGTACTTTTGGGCGGAAGTAACCTTATTCCTTACATGTGTATTTCACATGATTGCTCTATTCACGTACCTATCATGTACATTCCAACATTCTTTACACATGATCAGTATGTACTTGTGTTGGGTGGGTGGTACTAATCAAACGAGAAAACACGACTTACACCTCTTTAACTTTTACACCTGCATATCTGAGATTGATAGTGAACAAACTGCGATGGTCAGACAGCTGGGAACGAGTGTCTCAAAAGAGAACGACTTGTCAGGGTCTTCTTGATCTGCAGTAGTTAATGTCCTCCAAAGGCAGATAAAGGACGGTGGAACCAGTACCCAACAAGGCAAAGGCAGACCACATCTCACTAAAAATCGTGGACTGTCGAGGTCTGTAAAATAGGTTAGAGCACAAATTGTGGCATAATTATCTAACTAACTAACTCTATGGTCAATGGAACCCGGAGATTCAATGCCGCGTTCACAAAAGCTCTCCATTGACTTCTGTCCTTAGCCAACTGGATCCAGTTTCTATTTTGCATTCCACAACACATAATACAATACATAAAAGCGTCTGAATCAAAAACTGAGCGCTATGAGTAGATAATGAACAAAAGAGCGAGCATGAGCGGGTGCGACTCCCATTTGAGAATGGTGAGCCGAGCTATAGCCCAGTGGGATTAGTAAGCAAGAGATCGGGCGAGCTCGATAGCCATTAGAGAAGACGAGTTCGAGATTGACTGAATGTGAGCATGAGCTAGTATGAGCCATATTGAAATTAGTGAATATGAACCTTACTGAGAATTGTGAGTCTGTACCATTTTTGTTACGTAACAAAATGGAAAAAAATTCCTCTTCGAAAGTACACCCTAACTACTGTAGAAACTCCTTCTTGTATTCGTATGAAAACAAGGGTAAGCTCTTACGTCGTAGATGACAAAATGGTTGAGGAATTGTTTCACAACACTCTTGTTTCCTGAAATAACGAAGTTAGTATTACAAAAAAAAAAAAAATGTTTGAACAAATATCTTTCTTTTATGTTTTTCCTGGTGAAAAATAACCTCTATTTTGTTTCTCGTTCGATTGTTTGTTTTTTGTCTTAGAGAAGCTGTTTTTCCCCTATGTCTCCTTGGCAACAAGCCCTGAATCTCCTAAACTGTGCTTGTCATGATTCCTTATCTCCCTTCCTTATATATATATATATATATATATATACCTATTTCACCCATGCTCCTTTCTCAGTTGCCATCACGAGTCAACAATCCTGAATCCTGTAACGTGTACACGTCAAACTGAAGCAGTGTCGAACGGGAAAAAGGAAATGTGAGTTTGCTTTTCTGTTTTGTCTATTGACAACAACAAATCACAAACTCTTTAACTCCTTGAAGTGGCAATGAAACAACGCGCTGTAAGAAATTATTCCCGACAACCGCTGCTGTTTTGCACGAATGTCTTCTATCTTGACATGTTTTTCAAACACTTTGTATTTGTTATTTATCTTTTCTTCTCTCTTTCCTGACTTTGTCTTCCCGTGTGGATTTTCAGTTTCTTTTTGTATTGCTTATTATTTGCTCATTTGTCAGAATATTCTTCAATCCAGGAAAATCTTGAACACAAATCCGTAACTACGATTTGGTTGCTCGTAATGTGAAAGGAACTTTAGTGTGCCAGAACTTTTTATTTAGAACTGTATCATACTTTAGCTCTACATTTTACTTTATAATCACATGAAGCTAGTAAGAAATTTCGTTTTGGCTTAACCTAGGTTCATTTCTGATTTGCAGCATAGCCTAGAAGTCTTTAGTGTGGATAACGGTGATGGAATAAGTAACGGGTCGCTTGGATTACTTGGTTCACGATTCGTGTTTGAGTCACCTGAGTACAGGACTTTCTTTTCAGATCCAGAGTGACCCCGTAATTTGGACAGGCCAAGTAACCAGTGACCCGGAAATAGTCGATATGATATCAAATGACAGAATTACAACATACTTTTATAGCGCATCTCGATGTGAAATTTCAAATCAGGATACCATATCATGAATAGGATTACCGTATATCAAATGATTGTTAAGCTTTCTATAGTGAAAAATAATACAATGGTTTTAAACACAGGCAGAACTTTCACAAGTTCGTCCAATTAAACTTCGGTATCTTTCATAAGAAAATCCTGTAGATATCTGTTCCTCTCTGTAAGTCTCAAACGCTTTTACTTTTATACAACTTGCAGTTATCTTTCATTGTAATGTTTTTGACACGCGCATACGTCAAAAGTGAAAGAAAATAATATATTGCCTAAGAAGAGACAAAAAGTAATCATATTTCTTAGAATTACATGAGCAATCTCATAATACTCTCCAATGTGTAACAATGTTCCGTTATTCTCCCTCTCTCTCTCTCCGTCTGTCCGGCTTACCCCGAATCACGCTGAGGGTTTGTCCGGGTTTGGAGTCACGCTTTTTAATTTAAGTGTATCGTCTCTATTCAACACTGAGGCTATATTAGACATGGACTTACAGTTTAAGGTGTTACCGTATTTAAAAAAAATCCTCACCTACCGGGAATCCGGTCCGTGGTCTTATGCACCAAATGCCCATTTGAGAGGACAGTAGGCCACGGCTGTAATTGAATTTTGTGTGTGTGTGTGTGTGTGTGTCTGGCTCACGGGTCACAAATCTCTTGACTCGCTCCTTCACTGGTGTATAGTCCACGGTTCAGTCTCTATCCAGCATTCAGCATTCACTGAGGAGTTACTTGTATATTAAATCAATGTCACCATTGAAAGCTGAGTCCTAGAAAGTTTCCAAATGATTATTCTGAAGACTATAATTAGAATCTAGATGTATGGATTCCCTTGGTCTATTGATTAGTTTTCATCATAACACTTATAACAAGGGCATTTTGTCTGAGCTATACACAGCTTCCTCTGGTGTTCCACAAGGTACGAACATGGGAACCCTGTTGTTCTTATTATACCTAAATGTTTTACCATGTATAGTACAATCACATAAATAGTTGTATTGCAGATAACTTAAAAATTTACCGTATTATAACTCCTGAAGGAGATGCTGTCGCATTACAGAGTGATATTAAAGCACTTCACGAATGATGTAAAATCAAAGATTATAGTTAAATATTAAAAAGTGTAACGTAGTTTCGTACACTAGAAAAGATTACAATTTCAATATCAAATCGACTTTTATCTATTACAGAGAGTTGATCGTGTCCGCGATTTTGGAATGACAATAAGATCAAATCTTTCATTTGACCTTTATATTAAGCGAAGAACAAGTGAGGAGTATAGAAATGGGATTTATAATGAGACTTCGAAATGAATTCAGAAATCCTGATGTTCTTAAGTACTTTATTCTGCTTATGTACGCTCTAAACTACTAGAATATGCAACAAAAATTTCGAATCTCTCTATTAAAATAGATTCACGTAAACTTCAAGTAATACAGTCAAAATTTATATGATTTATAACCTATAAATAATCAGGCATCTATCCATGACATGAAAAATACATAGACTTCAGACTACTGACTGAGCTACTAGACACGGAACATGACTCACTAGAGTCACTTGAAATTAGAAGAACTAGCTCATTTGTACTTTCTACATACGTTAATACATAGTCACATTGATTCCCAAAACCTACTATCACAAATCTACTTTTACATTCCCAATAATGGAATCTGTTCTTCTCTAGTAGCTTTGAATGTAACAAAAGAATGCACAAATGTATTAGATGTATCGCCTGTCAGAAGAATGTGTACTTTATACGTGGGCCGTTTAATGCATAAGTTTCCCTAAGCTGTAAGAAAATATTTTAAGATTTATTTGTAAATTACACATACATGTATAGGTGGGCCCTTCCTCACTTCTCCACACAATCCCCATTGAGATTCAGGCACTTGCCTGACTGTTACACCAATTTTGTCGCATGAGAACCAGAGGAACCTAACTCCATTTTCACAAGTTTACAGGCGAGAGGACAAAAATATTAATTATTTTGTTAGAAAGATGTGTTTTTAAATAAGATGGTAATTGAGCTACATTATAACAGATGATTGACAAGGAGAACAGACGGTATTACGTTCCATTTACACAAAGTGGGGCTTTCAAAATTATGCCCAAACACGAAGAAAACTGCACTTTTGGAGTTGCTTTCTTCTGGTTTTCAAGCGACGATTTGTCCAATCCCTTTGCAAACAATCAGGGCTCTGGGTATTTAGCATTTCTCACATTCCGCTTTACTTCTTCATCAGCAATTAATTGATCGCTTATGTTGAACCTGAACTCTTCTTCAGGGAAACGCAATTCGACATAAGCGACCTGGTCACTTCTTGACCATAACGCCCACCCACACTTAGCACGCAAACAAGATACAAAATTGAAGAATTAGGCTGAGAAGGGCTGCTCCATATAACATCAATTTTGTGCGAAGTTATTCCCATATTTTTCCGGGGTTAAAGTCTACATTGCAAGGTAAAGTTTCGAAACAGATGAAGCAGAATGTAAAGAGAATGCTAAATAGCCAGAAACCTAAGTTTTTGCAAAGGGTTTGGACAAATTGATGAACTATAAGACAAATGACTGATTTTTGATGGGAATTATGTGGAGAGGTGAGGAAGGACCCATCTATATATGCATATAGAGTATGCTAATTGTGTAACAGTAATGTTACAAGACATAATTGAACACTATTATTAGAAGTATTCCCGCTGTATTCATATACAAATAAATAAATACAGTAAAATAAACAAATAATATAAATGACCAGCAAGCATGGCTGAACGTTTACAGGATTAGGCTAGGGATTAGAAAAGCAAGACCTGCTTTTTATGGGTTCAGATCCTGCTCAGTGCATAGATGATATGTGTTATCTTTTAGTCTACATTTCATCATCATAATTGATTTTTCATCGTCTCGTTTAGCCTACAGGGCTCAACTATGGCATGTAAAACTCGAAATATGAATATTTAAGTCTATTTGATGCGTGACGACTTCCTCTGTTGAAAATATATTACAAACATATCTTATAAAATATATCCTACACAAATATTATTAAGTGTTTTATATATGGTTGTGTCATTAAACAAGTTTCTATAGTTGTTTGATTTAATTTTAATAAACATAGTTTTTATCACATCATTTATAATCTGAAGAAAAATAATAATTTCAGTAGAACAAGAGTCTTGGTTTTATTTAATTATTCAGACATCCTTTCGTACTCAAATGCAATTACATTCCACAATTCGTTTCTTTATTCCCATGCCTCTGGTTACGTTATCTCACACAGGAAATTAAGAACACTTGAATCTGAAATCAAAAAAGTTCAAAGCTTAAGGATTTAAATCGATTGAGTATTAATTATATGTAATGGCTAAATGAGAAAACTGCTCATTACCAGAAGCAACTCGCAAAGACAGCCCGAAGACAATTGATACTACCTTGAAGGATATAGAGATGAATATACACTCATATATAAAAACGATAATTACTATTCTCTACTTTAGAAACTGTATACATAGAATTTATAAATAAATTAGCAGAAGCGTGTGTTCTTGTCCATACGGGAGAGATACGTTAAATAAATATAAAATCGGAAATGTAAATGTTGTAGAAGTTCCTCTCTTTCCCTCCTTTAGAGGCGAAAGCTACGAAAATTCTTGCAAGACATAGTTAACTCATTTATAGTAAATAGTTAATATACCAAATTAGTCTTCAAATTTCCAATACTTTGCATTTTCTGAAAAAAAGAATAGAAAATTAGGAAAGCGGAATTTTCGTAAACTCTGAAACATGAGTTCAGTTATTTCTGATAAGGAGTTTATATGCCTACTTTCATCTTCATAACTTCAAAGAGTCATGAGATGTTCGTGCGATGTTCTGTTCTTGGCAAAAGAAATTGCGCCCAATTCACTCTTTCCTTTGGGTACGTATTGCAAAAAGCCTTCTCTTGTTTCTGTGACAAAAAGAGCTTTCTACCCAAATTTCACGTTCCTAGATGTATTGGTATGGCTTGGGCGTTGATGAGTGATTATTTTGTATAATAACATAGAAATGCTAATGGAGTTTTGAAGTAGTTGACTGTAAAGCCTGCTTATTCTATTGTATGAGCGAAACTAGGTCTATTTGCTAGACCGAGTGTCCAAGTACATTAGTCAAACCTCGTAAAAGTTTACATTTCTACTTGTGCGAACGTCCGTTGAAGTTCTGTAGCCAGTGAATTATACTAGTTTTTGATATTATGGCGCTGATTTGGCCTGTCATGGAAATCCTGGAAAGGATAAAGGTAATAATTATAAATATGCTGTATGTTTGAGGATCTTCACTACGATTCTCGTACCTTTGAGTTCCAGTGAATAATTTAAAACACAACAAAGGGTATCAAACGTTTAGAAAAATGAGCCTCATCGTATCTGCTATTAGTAACAGTTTCCAGAGGATAGATGTCATAAACTTGGGTGTGTAGTTTATGACATCATGGTTGCTAGACACTCAAATTTCTGAACAATACAAAATATCTTGAAGAGAACGAAGTTTATTTTCTATAAAGGCAACCAAGAAAGTTCTGTCGCTTTTTCACCCACCACCTTCGAACATCGATATGTCACCTAAGACGTACCTGGAAGATCAAAACCTGATCGCATCAGCTTGGACGACCTTCTGTCAACGTTCTGAAGGTCATGGATTCCATCGTGGTAAAATTTGGTGGGCCACGAAGCGAAGAAAATATCAGATGCATTTTGCACCTCTTTAGGGATTTGGACTGGCGTCCTATAAGATGATATCCTTTATCCTTTTAATTCATTTTCAAAATACTCACAACACTTACTTAACCCTCGAGTAGTCGCGCCGCGGTCAAAAGCACCGCAGGCAAATTATTTTCGATCGTGTGTCCATTCTGTTTGTCCGACAGACTTCTCCGTCTAGCTAATCTTCCCTCTCACCTTCCCGAACATTCCTGCTCAATCACTCCGATATCCGTTGTTTAGTTTAACTTCTAGTGATTGTTTAGTGATTCTGCGGTGCTTTCCACCGCGCGCGACTAACCGTGTAATGTTTTTTCTCAGGGTTTCGCTCTGCACGTGACCTTTGCTTTGGAGATGTTTTAAGCTTTATAAACATAAATAATATTTTAATGGACGGAAAAGAGGTCGACAGAGTTAACAAACTGACACCAAGTATGAAAAAAGAGAAAATTAGAAATGAACAGCTTAAAACAACGGAGGGAAATGTTAGGAATGGACTATTTGGATAAATCAGCCGAGGTGATCTCGTGGAATCTTTGTCTGAGGAAGATCATAACAAATATATATATATATATATATATATATATATATATATATATATATATAAGTGAGTGAACACGAAAGGTGAAGTGAGGAGTCTGCGAGCGAATCTAAAGATTTTAAACCCAGAAATAACCAGCGATTCCCTGAATGTAGTCAGAGCAGGAGAGGACGAAATAAGCGACGAGAAAGTGTAGAACAGTACAAATTTGAAGATAACCTAAAATAATTCAATGTAGAGCTGTATAGGTGAAGTTTCAAAATAACAGGACCGTAAAATAATTCAATGTAAATTTGATTTGATTTCAATTTAGCGCCCTTTTCAGCATCAAAGCCATGTAAGACGTGGACCTACTGTTTAACGAAGGATCCGAACCACATGAGGTCCCACCGTGAATCGAAGCCGGAAGTCCCACGCCAAAGGCGTGTATGCTAACCGCTTAGCTACGAGTGAGCTCTAATTCAATGTAAAATGCGATGTGAAGCTTTGTTTTAGTGTTATGTTTATATAGTATATTTTTAACTAATTTACTATTGCATTTCTAATTTTAGAGAACCAGAGTTGACAAAAACAAAAGATCATCATCAGATTTAGAATTATCCATAAAGCCAGTTCGTAGCTATCTATCTAAAGAAATATGGAACGAAAAAACATTTTATTCCAAATGAGAAATAAAAAAGGACATGTCTAATTGTGTTTCTCTAATAGTTATTACTGTAAACCTTATTATAATAATAAAAATGTTATTCCTTCTTAATCAGAAAATATACAAAATTACGTTTCTGATACAAGAAAAATGTTTAAAACGATATTTGCAACACATTATGTTCGTGCAGTCCTTTTGACCGCGCGCGACTACTCGCGTTACTTTTTCAGCGCGACTTCTTGAGGGTTAATAGAATTCCCTCAGATAGGGCATTTTATAAATACAAAATCAGAATATTAATATATTAAAATTTCTTTCTTTGCCCTTTAGGAGTGAAATTTTTTGAAAACGTGTGTTCGCTTATTTTTAATGATAAATAAATGTGTTGAATATCATCTTCCCAACTTCAGAAGCTCGTAAGATAATATCTTTATGTCCTACATTTTGAATCCTCTTTGCCCAGCTCTTCTTTAGCAAGGGTATTTCAATCAAAATGAAGTGATATAAATTAATGTGGTCCTTATTTTTCGACTTTCGAGACTTTTTCAGCCTCATTTTCAGAAATGATTCCATATTTTATCAATGTGACCCAATAGAAAAAAAACTATCTCAAATGCAAATTAAATGGTACCTCAAGTGACCTTAAGTTGTGCACGTATTTACATTGTATCTACAATCTGAGATAGAGGTCCCTTATATGTTTGGAACTGCTGAAGGGACCGGTACCATATCTTTTATTGGGATAATGGAGGTAGAACAATATCTATTACTGTATGAGTTAAGTTGAGCTGAGTCTAAGATAAGTTGATAGCAACACCTTTTGGATGCAAACCAAATATTATATTTAACTATTATCCCGTTTTATTTAACTATTATCCCGATTTTGAGTTTAACGTTCTGTTCAGCAACGAGACTATATGAGATGTGGACCTACTGATTAACGTGGAATCCGAACCGCATGACCTCCCACCGAGAATCGAACCCGGGTCTTCTACACGAAAGCTGCGTACGCTAACCACTAAGCCACGAAATAGCTCATCTATTACTGTATAGTAACATCATGGTGTTCATCTTGAAATAAATGCATGACAAACATGAGGTCGCTTGGGACATTATTTAATATTTTTCAATTGGACTTTTTTTCCTTATGGGTTACTTTAATCTGATATGAAACCATTTTATAGGAAAAAAACTCGGAACATAGGCGGCAAGGAGCTGGGAGTGGGCTAGTCCCCCAGTTGTTTGAGTGATAAAAATAATTTAAGCTATTATTTATATATTTTTCGAAGTTTAGAACAAACTCATGATATACTTCTCATAATCTGGGTATTGGCTACTCCCTCCCAATTTTTAACTTCTATATCCGTCACTGACTCGGAAGCCAAACAATGAAGACTACTCTATTATACATATATATGAGCAGATCGGACACAGCCAATGGTAAACACCACTGCTAGTGAAATCAAGTTATTAAATGAATGGGTTGGAATCGAACCTCAAAATTGTATATAGCTAAATAGTTTTGTTTCGTAAATGTACCTACAGATGGCAGAAGAAGCTTGCTTTTTAGGTGTCACTGCATTGCATTGCATGGAAATATTGAATGTTCTTTTCCGTGGGTTTTCTCGGGGTATTCCCGTTTCTCCCGCATTCTCATTCCACCAATTCTTCCATCATCATGCACTTGCCTCAACCACCGTCTCCCTTAGCCTAAGCAGTGGTTCTCAACCTTTTCTTGCTGACGGCACACTTTACCGAACTTTCAGGACATTGCGACATATTTGTTTGATATTTTTATTATAAATAAGTATAATAATATTAGTACAATAGCGAAACCAATTTGTTTTTATAATGACTCTATAGAGCATTTAGCATTATTGCTACCGTTGGAGGTGTTTACTGGTACAGTCTGTCTCAGTTTTAACTAATCATTATTAAATTTTTCATGGCTTTTAAACTAAAATTTCGCGACACACCTTAGAGGACTGCGTGATACACGACGTGTCGCGACACATCGATTGAGGACCACTGAGGGCATAATCGTGGAACGTTGAAGTGAAATATGTTTTTATTAACTTTACTCGAAAGTTAGAAAATGTCACTTAGCATTCTCTTCCCCCGAGCCGCTCATATAGCATATTGTATATAGTAGATACGGTATTGCTCTCTGTATAGTGACAAGATATTGTATAGGAAATAAAGCAATTAATACTTAAGAGGCCTCATCACTGCGAAATTAAAATACCGCTAATTTTATAGTAATTATGTAATATCTTCAAACAGATAAAAGATAATCGAAAAGTGGAACAAGACCTCCCTAGACAATATTATTTTGCGTGAGATACCGTTATCACGACTCATTTATCTGCTTTCGATTTCCAGCCATTTAGAAAATCGGCATTTATTTCCGCGTTTCTAAATCGCGAAAAGCTACTAGGTGACTCGTCATAATGGTACCTCATGCAAAATAACATTGTCTAGGGAGGTCTTGATCCACTTTTCGATTATCTTTTATCTATTTGAAGATATCACATAATTACTGTAAAATTAGCAGTATTTTAATTTCGCAGTGATACAGACTAAAGAAACAGTATATTTTAAAGGAAGTTTCACGGAAAGTATAAAACTTATTTCACTGATCGAAGATACAAGTAGGCCTATATTTGACTTAAAACTTGAAACTTAGAGGCAGAAATGTATAATTGAAATACTGTTGTATAAAGTATTGACCAACAGTAGTAGTTTCACTAAACTTGGGAGTACTGTAAAAGCAATTTGCAAACCTGCCAAAACTGATAAAAGAACAATGAACTAAAAACAAAAGAACAATCAGAAACAAAAGGAAAAAAAGAAGAAAAAAAGAAAAATAAGCTAATCCGGCGTGGCTGACTCTAAGAGACCTGACAGTTAAACTGTTGGGCGGACGAGCATGTCCGATGCTGTTACCAGTTTTCAACCTTGCATCTGCAGCGTCCTACTACTATAGAACCGCACAGCCCGGGACCTGTGCGAAAAATCAATGTTCTACGTCATCAAGTTTTGAGTTCTGCGCAGCAACAGGGCTCCTGTGGCTGCATCCACTGTTGCTAACTTCAAAACTTTCGAATTCGCCATCCACACAACACCGTCAGACCGTAACATAAAATTATAAAGTGTCAGTTGCAGAGGAAAGAGTGAGAGAGAGAGAGAGGAGAGAAAAACTGAGAGAGGCTTTTAGGCATACGTGAAACACTTAGAGCCATTTTCAGTTGATATTATGTACGAATTTCTTTGTTTTTGTTTATAACTGAAGATAACACAAGTGGGTACGAAGATATTGTTACTAGAACCTAGATTTTGGGATAGATTTCCACTGAGATCTATTCTTATATATGGTGGCCCACAATTTTTGATTGATTTGTAATTATGTCCTTTGTCAACAGCAAGACTGTGTAGGATAAGATCTACAGTTTAAATTGAGATCTGAATCACTGTAGTGCATTTGAAGCTATTTCACCTGGAATTGAAACCAGGACCTCATGTAGTGAAAGCACAGCGCTAGTTACTAGGGTTGCTTACGAATAATAAGAGAGCTAAATTATGTCATGAGAGTAATCTAGGAAAGTATACAGGGTGTTCCAAAACAACACCGACAACGTTTGGGAGGTGATTCCTGACACCAAGATAAGACAAAAAGTATAGACCAACCTGGGTGCAGAAATCCGTCATCTTGGGATTATAGGCTAACGAAAACATGACAAAATGAACTTTAAAGGTTAACGAATCCAAAACTATGGGGCCTACGTTACTCGGGTCCAAACTTCACTTAGGAATTAACATGTACGCTATTCAAAAATACATGTTTCAAAATTATGCAGTATTCATGCAACAGTTTTCATAGAGGGAGTTTGAATACGGGTATATGATTTGCAGTACTCACCAACTATCTCTATAAAAATTGTTGCGGAAGTACACAGGATTCTGAGACGTGGATATTTGGATAGGGCACATACTAGTTTCTACGTGAAGACTTGACCCGACTACGGTAGGTCCCATAGTATTGGACCTTTAAAATTTATTTTTTCAAGTTTTCGGCAGCCTATAATTCTGAAATGACGGATTTCTACACCCAGATTGATCTATACTGTTTTCCTTATCTTGGTATCTGAAATGACCTCCCAAACGTCCTCAATGTTGTTTTGAAACACCCTGTATATGTTCTGTTGGAAGAACTCTGCCTTGTCTCACATCTCGTTACAGAAATTATGTCTTGTCTTGTCTCGATTTGTAAGCAAACCTACTAGCCAATAGGAGAACGAGAAGAGTTTCCGCGGTTGAAAAGAAAGTAGTCGTGCCCAATTTTCAAGCGATTCGGATATATATGCCACTTTGGATGAAATGAAATTAAATATTTTTTCCACCACTCCACAAGTTGAGCCTTATAGGCTAAACAAAAAAAGGAAAGAAAAAGTCTGGGGTACCAGGACTAGCTCAGGAGAGTAATGCTCCCGGAAGTAGGAACGAAAAACACAGTTCTGATTGGTTGGCGTTATCTATGTCTTGCCACGTTGCATTCAAATAGCAGAATTCAGACAAATGTTCTTGTCGCTTCTCGTGGCCGAGTGGGCGCTATATGCTAGTAACAAAAATCTCTTTTGGCGTGAGTTCAAACCCGGCCTGAGTAAAGTTTTTTTTTTACATTTTTTTACATTTTTTTAACACTTTTTAAATTAAAATAGTATGAAAATAATACTCAAAAATGTGATTTACTTACTTTTGTGCAGATAAGTAGTAGTAGTAGTAGTAGGAACGGGTTAGAATCCCCGCAGGGCTCGTTTTGTTGCCCTTGTACTCCATGATATAAGGCTCGTTTTGTTCCCATTGTGACCAACTTAAAACAACTGACTAGGATAGCACGTAAAACAGCTGGCTAAAGTATCGCGCGAAAAAACGTACTTCCGGGAGTATTACTCTCCCGAGCGGGTCGTGGGGAACCATTCTTACGTAATTTAAATGTAAGAGGAAGGATAGCATATATCAAATAAAATTAATAATGAAAGGATAACGGAATGGGTAAAATAAGAGAAATAAGGAACTCTGATAAATAGCCGAATATGATGTGTGTACCCAAACAGCACTTAGAAATTTTTGTTGAGAGGGATCCAATACCTCAACCCACTACGTCTATGTAGTATTGAAGGGATATTATTCTGCACCCGAAAAGACGATAAGTAATTGTAAAATATTTCCACCTATATTTTTTAAAAAAATAATAGAACTAGATTGTTTTTATAGGAGACAGAGTACAGATGAAGTGTAAGATGAAATTTTCACGCTGCATAAATCATTTCCGTGTTAAACGACTATAGTTTTATTAAGAAAGTATACAAATGTATATGTTGAGTTAAGAAGCTTCTTTTTTTAGGGGGGGGGGAGAAGTCCGGACCCGGTGGGCCACCTGTCTTAGGTGCGCCCGTGTGTCTAATACAAACTAACATCCAACTGGAATCGAACCGAGAGACACTTCTCAGAGGAACTAAGTACTCTACCATTAAAATGAAAATTGAGTCTTTAGGCTAAAGTGGATGGATGATAGATAAAAGTAAATGGTACCGTAATAAAAGGAATGGTAGAATGAAAATGTGTGAGAAAACATTAAAATTCCGAGAAAATCCGCCGACATAATGTTGTTTACTACAAACTAAAAATACCCCAGATCGAACTAAGAATATCTAGCATCAATGGTGAGTGTTGTACAACTCTTTTTTTTCTTTCTTAGAATCACGTTAGTGCAAAGTCCACCTCTCAGTCCGTTATTCCACTCATTAACACTTGAATGGAAGCGAAGTTTTGAACTCAGTTTTCCAGCAATAGATAACTGAAGCGTTTAACTCGCCTGAGTTCGTTAATTGAGTTAATCCGTTATCATCTTAATGGGTAACGATCACTTACGTTCGTCCGTTACTTCACACGAAAAAATCTTGAAGGAAGGCCAATTTTTATATATCTACTTATTTATTATTATTATTATTATTATTATTGTTGTTGTTGTTGTTTGTTCACAGAAAGCTAGAGAAATTATCACAGCCGAATACGTTAATGATGTGAATCCATTAACATCTTCACGGGTTGTCAACCTTATTCCATTTTCTACTACTGAGACAAAAGTAGCAGAGGTAGGGGGCGCGCTGGCTCAGTCGTAGAGCGTTCACCTCCGGTGCTTGGGGTCCCTGGTTCGATCCCAGCTCGCGCCGTGTGGACTTTGTGGTGCACAAATATCGTGCTCGTGGGTTTTCTCGGGGTTCTCCCGTTTCCTCCCACTTTCTCTTCATTCCACCATTTTATTCATTTCTCATAATCACCGTCTCCTTTAGCCTAGCCGGCATAACCGTGGGACGTAAAACTAAAGATTTCGTTTCTTTTCATTTTTTACAAATAGAGCAGAAGAGTTACATATCTCTCCGTCAGATGGCAGCACACATCCTCCAGCGTTTGACATCTACCGGACGAAATTGAAACTTTTACCTGTGTCGTGCATGATCGTATGTAATATCTACTTTTCCTTTTTTTTCTGTTCAGGAACAACTGATTCGACTCAAGTACGAACGCGGAAGCATGAAGGACAGTTAAAATACTTATGCTCACATCAGGTTAAAATGCTCACACCAGGCAAGTGCCAAGATGGTACCTAATATAGTAGTCCTAAGTCGCTACCTTCCTTCGTTAATCCTTTCTAATTTCCCGGGCAGTGTGATCGCCGAGGGACATCATCCCTCATACGTGTGATAGACTAATATGACCATAGGTACCGAAAGTTCAAAAATCTAATTCCTAATCGTAATCCGCATTCATAGCCTTTATGAAAGTCAAGAAAATCGATTTTTTGCCTGTAAACCTAGGAATTGATGCCTTACGATAAACATCCTACCTATTAAGATTGAACTGAAAGGAACTGTGCCCTCTTTGAGTGTTTCGTTATGCCACTGCAAAGACAACAATACACTGTAGAGGTAATGAAATATTATCATCATCATAGGTATTCTGTCATTATTGGCAGGTCACTTGTTTCTACTGAGAAGTTTCCATGCTCCACGACCTTCCGCTAACCTCTTCATCTTCACGTACGATTTTTCTGTTTTGATGTCCTCCATTAATAGAAGTCTCATTCGCTCCATTCCTCTCTTTTCTGCCACCATATTCTCTAGCACGTCCCTCATGATACAGCTCCTTCTTAGCCAATATCCCTACAGGTTCTCTTCCTCTTCTTAAGAATGTTTTATAATTGTTATTTTTCCGCCATCATTTCTACCACACTCTCAGCCGTTTTTCGCTCGACCCAGCTAATTCTCTCCATTCTTCTCCACACCCACAGTTTAAAAGCTTTCAGTCGTTTTTCATCATTTTTACCTAACGAGCTATAGCTCAACATCAATTCACTTGTAAACTTTATTTTCTGTTTACCCATAAGCTTGTCCAAAAATAAAACATATATCAATTGAAGAAATTAAATGTCGACTGAAAACAGGAAATTTGTGTTATTATTCAGTTCAAAATCTCTTGTTGTCGCAAATGCTGTCGAGGAATTTAAAGTTTAAAATATATAAAACGATAATCATGGCTGTTGTTCTGTATGGTTGCGAAACATGGTCGCTTGCTATGAGGGAAGAGCATAGACTCAAAGTATTTGAGAATAAAATCCTCAGACGAATATTCGGGCACAAAAAGGAATGGGAATGTGGCAGAAACTTCATAATAAGGAACTGCATAACTTATACCGTTTACCAAACATTGTTAGGGGTATCAAGTCTAGTAGGGTCAAGTGGGCAGGTCATGTAGCTAGAATTAAAGAGAGTAGGAAAGCTTACTGTTTTAACTGGAAGTCCAATCGGAAAAACGTTCCTTAGGAAGACCTAGGTATAGATGGGAGGACAATATTAAGATGGATCTCGCAGAAATGGGAATACAAACCAGAAATTGAATCCAGATGTCTAAGGACAGAAGTCAATGGAGAGCTTTTGCGAACGTGACGTTGATTCTTCAATTCCCATAGGCCATAGAGTTATCAATAGATAGAGCACACCAGGCTACCAAGAGACACGAACTTTTCGGCGTTAAAAGTATAAATATTCCTTACCAACAACAAATGTATTATGTTAGAACAGATTGTTTATTAATTTATGTAAACAATACACTACTAACTACCAGAATGTAACTATTATTATTTGTGTTCTTCTAACGACACAATTACTCCTAACTGTAACACAAATACTCCTATTTTTAACAGTACTCATATCAGTGATAGCATAATGTTGAGAAAATGTATCAGTTAGTGTAATTAAGTGTTTATAATGTGAAACAAACCAAAAACGAAAATAAATTAAATTTTGTTTACAAGGTAAACATTAATTATGCGTGGACAATTAATTAAAGAAAATTACACTGGTTGGCATGAAAATCCTCCCACGAGGGTGAAAGGGTGTACCGGATAATTTCGAGACGCTCATTACGAATAACTCACCGAGAAAGTTCCAGAACGTGTTTTTTTTTTTTTTTTTTTTTTTTTTTTTTTTTTTTTTTTTTTTTTTGCGGCGTGCTGTTTCCATAATTGACAGAAAAATCTTTTTTTTCGTATTTAATATGTGTTTTCCGTGTTTGGAGTGCATAATTCTGAATTTTTGTCTTAATCCAAGAACTGTTACTAGGCTATATCCCAAGAACATTCTTTTCTCTAGCTCACGAACCCCCTGAAACGTACCCCCTCCCCTTGAGTTGCAAAGATTTATTGTCGTTCCACACTGCATACACTAAAACCTAGGCGTTATTGACGGAGAAAGCCTTCGTAATCAACTTGCGTTCATTCGTCGGCTTCCTTTTGTCTAGACGACAGAAAGATTGTTGAAAAAAAAATGCGCCAAGACATACACCACGTTGTAGAGTGAAACAAATATTTCAGTTTCGATTTTATCTTCGTGTTAGAAGGTGGTGTTATGCTGTGTCTGTGCATACCGTAGGCCAAAAATATTTCTGCGTGAAATATTGACGTTTGTGTTAAACGAACATGCCGAGAACTTGCAACAATTCGACAGATTCATTCTGCTACATATGTGGGGAAGCGACTTTCAAGCGACAAAGTAGGCCATTGTCACCGTTTCGGAAGACAGCCCATTATCTGTACTTCGGGTGTAAAATCGGCGACAGCATCGTGTTTGGGCTCCGAAACAAAGTTGCAACTTGTGTGCGCGTACTCTCACAGGATGGTTGAAAGGTATACATAAATCGATGCTGTTCGCCGTACCTATGGTTTGACGCGAGCCCCGTGATCATGTTTCAGACTGTTACTTCTGCCTGACTAATATAAAAGGTTTCTCAAAAAATCATGAAGCATAAAATACAGTATCCTAACTTGGATTCCGCGAGAAGACCTGTGAAACATGATGTTTGTCTGCCTGTACCCGTACCACCAGACTCATACACCCTGTGCAGTGTTTCATCCGATGAAGAACCTGCTACTTGTGAGGATGTTGCACAATCTTCGAGTACATAGTCAAATCCCAATTACGCTCCAGTGATTGACACTAATGAACCACATGTGATAAGTCAGGAAGAGCTGAATGATCTGATCAGAGACTTAAACCTTCCCAAGTCTAAGGCCCTGTTGCTTGCATCACGACTTCAACAATGGAATCTACTAAACCAAGATGTGATTATATCGATGTATAGGAAAAGAGAGGAGAGCCTAGTTCCTAATTTTGCAAAGGATGGTGATTTGGTGTATTGCAGTGACATTCCATCGCTTATGGGACAACTGAAGTTGAACTACAACACTGAAGATTGGAAGCTATTCGTAGATTCGTCTAGGATAATTCTCAAGGCAGTGTTACTACACAATGGCAATGAAAAGCCAGCCATCCCTATAGCTCATGCTGTACATATGAAAGAAACATACGAGAACATGCGAAACCTATTGCAAAAAATAAAGTACGAACAGTTCCAGTGGTCTGTATGCGCTGACCCTAAGGTTATTGTCATCCTCACCGGTTTACAAGGAGGTTACACAAAGCACTGCTGCTTCTGTGTCATTGGGATAGTCGAGCTAAAGATCAGTACACCATCACAAAATGGCCGGTAAGGAAGCTACTGGTCCCTGGAAAGATAAATGTGGCTAATGAACGTCTTGTGGATCCGGAGAAAATATTCTCACCATCCCTTCGTATCAAATTAGAGCTCATGAAGTTCTTCGTCAAGGCCCTGAACCGGGATAGTGAAGCATTTAATCATCTCAGAAAACTATTCCCAAGACTCAGCGAGGCCAAGGTGAAAGAAGGTGTTTTTACGGGACCTCAAATCAGAGACGTTTTTAAGGATACTACATTTTCTTCTAAGCTTAATGAAGTGGAAAGTGAGGCTTGGGAGGCCATTCGAGAAGTGTGCAGTAACTTTTTAGGGAATCATAAATCACCTGATTACAAAGATATTGTGGGCAGGTTAATTACTTCATTTCGTAACATGGGATGTAATATGTCCTTAAAGTTACACTTCCTGCATTGCTACCTGGACTTCTTCCTTGAAATGTACAGCTTGGGGGAGGTCTCTGACGAACACGGAAAAAGATTTCACCAGCAAATAGCTACCGTGGAGAGGCGCTACAGTGGTAAATGGAGTGTGAATATGAATGACTTCTGTTGGAATGTGACACGCGAGACACCCTGTACTAATTACAGAGGAATAGGAAAACCAAGTGACACGTAAGTGTTTAACTTTTTATGCAATTTTATCTGCATAATTTATATTGATATTTAAATTATAACGTGCAAATTATAATGGGTGGAGAATAGCATCTTTGGGCGGATATTGAAACACCGCCTCCTCCCTGATAACTGTACGTCCTGGAGAAAAACTAGAACGGATTCGAACTCAGGAACTCGAAACCTATAGGAAAAACCTATTTTCATTCGTGGGAGCGAAAAAACAAGTTTCATTTTGCTGACCAGTGTTATTAGACTTGAAAAACTAGAAACAAGGTTAATTAAATGAGATCCAAACGGTGCAATAGATGTAGCAGTGTTGAGTAGATGCATTAACAACTGTACACTAAAATCTGGATAAAAAAGGAGTACCACCTTTAAAGAGATTTATATCTAATTTTATCTGGAATTTTAGTGCAGTTTTGTTGTGTAATGATGACGTGATATGCAATGGCGTAATTGAAAGTTCTTCTCTTTCTTGGAAACATCATGGTAAAATATGCTACTAATGCATATTTTACTATGCTAATAAAATATGCTACTACTATCATGCAATTAATGTTATTGTGGCGATAAGTGCAATTACAACCTTTTGAGTTTGATATTTTGACAAGTATATCAAACACAGTATTTCAAATGGGCTAAATCATCACTATAGAATTGTGCAGTCCGTAAAGAAAAAGAAGTAAAGACATAAGATCTTATCTAATGCTGTACAGTACATCTTTAAAAAATAGAAGGAACACAAGGAAATTCGGGTATCTGTTGTTTTTTTCTCAACACTGGACAGTTTTTTTTCTTGCAACCAACTTTCGATGTCTACAGACCGTGCTGCTCGCACTATGGACAGAGGTCACATGAATGTCTATTACTGTAAGTCTCGCTGGGGACTTCTTTCTTTTCGTAAGTTAGAAAAGTTGTTCACCCTAAACGTACTACCGAACGTACAAATCAAGTACAATGCAACTTAGAGGATTTGTGGAGAACTGGTATCTTATTTCAGAATTTAGGGATCTCTACTTCACGGATTTTTTTTTTTTTTTTTTTTTTTTTTTTTAAGCTGAGTCGACTAAGTTTCTATTAATTCTATTTTTAAAACATTTTCTTAGTGTCTTTTGATAAGGTGGCAGAAAACAAGGAGAGGTCATTTTTAGATAGATCTTACTTCGCAGGACCTTTCTTTGAATTTACTAAAATTTCTCGGTACACGCTTTGTATAATACAAAGTCCCTTAAACCTTTTTGTACTTACCTCGAGTTGAAAAGTATGTGGAGTCCTTGTTGTTTTAACTTTTCTCCCAGATCGCGGTAGATCCCGTTGAAATGGTTTACCTGATCATACATGTTTGTAATATAAGGTAATTGAACACCCTTCGTTGTAACTTTGCAACTTCTTGTATAAAGTAAAAGACAAATTCTGACCAAAGCATATGCTATTTAATAAATAATACCATTACAGTTTCGGAAAAGTATCTTTGCCTTCATCAGACACATTATAAGATTTTAATTATATCGTTTCTTTTATGGCTATTTCTTTAATAATAATGTTTGTTACTTTCTCCAGGTTAACTACATGCAGTCCGCGAGTTTGCCATACCTGTATTAAACATGGTTCTTGACAGAATATCACGATTTATTTGTGTCAGACTTTAAATATAAATAGAATGTCCAAAATAGTAGTACCTCAAAGTCAAATCATATAAACTAACTAGAAATCAACTCGTCGATAACAGAACATTACAGCAAACAAATACGTTAAAAGTTCCAGTTTTCAACATTAATTCTTTTACTTCATAACTTCATATGACAACGTAGATCATTTCGCAGACATTTTCAATTCATAGAGTATGTATATATTCATTAATCGTATCATCTACATTTTGCCATAATGAAAGACTCATTTCACGTATCTACTTACGCCGTAAACAACTATGGTTAACGAAAAACGAAGATACGAAGTAAATTTCTAGCATCACAAAATTCAAGAATAATAATTGCCATTTCTAGACATGAAAACGCATTAAACTCATATTTAGGAATAACACATATTATAACAGATCTTTGATGTAATTATATTTTAATTTCTTCAGCGTTTGCTAATTGAGAAGTTACGTACGTGTGTAAAGTACCTAACACCTGAAATGTCACAGTTCCAGTTCCAGTTACCTCCCTTACGGGAGATTTATATAGAGGAAGTCCCGGCCTTAGAGCCCTGTAGACTGTTTCACTAAACTTGCTTTGAATGAAAATTGTTTAAAATACAATTATGTACTAAAATGGCTCGTGCCAATATGGCCGAATTAGCCGGTTTTAAGTATAATTGCTTTCACTCTGTAAATGTAATACGGAAGGATAAGTGGCACATGAATTCATATAACTTGAATCACAGTATATTAAAGTTGTAATACATAACAAAATTGTCCAAAATACTGTAAAGTAAATAATAAAAATTGAATAAACACTGAGAGAAAAGCTCTCAATACTTATAGAAGCAATACTTATAGTTTACATCGCCATCTCTTATCATCCGAAATGTCACAGTTCCTTGATAGTTTCTAAGAACGTTACCCCGACAACGAGTGATACAAATTTAAATTATTGACAATTATATATTAGTATTGACTAATAATATAATATACAATTGATTTTAACCATAGTAACAAATTTCAAACGTAAAAGTGATGTGTAACTTAGTTCTCCCTTTAGAAGAGAAGAAGAAACATCAAAGAAATATATTGGGAGTACAAATTAGTTCAGTCTGTTTTCAAGCGATGGCTCTGGCTGTTATGAATGTTTCATAGTGACAACTGATTTCTCTGGTTTCAAAGAGTGAGAGTCAGGGTAGACATTTGTGTTAATAATATTCAGTTTATATCGCTTTGAGTTTTGTACAAAACTCCTGTTTTTGACTGTGTTGAATATGTCAAATTTGAATTAACAAAGCAGCATTTGCGGGAGGTGTTAGTTTTCTGCTTTAATAGGAAGAAAAGTGCAACTGAAGCGCATCGAATACTTGTAGAAGTTCATGGTTACAGGACTCTAACTGATAAATCATGTACGGAATTGTTTCGAAGTATAAAGAATAGTGATTTCAACGTTGAAGTGGAGCCTAGCTCTGGACAACCGAAAAAATTCGGAGGCAATACTCTATGAAGATCCAAGTCAAACAAAAGGAGCTTGCAGAATCTTTGAAAGTTACGCAACAAGCAGTTTCTGTACAACTGAAATCCATGGGAATGGTTCACAAGCAAGGTAATTGAGTACCGGTATCTTATGAACTGAAACAAAGAGACATTGAAAGGCAATTTTTCAATTGCGAGCAGTTGATTCAAAGGCAACAAACAAAGTTTATTGTTTTTAAACATCGGATTGTGACTGGGAATGAGAAATAGACATTCTACAACAACCCAAAGAATAATAATAAAAAAATACTACGCTATGCCCGGTCAATCGTTACCATCCATCTCAACATCAATACCAAAACAGAATATTCATGATTCGAAGGTCATGTTGTGTGTCTGGTGGGCCCAAAAGGTTGTTGTATACTATGAGCTCCTACAAACTGGCGATTCCATTACGGGTGATCGGTATAGGCCACAATTGATTTGTTCGAGTTGTGCATTACAAAAACAGACCTGAATACGAACAAAGACATGACGAAGTTATCGGCTCATTGGTCTCATGTCCCAAAAGTCATAAAAATTATTTGGAGATGCTCAAGTGGGACATTTTACCGCACCCGGCGTATTCGCTGGACATTGCTCTTTCTGATTACTAGTTGTTCTGACAGATGCAACACGCACGATTTAGCAGGCCACTGGTCCACTTTTTTTTTTCTCGCAGAAATCGAAAATTGACTCCTAACTTGGATCGCCTCAAAAGACGTGACATTTTATCGAGATCAAATTTAAAAATTGCCTGAGAGGTAGGAAAAAATAGTAGCCAGCGATGGACAATACTTTGAGTGAGTTTGTTCTGAAATACAAGCCTTCTTGACCAGAAACAAGTGGATCGAACTAATTTGTACTCCTAAAACTTAGTGTCTACTTTAGGAGATAAGAAGGACTTAATTACTTAACAACTTGTCTATATGTTAATAGAATAGAAATGGATGGAGCAATTACGCTTTGTAAGCATTGAGGCAACTAAAGAATTCGGTTACTTAATTGTCATGGTAACGAAAAGTGTGAGGTATGTGGTCTCTGTTGGATTATTGAACTATTAATTTAATTTTCGATCTGTCATTGTTTGTCAATCAATTATCAAGTATGAAACAAGTAACTAGAGGTTTCTCTCTTTCTCTCTCTCTCTCTTGCGGTCCATTTACGTTAAACACACACACTTCGGGCCTGAAACATAATTCAATCCTTATATCTATCTATCTATCTATCTATCTATATATATATATATATATATATATATATATATATATATATATATATATATATATATATATATATATATATATATATATATATATATATATATATATATATATATATATATATATATATTGGGGGAATAAATTATATTTTAAATGAATGGCTGGGAAGATTGCAACTAATGCCGTGGTTTTCGAACCGCTTACACTGATTTATACATGTGAAAAACTTCGAGTTTGTCAATGTAAGTTTCTGACACAATTGATACAGTAATATACATAATTATTTTTTGCATCTTAGACGTGATTGAGAAATATTTTGAGGTGAAGTATGCTAAAGGTAACTACATGCGGAACAATTTTTTCTCCTTATATTTTTCAGATTGGTGAAAGTTTATTCTTTCGTCGTGCTATTAGAGCACATTGTGCGCAAGAAAAGTATTAGATACATACCTATCATTCTTCATCGAGTAAAACCATTTTATATATCCCTTGAGTCCTCAATAACGAAGTAGTTAGCACGTGTTATTTAAGAGTGTGTTGCCCTGGGTTCGATCGTCGGTGAGGAGATAGCTTTCAATGTTGGTCTAATGTTGTGAAGTAATTGGAGAGTTATTTAACATAACATGTAGCAAACTCAAGTATAGAAAGACAAATGCTAATTAACAGCGATAAATTTAGCGTAAGTATCTGATAATTCCATGATGTTTCTTATTTTGAAGAAAAAAAGCCTCCATTGTACAGTCCGCAGCGAAAAAACCTGCAACATGAACATGTAAGTTTATTGTGAAACTACGCCTAACAGCACAGGGAATCAACATAACGTCTATATGGCGCGAATCACGCCGGGAGAAACCTCGGCGTCCTTCCTTGCACACTTATTTTGGAGCAAAAGACTTCGTCGTTTCGCAATAAAATTACATGCTCATGTTGCAGGTTTTTTTGCTGCGGACTGTACACTGATGTTTCTGGTCGCTAAGATGGGTTGGTAATTAGTTTGCTCTTTTTTTCTTTTCCTCTCTAGCATGAAGATGTTACTTTTATTCAAGCAAAAAAATGTTTTACAGTTGTTTCATTTGAAAAGTATGGAGATACTATCTTATTCACGTAATTAAAAAATTTTTCACTTATCTCGCATGAAAAGCATTTAGGTATTGCTCTTATTCAAGTAATTATATAGTTCCACAGTTGCACAAATAGTATACAATTTTTGCTCTGTTTTAAGTAAATATGTAGGTTCTAAGTTATCTTACACGAAAAGCGTTGAGTTATGGCTCTTAACCAAGTAATTACATAAATTCTCAGATATCTCACATATAAAGCATGGAGGTTTTGCTCTTATTCAAGTAATTATGTAGTTTTCTCGTTAACTCATGTGAAAAACGTGGGTTCTTACTCTTATTCAAGTAATTGTATAGTTCTTCAAGTTATCTCATTGTGTAGAATCAACATCCGCAGTTGTGTCTCTATTGGAAATTGATCCCAGTATCACACACGTAGTTAACATGATTGACAATTATTCGATTACAAAAAAGCCCTGTACTGCCATCAAATTTTGTTATAAATGCTTTATTTATAAGCATTTTAGTATTATATTAAACCCTCTCAAAATATGACAAACTAATGTGTGGTTCTTTTTGCTTTACAACAGTGCAATGAATTCTTCGCTCTTTTACTTATTTCTGATAATCTTTTGTTTTCTCGTTCATGGAATAAAGATTAGAGAAATAAAAGTTGAGTAAAAGCCAGGACAATAATAATACAATACTAACTGATTACAATTACTTTTCTCGCCATAAAGAGAAACACAAATTGCAATTAGTGGTTTCGAGTACAAGAATCAGATTTATCTAAAATTGACGATTCATATTACTATATATTGTATATACACAAAGGGTGTTGAGTTGAGTTGATTTTGAGTTTAGCCTCTCTTTCAGCAAAGATACTATATGAGACGGGACCTACTGATTGACGTAGAATCCGAACCACAGAAGCTCCTGCCGGGAATCGAACCCGGCTCTCACACGCCAAAAGTGGGTACGCTAACCGCTTGGCCACGAAGGAGCTCCACAAAGGCTGTTGTGAGAATAAAATGACAAACTTCTCATTCGTATTCAGGATTTCAATACAAGAAAAAAGCTTATCTGCGACTTTGGGCAGAGTCGCCTAATTACAGTTACGGGACCAATTTAATGGATTTAGCAACTTTTGCACTAATTTGTTCCACAAAGACTGACCGTGCGAAGCGTAGTCTCTAACACACTCGCCCTTTGTGCGAACGGTCCCTTTTTCCATTCCCAGTTGGGGCACTAGGTTGAAAAGATGTAAGAGCGTTTTCAGGACAGCGGAATGTTTTTCCTGGGTTTTCTTCATTCACACTAGGCAAATGCCGGTATAGTACCTAACATACAGGTCCAAGGCGGCTTCCTTCCTTCCCCTTTCCCAGATAGTGTACTCGTCGAGGGACATCATTCCTTTACGTGACGCCTTAAAACCATAGGTGTCGGTAACTGCCAGAAACACGTATAAATAAATACATGCTCCACAAAGATAAGGCAAACACATTCGAGCACATCAAATAGTAACACTAGTGACTAATTAGGGCACTAATTTAAGATATATTAGTATGTAAATGAGGCGGAACTAACTACAAACACTACATGTATACCTATAAAGTCTACAATATTAAGAAACATTCAAACATAGCAATCGTAGATCCCATTCAACTGCCGCAATCCATCAAAGACCTTCGGCACAATAGTCAATAGCCACTCGTCTGCCTAACAGAACCATATCACGCAGACGCTCAATGTTGTCATAATGTGTGGCCGTAGATGGTCATCCTCGACGATTCCTTCATAGTGCGTAAAATTTAAATTTTTAAATTTTTCAATAGACACTCCGGTGCGGCAAGACACTGTTCTCGTATTGTGCCGAACGTCTTTGATGGATTGCAGTTCCTGATACAACTTCCGACCACAAAATCCCAATCACTGGTCCTTGTTCCTCTTTGGTACAAACTTCTAATAGAGCGGCCATGGTCTATCTGCAATAGAACCAAGAAATGGAGGAATTGGGATCAGACTTACATAGCATGACCAAAACAACATAACAATAAAATATACGAGGACAGAGATCACTATGAATAATGTAAAAAGAGTTATCAAAATTGCGGATAATTTTTGATTTACCCTCGTAACATAATATACAAAATTGGTGAATATATCAGTCGAGATGTCATCAAGGTGAACAAGATCACACAAATCATGGTAAAATCTCATACCTAATAACTTTTGAGAAAATCGAGAAAACATAATTTTTATGGCACTAAAAGATATATGAAAAAATGAAATGAAATCTTTGAGTTTTACGTCCCACGGTATGCCGGTTAGGCTAAAGGAGACGGTGATGATGAGAGATGAGTGAAATGGTGGAATGAAGAAAGTGGGAGGAAACGGGAGAACCCCGAGAAAACCCACGAGCACGGTGCTTGTCCACCACAAAGTTCACTTGGCGGGGGCTGGGATCGAACCAGGGACCCCAGGCACCAGAGGTGAACGCTCTACCACTGAGCCACCGCACCCCCCTAAAAGATATATCGTTTGCTACCAATGTTGATGGTGAATATTTATTCTATTATAAAATTGTTTTTATCGATTTATATACTTCTAGCAGAATACCCGTTCTTCACACGGGGAGAATAGGTTTCAGTTTGGACGTAAAGAGCTGAATTTGGATTTAAACGGCAGCAGAAGTGTCACTGTTCATCTCAAAGACCCCGAAAACTATGGATTAGACACTGATTATTTTCGATCATTTTTAAATGTCTCCCCGTCCCCTTAGTTGCGCCGTCAAAGTGCAACGATAAAAAAAAAAAAAAAAAAAAAAAAAACATCTGAGGCTTGAACCTCATCTATGTTGAAAATTTGATCGAGATCGGTCGGATGGTACGAAGAGGTACGAAGTGTGTAAAGATATATGTGTAAAAATATAGTATTAATATTAAACAACTAATTAACAGATTATATATATATTGTTGTTTCTGTTCTGTTAACGGTGACACTACTTCTTGTACTCCTACTCCGACTCATAATCTTATGCTTCTAACTGTTACACATATACTATGTGTAAATTACCGTTATGTCCACTCCACAATATAAAGCCATAAAGATTTTCGAGTCCTTAGAGAGACGAGACTACGGAGCGAAGTTTCAGTATGTTACGTAAATTAATTCTCTACGAAGTCCCTTTTCTCCACGGTTGGTAACAGTGGTTGCAGCAGAGTTGGAGCTGGAGGGGGAAGAGAGGGAAGAAATCAAACAACAGCGCCAAGAGTCTGAAACTAACTATCGCTCATTGGAAGCACAAAAATGTTTCGTAATTTTCTTGTTCGCTTAGCTGATGGATTCCGGCTCGGGCTATTTGGCATGCCATGAATATCTTCGTACTCTTTTTAGCCACGGTTTTCTGAAACGGCAATGTAAACATTTATAGTACGTGCGCTTAAGACTTGTAGCAATCAACTAAACCGACTCGTTCGTACGTACAGTACGCGAGCGCCCTATTCCCCCTATTCTCAAAGTTTTTGAGGTGTAGCACACGGTCTGTTTAATTATGTTTTCCATGAAGAGAAGAAAGCTCAGTAAAAGAAAAGTTCATGAACTTCTGCGAAACTTCTGAGTTAGAATACATAATTTAGGAAAACTTTCTCGCATAGTTAGTTGATTTGTGGTTGTAATCATAAAGAATTTCTGAGGTGCTCATGGAATATTCCGTGTACCTAGCACGTATTTATAAATAGTTATTTACCTAAAGTTATCCGCAAACTTGAGAAGAATGTGCTAATACACACACACAAACACAAACACACACACATATATATAATGTTTCAAGTTACTGTTGTTTATTTATCATAGTTATATTGTTTTACATGTTATATTCATTTATAAATTCTCTCTATTGATATAACGTACTACTTCGGTGTTAATAGTTCGTTTCAAATTCCTGGTGGACATACTGGTTTCTGTTGCTTATCAACTACCATGAGGCAATCAGGGACCTATTTTCTTAAACGAAGCAATAATTGGCATTTAACATGCTTTGTATATAAGCCATATGTATTTGTACTTGCACTTTTGTGTATTAGCTTATGATTGGTATATGATTTTTACATAAAACACGTATCATGAGAGTCCTCTTTATCCACCTGACTTCAGTAAACAAAGAACTGGTGAAAACTAGCTGTTACTTTATTTGTGTTTCATCTCTTGCTACACTGTATTGTTTAATCTGTATTTCATTCTCTTGCTACATTGTATTGCTTTATCTATGTTTCATTCTCTTGTAACTTTGTGTTGTTTTAACTACGCGTGTTTCATCCTCTTTCTGTACTTCTTTATCTTCGTTTTATTGTCTTATCACACTGCATTGTTTTAAAGTAGAACCCGTCTCGTCCGCCTTCAACTGGTCCACCACTCCGGTTAATCGGACCGTGCTCGAGCCGAACTTGTTTTGACTCATTGGTGACTCCCGAGGCCCATTGTTGTTTACTGCCGTCGTGGCATTATTGTTTACTTGCTGTTACAGCGTACCCGTTTTAGCGCTCCGTCATCTCTCGAATCGTTTCTTTCGTTTTGCGTGTTTTCTCTACTGTGCTGTGCATTTTTTAGTGCTTACTATTCGTTTATTTTAGTGTAGAGAATAATAAAATCATTTTTGAGTTCAGAGATTGTTTATTTTACTGTAAATCCGTATTTTTCTGTATTTTCTAATAATCCGACCTTTTTTGCGTTCCGACCATATCTCCAGTATCAAAGATGACGGATTAGGGGTTTTCTACTGTATTTATATTTGTTTCGCCCTCTGTTTTATCTTTGTTCCTTCCTTTTGACACACTATTTTTATCTGTATTTAATTCTCTTGCTATACTGTATGCTTTTTCTATTTGCTTTACCTTGTGTTTATCTGTTAGTATTTTCTTCTTACACTATATTGTTTTATACTTTGTCTAGCTACATTATGTTGTTTTATATATGATTCATTCTCTTGCAACACTGTTTCATTTTATCAATGTTTCACTACCTTGTTACACTTTATTGTTTTATCTATGTTTCATTCTCTTGCTACACTGTATTTCTTTATCTTTGTTTAATTATCTTATCGCACTGTGGTCCTCCCCGCTGGTCTAGTGGATAGAGCGTATGTCTATGATAATTTGACCTTGGACTTGATTCCCAGTAGGGGGCACAAATAACCTAATTACATCCATTCGCTTTCATTAATCATCCGTTTTCTTCAGCCTAAAGAGCATAACTGTGAAACGTTAAACTAAAAATCACCTTGTCACACTATAATGCTTTATCTATGTCAAATTATCTTACTATGCTTATATTGCTTTGTCTATGTTCCATTCTTCTTCTACACTGTATTGTATTATCTACGTTTCATTGTCTAACTGCTCTCTATGGCTATTTATATATACTATTCTCTTACTACATTGTTTTGTTTTACCTGTTTCATTCTCTTATTACACTCCATTGTTTTATCTATATTTCGTACCCTTGCTACTGTATATTATCTACGGATGTTTTATTCTTTTACTACACTATGGGCTATTACTTTATCTATGCTCGATTCGTTTTATATTGTGTTGTCTTATTTACATTTCATTCTCTTGCTACGTTGTATTGCTTTATCTGTGTTTCGTTCTCTTGCTACACTATATTGTTTTATGTATGTTTCAATATCTAGCTGCACTGTATTGTTTTATGTATGTGTCACTCTGTTACTACACTGTTTTGATTGGAATATGTTTCATTCTCTAGTTACAGTGTATTGTAATATCTATATTTTGTATCTCGCTACACTGTATTGCTTTAATTATTTCTAAATTGTGCTTTCAGAGTGGTCTTCTTCTTAAGAGCTTTCTCTCTCAGGTGTAGTAAAACTGCACACAGGGTGTTATCGACCTCAGTCCAGGTACATAAAGAAGGATCCTGAAAAAAGTTCAGTACAATGTGTCCAAAAGTCTAGGAAAGAAACTTGTCACATTTTCCTATGCAGTATAATTCTCGATTACTTATTCGTATTTGTAACTTTCTCACGTCTCTTTTCCTTCATTTTCAACTTCCATATTCCGTTAAATGATATTGGTACATGCTCAATTAAGATAAATACGAACGTTTCCATTCGTAATTATATTATTGAGCGGGTTATTCTAAAGCATTACCAGGATTATGGCTTTCTTAGTCTGAGGTCGCTATTATCTTGGTTACTATCTAGTTTCCTGCATTTCACAGACAAAATCTGTTAGACCTTTGTACAGTATGCACTTTTCCATATCAAATTGCATGCAATATGCACATCCGTGAACCCTATTCCATAGAAATAACTTGCAAATTAAGATGAATTGGGATATCGCATGATAATATTAAAAGCAGTAATACCATTATGTATGATGGTCTTTAAGTACAAAAACACAATTACGAAGCAAATGGAGTAATATGTTGAAATTTTTGATTACTGGATTAGTTTCATATCTAAACCGTTTATTATATATATATATATATATATATATATATATATATATATATATATATATATATATATATATATATATATATATATATATATATATATATGTATGTATGTATGTATGTATGTATGTATATAAAACTACCAAAAGTAAATACATTCAATAACTGGTAAAGCATGCAATTAATGCTGGCGTTGCAAACATTCAATCGGTGAACACTCGTACCATTTATAAACGGGTCTATGATATTTGTATTCTACTGCTGTGCGATAACCAATTGATTACCTGCACATTGGAAATGCAAATGATACAGCGCGCTATGCGTGACTAACAAGGGTTTGCGGCACTTGAAAAGGTTAACTGTTCTTTTAATCATCTATTCAGAGGACAAATGGCCTAGAGATATTGCAATAGTATGTTTTGGAAGGGATATAAAAGAAATATCATCTCATGGTTCCTATATATATATATATATATATATATATATATATATATATATATATATATATATGTCATCAATCCATTTGCAAAGATGAAATTACAACTACTTTAAAGATGAATTTTTGGAGTATCACACCACTTTATTGTTGTTGTTTTGTTCCATTCTTTACTGGAACACTAATCGAAAAAGTGTAGATTTTTTTTAAAGCAACCACAGCTATACTTAATAATATTGTAAAAAATGCATCATTTATTAAAATTGAAACGCACTTGCACTAAAAGAAAGAAGAGGTATGTAACTTGTGCCGGTTTAGTATAATCGAGCGGTTTGAGAAATTAAACTGACGATGGTGAACTGAAGTCTATTGAGGGTTCGAATCCCACCTATTAGCATGAGAATTGTTTTAACTGCCCTAGATTTGTCTCTATTCATGTCTCCGTCGTACTGAATTAAGCAGAAAATTTGAGATGAACAATAAGAGCATGGAGAAAAGTATTCCGGTTGAGACAAGTTAAAAAAAAGAAAAAAAACTTGTAAAAAGCTCACCTCTGGTGCGAGTGATTCCTAATTAAAGCCCTGACCCAATGAATTTAAGGTGAACAGCACTAAAATCTATCTGACTTACTCTATGGCCTATGGAACGCAGAGGTTCAGTGCCGGACTCACAAAAGCTGTCCATTGAATGCTGTCCTTAGCCAACTGGCTCCAGTTTCTACTTTGTATTCCTATTTCTGGGAGATCCATTTTAATATTGTTCTCCCATTTGCGCCTAGGTCTTCTTAATGGTCGTTTTCCGATTGGGCTTCCAGTTAAAACTTTGAAAGCGTTTCTACTTTCTTCCATTCTGATTACATGAGACACCTACCTGAGCCTGCTAGACTTGACGATCTTCACAATGTTTGGTAAAAGGTATAAATTATGCAGTCCCTAGTTATGAAGTTTCCGCTATTCCCCATTCCAAGTTCCCCTTGGGTCCGAATATTCGCCTTAGGATCTTGTTCTCAAATATTTTCAGTCCACGTACTTCCGTCAGAGTAAGGAACCATGTTTCGCAACCATACAGGACAACAGGCATGATTACGTTTTTAATATTTTAAGTCCTAAATTCCTCGACAGCATTCACGACGACCCCCCCCCCAAAAAAAAAATTGAACTGAATAGTGAATTCCTTGTTTTTATCGACATTTAATTTCTTTGTAAACATGGTTTTGGTCTGCTAATATTGATCCTAGATATTTGAAAGAATACACTTTGTCGAAAGTATTGTTTGATATTTTAACGAGGTGGACTACACTGATTCCGTTATTTTTATGTTTCCTTTCACATCTTCATTCCAACAATTATATCACAATCATTCATTTCTATTAAATCATATGTCGCTTTTAACCTGAATGGTATAAAAAAATGGGTTGTAAGTGAGCACTTTCATTTCACTTAATTTGCAATTTTATTATAAGCGTGTAACAATGCTGCCGAGATAAACATACAACTTTGATGCTGAAGTAAGAACGCAACTACATCATTAAAACAAATGTGCACATTATTATTAAGTATGTCGTTATAACATCGAGGTAAACTTCAAGAAAAATTCATTTACACCTGGTTCTTTTTATCATCTTGAAGGCTTCCAAATTATGTTATACTGAATATAGGTATAGCAAATTGTGTCCGTCAGTTTGTCAATAGGTACATTGACAAAAATCCGTTATCCGGATAGCGGTATATTGTACAAATATATGGAATCTACTACGGAAACTTATACTTAATCTACTAAAATACTAAAATCCTACTAAAATAGTATCTAGAATCTACTAAAATACTACTACGCTTATACGGAAAGTATTTTAGAGAACATACATTTTCAGTTATACGTTTGCTCTGTAGTCGTACGTTAAATCGAAACATTACAGGATTTACGCATGTAACCTACGGTTTTACGCACGCCCCATTCATTTGTGTGTGTATATGTGTGTGTGTGTGTCTGTTTGTATGAGAACAAAATCGTAAGATCTTTTAATATTGATTCAGTGTCTCAACAATAGATTTCATAACTATCCTAAAACAGTTGTTTAAACCGGAAGTGAGAAAATCTATAATTTCTAGCTTCAATGTTTGATTACCACGAAGCAAAAGTGACAATTAGTAGCGAAAAACAGTTTTCTGGTATGAATTCATTGATTTAGAATATTTTTTCTCCGTTAATTCTTCTACTAAAACCAGAAGTTATAGAGGGTCTACTATGACCTCTTATTTCAATATTGATCATCACAGAGCGAAAAAATGTACGATATAATTATTTTGTAATATTCGTATTTGGCTTTCTAAAAA
Source organism: Thermobia domestica (assembly GCF_964235325.1). NCBI lineage: Eukaryota > Metazoa > Arthropoda > Insecta > Zygentoma > Lepismatidae > Thermobia > Thermobia domestica. Next base: position 52,347,112 of record NC_137464.1, read on the forward strand.
TGGGTTTCTTAACGCCATTGGTCCCCTATTTAAACCAGAAGATGAGTTTAGAAGTATGATACCATTTCTGATTATAAAATGGTCTCCAGAGAGACAGAAGTGCAATATTCCGAGTAGCTATTTCCAATATCCATTCATGTTCAAAGAATCTGTACCATCTCTGTCTTTATCGCTCCAACCAAACCTTTTCTCCCTTGGAAATAGTGTAAATCTAATACTACTCTCGTATCCAATGTTTATCCGCATAAAGCAAAATCAGAAATAAATAGGATAAAAATTTGACCTCTGAAAAAATAAAATGAAATGTTTAAGTTTTACGTCCCACGGTTATGTCCGTTAGGCTAAGGGAGACGGTGATGATAAGAAATGAATGAAATGAGTTAAATGGAGAACCCCAAGAAAACCCATGAATACGGTGTCTGTCCACCACAAAGTCCACACGGCACAAGCTGGGACCGAACCATGGACCCCAAGCACCGGAGGTGAACGCTCTACCACTGAGCCACCCCAGCTCAAAATTCGACCTCTGGAAAGTCTGATTTTCCGTACTACAATGACGGCAACAAGCACGATGTAGAGCAAGATAAAAAGACGTCCAGGTTCTTGAAGCAGTAGTAACAAACAATGCAAAATTTTGACTAGCAATCCTTATTGTTAAGAGCTTCGGGGGCACTGAGGTCCAATACTGCAAGCCACTATGTCAGTGTAGTATTGAACAGGTATTATTTGCATCCGAAAAGACGATAAGTAATTATAAAATATGTGCACCTATATATTCAGAAAAAAAATAGAACTAGATTGTTTTTATAAGAGAAAGAGTACAGACGAAGTGTAAGATTAAATTTTTATATTACATCAATCATTTTTTAAGTTATTAAACAAATATAGTTCTATTGATAAATTGTACAAATGTATGTTGAGTGAAGAAGTTTTGTGTGGATCGGAGCCGGTGGACTCTCTCGTAAGTGCACCCTTACACACACACACACTGATGACAAATGGACAATACAATACATTCTCTACAACAAATATTACTCCCTGGATAGAAGCAAACAAAGAAAAAACTTGATTGAAAGAAAATTCAATAATTTCAAGAATTGAAACAAATACAACAATAATTACGTTATTTAAAAATCTTATACGCAAAAATTAATTAAGTACAGTAGGCAGGGAACACAAGTATTTTCACTAAAAAACACAAGAGTAAGAAGAATTCTGTTATTTATGTTGTCATTGGACCATTTATTGTAGAACGTCGAACAATTTTAAAAACAATAATTCTTAGAACATGAAATATTCCTTTCTGAACATTAGGAGGAAAGAGAATTCCGCCTCGACTCGCTTAAAATTCCTGTCTCACCCATACATAAGGTAACATATAGTCTACTGTATAATGATATGAATTGTCGACAGGGATGTATGCGAAAGAGAAATCGGTCAAAGAGAAAGTCGCAGTTTCTTCAGAAGCAGAAAGTACTGTGGCATCATATAGTTGGAAATTACTACCCTTTATTTTGGTTCTCACCTTAAGTTGTAGATTCACGTCTTATTTAGCCTCACGGCCGAAAGGATGCTAAACTCACCAATCCGATCTTTACGAAAGTGGATAGCTACCCTACTCAATTACCATCAGAATGTTTCTCGAATTCTTCTCACTCACTTCAAACACTGATTTTATTACGTAGGATATTGTTAACATCATCATATATTTTACTAGGAAACGGGAGAAGTTGTTCGGCTCAAATGTTAGATGTTTATTTCGAATCTACAAAAAAAAAAAAAAAAAAAAAAAAAAAAAAATCTAAATCCAATGCATAACTTTTTCATATATACTAATATTATTATTATTATTATTATTATTATTATTATTATTATTAATAATAATAATAATAATAATAATAATAATAATAATAATATAAATATTAACTTTGAAAGTGTATATTTACCCAGTGCTTCCGTATAAATACCAATAGGATCTAGTGATAATCTTCTGGTCTAGACCGTAAACTCCTCAACGTCTAGCAATACTAATACCTTAATTATATGTATTTTGACGTAAAATGCTGTAGAGCGTAGACCAATTTAATATTTTTCATAGACAAGCCTAATTTATTGAAAGTTTGTTTAGGTATCTATCTAAACTAGAAAACTTGAGAAAATAAATCAAGCTTTCTTTCTTTTTTCTTTTTTTTTAAGAAAAGGAAGCATGCACTAATCTATTTGCAGAAAGTGCTAGAAACAGAAAAAGAAACCCTAAAAAATTACTGTTGCAAGTATAGTTTTTTGAAGTATCTGCGAAGTCAAAACAATTAATCCGTATCATAAAAATAATCATAGTTTCAATAGTTACTCTATCCCACATTTTCCCATTTTCACAACATACTTATTCCGCAAATCATCTGATAATAATAACTTTCGTTAATCATCCGTTTCACTTAGTCTAAACTGCATGCGTATGAAATGTTAATTTAAGGCTGTTATTGTTGTCTTTTAATGTAAACTAAAAGCTTAAAAACTCCTTCAGAGTATCTCCCGTAGTACAAAATTCTTCGACAGAGAAGGCTATGTAGTCGGTAATTCCACTGCATCACCTTATATTAGAATATTATTCATGGTAGCTTTGGAAATTCTCAACATGTATTAATAAATCAATACTGACTAAAGAAATACATATTATATGTATAATACTTCTATAGCAGTGTCGAAACATATAGGAGAAGAAGGAATATTTTAAACTTAATTAAACTAAAAGAGAAGAACGAAAAAAAGAGATAAGAGCAGAAGAGGAAGAAGTAGTATATAGAATTAGTTGTAAACATTGCAATATGAATTATATAGGAGAAACAGGATTGAGATTGGAAGAAGAAGTAAGAAAACATAAAGGCGAATAAGAAGAGAAAGGTAGTATAAGCATGTTATGAGACAGAACAGAAATTGACTGGGAAAGAACAGAATGGCTGGAGAGGGAAAAAAAGAAGTAAAAAAGAAGTTTACACTGAGGTAGAAAGAATCTCAATGGATTAAGAAACACGACAACGATGTTTTGACGAATTGGGCGAGCAGGCTTGTGATTCACGAGTTTTGAAGAGAATTGTTGGATAAAATATTATAAGTTAAAAGGAAAGATTATCACATGGACACGTATCCGTAATTCAAAACAGCTAAGCAAATAAGTGAGGAAAATACGTAAGAAAAAAAAAAACACTTAATTAAAACTTTACTTTTGGCAAAGTTGGATGGTAAAAGTGAAGGGAAAAACTTGATTGACTCTGGAAAGAATAATCATAACCTTCTTTTACTTTCTCTTTATAAGTAAGTTGTTATTTCTGGATTAATCTTCCATAAGATACCTGATGAAGACAATGTGTCATTCCGAAATTGTTACGCAAGCGTTATTAATATATTTAGTACTTTGGCGCTTATTTGCATCTTTTTCCTACATTTTGAAAGTTCTCATAAAATGACTGAGTATCCTTAAGAGGTCCCATCACTGCGAAATTAAAATACCGCTAATTTTACAGTAATTATGCGATATCTTTAATTAGATAAAAGATAATATGAAAATGGAACAATACCTCCCTAGACAATATTATTTTACGTGAGATACCGTTATCACGACTCATTTATCTGCTTTCGATTTCCATCCATTTAGGAAATCGGCATTTATTTTCGCGTTTCTAAATGGCTGCAAATGCAAAGCTACCAGGTGACTCGTGATAACAGTACCTCATACAAAATAATATTGTGTAAGGCGCTCTTGTTTCCATTTCGATTATCTTCTATATATTTGAAGATATTACATGATTTCTGTAAAATTAGCGGCATTTTAATTTCGCAGTGATGGGGCCTCTTAAATTCTTCTCTAGATGACTTATCTGAAATTCGAAGCTCTTCAATCCAAGTTTTTTTTACTTCATTTTCTTTTTTATTTTGAAGGTGACAACAAGTAAATTCATTCAATGCCAGTATATTCAAGAATTGTCTATTTAGTACGTAGTTAGTAAATTCTGTCTGACAATTAATGTTTCGGTTAGGTGAGTGTGGGTAATGGTAGTTGTGTATACCGCAATTGGTTGTTGTGGTTGAATGTTAACGCTCGACATGCACAGTAACACAGAGTGGCTTTCTAAGCCTCCAAAAACAATCCGCACTTGATCAAACAAATAATTGGGTAATTTTACATTTTAAACATGAACTAACTTCAAGCCATTATTTCTATTCGGTGTTTGTTGTACAACCCTAACAAGCTCTTTATTAATGGCTGTTTCAAGTTAATCTGATAGAAAATCGTGATTCTATTGTTTGATACTGTTATATGTATGTTAACTATTGTCCTAAGAGGATTATGAAAGCACAATATCCTGGCTTCACTTATGAGAAAAATAAATTATTTTTTTTCTGAAATTGGGTTATGATAACAAGGATGTTTAGTTTGGAATTTAACATCCCTTTCAGCACCGAGGCTATATGAGACGTTAACCTACAGTTTAATATTAGATCTGAATTATATGAGCCGCAGTCGCTCATACCGGAATAATGTAAATTAACCATATAGCCACAAGAGGTTTCACTAAAGCTAGGAATTCTCTGTCAGAATACCAGTAGTTAAAACTTGAGAGTACAGTAAATAATATGTAGAATATTCATGTCTGAACATAATGATTGGTTGTTCAAGAAATGAAAAAAAAGAACTTTCAGTTTTACGTCCTGCGGTTATGCCGGCTGAGCTAAAGGAGACGGTGGTCATGAGAAATGAATGCAATGGTAGAATGAAGAAAGTGGAATAAAACGGGAGAATCCCGAAGAAACCCACGAACATGGTGTTTGTCCACTGGGATCAAACTAGGGACCCCGAACACCAGAGGTGAACGCTTTACCACTGAGCCACCGTGACCCCCGGCTGGTTATTCGAGTGTAGCCCTTGTGAGCATATGTAGAAAAAATATTCTAATTTTTCATTTTGTTCCCTTCCACTTTTTCATTTCCCGAATTCTTGTGTGTGTCATTCATCTATAGTCTGCGCAGCATGTTCGAAACATTCTCAATTGAAAATCTTAAAAGTCGGATATCATTTCCAAACAACAATTCAATTTATTTGATTTGATTTAAATTTAACGTTCCTATCAACAGCGAGTCTCTATTAAACGTGAACCTATAGCTCAACATGGGATCTGAAGCACATGAACACCACATGAAAATGATCAACTCAAAAATTTGTTGCAGTGACAACCGTGGTTTGTAGGGTGATTGAGGGATAAAGCCAACAAGTTGGAATTTTACAAGAGAACAAAGTAGTAGTGTATAAAACTGGTGACATTAGTGACAATAAGTTAGAACATTACATGTGGGCATAGCAGTAGTGTAAAAATGGCGGCACCAATGACAGTAAGTTAGAATGTTACAATAGGGTAAAGTAGTAGTGGTAATATGTGCTAAAGAGAAGCAGCGCCCTATATTTTGTATTTGGTGCTTCGTCGTTGACGCTTTTTAAAAGCAAAATCCAATATAATCATTGTTAATTAATGTTTATAATACATAAAAATGTTCTTTATTTATTCTCCTAATCAATTTATTAATAAACGGGTAAATCATGCATGATATTCTGCTTATTAATTAGCAACACAATTTTATGGCTCAGTTTATATTTTATACACGAATTGCTTTCTCTTTTTGTACTAGTAAAAACAAAACACCGTATTATTATCAGCGTGGTTTAATTAACATTAACTTCCCATTACATATGTTGTAAATTATATTAAAGTGAACCAACTGTTTTATGAATTAGTTTTATTATTAAGGGAAGAGAAAGAAAGAACGTAGGTCATTTTTGATCCATTGAGAGCTAGAGGTCTTATGGTGTGAAAAGAAAAATATCCCAAAGTCAAGATTAAAAAGGGGATTTACACGATTGTATTTCATTCCTTCTTTTTCTGTTTTCTAATGGGGCAAAATAGGAATAAAGGCTTGTGAAATAAATGAAATAAAAGAGTGGAACAAAATACGAACCTCAGGAAAAGAAGCAGTTAAGATGGTGTTTGGGAAAGGTCGATTTTGTGGTACAGTTTTTAGAAAGGGACGGAAATTACGGGAAAAAAAAGGGTAAAAATAGAATAAAAGGAGTGAGTTTCATTAGGGCACACAGTAGCACCACAAAATAGCAAAAGCAAACTCGCAAGACAAAGCGAAAGTTTCCTGATTAATCGTCCAAAGTGTGGAGAAAAGAGATGCGGCAAACGCTTGCTTGCAGGAAAGCCAATGGGAACCACTTCACAGTTCCTTTGTACCCATTGCTATTGAGCGCGTAACATTCCCTCCCCCTCTAACAGTAACCCCGTTTGACAACACGTTCTCCATTTTACGAAACGCACTAATTTTTTTTTCGTTCTTCTTTCACCATGTTTTCCTGTACCAAAAGAAAAAAATCATTTGAATTTTCTCTTGTTAGGAATGCAAAACAGATACATTTCAGCAAGTGTTAGTTAGTGCTGCGTTGAATCAACTCGACTACATTTCACTACTACCAGTAGTACTGTTGCTACTACTGTTACATCCGTTGAAATTTTGTGTTCTTTTCCTCTCTATATATCAAACATTTGGAACAAACTGTTGAAAACGGCCAGCTTTTCCCGTTCATTCTCCTCTCCTTCTGACCTACCAGACCGGCTTTGACTTATGCTTGAATGTGCCCTGATACTGGAAGCCGAGAATCATCTAAGTTTGGTCTGTCAACATCACGTGATGCTCGAGGATAAATTTTGTTTCCAAAGAAACTTTAGAAAGGGTTAGATACAGCGAGCAGAAACAAGATTTAAGGACCAAACAAATTTAACTTCGACCATTATACTAATAAGATCCTACAAATAAAAAAAAGATAGAATTATAGCGGTATCTGAGTCTAAAGAGAGCCTGTTAGCAATCCAATGTACGAGAAACAATATTCGCTAAAAATACACCAAATTGTGTGCGAATATATCTACAGGGTGTATATAACTTTGAAAACTCATATTGATTTATACATTTATCTTACGGACATGGTCATGGTGTCATTTTATAGCAAAAATACATCTAGTTTTGACTCAGCAAGTACACTAATTCAGAAAGAAGCTACCGCAAGCGCTAGCGGCAGTTGGAGCAAAGATGGCTGGCTTTGCTGGTCCAGGTAAGTGGATCGGCCGACGTGGGTCAATTGCATGGCCCTCCACGTTCACCGCACCTGATACGTCTTGATTTCTTCTATTGGAAGTTCATCAAGGATGCTTGTTCCACCATCACCGGATTCCCTACCAGCGCTCAGAGCTAGGATCTACCTCGCAATTGAACAAGCCACACCTGACATGCTACAGCGGGTTTTTTAAGAAGTCGATGTGCGCCGTATCACAACGGAATCCACATTTAACCTCTTTAGGTATGAGGTAAAAAAGTGTGATTTATTTTGCTACAAAATGACATCAAAACCATGTCTGTAAGATAAATAAATAAATCAGTATGCGTTTTCAAAGTTGTAATGTCCTTTTTGATACACTCTGTGCTAAGTTTGCTTACGTTACAAGTTATTATTATTATTATTATTATTATTATTATTATTATTATTATTATTATAATATTATTATTATTATTATTATTATTATTATTATTATTATTATTATTATTATTATTATTATTATTATTAATATTCTGCCTTTCGACAGATTCTGGGACTAAAAAGTTTTTTTTTTCAATTTTAGATTTAGGCCTGGAAATGTTTCTTCCACGTTATTCGATCTTCTGCTTCCTCTTTTAACTCCCAATATTTTCTTCTGTTTCTCAAATCATCGATCAGCTGTGTTTTTCTCCTTCCTAGTCCTCGTTTTCCTTCCATCTTTTCTTCTATGGCGGTATGAGGAAGACAATTTCTTCGCAAGATGTGTCTAATCCTGTTGGACTTCCTACAAGGGATGCTGGCTAGAAGTGTCCTCTTCTCTCCTATCCGTTTTCAAACATCTTCGTTTGTTGCTCTTTCTGTCCATTTTATCTTCTCCATCTTCCTTCAACACCACATTTCGAAGCTCTCTAAGTATTTCTTCTCTAACTTCCGTAATGTCCAAGTCTCAGATCCATACAGTCCAATGCTCCAAATATAGCACTTGGCCAACTTCCTCCTAAGTCCAATATTGAGCTTGCTAGTTAAGAGTGATCTTTTTCTTGTTGAATGTTTCTTTCGCTATGGCAATTCTTGACCTGATCTCTTTGGTGTAATAGGCATCTCTTGTCAAAATACTTCCCAGATACTTGAAATTCCCGACCTCTTCACGCTCTCTTTGTTGTACTTTGACCCATAAGGGCGCGTTTCCTCGGGATATCCTCATGACGTTACCACTTACCTACCGCTCGAAATACACTATTTTTAGTGTGCATTATTTTTTAAGAAAGAAATTTCACTTTCCTTCTGTTAGCGCACACCAATACTTTCGGTGTCAACAACGCTTCAGACATAATTTATTTTTTATATTGAAATTACCTACATATTAAATGCTCACAGAATAAGTTAAATTATAGCTTGATTCCATTGGTTTGTTATTTTTATTACTGTTCTGTATTCGTTGTTATTTTTTTGGAAGAAAAAAGTCAGATTTCTTCTGCATAAAATATGAAGTTATTTGCTTTTTGTATTAATATTAATGCTCTCTGAAAATCTCTTACTTCGCACGGGAAGATTAGGTTTATGGGAAATATTTGAATCTCCTTCCTCCTTAAAATACTTATTTCAATGAAATTGTAATGATAAAAATACAGAATATCCTCTACTTTCGGCATAAATATTAAAAATACCCTACTTCTACACAATATAGCTTTAATGAAATCGATATGATTGGAAAATCCATCCTGTCTAACTATCTTCCGAAGGTCATTTCAAAGGGATCAAGCATTTTCCCAACCACCAACACTATGAATTCGACACAAATCAAAGTCATTTCTGAAATTTTATTTTCCCCCTTCCCCACAACGCCCTCTGTAGATGGGGATGGACTTGAACTTAAACGACATTGAAAACATCACTATTCATTTCAGTGACCCCGAAAATTACGGACTCGACAGTAATATCGGTCATTTTCTATTATTTTTACATGCCACAATTTCATCCCTGCAGGGTGCATAATGGGGGCTGAATTTCAATCTTAATGGTATTTGGAGTGTTACTCTTTATCTAAGCGACCCCGAAAATTATAGATTCGACATTAATATCGGTCGTTTCTTGTCATTTTTATATAAGAATCTTTTTTTTTTTTTTTTTTTTTTTTACAAACTTTCAAAAAAAAAGAGATTCCTTTCTCTAGCAAAGCAGGTTTCGGTTTAAAAACCGGTTCCGATTTAGTTTCTAACAAACGTTGTTGTTTCTTAGTCAATTTCTTTGTAAATGAGTACTACAAAAACAGGAAAGGATGGGGGCCTCGGCAAAACTCTAATTAGTTTCAGTAAAACCTCAAAACTATTAGAGAAAAATGAAAGCATTTGTGTCAAAAACCGATCCGGTTTCTGTCATTGAACCGATTTTGAAGAACTGAAACTACAGCTTTCTGTTATTCTAGAAACCAGTGTTCGTTGTTCTATAGAAACCGGTTTTTTCTATCCGTAGATAGAACACCGATATTTATAATAGTGAGAATATGGTAGTGTACACACAAAATTATTGAGATATTAGTTGTCAACACGAAGGGTAGAAGCATGATCTAAACAACAACTAGCCTTTCTCTATGTACTTAAGATTCTCTTGTTACTTTCGCCACACTAGTTCTTTCGTATCGTTCGATACTTCTCGTATATAGCACTTGTCACAAACTTTGGTTTAAATTCTCTAGAATAGTACTTGCAGAGACTTAAAAACCAGTTTCCCACGCTGATACGAACAAGCTACCCTCTCGTCGTTTTGTTCATTCCCACTACATACTCCGTAGAATCCCCCATTCTACAATTCTGTCTAAAAGACTTTTCTTCTTCATCATCAAATACGGGGGCAACCATCACAACTCAAACCACAATCCTAGAAAAGTTCTTCACCATTCTCTTGTTCATTTGGCTTTCCTCGCCCTACATCTTCATCCTCTTCCACAAAACCGAGCAACAATTGAACTGGAGTTGGCTATGTGTTTAAGTGTCCACCAGAGCTACTATTCTTGGGACAGTTCTAACATTGCATCTGTGTCGAGGAGGAAGGGGAGGAGAGAGGGATTTTCTATAGTCTGGTAACAACAATGACATTTACATTGGATTAGCTTCTTGTTGTCGACTAACTTTACCGTTTTCCGTTTCCATGAAAGTTTATCTTCAGATCTGCTTCTCTGCATTTTCACTCTCTCCCTCTCTCTCTCTCTCTCTCTCTCTCTCTCTCTCCAATATACGTATGCGCCTTCTATTCAATTCGGACGGGAGCACAGTAGATGCTGTTTTGGAGGAAGCTGATTCAATAGATACACCATTAGAATAGAATAGTAGAGTGAACTGACTATGTGTAACATATATATATATATATATATATATATATATATATATATATATATATATATATATATTGTGTGTGTGTGTGTGTGTGTGTGTGTGACTAAAAGTAATAACATATCTGCATTCAGACTTCACATTCTCTAGTTGTATATCGAAAAAGCTGAAGTGAAAGTTCTTTATGTATTTTTTTTTTTTGGCTCAGTTATAATCCCTGCTTTTCCTAGAAGAAAAGATCTTAATGTGTTACGTATTCACACACACACACACGCATATGATGTATATATATATATATATATATATATATATATATATATCGGGTGTTCTAAAAAATGGCGTCCATGGACTAGACAGCACTATTCTTCAAGTCAAAATAAAGCGAAAAATATATATATTTGTATACCTTCCGGGTCTTCGTCTGGAGACACGAATTGCACAATGTGGCAACGTTACAAATAAAGAACCATAAAGTAGATCTACCAATCTTTCACAACACACACACACACACACACACATCAATTCATTCCAGAGCTCAGCTAAAAGTCGATATAGATCGACACTAGCATCACTTATTCGTGTAGCAATCAATTTAACTGCTTGATGTATTCTTAGAGTAATGCTAATTGTTCCAAGTTATTTTGTGACGTTGCCATATTGTAAAATTTTGATTTCTTATAAAAGCTGAGTGAGGTCCCGGAGGGCATACCATCATGTAATATTTTCGCTTTATTTTGATCTGTAAAATAGTGCTCTGTGGTCCCTGGCCGCCATTTTAGAACACTCGATATATATCTGCATAAAGAAGTTTCGATGGTTATTTTGACAATAGACAGAGTATTGTCATCGAGAGAACAATGTTATTTTTTTATGTTATGAATAAAATATACATCTAGCTAAAGGCATATCCCTACGTACCAACATAATCATGTTATCTTGTGAGGCCGCATGCCGCACTGATAAAAGTAAGTTATGCGGACAACGGTATATTGTATAAATACACGGAATCCTTATTTTTAGTACGGAAATTTATTAGAAGCATACGTTATACATATGCTACATAAGTACTGCCTTTTTTCCCGCTTAGATACTGGCCGTTACAGAATGTCTCGTATATTACATATGCCAGTTATATGTTACATACGTACATCTGTTTGTGAGATACTGATCGCCTATATATAGTTTTTTCTTTCGCGTGGAAAATACGTATAGATGGAACACTTATTCGAAAAGTACGTATAAAACATACGTTTAAAGAGGATATTACATAAAGTTGTACGTTAAGTCCAAAAACTACAGGATTTACGCATGTAACTTATTTTAACGACGTCACATACGTGTTCTTTTTTCTCAGTACGTACCTAACATACACAATGTATTTAGAAAGCTGTATTCCTTTGTATCATGTGCTCCATATTCAACATACCAAGAAACCTTTATCTCTCCTTTATCATATAGTAGCTGAACTCCTCTTTTTTTCTCATGGGAAGAATCCCTCCTTAAGATACATATTACAATAAAAGTATAAAGATAAAATAGTACAAGATGGTCTATTTTTAGCATAAGTATTACAACCCCATCCCTTTAATCAAAAATTGCATGATAAAAATAGAGGCTGAGGAAGGTATTATGTTTCAATGGTCCTTTAACCAACCACCAAAATTATTAACTCTAATCTCAGTCATTTTGGACATTTTGTTTTTCACCCATTCTCACCATCCATGCTGATAGAAGCCAAATATGAACTTCAACATTATAAGCAGTTCCACTATTAATCTCTGCAGCTCCAAAAACTATACACTCAACACTAATATAGGTTCTCTACAGTTATGTTTGAAGGTCACCCCCTTCCCATTCCCTAGGGTTGATGGAAGTGTTAATCCCATTGAGAGCTGAACGTATACTAAATATCACCGGGAGAGCATTTCAAGTGATCCCGAAAACCTTAGATTCGACATTAATATCGGTCGCTTCCAATTTGCACATGCCACTTTTTCCCTCTCTTATTAGGGATGACAGAGGACTCTTTTATCGCACAGTATTTTGATTGCAAGTCATACGAGTAATAATTTTCCAGAGTTATGCTTGAGAGTACACGAATATCTATATATAAATCCATTCTTATATACATAGATTTACAACCAACACCTTCAGAAAATAAAAAAAAACTGAATAGAAGAAATAACGACAAGCAGCACTCAGATGTCCATTTATTTATTTATTTATTTATTTATTTATTTATTTATTTATTTATTTTTACCTAAAATTGGACTCAAATGTCATCGAGGTTGTCACTAATTAGTTTAGTAACCCTAAGGACTGTGGATTTGACATTAATCACGGTCAGTTTGAACATTTTATTTTTCAAATCTTATACACCATATGTCGTTGGGGACTGAACATGGACTTAAAAGGTATCGAGAATGTCACTTTCATATCAGCGACCCGAATAGGTGTTCATTCGACACTATTATTTGTCACTTTCGACTATTTTTACATGTCACTTCCTCCCATCCAACCTCCAAGAGCGCTAGGAGTCCCTTGTTCCCATAGTATGTGTTCCCAAATTGTAAGTCATATTGAACCAAGTTCGAGAAATCACTATACGTTCCAGAATTATGATGTAACATACACACATACAGTTATATATTTATATGAATAATATAGATATAATATACTTTCTTGTTCTCCCTTAAAACAAAAAAATTCAATATCTTACGATTCGCTTTAAATGAGGAACATATTTACCGAGTTTTACGTTCCTAGCTTGAAGGATTCCATTTTTCGCTTAAGCCTTGTCCTCGCTCCCCACTTACAATTTAGGGCCGTGGTAGCTCAGTGGTAGAGCGTTCACCTCTGGTGCAAGAAGTGGCGGGTTCAAACCCTCCTCCCGCCAAATGAACTTTGTGGTGGACAAGCACCGTGTGAGTGGGTTCTCTCCGGCTTCTCCCGTTTCCTTCTACTTTCTTCATTACACCATTTCATTCATTTCTCATCATCACTGTTTCCTTTAGCCTAGCCGGCATAACCGTTGGACGTAAAACTCGCAAATTTCGTTTCATTTCATTTTCCACTTACAATTTGTAAGTATATTTATTTTAATCAAAGTAAATGATAAAAAACCCAACTATATTATAAATATATCCAGAAAATCCTTTAAATTGGTTCAGAGAGTTCTTTAGTGATGCAAACACAAACAAGATCAGTTTCATTTTTATATAATAGACGAGGAGAAATGTCCATTATTCACACGGAAAATAAATTCATGGAAAACATTTGAACTCCCTTCCTCTTTATGATGATTATTTGAATGAAATAATGATAAAAAAAAGCATAATATATTTTACCTTTGGCGTACATTTTAAAAGTCCTACCAATCCCTTGAATACGCCTTTTAATCAAAACGACATGTTAAAATCCCAGATTCACATGTGTACTAACTTTGTTCCAAAAGCCATATCAAACGGATCTGTCGTTTTACCAAACCTAGAAAGTACGTGGTTCGGATTTCACGTTGATCAATAAGTCTACGTCTCATATAGCCTTGCTGCTGAACGGGATGTTACACACAAAATCCACTCAAACCTAGAAAGTATGGACTCGACATTAATCTCAGTCATGTTGACTATTTTAAACCCCTTCTCAACCTCTATGCCGATAGGCGCTGAACTTCGACTTACATGGCATCTGGAGTGTCATTATTCATCGCAGCTTCCCCAAAAACTATGAATATAAAAATAATCTCGTTCCTTTGCGGTTATCATTACATGATACCCATTCCTATCTCCCCTAGGAGTGCTAGGGGTGCCTTGTCCGCACAGTATTTGTTTCCATATTGCAAGTCATACATGCATCAAAGATTAAAAAATTGATGCAAGCATAGTGGAATATACACACATCTACCTCTGTATAGAAAAGCAGTCCTAACTGACGCATCAACGCCATGGTCAAACCGCTTAAGCTAGAAGCTTGAAATTTTAACATTACGTAAGATTTACGACGTAAGGAAGGATTTTTGGAAATCCGAGGAGGAAGGGTGCGAATAGGGGTGACAATTGTCATCTTTCAATGTTGATACCTCCGGATCTCTAAAGGTTAGAAACATGAAATTTGGTATAGGATAGACTACTCATTTAGAATAAAAAGACACGTGTTTCGGATTTTTTTTTAAATATTTGATCTACAAGGAAAGAAATGGGTGCTAAGAAAAAGTGTAAAAGTTACAGCAATTATAAAGAATGTCCATATCTTGGAATCTCTTAAGGTTAGAGGTACATATCAAGTTTAGAATTTGGACTATTCAGTTGAAATAATTACACACATATTTCTGCAATTTTTCTTTAATATTTGACCTAGAGAGACCCGAGCAACATTATCCCTCATAACACAGTTAGTCCAGGGGTAGACGTCCAGAGCGTTGCCAACAAAATGGGAGGTAATTGCTCCCTCTGCTGTTGTCCCTGGCTGTAATGTCAGTATTTCGTTACTTATACTTCATTTCAACTGATTATACTGATATACAACATTGTTATTGTAACGTCGTAAGACGTCATTTCAACTGAGGACTTAAAAACGTTACAACATTAAGAATAAATTTGAGAACATAGGAATACTCTCGATGTAGTAACGAGTAAAAGTACTCTCATAAATTTGTAACCTGGGATAGAATTAAGTTTTTTTAAAAATTAGAAAAATAAGTTTTTTTTAAAAAAAAAATAGAAAAAAAGAAAGATCTAACTCTTCTTGGTACATCTTTCTTTCTGGTCGTATTTTACTAAAATATTTCGACAGATCGTTTACAGCAGAATAATCACGACATGTCTACAATGTCAGTCAATTTGTCACTGACGCCACTTCGTTGTCAAATGATATCTGACAAATATTTTCAAAATTATATATATATATATAGACTCATAGATTTTGGGTGAGGGGAAGAAATTTACAAGGTGTGTAAAAGAAGAATGTGTAAACATTGAACTACAAAAGTTTTCACACAAAAGTGTGACATTTTCTCTCTGTCTCTCTCACTGTATCACCCTTATGCTAGGAGAGACCCACACACACACACACAGTGAGACATGAGTTTTGAATAGTTTTAAGTCGTCTTATTTCTTTCAGTCTTTGCCCCATTTAATGTGTTTTCTATTTACACTCGTTTTTTTCTTCCTACAAGAAAATCCCATTTAAAAAAAAACGGAAAAGAAATCACTTGAGATGCACAGGAAGTCAAAGCAATTGTTCTGGTGACAGATACTGTAGCCCGTATCTCAAAAAACGACTTACTTTGTGACAAGGTTCCATTAGTTACCGGGCAGGAAAAAAAAAGGAACGAAAAAGCTATGGCTCAATGGCAGAAACAGGGAAAAGAATATCTGACAGAACAGATTAAAAAAAAAAAAAAAAAAAAAAACTTTTTGCTTCTACAATGACGTGCATGGAAATAAACTTTTTCACGCGAAAAGTCGAGAGTTTTTGGTTGTAGGTAAAGAAAAGTTACACGAAAAAAGAAACCAAAACCAGCAAGGAAGGCATAGTAGGGTAGAGTAAAAGTAGATATAGGGGTTGCTGTAGGTAGAAAAGAAAAGTTCTTGGTTCATCCAAGAAAACTTATCAATCCGCCAAACACTTTTCTATCCAAGAAAGAAAAAGAATAGAAACTAACATAAAATATTTTCTTTAAAAAAAAAGGAAAAGAAAAAAGTAAATATATTTTCGTTGTTTGAATGCGCGAACGAAAAGAACTTTTGTTTCAAAACAACGTGGGGAGAGACTTTATCTTCTGTTGTACTATGACACGTGCACTAGAATGTATTTCACTGCTTTTTGATATAGAGTAGGATGGGGTAAGTCGGACCATCTGTTGAGGTAATAGATGGGCCCATTATTATTGTTAGAGATGACTAAAAAATTCATCACATTATAAATAAAAACAGAATCTAGCTGGCTGGTTATTAACAAACATCAGATTTTTATGCACTTAAAATTCATGATATATGTACGCAACTATGTTGTTAAATGTGTTAAAATATGCACTTAATACATATTAACATGCACTTAATACATGGAATAAAAGAGAACATTTTCAAACATGCAGCAAAGTTCTGTAGAAAAGTTTAATATTCGAAAGTGTACTTTATCTTTCAGTAACTTTTCTTTAGAATTTATCGTTATAATATTTAGAGTTTATATACCTTATTTAAAAAAAACATATACAAATTATGAATTAAAATGAACACAGTGACATGAGAACAGGATCTCTAGTTTTTCTTTGCGTTTGCTTGGAACAAAATGACACGAGCCTTGCTTTTTTTTTTTTTTTTTTTTTTTTTTTTTACGTTTCCACTGTATATAAGAAATGTTTTCGTTTTCAAGGTTTACTCCTTCTAGTAATTAACCTTACAGTATATCACCAGATGATTCTCTACATTTTCTAGTGTCAGGTTTTGTCATTTGTAGCCAGAAAATGATCTACCAACATCAACAGATATTAGTGGGTAATATTTGGAGAGAGAATAAAGTTTAGTATGTGTACTTCCTAAAAAGTTCAAATCATAACCGTTGGAGACGTTTTCTCCATGGCTTGAATTGTTTATAGGTGGTATTTCTGGAAAGAATGTCAGACAACTTTTTTTTTCGCAGAACGACTGAATTTACCAAAAACTGACTGAAGCTCGTGCTGAATTTGCATTAACTAAAGCTAAATATTCACTAATCAACATTCCTCGTATCTCTTGTTTCTGAATTGGTGTAGACACGATATTATAATGAATCTTTATCATAATCAAATTTCTCTTTACGTCTTGGCAATTGTAAACGTCTGTGCTCTGCTAATTGGTTGCTAACATTATTGGTCCTCCATAAACTAGACATTCTTCCATCCTCCCATGCAAAACACCATTCTGTTGCATAGACATTTAAATGCATTGAAAATACATACTAAAACTCGATTTATTGCATGCTATAAACATATGTCTAAAAATGCTAATATATGCTTTAGTCTTTGAAATATGCATTTATATGCACTATAGAACTTCAATTTCGAACTATACTATTGTTGTTAGAAGCTATTGCCAAGTTTAACAGAGATGCATATAAGGAAACAAACCGTACATTTGTACAGAAAATCCGATGTTTAGTTATTAACTATTGGCAAGTTGGTGAAGGCTTATGTTGTCATTTTTGTTATTTTACTATTGATTTCAAACCAATTATAACTTTCATTTTGTTATTATGTTATTTTGTTCAATAATAGTCATTAATACTGTTCAAAAATTGTTCTAATTGAATTCGTAATTAAATTTTGTTTATATTAGTAGTCGTGTTTATTCCTGTCTAAAGTGTGAGAAAGGGTAAAATGATCTCCGTGGAATTTGCCCCAATTTTCTTTTAGCTTGTTTTCTCTTTGTCTCTTTCGACAATCTTTATTATTATTTTATCCACTTATTATTGATTATTTGCATTCTAGAATTGATATGAACTTACGTAATTGAAAGCAATGTAAACATTAGTTGGTAACAATCCTTTTTCTCTGCAAGAACTGTGCGATATTCGATATCATAAAATCAACCTCAATGTATGGCTAATGCCAATGTAAATACCTATTACTATCAATATCAATATTATCTCTTTGATATTTCTTTGTGAAAGTGTGCTGAACTCAGGACCTAACAATGTAAACAGGGTCGGGTCCAGGATTTTCTGAGGGGTATACCAATAACTACAAATTAAAGTGACATGTGACAATATTCTTTACCCCTGACAACACTGGTACGTAGAAGAGAGGAGGAGGGAGTATTTTAAAGAGGGTTGCAAGCGATATGCAAGAAAAAAATGTTCTTCTCTCCTTCTGGCTTCTGTTTTCTTTTCTACTTGACAAATGTTATGTTGTTTTGTTTGGCGAATCCTTTTCCTTCAACCTTCAGGAAATCGACTGAAACTATTGCTTTTGAAAAGCTCTGCTTTCTTTCAAGCTTCAAACGAAACATGGTGGCAGAAAATTTCGAAAACTGTTGCTTTCTTTGCTGTTAGCTTGTCATTTTGGATAGTGTATATTTACAACGAATGAAGGAGTGCACGTGCACCGGTGCACCTCCCCTAAATCCGACCCTGGATGTAAATGGTAATCAAAAAGAAGGAATATAGCAACACGAAGATAATATGTAAAAAGAAAGTTTTTTGCTATTGTACAGTACAGTGAAACAGTAGCATTAAACATTAAATGTTGCTCTATACTTACTCTCTGCTGCTCGTTTCACTTTTAAAAAGCCAGGTACATGTTTGGTGACTTTTCATTCTGCTTCACAATACCTGATTCAGGTTGTTTAGAAGACATGAAGACTTTTCTTGTTCCGGTGATAGTAGCTTAAGTAGATGAGCTCACACCTGTTATACAGGCGATCATAGCCATCTGACTTAACAGTAAGCATGCCATCAAGGTTTGGTGGTGGGCATACATGCTGTACACTCATGTCCAAAATTATTGTCGCATATCTATAACTTCTTGTAAGAATTTAATTTGATAATGATTTTGCAGGATACTTTTAATACTGATACTATGTGTGTAATCGGGAAATGTATATTTGTGGTAAATTTCAAAGGAAAAGAATTATAAATACGAAAATTAGAATGAGTAAAACAAAATGTTGCTAAATGGACAAGAAAGTTTGAATTTTGTTTTATTGTTCTTATATTGTTATTATTGCTCTTTTGACATGGAATTTGCAACATATATGTCTTTGCCGATTATACAAATATTCCATTATAAGAAATACCGGGCGAATTCGTTATTAAATTAGGTTTCTATAACAACATATTTCTAGACATGCGACAATAATTTTGGACATGAGTGTACATGTATGAGCCGAAAACGATGTCCAATAATTTGCATCTCGGGTCGAACGTTGCGTAATTTTGCAGTGAGGTTTTCAATTTTGCTATAGAACTTTACTGCTGAAAACATCTTTGCAGCAAATAACAAATATATGATAACATGAACCAACTTCTGAAAGTTGGGACCAAGCGCAAGATACCCAGAACACTAAAACTTCTATAAGAGATTAAAACAACAGTAACCTTTCTAAACAGCAACAAGGCTTTTACGAACAAACTAAATTTCAGAAGAGTATTAGCAAAGAATATATTAGACATATACACATGCTTAAACTGCGAAACCATCAGTTTTACAAAAACGGTATCTTTCATTTCTGAATTACCTTTCGCACTTAATGCTTTTATCGTATTATTTCAGAAAATTGCTTAGTCACATTTCAATTTAATTCCTAAGGCTTCGGCCAATTTCGAACATTCACATAAACATGTTCCCTTTTCTCTCCTTTGATACTTCCATTTTCTCTCATAATTACAAATTACTTTCAGAAATTTTGACTGCTTCCTTATAGGTGTAAGAAGCTACGGACGAGTGCACTTCTGTATACAATTTTCGTGCAAAAGATCGACGTCAGCAAAATTTATGGAATTGAGAACAGATACATATTAAAAGATGGTTGTACAATATATTAGTATATCAATATCGATATAAAAAGTATCATGTGACATGAATGTCGATATCTCGCAATCTTGTTCAGTCAATCAAATAGTAATCGTAATGAGGAAAGACTTGTTTCACTGCACATCTGTCTTTACATGAAAAAAATGTGCGTTATCGAAATTCCAATATCAACATTATGAGTCACAAGATATTTTATTCCGTATCGATACCAATAACATCAATAATATCGTGGTACTGATTATCATACAGCCTTTTTCATTAATATCTATTCTCAACGCTGTAAATTTTATTGACTAAATCTTTTGCACGAAATTATTTATAAATATTTCATAAAGCTTGCACCTATGAAGTCCTTGTTCACGCAAATAAAGAGCCTGAAAATGCATCATATGAAGTGGGTGATGTTACAGATCACTCAGACAGTGTTATACGACTTAATGGACAAAATGATGAGTAGACATATATATTTCCTTTCGATCAAATCCTGGAATCATGCTTGTATACATGTATGTATCATTGTTATGTAAGGCAGATTCTAGCCATTTATACATGAGCGACAGGTGACACCAACATAAGCTTATATCGTAGTTCTAGATTAGGATCCATTTAAAGCTAAACTTCGATTTACATACGAGCTTCATACAGTGCCTTAGTCAAACAGTGTAGAAGTTAAACCCTGACACAGATTGAGAATCCTCACCGTTGCCCATTTAAGTCCTAGTTAATTGTGTTTATCAGTACACAAAGTTAAAGTTGATAAAGCTATAGAAAAAACATTCTCGAGACTAAGTAAAGTTGTTTAATGAATCTGAAAGAAATCATATACAAATGGTATAATATTATGTTTCTGACTGTTGATATAATTGGAAGAAAGATTTGCATCACTTTTATCTACTCATCAATTTAGTTATTGTGTGATTTAGTATTACTTTTAACAGCAAGCTCTTCCTTCATGAAAATGACTACAACGTTCACTTTCAGCATACATATTTTATACACATATTCCTTTTTTCTTTATTTCTAGTTTTTAAATACAACTCAAACCCAGTTGAAAGCAGAACACCTTTCTATATGCGAGGTGTTAAAAAAGAAACCGAACTTCTGCTGTAATATCTTTATTGCTCATTGTACAATATTTTATGCATTGCACCCCTCAAAGTGTACTTCTCTTCTGTCAATACACCGTTCCCAACGTTTCTGTATTTTTGGAAAGCCACCTGGAACGCACTATCTGGGATGGTGCGCAGGTCTCTTGTCGCATTGTCCTGAATCTCCTCTATGGTTTGGAAACGACATGCTTTGAAAGTGATTTTAAGTTTGAGAAAAAGGAAAAAGCATGTTGGGTTTAAGTACGAAGAATAGGGTGGATGGGCACAACGGGAGTCTGCTGTTTTGCTAGATAATTGCGGATGAGGAGCGACGTGTGATTAGGTGCATTGGCACGATGCACCATCCAAATCTTCTTTTCCCACAATTCAGGCCTCTTCCTGTGCACAAGAACCCTCAACCACGCTTAAATGTCCTTGTACAACTGTTTTTTTTTTACCATCTGACCACGTGATACAAATTCATGATGCACAATGCCTTTCCAATCAAAAACACAACCAACTTCATCTTGATTTTTGACCTACTCATGCGATTTTTTTTTTTTTTTGACAAGAAGACCATGAATGAACTGAAAAAAAATTAAAATGTCTCTGTGAATGTTTTGCCAGGTTTGTAGGAAAATTTCACACACATTCTTTATTCTTCAAGCTCTTTAATTGTCACTATCATTAATCTGACGAACAGCTTGTGCACGTGCTAACTTCTGCGGCTATAGCTCACCAACTACCGGTCATAGCGAAACGCGGCAAATGGCAATTTGTTGTCGAAATCTGCTGCTAGGTGCACTCAGAAGCTGCAGCCCGGTTGATGTGCAATTTCAAAAGTTCCGTTTCCTTTTGAACACACCACGTATAATGTTTTATCCTCTTAATAATAATAATATGCTTGTTGCAAATACATTCTACATACTTTAGTAGTTTAATTACATTTTAATTTGTGTTGTTTCGTTACAGATGTTCCCATTGTTACACTTGAACTAGGAAGCAATTTGAATGCCAGTAATATCCGAGAAGGAATTGATGTATATTTTGAGTGTAACATAAAGTCAAATCCTTGGGTGTACAAAGTTAGCTGGAGGCATAATGTAAGTATTAAGGATATTATTTATAAAAAATATGTAGTAACTGTATTTAATGTTTTGATGTTATTACATATTATTATTATTTCAAAATAATATTTATTGTTTGTGCGAAGTTCGATGACACTAAGTAGTAGTTCCAGAGTCAAGATGGATGAAGTTGCAACATTCATATTATAGAGTCGTAAAAATATTCTTTTAAAAAAATATTGGTTCATAATCTCTAAATATTTGAAGTCCCACAAATTAACTAGAAAAAATAGACTTTTTAATTTTCATGAAGATACTAACTATTTCCTCTTATACCGTTCGCTTGGACTACTGTTCACTTAACCGAACCGTGGGGCGGCTATAATACGTAACACTAACTAAACTTAGATGACACTTATATTTACATTATTATCACTACGTACACGCACAGAAAACTTAATAATAGCTTTGACTAATTTTCCTGCTTGGACTTCTAAGATAATTTTCGTTCAGGAGAATTGTAATTTACTAATTTAAATCTGGTTTATATTTGCTTCTTTTACGTATAGTATAAACTACAGATCATTTTATGTAAAGGGCGTTCATAAAGAATACAACTTCCAAAATGACCGTAATTTCTGTTCTGCACTAAGTTGGCAGCACTGAATGTTACATGATTGTCTTTATGGTTAGTATCACGCCGAAGAGCGTATGATCGTCATTTACGGAGGAACAGCGTGTTATTATAGTGAAAACTTGGTTAGAAATGTGGTGAATATTGTACAGAGACTGTTCGTAAACTTTGAGGAGTGTATGGTGAACATGATGCACCGAATAAGTCGAATGTGATGAGAGAAAACCAGATTGGTTAGTCGTCCTGCGAAAAAAGAAAATGCCATCGTGAGTGACAATGTTGCTGTTCCAACATGGAGCGTTCCATTCCTACCCGGCGATGGAAAAAAAGATGGCTATCACGCGCTATTCGACGGAGCGTGACTAGTAACCACATAAACAACAAGTGAGAATCGTGTACCGTCAGTGTTGTCAACTTACTAGAACAAAAATGGCGGGAATTTCAAATGTTGCATTCTTTATTGGACACTCTTTATTTGTTGAAAAGCTCATAACTTAAAACGAAGTCAATATCGCCCTTTCTCTAATCTGTCGAGGAATGGTATGTGCTGTAAGGTTTGATCTTTGCATGGTGGTTTGAGCATCCGCCAACTGCACCAGATTCAAGTCCCATGTTAATAGTAAATTTTGTCCTCCATGATCTCGGTGTTCCCTGAATATATCAAACAAAATAACTCAACTTCTGACAAACTCTTTTGGTACTTATACTCTAGAGGAGTATCATCTTCTTAGAAGATTTTACCTAGGCAATAAAAATTCTGAATCACCTTCCATATGTACTACATCTATGATATCTTTAAAATCTCTTGTGAAGCATTCTAAAATGAAATGAAATCTTATAGTTTCGTGTCCCACGTTTATACCGTGCAGAATTAAGGCAATGATGATGATGATGATGATGAGAAATAGATGAATTAATAGAATTAAGAAAGTGAGAGGGAACGGAAGAGCCCCTAGAAAATTGACGCACACGGTGTTTATTAGCCATAAAGGCCATTTGGCGAGAACGAGATCTATCCAAGGACCCCACGCACCAGAGCCATTGTGAAGCGTTGTCTAAAATTATAATGTAAGGTGCCTTACATACAATGTCATTATTCTAATTATATATTGGTGCAAGATTATAATCAGAGGCGTCTCTTTAAGAAAGTTACACTAGAAGAAATAAAAAATTATTACTACAAGCTTGTATGAAGCTTTCCTCTTTTATCTTTTAGTGGGTTCTTTTTACTGAAGTGATTTCATTAAGAGCAGCTACAAACAATAATTAAATCTCATCTGTAAAATCAATAATGTTTATACTATGTGATACGCAGACTGACGGTTCATCTTTAATAAAAGCATAATATTCCGGAATCTCGTAAAATGTGAACAATAATATTGACGAAACATTTACAATGCTATACACTTTTAAAAACACAGTTTTAAAAGGGACGAACTACTGCAAGAATGGGTTTTCGTGGTTCATGGAAATATCGTTAGTGCACGGAGAAAAAAATTCGGAGAAAAGAAACGCAAAAGGTACCCTACCACAAAATACTCCATTAGTTTTGACATTTTGCCACGAATTGTGTTCATGCGTGTTTCAACCGGGTAATGACTAGGCAATGCAACTACCGCAAATACAGTGTAAAATGTGAGACCTCACTTGTTTCGATAGCGATTTTGAGGTGATGCTGTTGGTAATTTTTGCTTCTCTTTTTCTCTTTTACTAATATCATTCCCAGGATTTTGCCATTACATCGCGATATAAATGACACTTAAATTTTTTCTCCTTCTTCTACTGCATTGCTGAAATGATTATTTTCTCGAAATGTGCGCCAATGGTTATTGTAACAACAGCGTTATTAAAGTGGGGATCCAACAGTCGAAGGACTGTTTCCTCTTGGATTGCACTTTGGTATCGCGAAGCGACCTCTTTAGCTGATTTGGCTCTGTGGAAGTAGTGTTATAATGCATAGAAATCAGTAGTTTAGAAGCATGGTATTTTCTATGTTTATCAGAATATGTTTCTAATATCCAATTCAAAAGTATAAAATTATCACAGCTTTTGTATATCAATTTAAAACACAACCTCTGTAAGTTTCTTTTAAAACATTGAAATTTCTACGATTCTCCTGTGTTGCCTTAAAATCTCACATACTTCAAATATCCTGCAAATAAATCAAATGTGTAGTTTTACATTACATTTTTGTGTCCGGTAAGCTATAGTAGAGTGCTAATATGGAAGGAAACGGAAAACTCATAGCCAACTTACGTTCACGATACATGCTATGAAATCGAACCCAGGGACCCCTCGCATTTGAAGTGAACGCTCTACTACTGGGTTTCCGTGCCCTCCATCTTGAAGACGAAAACAAAACAAAAGTGATCTCGAGAATACACTGTAAACGAAATAAAGCTGCTGTTCTCCAAATACAGATGAAAGCCATTTGACAATGGAAAAACTTTGAGGATAAATATGCGGATTAATATAGTCAGTGATCTGTATGGTACTAGGCTTAACGCTTCATAGGAAATGCATTCTTTTCTGCCACAATATTGCTAGAAATCTGTAGCTACTTTTATAATCAAGATAATGTAACATACGTCATAGAAATCGTATCTTAATATATTAACATTACGTACAATACTTCAGACGTGCAATGAAAATAATGATTATACTAGAAAGTTGGTTAGGCCGCGGTGGCTTGGTGGTACAGTGCCCACCTTTGGTGCATAGAGTCCTTGATTCGATCTCAGTTCTAGATAAATGAGATTTGTTGTAGATAAAAACCATATGTGAGGGTTTTCTCGAAGCTCTACTGTTTCCTCCCACTTTCGTCTTTTCATTATTACCATTCATCTCATAATAACCACCTCCCTTAACTTTGGTACATAACCGTAGGACGTTAAACCCAAAACTGTTGTTTATACCGATATCTAACTTACTTCACACAATAATTGTTTTAGTGCGTATTATGGCCCATGAGGATGATATGCTTTCTAGATAAAAACACCGGAATATACCTTCCCAATAATGTATAACATTACTGATAACATTGCAATAAGTTTTATTACATCAGATAGCATTAGGAGTTCTCTCTCACTTGAGAAAGCAATTTTAAATATTTTTTCAGATAGGACATTTATCGTATTCACATTTAATAACGTTAATGTGCATCGTATAATGTCATCCTATTGATTTTACAAGTTGCAAATTTATCGCAATATATCCAACACCAATATGAATTGTTCCGTATCTTGCAGTTCTTTATACTCGGCAATAGATTTATCGGAGTATTTCAGATAATACAAATATATAGATCTACCATATCTTGTTATATTGACGCATTAGGATATTGTTCGGAATCACATTCAAGAACGTCTATTCACGTCATCGTGTCGCGGTGTCATTCAACTAGGAGATATTGTTAGATGTGGTATGACATTTTCTTACGAGTACATTGACTTTTATATTTTTTTTTATCTTAAGCATAGATGCGTGAACATAAGTTTGGTGTGTATGTGCAACCCATTCCATCAGAGAGATTTACATCAGCACATACTTTACAATGCAATATACAAAAAAGGAGTAAAGTAATTATAATTACTTTTCAGTGAAATTTATTACGTTTGACTTTTTACTTATTCCCATATAAAATGGACAAAAGAAAGAAACCATATAATTAGAAAAAAAAAATCATAAGTAAACAATTCAATAAATGTATCCTTTCCTTTGCTGAATGAAAATACGACATTATCGGAAACGGACGAAAGCGTGTGTCATATTTGATAGTATTGTTTTCTTTAGGAAGACTACGTTTATGATATCGCACTTTGCTTAGATACCTCTCACAGTTATATCACGTAAATTATCATTTCAGATACGAATGAAAGTTTTCCATTTAGAAACATTAGAGCTTCATGCACCCGATATCGGAACTGTAATCAATAATGCCAATATCGTAACGTGTGAAAGCTATGTTGGAAGTATATAAGCGTACATGTATACTTCTTTTTCTTCTTTCATTGTAGTATCTTACAACGCAGAATAGTGAAAAAGGAAAACACTAGAATTGATGAACTAGTAATAAACATTTTATGATCTCAGTAATAAACGGAACTTGGCACAATTAGTTATAAAATATGACAAAATAAAAATGTAAAAAAAAAAAAAAAAAAATCAGCTCAAACATCGCAATCAATTTTCTTTAGAATGAAGGGAGATAATTCTCTATATCGGATTGATAGAGTGTAAGAGAAGTATCAGTAGATAAGGACTAAAAGTAAAGTCATGTAGTGTATAGAATTTTTTTTTTAGTATAGATCGAAGTCGTTATTTTTTATTCTGTATCCTTCGTATCTCAATATGGACGTATAATCTGGGTACATTGAAATTCATTTAACGTGTAATGCATCTACCAGAATATAGAGAGTAGTTGTTCCTGTAGCGCGGATTGAATGTGAACCTATCCATAGCGAGCAAGAAAAAAAAAGTGGAAAAGAATAATCTTTTCCTCTCTCTGAAAAAAAAGAGTGTTATCATATGGCTGTTTTTAATTCCTGAAAATCATCATCCAGACAGAATGAAATAGTAATGGTATATCATGGATGAGCCTCTTTATCTTTTCAAACCCTTTTAGACCGAGAAATGATATCTTGTCTTGGAATATGAATTACTTGGTCAGAAGGAAAGTCTTGTTTAGTCGTAAAAAATTGTTCCTCTGTTGATTTTTATTTCATTTTATTCTACGTAATCATAACCTTAGTGGCTGTACATGATTTTAATTGGTGTGAAAATTACCTAATTACCTACAGTAGAATTGTAAATAATGACATGCATGAGAAATTGAAAGTTAATTTCTGGACTACACGCCTAGCCATCACAGGGATGTGTACCAAATTTTTGAGGACGCTTGTAAACAAATAGGTTTCTTCCATTACCTCTTGTCTAGCAAATAACTACTCATCTCCTTCACGTCTGATGGCTGTAGCAAATTCTACCACTTCGATAATTTAGGGAATCAGGATAGAAATAATTCGGAATATGCTATGTTGATTAGCAGTCTGTTTTGGAGAGTAATATTTCGTTGAACAACAATACTTGTTTAGAAATGTCGCCACCTCATTTACGTTGCTTCTGTCTAGAACTGACCTCTAATTGCTATTAAAACAGTATTTGTTACTTTTTAGTTAATTATGTCGAAGTTATTGGCCCAAAACGTTGATTGTTTATAACTTAAGAAATAGATTTTCGCACACCCTAATATTCCACAAGTTTGTATAAGGCTCAAGACCTACAATTGTGAAAAAAAAAGTATTAATTCTGTTGAAATCGTAGACATATTGTGACCTTTCCATTGATATTTTAATAGTGAGGAACAAGTGAAGGACAAAAAGGAACAGGAAAAACAAACAAAACGGAACTTTACATACTTTTATGCACATTACTGATTTTCGGATACAAATACACTGCGGAGATGTGAAGGAAAGTCTGCATACTGTGACACGTATATTGAAAAATGATATTTTCCAAACAGAGATCAATCGAGAAGGAGCTGCTGATGATTCTATTAATAGATCCAAAACTCCCTTCTCGGAATATTGTGTTACATCTTCTTTCATATTACTACAAAGCCGAGGTGTCTGTTTCTTGCATAGGCTACATAGTATGCAACCTGGAACACTTTTGAGCCATTTGGGTTGTCTAATTAAACGACTTTTGACATAATCTAAGTTTCCAACTTGTTTAAGATACATATTTTCAAAATTCTAAATATCCTACGGTCTTTTCTCTTCAGTTACCTAGAGATATGTTAATCCAATAGTGTGAATTTTGATAAAGGACCCCCTCCCAAAAAAATAAGGTTTATATAAAATATTTACATTATTTTACGTACGTAGATTGAATGAAAGAAGGTTAAAAAAATTGTGTAAATGTGTTCGGGAGGTAATTAATAATGAACTCCCTATTTTAAACCTCTTATAATTGAAAGCGTGTAGCATGGAGTTTTATTTAAATATTGATGTAGACACCATCATTCGCCACCAATTTCTGAAAACGCTTAGGAACCGTATCAACTGATTTCATCGGAAACTCTTCTGAGATAATGAAACATAATTTCTCAAATCCGCTCTTCAGGTTCTTTCAAAGTCATTGATTTGTTAGAGTAGATTTTCTTCCTTAACTAGCCACAATGAAATAAATTCGCAGAATGTTAAGTCAGGATTTCTGGCTGGCCACTCATGCTGGTTACGACGCCCGTCCATCTTTCAGGGAAATGACATTGAATCTTTCACAAACAACAATAACAAAATATGAAAGAGTACGAGCGCGATCTGGAACTTAATATAGATTTAATTCACATACGGATATACATATTGTCTTTTTTAAAATATTACAGTATATCAATAAATTTTAAATATTTTTAAATAAAGATTTACTTTTCAATCAGTATCAGTAGCGTGCTTTGGACAGGATACTCCACTGACATTGGCTTCACTTATGCAGCCGATCAAAAAGTACGGATTTCTCAAACTCAGAGGGACAATTGCTCCCCTTACCCCCCTAAATGACGCTACCAATCAGTAGATTAGTGTTTGTAGGTACTATATCTGAAGGTACTATATCCTGGTAACTAATTCTGTTGGAGGAGAGATAATGTGGTAACTAATTCTGTTGGAGGAGAGATAATGTGGTAACTAATTCTGTTGGAGGAGAGATAATGTGGTAACTAGTTCCCTTGGAGGAGAGATAATGTGGTAACTAGCTCTTTTGGAGGAGAGATGGTGTGGTATCCAGCTCTTTTGGAGAAGAAATAATGTGGTAACTAGCTCTCTTGGAGAAGAGATAATGTGGTAACTAGTTTTCTTGGAGGAGAGATAATGCGGTAACTAACTCTCTTGGAGGAGAGATAATATGGTAACTAGCTCTTTTGTAGGAGAGGTACTGTTGTAACTAGTTCTCTTGGAGGAGAGAAAATATGGTAACTAGCTCTCTTGGCGAAGAGATAATGTGGTAACTAAGCTCTTTTAAAGGAGAGATAATGTGGTTGGGGACAATTCACATCATGAGGTTTGGTCTTGCGTTATAATCTGTGTACCTGTCAACTGCAGCTGATCCAAGCCCAGCCTTTGTTTATAGACCTGAGTAATAGAAAGTCTCGTTCCTTTCAACCTCGGTCTTGTACAAAGGTGCATAAACTCAAACTCATAACTTATGGATTGCTAATTTGTAGCTACACTAATGGATGACAAAAATGCTTTCTTGAAGATTTAATTGGACTCGTTTATCATAGGAATCAAACCACGGACCTACTACATAAAATGAGAGTGGTCTTGATACTTGACTAAAAATGAGAGGAAAAGTAAGGACTCTCTCTGATTATTTTTCAGTTTTAAATGCGTTCAAACATAAATTGATAAATTCATGAATATGAGGATAGAACTCGACTTCATCCATCTTGATTTATGACTAATAATGCTGAAGAAAGTTCAACGGCATAAAGTTGAGATAATATAAGAATAAGTTTAGATAAGTTCCGGAGCTAACAGCTTATGTGAGACTGAAGTTCCAAGCAATTGCCTATTTTCAGGTGCCACGTAAGAAAATAGTTCTTTTATCGTCTTCACTTTATTCTCGCGTTCTGTATTACATTGTGCTGTAATATCCAGTTCTTGACAACAAAAGGAGCCATCGATAAACTGTCATTATGTTTACAATCTGCACTTCTTGTATATGTCCCGCCATTTTGATTATAATAATATTTAGTTTCATAACTTTATTGACAGTGGAATTACCTGAAACTATTTTACAGAATTTGACTGGTCTCAAGAATACAAAATGCTACCAATGCTTCAGATTTTAAATTACCACTCTACATTTGAAATTTGTTTGTCCAGTTTCCATTGCACGCTGTCTGTAAGTAATGTGTTCAAAAACCTATTTTTGATATACAGTATTTGCTGTATCTCGAGAAGTTAAAATGGACTTCAGATAAAGATTTTCAGCACCTTCAATTTTACCGGTCGTTTTCGATATTATAACTGGTTTATCTCTACCAATCGGTCTAGAACACTAAGACAAGAGAAGGAAGGAAGGGTTAGTATAAGTTTACCTTACATTCCTAAGTATTTTCTTTGAACATATATTTATCTACAGGTAAATAACAAATCTAAAATTATTCAAAGGGGAAAGGAGGTGGTTGAATGGGGGCTATTCTGACCTCGTTACCCTTTAGCTACGAGCCTGGTGGCAATATCCAAAATTTATTTTGCTGAAACTTTGACTGTTCTAAGTCAATTGAGTCATTTTTTTATTTATTGTAAATACACTGACCATCCAAAACATTATGACCATCTACCTAATATCTGGTATGTCCTATGTTCATTTTTGGCTAACATTACAGCAGCAATGCCGTTTGGCATGAAAGCAATGTGGGTTTGATATCTGACTGGAGACATGGCGTACCACATCTTCACATACAAGTCACTTAATTCCTGTAAGTTCTGTGATGAACTCAGCTCTGAATTTCAATGACATCCCAAAGATGTTTAATTGGCTTAAGATTGGGTGAGTCTGCCAGCTTCATTCCATTATACTTCTCGTACCATTGCAACATAACGTTGTCCTTGTGACAACGTTTCCTGCTCACAGATGTCATTGCGAGCTGAAAAATGACCGACTTAAATGGGTGAATATAAATGACAACGACTTGCCGATAGCTAAGAACCATCACGATGTTCTACATTAGTAATTCTGGGCAAATGATTGACCATGTGAAAGTTCCCCAAATAATAATAGACCCATCACCATTCCTACTCATCGTTTTTCTCATCGCCCTTCTCATCTCCTACTATGCACCCCTAGAGCAACTGTTTACTTACAAGACGGATTCTGACTCGGCTTTCGATATTAGAAAGGCATTATTTTAATACATCGGACTTTGAAACGTTATACCATTGCTTGGCGATCCAATGATGATGAGCACGTGCTTATTTCAGTCGTAATCTAGAATGTCGTATGTTTAACATTGGTATATGTGTGTGACGTCTGCTGCATAGGTCCGTAACTAAGAATGTAAGGTGAACTATTTGCTCAAACATACTCGTGATTTGTTTACCATTAGTCTCCAGTTAATTGTGTCACAGTTTGCACTCTATCCTGTTGATCAAATCTCGATATTCTATATTAACCGAAATCTTAAATGAAGTATAACCGCCCACATCTTTTGTTTGGTGCAAGTTTGACTGTCTCTTTTCTATATTTGGAAGACTTTAACCACAGCAGCTCGCGAACACTCGAAAATTCACGCTGTTTCCCAGTTGTCTAGCCATGATGGTCTGACCCCTATCAAACTCTCATATATTGTCGGCCTTGCCCATTCTACGCTTAAGCACACCACATTGGCTGATTGAGTGAGATCCCTATAAAAGTCTGATGAGCCCTTACTCTTACTTCAGCTCAACGACTTGATTCGAAAAGTAACGGGTGGTCATAATGTTTCCGCTGGTCAGTATATATATGTATGTATGTTTTTGATCCCTCGGTGGATAAGCCATATTTATAACTAAACAGATTTTCTGTAATTTTATCGTATTATTTCTAACACATTTTAGAGATTATACTAATAAATATGTTTTTTTCCTTTTTAACAGGGAGTTACATTACATCACAACGTTAGTACTGGTATTATCGTAAGTAACCAGAGTCTGGTGTTACAATCCGTAACGAGAGCAAACGCTGGTATCTACACGTGTGTTGGAAGCAACCTAGAAGGCGACGGTGAAAGTAACCCCGTTTACTTGGATGTGAAATGTAAGTATTAAAGAGTGAAATACAGCATTTCGGATTATTCTACCGTATCTGTTAACCTCATGTATAAATATTTTAGTTCATGTTGCTCCTTGCTCCTTTATCATTAAAGTGTATTCTAATAGAGGTAAGTTACCTGTCATTACCATCCTGCGTAATACGCACTGTCTATAACCAACAATTGTATAACAATTCACTTCTGATTGCATTCATCAGATTCAACATGTATCTAACTTTTGCACACCGGGTTGTCATTTAATTTTTTCATGTTTTCTATTAATTTTCTTCCTTTTTAATACGAACACGTCCGCATTATTATTGTATCTAAAATTTTGAAGCACTCTCGCTTGTATATTGGCGACATGCGCGCTTATGGTGCACTGACAGTCGCTTCGATTCCCAGTGGGAGAGAAGTGAAATTTGCACGGATTAGTGGATCGAATTCTATCTTAAACTGTAAGCCTATGTGTCATTCAGCTTCGGTAGTGGAAAAAGATTCTAGACTCTAACCAACAAGCCACAAGCTTGATACTAACTTTAGATGTTTTAAGAGCGTAAGACCACACATATTCCAGACTTCACAGAAAACACAAAATATTAACTACCATCCATAAAATATGTAGATTTAAATTCTAAATCGATATAAATTCCTTTATGGCTAAGCGTTACGCGAACACGTATTTGGCGTAGGAGACTCGGGTTCGATTCCCGGCGGGAGTTCATGTGGTTTTCATTCCACGTTAATCAGTAGATCCCGTCTCATATAGTCTCGTTGTTGAAAGGGAAGTTAAACTCAAAATCAACTCAAATCAATTTTAAATAGAGATGATACCTTTAAAATTAGATTGATTGATAATTCCAAACTGGTGTTGCTGTTTTACTGAAATTTAAGAGAAATATATTTGGTTAAACATAACTAGCAACGTAGCATCTAAAAGCGATATGGAGCATGCTTAATATGTTTGAAATTAATATTCTTATGTATTTTCTTTGAACATGTATTTATAATATTTGAAGAAACATAGTAGTTCAATTGGAAGGAAATTTAGTATTTACAATCAATTCTTACACGGACATTTCGACAATTTTGGTGTTAACTATACTTACGTCAACTTATCTGTCTTCTTCCTTGTTATTCGTAAGTTTTCTTATCTACTTTGAGTCTATACAAAAAGACAGAGTTGATTTTTTGAAACTCGCTAATGCACGCATGCTTTTATGAAGATTTTCTAAAATTATATTCTTGTTATAGATATATAAAGTGACTGACCTGCAACACCAAGTGAATATGAGTGATTTACTTGAAATCTCAAAATGAGTTACTTTTGCAAACCCACTAAATACGATTTAAAAATAAATATTTATTGGAAACTTTCTATTATAATGTTATTATAATATTATACTGCATGTTCATATGCAATGTTGTTATACAATAATGTTTTTGTTTGTTTTCAAATTTTCTCTCCTAACAAAAATAATATAATATTCTCTTAAACCTTCTAAAATATAGCAACATAGAGAATAACAAAACTTTTACCAGAGACGAAATGGCATAACAATCTGTAAAATATCTAATTTACAAATTTTATAAAGTAACAAAACAATTCCCTTATTAAGTTTGAAATTTTATAAGTAAATTAATAAAATCTGTTAAAAATTACATAAAAATACCAAATAAAGAAAAAAAGTAAAGTAAATCACTGAAACAAAATCCATGTAGTTAACGAAAACCACTTTTTAATTACATACTAAATACTATGATGGTCAATTCTGGAGCATTTCATTCCAAAAGATTATGTCCTTCAAAGAAGGATGGAATGAAAGTATACAATCTTTGAAAAGAACCGGGTTGACATAGGCGGAATCAAAACACTGATTCACTCAGCGCAATTGATGGACCCACTTCGTGGATTCTGCTGATGGAACCAGACAGGAGACAGGTTGACTAAGTTAGTGAATTTCAATAAATGAAATCGGACAGATACAATTTTTCATAACGAGTAGCTTGGCAGGGAACTGGAAGTATTAGTCAATTTCTACCCTTTTCAGTATTGATAGAATATTGAAAATGGTGACGGTATGTTCTCTCGAGACGCTAAATCGATTGCAAGGAACAGCTTGTCGTTATATATACTATCATTTCTATTCGATAGCGATAAACGTGGAAATCGGAAATGATATATTTAAGCAATTTCCGATTTGAATAAAGGATTAGCAGAGGAGATGGAACCTGTTGTTGGTACGCTGAATCTATTGCGAGATACCACTTCTCGATATCACTTATCGTTTTCGCTTTGGTACCTGTCAACAGACACAGACGGACGGACGGACAGACGAACGGACAGACGAACGGACAGACGGACGGACAGACGAACGGACAGACGGACGGACTTAGCCGTTCTTTAAGATTTCTGATACTTATACACAGCATAATAATAATAGATGTTTAGAACAAGAACTAGGGGAAACTACGGAAAACAAAGTAGATGAACTGTAATATTAGGTTAAACTTTAAGTAAGTACCTTTTGTCAATAAGGATTTGTTAAAATCGATTAAGTACGACATTTTGCAAAGTAGTGAAATTCATTATTTGTTCTACTAACGGATGATACGGCAGCTCAGTGGTAGAGTGCCTATCTCTTGTACGTGAGGTTCCTGGTTCGATCCCGGATAAAAAGTTTGTGATGAATAACATCGTGTCCATGAGTTTTCTCGAGGTACTCCTGTTTTCTCTCACTTTCTCATTCCACCAATTCTTCCATCATAATTCACTTTCCTTAATCATCTCCTCTATTTCCACAAGTGAAGATGTTATGCAACCCGAAAGAATAATATGAATTGCTGGTTACATAACATATCAGGCGTATATTCAATAAACTATACCCATTTCCTCATTTATTAGGATCACGTAGTGAGATATAATAACAACGTGATGTGATGTGATTTCAGTTTAGAGTCCCGTTTAGCATCGATGCTTTTTAAGACGTGTACCTACAGCTTAACGTGAAACTCGTTACACATCCTATCCACATAGGTACGAGAGAGGTCAGTGGGACTTACAAGATTGTTGTTAGTACGTTGATCCGCAGGATAACTCCTGAACGAAAACAAACTTTAATAAAAGAATTTTTTTTGCAATAGATTATTTCGGCAAATGGTGTAACAAAGTCAATCCACTAACATCTTAAGAGATAACGGGATAACAGTGACTCTAACGGTGGCTACCTATATTTCATTTCCCTCTTTAATGGAGACAATGCATTAACATCTTAACAGATAATATTATTTTAACGGTGACTATTTATAATTATCTCATATCTCTCTTTAATGGAGTCAATCCGTTAACGTCTTAACAGATAAAAATGACTTTAACGGTGACAATTTATAATTATCCCATATCCCTCTTTAATGGAGTCAATCCGTTAACGTCTTAACAGATAAAGATGAACTTTACGTTGACTATTTATAATTATCCAATATCCCTCTTTAATGGAGTCAATCCGTTAACATCTTAACAAATAAAGATGACATTAACGGTGACAATTTATAATTATCCCATATCCCTCTTTAATGGAGTCAATCCATTAACGTCTTAACGGATAACGATGACTTTAACCGTAGCTATCTATATCCCATATCCCTCTTTAATGGAGTCAACCCATTAACATCTTAATCGGTGAATTTAACGGTGGCTATCTGTATCTCGTATCCCATACATGTAACGAATTTTTTATTTTCCTTTTTCTTTCTTTTCTTTTTCTTTTCATTTTTTCCAATAGATGATCAAAACTATTATTAGTTCCGAAATGGAAAGAATGTCACGATCAAATTTATCCAACTGATCGAATTGTATGAGTGGAAGACTTTCTATAAAATTCCATCGATAATGAATTTAAATATTTTTCTTTTAGATATCGCTATTCTGCAAATTAATTATTTCTATTGAAAGCTCGGAGACAACGACTTCTATGTAGATGTTAAGAGGATTTTGAAAGTTCTTGATATCGTTTACAATTGCATCAAAATCTTAAAAACGAGACTCAAAATTTACTTTAAAAGAACTCAAAGCTTCAATCACACTGAGAAAAAACTGCATATGGCGTACGTAAAAACATATGTTACATTTGTAAATAGATGTTTTTGGACTTCACGTGCAGCAAACGTATAACTGAAAATGCATATTTTATAATACTTTCCGTATAAGTGTTACATATATACGTACTTTCCGTATGAATTAACATAGGCGGTCAGGATGTGATACACAAATGGACATATATAGCTGACAAACGTAACATACGTATATGTATATAATATACGGAAGACTGTTAAATGTCAGACATCCTGCAACGGCATGATGTAACATCTAAGAGCAGTGCGTATGTATAGATAAAGTATTATCCGTACTGATTTCTGTAATAAGCAAGATGATTCCTTATATTTGTACAATATACCACTGTCCGGATAACGATTTTTTTTAGTGTACAAAATCTACCGAAAATGGAGTCTCATTTGATGAAAGAATGTTTGGCATGTATTACAATGCGTAAAATATTTTCTTTTAAATTGGGATTGAAACAAAACAACTTGTCGAGAGGACTTACATGAGTGTATAAATCAGGCAGACGCTGTTTTCTTCTTGTAAGTTTAAGTTAAGGCATCCATATATTTAGTTAAATCGACTGTATACTTCGTCTATCCAAGCGTAATTGACGTTTTTTTATATAATTTTGCTGCTCCCTACAAGATGGCGATGGCGCTAAATGTGTTAATATCAACAGCTAGGTCTTGGGCCTTGGAACTTAGCGAATAACTCAGTGGGGTCTTTATTCTAAAGAGTTTAGAGACCCCTGGTGTAGAGTTTTGTAATGTGTATTGCGACAACAAATTAAGATTAGTAGCAAGGAGTCAGACTCTGACATTCAGTAGTTTCATGAAGCACGATTGGTTATCCGTATATTGCTATTTACAGATTTTATTAAGGAAACAGGGATTGTCCCGCTACAACCTTATTGGCGTTAGCCGTTCGATGCTTATCTATTTTAAAGAATTACGTAATAATTGGTAAAATCAGAATGTATGGGTGAAAACGAGAAATCACAAGAAAAACCCAGGGAAGATGATGTTATCCGCCATAAATTGACTTTATTTTGAGTTGAATTGGGACGCCTCGCATCAGAAATGAGCGATTTACTAGTGAACCACCAAGCTTTCAAAACTATGTTGTATTCTTCAAGCTAAACTCCTTGTCCAAGATACATTATATACCTATAATTCCGAATTCTGATAAAAAAAAAAACCTTGGCCATCTCTCAGAAACAAAGAGATTTCAACTTTACATTTGTTAATGAAAAAATATCAAATAGCCCTATATTTTGATGTCATATTGTTCCTACTAAAGAGACAGACAAGATCTGAAGAATAACCAATAGAACAAAAATCTCAGCAGACCACTTTACTGCTTACAGTAATAAAAATGTCCTTAACGCATTTACTTGTCAAAGTTATCGCATGGAGAAACAAATTCGTTTCCTTGCCTTTTTAAAACATGTTATCTTGGGTCAAAAATGTGCGGGCGAGATCTTGAGTCATATTTTGGGAGGTTATACGCTGAAACTAAAGTGGACAAAGCTTAAAAATGAAACAGCTAAATCATAAAAGATTCTTTTTTTTTCGAGACCAAAAAGAATTTTATTTTTAAGAAAAAGGAAGGAAAATAACTAAGAGGATGAAGGCGTAGAAAGAGATTTCAAAGCAAAATTTAAGAGATGGAGGTAGTAGAGAAAAAGGACTTACTTTTATGAGTCTAACTCATAAATTTTCAGCTTTATCTTCTCTCTCTCTCTCTCTCTCTCTCTCTCTCTCTCTCTCTCTCGCTCTTTCCATCAGAGCTGTTAAAAACTGTAGCATTGTACTTTTGTTTCGAGAGACACGAAAAGTAGATCGCAACGAAGACAGAAGTCAAAGTGAAAAGTACAAAAGAGAGGAAAGGAAAATTATAGTGTACATATAAGAAGAAAGCGGAGTGAAGAGAAGAAATTTGTTAGAAATAAATGGGTGAAAATGAAATATGAAATACGGTCCGTATAGGAAAAGAGAAAAACGTTTTATGAATCTGTTAGAAGAAAAATAAAACAAAAAGAGACAGAAAAAAAGTACTTTTAGATTTTTGTACTTTACTGGGATGCTATTTCTGGGAAGGAAATTATTTCGGTTTTGGAAGACACAGTATTTATGAATGAAATCACAGTATACAAAGCATGTTCTAAAAACTCGAAATCCATATATCATTCAGAGACTATATATATGCTCTGAGAAAAGTCCGTTATCCTTACAGCAGTATACTGTACGAATATACGGGATCCATATGTTGACTACGGAAATTTGTACAAAGCATATGTTATTCATATGCTACATACGTACTGCCTTTTTACCGCGTAGATGTTACATTATACCGATGCAGGATGTCTGACATTTAACAGTCTTTCGTCTATTACATACGTATACGTATGTTACATACGATTGTTATACGTTATATACTAAGGATTTTATAAAATAGACGATCTGCTCTTACAACAAAATCTTGAAGCCATACGTCACAGTTCCGCCACTCCTACTCTGCCCACTCTGCCCAATAGGATCGCAATGTTTTGAGCCAACAATTATGGCGGAAACGAAAGTAGCCAATCAGACGATGGCGAAAACGAGAGTAGCCAATCAGACGTGCCGAGGCTCGGTTGTTTTTTTGGCTTCATTTATTTTATAGGCTGAAGATACATATGGGCAGATCCTTTATTTTATAAGATCCTTGTTATATACATCTATCTGTATGTGAGATCCTAACCGTTTACATACAGTTCTTTCGTTCGTATGGAGAATACGTATAGATGGAACACTTATACGAAAGTATTATACATAAAACGTACGTTTTTAGTTATACGTT
Organism: Thermobia domestica; assembly: GCF_964235325.1. Lineage (NCBI taxonomy): Eukaryota > Metazoa > Arthropoda > Insecta > Zygentoma > Lepismatidae > Thermobia > Thermobia domestica. The sequence goes on from NC_137464.1 coordinate 52,386,615, forward strand.
GCCGAATAATGTTACATGTAGCCGTACGTTAAGTCCTAAAACTGCAGAATTAACGCATGGAACTTACGTTGTTACGTCTACCTGGAACGTTCATGAAAAAAAAAAAAGAGACAGAGAGAGAGATTCGTAGTAGCCAGATTAGCACAACAAATGAATTATTTTTTCCGATATAACACTTGAATGTTTAAAAAACAAGAAACTACTAAATGTGTCCCTTCTTTAACGATGCCTGGAATTATTGTCAAGTCAATAAGGAAGAAACCCTCCTTGAGAATGAGGAGTTAAGTTTTAAAAAAATAAAAAAAAATATCTTGTTTTTTCTCGGAGAAACAATAGTTCGATAATACTGAAATTTTAAAATCAGTTATCTATTCTATCCACAACCAAATATGAACTCTTTATTGCTTGCAACAAAATATATTTTAAGAATTCCATTGATTGTGTACTTGTTTAAGCATATACTTATCTAATTGTACAAATATTTTGAAGTTGTGCTACAATTAAAAGTAACACAATTTATACTATACCAGTAAACCCTCCCACATGTTGCTGTAGCCAATATTTCATGTTCCTCCTTCTGTATCTGAGCTCAACGTCTCACATCAAATTTGAATACCCCAGTACAGGAACCTTAGTAAACACACCTCACTCTTTTTCATTCTCTATTAGGTCAAATATCAAAAAATGCTGAGAAACTTGTTTAATTGTTTTAAGGGAATACGTGTTGAGTTGTTTTTTAAAATGAAAACAGTAAATACCAAGTTTCATTTCTGTAAACCTAAGGTATTGCAAAACATGGTCATCTAAGTGAACTGCGATGCACCCTTTTTATTTCCTTCTGGGTCAAATATCAATGAATGATAAAACACATATTTAATTACTTTAAAAATGAAAGATTTCTGAAAACTTAAAGAATTCCAAAATATGTACATCTTCGTGTGCATCACCTGAAACTCTTTTCCTTTCCTTTCCAAGATAACTATCAAAAAATCGCTGGAATATATGTCTAGTTATTTTAAATGACAAAGTCTAAAGATACAAGTATATTTCTTCTACAATGAAACAAAATTTTTCTTTAGTGCTACCTTACGTCAGAAATCCTACGAACTGTCTAAATTTCCAGTTTCTATCTGAACCAGATAGATCCAGTCAAATATCAGTCAGTTAGTTAGTTAGGGTACATTCTTTTTTAACATAGAGAGATTGTATTTGTAAAAAGCACTGCAACCAAACAATTTGCATTCTTTTTCGTATCACAAACTCGAATTTTCCATAATTCGAGTTATTCGCAGCTCCTTCCAATTCGAGTAAATCATACTTTAATGTTAATATTTTTTTCTTAAAATAAACAGCATAAGATCGTGAATCATACACATACCCTACCATTCATCAATATATATATATATATATATATATATATATATATATATATATATATATATATATATATATATATAAAACTTTATATAGCTATACATTTTTGAAACATTTAAAAAGAAATTGAGTGACCAACTGTATTTTGAATTCTTGTTGGATGTGTTTAAGCAGTTGTAGCAGAATACCTCTTCGTGTTGTATGTTCTTACATCAAAATGTGTTGGGTAGGTAAACGACCTCCACGTAACATCGTGTACACAGATGGAGACCTTCATACTCATATATACATTTCTCCCGAGGGAAATCAAGGGAGATGAACTTTGTGGCGATGCAACACGTTCTTCTCCATTCTGTTTTAAAGTGTTACGTATTGAAATAGCAAATAGAGGGAATCGTCAAATAAAATATACATGTTCATATTTCCAAAATGCGTAACAGAATATGTGTTATTTCTCTACGTATTTCTACGTACATATGCATATATACAATGCGTACTTGTTAGGAGTGATATCATTCATGTTATGTGTTGCGTTCACATGCAAATTACATGAAAATCCCAACATCAGCAATAACAACAATGCATTGCCTTCCACGTGGAGACATATATTTGTTGAATTTCTGGAAGGAAACTTGTATTATATCCCTATTTCCTTTAAAAGATACTTCCTGTACGATCCTATGATAACTCAAAAAAAAAAAAAACTAAAGAAAAGAAGAGAAAAGAAAAGATTTGAATCCTAATTAGAAGCGCACCCACGATAGGGTTCACCGGATCCGGACTCTTCCAAAAAGAAATTCTCAACTTACCATACATTTGTACACTTTCTCAAAAAAACCTAAATTTGTTTAACAGGGAAATGATTGACGTAGCATGAAAATTTGACCTCACACTTTATCTGTGCTCTTTTTTCTTGAGGGTCGCGATGGCTCAGTGGTAGAGCGTTCACCTCTGGGGTATGAGGTCCCTGGTTCGTTCCTACCTCAAGCCAAGCGAGCTTTGTGGTGGACAAACTCCTTGTGCGTGGGTTTCCTCAGGTTTCCTCCTATTTTCTTCATTCTACTATTTTCATTCTTTTCTCATCATCACCGTCTCCTTCACCTCCCCGGCATAAGCGTGGAATGTAAAACTCGAAGGTTTTTTTTTGTGTGTGTGTGTGTGGAAAAGAAAACGATCTACTTCTATGCTTGTTTCTGAAAACATAGAAGGAAGTATTTTACAATTACTTACCGTCTTTCCAGATGTAGAATATTACCCGTTCAATACTACATAGACTTAGTGGCTTGTACAGTGTGTCCCAAAAGAAATGCAACCTAAACTTTGATTGAGAACATTTTTTGAAGTAAGAATGATAGAGACATATTTTTTGTGATACAAGTTAGCGTTGTATATGGAGATATTTTGAGAATAAAACTTGAGACAAATCAAAACGTTGAATTTTAGTATTTGTTTAAACGACCAGAAGTGTAATTTTAAAAAATGCAAATTGTTTGTAATGAACTTCGAGGAACAGAAAAATAATTAATCGCAGTTATTCTTAAGTACAACAACATATATTTAGTACATCAACATTTATCGGATGGGACAAAAACTACATGTCGTTTCGTAGCGTTGACAGTTATAAAGACTATTCTTTTACATATTCAGAAAAAAAACACATTTTTAAAAAATAATAGCACATTCTGGCAATAATATTCCAGCAAAAATACTACCACAGGTGTACCTTATCCTCGGACGTGTTAGATACTATTGGAACTTCCCCCGAAGCGAAAAAGCCTAATTCTAATTCATTAGATTTATGTTTTTCTTTTCTTTCTGCACATTGTTCTAACGTTCCTTAGTTTATTCCCGTTTTTTCTAAAGATATGTAATATTATTGACTTAATTTCTTAACTCTTAATGTCTGTATGAGACAACACCTTCACAATACCGATCTTATTATGCTAATATAAAGCTAAAATCGCTGGCTTAAGAGAATGAGTAAATTTCTGAAATCCCACCAATTTTTCTTCAACGTCATCATAGGTATTCTGTCATTATTGGCAGGTCATTTGCTGCAGCTGAGAAGCTTCCATGCTCCACAGTTTTCCTCTGATTTCTTCACCTTAATAACTTATGATTTTTCTGTTTTGGTATCGTCCATTAATTGTAGTCTCCTTTGCCCCTTTTCCTCTCTTTTCTGCCACCATATTCTTTAGCACGTCATTCATGATACAGTTAATTCTTATCCAATGTACCAACAAGTTTCTCTTCCTTTTCTTAATAATATGTAAAATTTTTCTTTTCTCCCCTATCATTTCTAACACCCTCTCTTTCGTATTCCGCTCGACCTAGCTAATCTTCTCCATCCTTCTCCATATTCACATTTCGAAAACTTCCAGTCGTATCTCATCATTTTTGCGTGATATTGAAATTTCTTTTAGGGGATTGAAAGTTCAATATTTGGAAAAAGAAAGTATTGTAGTCCATATCAAGTACATCACAATCCATAATACATATTAGAAAAGGTCTTCCCATTTGCAGAATAATCGTTATCCTTGATCTTAGCTAAGTAAACACTGCATTTACTTATCGTTCAACATGTTAAAGTTTACCATCAAATTAAACGTTCAAAAATTTTATTTAACACATTTTGTCCTAGGGATACTCGTAATGTCTATATGAGACGAGACAAGACTTTATACAATTTCAGTCTGGTCTAGATGCTCTCGAAATAAATTGTGTGCAATTAAAAATATACAGGTGAATATCATCTTGCAGCCTATTGTTTCCTCTTTTATTTTTCACTTCATTTTTGGCTGGAAAATTACTGTAGGCTGTGTACATCTTCGTAGCTAAGTAGCTAATGTTCGTCCTTTCTAGCAAAATAAACTATTTTAAATACTGTATGAAAGATGCATTAATATGTAACTGTTGGGTGAAAAGAAACACGTTAACCAGAGAAGATTGATTATTAGCATACCATATGTAACTATTTTCTACAATCCGTTAAAATGCTAATGATTTTGCGAAATCACATGTATATCCTTGATAAAATGAGCTCCGATGGCTTAGCCGGTAATACATCCCCTGTGCACTAACAGCAGCTTGGTTTCGATCCTTGGTTAAGAGGGGGTATTCTCCTGGTTTACCGTGGCTCAAGTGTGACTTAGGAATACACCAAATCTCTGTGAAATAGATACCTGTCGAAAATCAATGGTAAACGCATTGAAGTGTGGTCCTGAGTACATCAGCTCTGTCGATACCATGATTATGGAAGTATACTGCAGTACTGCCTTGGGATCTGACTCAAATGGAGAGCATATGGTTACGAAATTTTGTGCTTCGTGTTTCTGTTGTGAAATACAGTAACTAAGTTAAAGATAAGCATGAGAAGTGCTTTTTCTTATTTCATGGATGAATAAAAATGCGTTTAACAATTAAGCAATACTAATTTCAGTTTCTTTAAAATATTTAATTTGGCAGAAATTAAGTTCCTTTTTAAAATTCCACAAGCACAGAAATACATTTGAATTACACGGAAAATTTGCATCCTACTTAAAAATGTTACGAAATAGGGCTGCCAGGAAACAGAGACGATCAATCTTTTAAAATTACAACGTTTTTAAAATTTGTCTTGAATTGTGAGGAAAGTTATATTAAGATTGATTTTTTTTGACAAAAGTAGATTTCGGAATGCATTAGTAACATGATCTTCAAGTAATTAAAATGACTGGAAGGAAAATAAAATATAGGGTATAAAATCCAAATCAAAATTGGTATATACCAAGATATTAGGAATGACACTTGCTAAATCCCGTTATTCCGTGTATACGTACAATGATTATGGTTCTTCACGGGTAATTGTTCCATCTCTTATGTGTAACGCAAAAGTACACAAATTCTGAGTAAAGATAACCTGCCCATACCATAGTTTTCCCTGCACCGGTCATTTTCGAGGGATCTGTCCAAGCGGGGTTGTCACGGGACCAATAGCGCATGTTTTGCCTATTGACCTCACCATTTACGTAGAAATGGGTTTGATCCGAAAAAAGTATCTGCATAGCGAACTGCGGATTTACCCTCAATTGTTCAATAGCCCACTCACAGAACTGGACGCGACGATCGGGATCGTCCTCCGACAAATGTTGCTGCAATTGCATCTTATATGGATGCCACTTATACCTTTTGAGCACTCTGTGCACTGAACTGTGACTCATGGCACACTGCATTGCTAAACGACGTGTGCTTCGCTGCGGCGACTTCGAGAAGGTGGCCAGCACGGCAGTAGCTGTTTCTTCGTCCGTGGCTGTCCTTGGCCGTGCACTATGGATTCTATCCACAACTGTTCCCGTTTCCTCGAATTTGGTCAATAACCGTGCCACTGCAACATGCGGTACAGGTGCTCGTTGTGGATGACGCGCATTGAAATCAGCAGCCTCTGCGCGGGCACTTTTCCCGCCCCATATTTTGATGATCTGGATGCGTTCGTCCATCGTTAACGGCATAATTCACAACCTACAACACAAAATAAACGCAGTCAAATTCACAAATTCAATTGTGAATAACTGTTTACCACGTAAAAATAAATAAATTTTGACTTTAGATTCGGTTTTCTGGTAAACTTCTAGCCTATAGTCATGTATCACATGACCCACGTAGCATTTGTAATAAAAAAAGTTAAATTCAAGATGGCGGAACCAATATGGCGGCCGTCCGCGTACCCTACGCCAGAAAGTGTCCTCCTAACCCTCAAGTTCACCTACCGCATCAAATTTCCCTGAAAGTACATCCATTTGGATTTTAATAGGGGTGGTAAGGGACTTTTGAGACACCCTCTATATATGTTGCGTCTATTTGGTTTTGTCTTTGTCACTTTTTTATTTTTTTCTAACTCCTATATACACACAATTATTTTGGTTGCATCCTTTAGGTGCAATGACTTCAATCCTTCCGACATTTTGCGCTCCAGACTTTGTCAATTCCGTTCTATTCTTATATTTTTTTTGCTAATCCTAAATATGCTGAAGAATAAGAAAAAAACTTTAGTTTAGCGTCTATGGTCTTTAGGCTAAACAAAACGGATAACTAATGATTCTGAAAGCATTGAAAGGTTAGTGGAATGAGTATATGGGAGTAGAAGGCAAAATCTCGATGCTAAATATATTGTCCACCACAAACTTACATAGCACTGGGATCGAACCACGAACCTTTCGTACCGGAGATACGCGCACTACTCTTACCACTTTTTTGTACTCTATAAAACTGATCTACCGAACGTCTATCAGTTTCTTAAAAAATATTTTTAACTTTAAAGTTCTACCAAATTCAACAGGGGCAAGAACATAGAACATCGCGCTTCACTGGAAATCTTAAGATTTCACTTCACGATTATCTACTAAACGCCTCAAATTGCTCAATTACATTACAGTAACTACTACTGACAATGAGTCATTTTTGTTTTTCTTTCTTTTATAACACTCTAACTTGCCGAACGTAGTTCAATTAGTTTTGTTTGTTTGCATTACATTTGTAATCCTGAAATGGTTTATTTGAACAAATTTTTACAAGTACACGAACACAAAAATATTCTGGACAGCTGCTGACGCACATGCTCTTTAGTGTGACTAGAAGTTTCTGCGTTTATATCCCAGGCGTGTTGAAATAAGTAAAGTATTAAGTAACGTTCTTTAGAACACCGTAGAAATCAACACGAACAGGTAAATTAAAAACTTAAGTTGTAAAGCACTTATCTCTGATACAAGCGATCCTTGGTTCTACCCCATGTCATGTAAATTTGTGGTGAACAAAACCCCATATCTGTGAATTTTTCAGGGTTCTCCATATCTTCACACATTATTATTTTTACCAGTTACTTTCTAATAATTTAATTGCATTAATGATCGATCTCCTTTATCCTAAAGTGTGGAGTCTCAACCTGGAGGTAGGTATCCCTGAAGAGATCGTGAGAGAAATACTTGGGGATCGCGAAGAGAGATGAAGATGTAAATGAGGTCAGGATCTAGTAATACCAAAGTTGTAATCCGTGACAAATACAGCTGCGACATGGCCAATAAATTTTATACAATTTTTGGTAACATAGGAAGCAAGTACTGTTTTATAGTAATTTTTACATGCAGGGTTCAGATGTGAATCAGAAAAACATCCAATATGTACGGTTTTATTGTTACGTTAATCTGTATATTTCTCATTACTATATAATTTATGTGTAGATTTGACCTGTTACCATTCAGTAATGTTACTACATTGCTTTCTTCGATCTCTACATCTTGAGTTTATAAAGTGATAATATACAGCAATAATTATAATTTTATATATAGTTTATAAATACAATATAATTAGAACATAGGGGAAATTACAAATGAAATAACAATAGAAATCTGAACGTCTTTTTGAAATTTTATTTCTTTCTTTTTTGTGTGGTATAAGGTCTTCTTTCTGTAGAAAGTAGAAATAATCTCCCATAATACAGATCCCTTAAAGATCCATACTTAATACGGCAAATTCTGTGGACAAGTAAATAACAGAGAATTTTTTTCATTATTACGTGTATACTTTAATATCATTAATTTTTACCTATACTTGTATATTGACGATTGTATATAGTACATGAAAATCAGCAAACAATATGCATATTTCCCAAATCAGAAAGTATAGGATTTGATTTCACACATTGGAAGTTATGTTTGAATTCTCTTATTTATTTTCCTATTACAATAATAAAGTATTACATGTACGTACTTGCCTTAAGATATATCTATAATCAAATTTTCTTTCTTTCTTTTTATAATTTGTGATACCACACAAGCTTCTACTTATTCTCAACATAGAATATTCTTCTGTTTACTGAAGATATATGTGCTTAGAATAAGAAAATGTAAATATTGGGGTGAAATGTATGGTGATGACCCAACGTAAATATGATATATACGGTATGCATGTGAGAAGAGAAGAGTTGTACCACAACATACACAATGTCGAATTTCTTAGTTTACATCTTTCGAGTTCATGGCATTCCATGAATTATACATGGACGCTGTTTGGCCAGGATCCTGCATTCTGATCATCACTCACAGCAGATATGAAAGATATGGAAGAAGATGGGGTGAAAAAATTGCATGAGGAAGGGGGTAGCAGTTAAAAAGCTTGGTGAAGGTGTTTCTTTTCAACACTATCCAATATATTACCTAACTTTTTTATTTCTTCGTCGTTATCGCCAGACTTCATTAATTCTTCTTTCTCTTTCTTTTTCCGTAGACATTCCTGTATGTAAATCAATTCAGCAGAAGGTATATGGCGTGGCGAGGCAAGAAGATGCCAAAATCTTATGCGAGCTTGAAGCGAACCCCCAGGACATTTTGTTCAAATGGACTTTCAATAATACGTCAGAAAGCTTTGACATACAGCAGGCTCGAATTACTATGGATCGAACACGAAGTGTGGCTACCTACACACCAATGACTGAGTTGGATTATGGAACTTTACTTTGTTGGGGGCGTAATGAGTTAGGGATACAAAAGCATCCGTGCGTGTTTCATATTATACCTGCAGGTAAGTTTGTAAGCATCTGAATTAATAAGTTTTCTCCTTTGTGTAAGCATGGAATTTATTTGATGCTTCATTTATTTGAAAACTTTTATCATTTGTAACGAGTTATATTTACAGAAGATACCTTTTAATGGCTTTGTGAATTTCCTTGAAATGTCTCTAACTAATCAAATATATATATACGTACAAGTACTCTTTCCTCCAATTAAGGAAATTGTAAGTCATGAGATTAATAACCACAGTTCTTTCTCAGGTATTTGAATAGCTTTTTTGTTGATGAAGTCTTAGATCAAAGAAATCTTAATTGTCTTCATATACAGAACAACTAATATTTCAAAACTTTTCAGTCATAAGTTAAACGTAAGATCAAGAGAGTATGGTGATTAACTTACAGGCTAACAATTGCCCTTTCATATTATATTCCTCTTTTCTTCGTCTATTAAAGCAATTTCAAGTTGATGCATCTTTTTCAACAAATAGTTCTGGATAGTATAGCTCATGATGAAACAATGAATGTTTGAAACGAATAATAATAATAATAATAATAATAATAATAATAATAATAATAATAATAATAATAATAATAATAATAATAATAATAATGCAATATGCGATCATATAGTATAATATATACATGTACGTATAACTCTATCCATCTTGACTCTGGAATTATAACTTAAATAATTAATATTTTTTTGACCAGAGTTTGTACTTCTTTATTAAAATTAAAATAAGTTGTAACATTTTCAATAACCTATCGTTATCTTCATCAGACGTTAATTGGCATATATATGTTCATATTAAAGTAGGTAACTAAAACAGCATATGTTATTGATATACAATTTTAATTATAACAATGAATTATTAAACAAAACCGAAATGAAGTAGTTACACTGAGCTTGCATTCATATAAATTACAATTTAAATATATAATTATAACATCAAAAGAAAAACTATTGTCCAGGGACTAATATATATAAAACTATTCTTATTAGAGTATAAACACCTCATCCAGTTCCTTTCCAGGTGGTAAAGTGAAAAGGACCAACGAGACGTTACCACGCTAGATAGAAACTGACATGCGCTGTATTTGATAAGATGTGGAGCGAACTTCGCCGGAAACACAAGAAATGCGACTTCCTACCTGTCTAATAAATTCAAGACTTTTTGTACCCCAAACACCACTAGTTTCAATAGCGATTGGAGTGAAAACAAATCTTTCGAAAAGGTTGTTGTATTTTCTTTGCTTTTCAGCTTCTCTGCGATTAGCAACAGCTCCAGCATTCAATACTGACAGAGGGAGACTTGAATGAGCGTATGTATCAGCGCATGCGAAGTCCCACAATAAACATTTACCTCTCATCCATGGAACCAGTTTCATCCCATCCGGTCGCTTTCCATCCGAACGACAGCAACAAGAAGGTTCCCGTATTGAAGGAATTCCAGCTGTGTTAAGGGCTCGTAGTATTACATCATTAACGGAGGAGTGACAAGCAAATCTACCAGCGCTCTTCATGCATGAAAAGCCATGCAGGCTACGTTGGTTAACCTCATCTCCACAAGCTGGACAGTGATGAGGCTTACAAACAGCTAAACCTAAACGTAAGGCAACAGCAATTCGAAAGCTTTCATTTGACAAATGAAGGCCTAAAGGCGGAGAAGGTATCGCCATCAACCCTGCACCCACTTCGGAAGATGAGGCAGCAAGGAGCCTGGCTTTATCTTCCGGAACCACAACAGATTGTAACAGATGATTATGTAATTGAGATGCAACTGGTGTATACCAAGATGACTGATAACACTTTTTGCTAATTTCTGGGAGGTTTGTATCTGCTAAGCTTGTCCACTTATTAGAGCCTTCCTGAACTGAACCATCTGGGTCCAAACAATAACCCTGTGAAAGGAGAGCTTCGATTAAACGCAGAGATCCGTGGTATGATGCTAAGAATGTAGAAATCGCCATATCCACAGCTCGTCGAATACCAAGACCGTCCAAGCCAACAGGTAAACATGTTTGCATCCAAGAGTCGCCATTTAAGGAGTAGTTCAGAATTGATTCAAGGCCAGTTTTCAGGACAGTATCATATTTTTCCAGCAAAGAACTCTCATATGTAACAATAAGGTATTGTTGTATTTTACTGTTTTATTTTTTAATATAACTCTTTTTATTATATATATTATTATTGTTACACATTAAAAATTTGAAATTGTATAAAAAGTAACAAATATTCGTATATCAACAATTTAGTATTTTGATGTTTGGATTACCCACATTAATATGAATATATATGCCAATAAACGTCTGATGAAGATAACATTGTTATTGAAACGGGTACCACTTATTTTTATTTTAATAAAGAAGTACGTACTCTGGTCAGAGAAATATTAATTATTTAACTGTACGTATATATATTTACTAGCGAAGATAAAGCAATTATAGTTTACCTCATAATGAAATTGTTCCTGTGAGCGCTAGGGCAATTAATTTTCTGTAAACGATCTGTAATCATACATACATTATGTGATCAAAAGTATTCGGACACCCCCAAAACATACGTTTTTCATATTAGGTGCATTATACTGCCACCTACTGCCAGGTACTCATTATCAGCGACCTCAGTAGTCATTAGACATCGTGAGAAAGCAGAATGGGGCGCTCGGCGAAACTCACGGACTTCGAACGTGGTCAGGTAATTGGGTGTCACTTGTGTCTGAAGTCTGTACACGAGATTTCCACACTCCTAAACATCCCTAGGTCCACTGTGTCTCATGTGATAGTGAAGCGGAAACGTGAAGGGACACGTACAACACAAAAGCGTACAGACCGAACTCGTCTATTGACTGACAGAGACCGCCGACATTTGAAGAGTGTCGTAAAGTGTAATAGGCAGGCATCTATCCAGACCATCACACAGGAATTCCAAACTGCATTAGGATCCACTCCAAGTACTATGACAGTTAGGCATGAGGTGAGAAAACTTGGATTTCATGGTCGAGCGGCTGCTCATAAGCCACACATCATGCAGGTAAATGCCAAACGACGTCTCACTTGGTGTAAGGAGCATAAGCATTGGACGATTGAATAGTGGGAAAACGTTGTGTGGAGTTACGAATCACGATACACAATGTGGCGATCCGATGACAGGGTGAGAGTATGGGGAATGCCCGGTGAAAGTCATCTGTTAGCGTGTGTAGTGCCAACAGTAAAATTCGCAGGTGGTGGTGTTATGTTGTGATCATGTTTCTCTGGGAGGGAGCTTACACCCCTTGTTGTTTTGCGTGGCACTCTCACAGCGCAGGTCTACATAGATGTTTTAAGCACCTTCTTGCTTCCCACTATGAAGAGCAATTCGGGGATGGCGATTGCATCTTTCAACACGATCGAACACCTGTTCATACTGCACAGTCTGTGGCGGAGTGGTTACACGACCATAACATTCCTGTAATGGACTGCCCTGCACAGATTCCTGACTTGAATTCTCTAGAACACCTTTGGGATGTTTTGGAATGCAGACTTCGTGCCAGGCCTTACCGACCTACATCGATACCTCTTTTCAGTTCAGCACTCCATGAAGAATGGGTTGCCATTCCCCAAGAAACTTTCCAGCACCTGATTGAAAGTATGCCTGCGAGAGTGGAAGCTGTCACCAAGACTAAGGGTGGGCCAACACCATATTAAATTCCAGCAGTACCGATGGAAGGTGCCACGAATTTGTAAGTTATTTTCAGCCAGGTGTCCGGATACTTTTGATCACATAGTGTAAGTATACATTTCATTATAATATACAGTACAAACGTAAGTGAAACTTTCATTAAATCCTTGCTTTTCTCTTAGAAATCCGTTCTTTAAGCCTATAAACCTAAACTGAAGCTTAAGATTGGATAGCTTATGAATCAAACATCATCTAAGAAACTTTCCACTCTAACGACAAACATCTGCAAAGTCGAAAAAAGTACTGCTTTTGAACAAAAGGGGGCCAATACCAAAAGTACTACTTCAAGAGTGGATCGGGTCTGTTTAAATTTTGTAAAAGAAACAAACAATAAAGAAAAAAACAGAAAATAAAGGTCTTTATGTTAGTAGCTGTTTTCCCTTGTGTTCGGCGAAAGGCATTCTTGGTGCAAATGAGCTGACACCAGAAGAATGCGTAACTCTTGTCTATGAGTTCGTCCCAAACACGTATAATTTCTTGTTCATGGTTTCAGCCAACATTCTCTTTGTTTGTCTCTTTCCTCTCTTTTTCTTTCTATCCTACTATTTTTCTGTTTCTCTTTTTGTCCTGCTTCTACAGTAAAAGGTCATTCAACCAGAAATGGAAAATCGCTTTACTTTTATTTTATTTTTAGATTTGAGGTAAGTTAATGCCCAAAACAGAGCTGAATATCACTTAGTATGTACTTTTCTTGAATGTAAGCTTTAAAACTTCGGGGAAATAATGATATCTTGATCTTCCCTTGATAAATATATTGACAGTGTGTCACATTTCGATATTAATATTTAGCAGGAAATTAGATTAATAGTTTTTCCTTTATTTCGCGCCATTTGAAAGGATTATTGCTTACCTTCAAACAAATTTAGTGGATGAGTATGCAGTTCAGTCTTTAATGAATGCATTTCCACACATACGGATATTATACCAAGGTTATTATAAAATAGAGGATCTGCTCATATGTATCTTCATCCTATTACATCAACGAAGCCAAAAAAAAAAAAAAAAAAAAAAAAAAAAAAAACAACGAGTCGGCATGTCTGATTGGCTACTCTTGTTTTCACAATTGTCTGATTGGCTACTTTCGTTTCAGCCATGAATGTTCGTTCAAAACATTGCGATGTTATTGGGCAGAGTGGGCAGAGAAGGGGTGGCGAACCTGTGACGTATGGCTTCAAGATTTTGTTGTAAGAACAGATCCTCTGTTTTATAACATCCTTGTATTATACCACAATGCAGAAGTACAAATAAAATTTCCAACAAATCCTTGTTTTTCTCTTGGAAATCCGTTTCTTTTAAAGTTTGTAAACGCAAACTGAAGCTTATGAGTGGATCACTTATGAATCAAACATCACTGAACAAACGTAAGAAACTTTTCAGTCTAACGACAAACTTCTGCAAGTTGAAACGGGAAACAATTGATTGTCTTTGGAAAAGAGAACCAATACCAGAAGTATTACTTCGGCAGTGTATCGGATCTGTATTAGTTTTGGAAACGAAACAAACAATGGAAAAGGAAGAAAACAGAGAAAAAACATCCTGTATGCTAGTAGGCCATTCTCCTTTGTGTGTGTTGGCAAAAGGCATTTTTGGTGCAAATGAGCTGACAGCAGAAGAAAGCGTAACTCTTGTCCCTGAGTTGATCCCAAACACATATTATTCCCCGTTCATGGTTCCAGTAGTCATTCTCCTTGTTTCTCTCTCTCTCTCTCTCTCTCTCCTTCTTCTTCTTCTTCTTCCCTACTCTTTCTCTGTTTCTCCTTTTGCTCTGGTTCTAAAAGGTCACTCAACCAGAAATCCAATTGTGACCAAGTGGAATGTAAAATCGCTTGCTTCTCTCTTGGGGGCCTCCGCTGTGGAACAATCTTCGCTAACTTCCGGCGACAGTGTTTTCGAGTGTGTATGTGTATGTGTGTGTGTGAGAGAGAGCCTCACTACATGTGTAGGCGTCTGTCTCTGTAGGTATGGTATGGTCCTCGTCCTTCTGGGTATTTTTGTTTGGTATCCTATGGGAAGAATGGGGGAGAAATAGCATGATATAACAAACAAGAGAAGAGAGATAGAAGAATTATTCTTGACCAATAGAAAAGAGAGACGTTTTCGTTGTTTATCTGCCTCAAACAATTTATGGTTTCAGAAATATATATATAGTATATGGTTTTGTTGGTTTTGGTTTGGTTTCGTTTCACAACCCAATAAATAAATGAAAGGTAAATTTATCTCGGTTTCAGGCATTTCAGTTTGTCATTGTGCTTACAGATATATTTTCATCTCTTCAGAATAAATGTAATGTTACACTATGATTCAAACGTCACCAGCCTCTGAGTTTAAAATGTAATATTGAAAAATTCTAAAATCTTTACAAGTACTGTTGCTTGTAATATTTGTAAGGAACTCTGGGAAACGTCAAACAATAGACCCAAGTGACAACGCATGCGCCACAGTTAGCAAGAAGTCGAAGATGAAGGAAACGCAGTCTGCTATGAGTCTTAGGCAGAAACAGAGGATTGCTTTCCTAGAAGCGTATTTTGCAACACAATTGTATGTACATCATTACGATTATCTTTCAGCAGTGGCTTTGTAGTTTTATACCAGCAAAAGCAGCAGTGTATTCTCCAGTGAAACATTTTTGCAATACATTGATTGCCGCGTGATGCCATTTTTTTCATCACTACTGTGAATTTTGACCTGTGCATGATTATCATCCTTGAGTTCGCTTGAAGAATACGCTTAAAGAATAAGAAGAATATTGTTAACTCCAACGGACGGACGGGCAACAATACATCAAACATGATTATTAAGATACTCCGCGAATTCTTCCAGGATTGAACGATATTGAAAACATTGAACTTCCCTCGCTCAGCTGATTTGAGACCACCAGATTTTGTTATTTGTGGGATTGTATCAAGAGCACGGTGTACCACAATAGCTCCAGGGCGCTCCAAGAGTCGCGGTACAATATAATCAGAGCCATAAAAGGGCATTTCAGCTAACACACTTAAAAATGGCAAATAACATTTGTCGCCGGGCCAATTTGTGTCTTAAAACTGGAGGCCAATTTCAACATTATTTACAAGTAATATAAGGTTTTTATAGTTATAATGTAAGAAACAAATTAAATGCAAGGCAAAAGGTAGTTAATTTTTGCCTTGGGTATGGAAGCAGGCATAACAAAAAATTATGAAAACTCGCAAAAGAAATGTAAAGACGCGTCGTAAATGTTATATCTCTCTCCCCTGAACTATTTTTAACAACCCCTATTCAAATCGTAATTTGTATATGGTAAGGATTCCCACCTTTCAGTGCGAATTATTTCATCGAGCACATGTAATATTTATAAAACACGTGGTATTGCTTATAGCCATCAATACAAGCAGACAATACACATTAAGTAAACTGGAAGACATGAAGCCAGCACGACGGAACCCTAGGAGGAACGAGCCACCCAGAAATCACCTATAAAAGAGGACCAGGACAGAACCAAATTACCAGTTAACCACTGATCACATAACCTACACCTGCTCCTGAGGTCACCCTGGACGATGGAGTAGTACTTGTCCAGATCCCTGTAGGACGCCATGAACTAAAATAGTACCATTAATACCATATCCTGAAATCGTTACAGACGCCCTAAAGGCTACTATAAGCTAAGGGGTCCCCGTGCAAAAGTATTTCCTTTCTTCACCTTTTATTTGTGATAAGGAAAGACCCTGATTTATTCTTTTTGTGCTTACAAAGATGTCTTGTAATATTTTTATAAATAAATTCGGTGAAGGGTTAAATCCCGGAGTGTTATTAATTCTACCAAAAGACATTGCAACCTTCACACAGTGATATATTCTACGGAGATAGAATATATCATTCGTATAAGAATTTAATATTGACAATTAAAACCATTACAATTCTTGTATACAACGTTTATTTAAAATAATTCATAATATATCATTATAAATTAGATTCCAGAATTGGGTTTCATATATAAAAAAAGAATATGTTTTGTCAATTAGTAGTCAAATTCATATTGTCAAATCATGTATAAAATGCAGGAGTTTTTAAGATTTAACAAAACTTTGTGTGATTCATTATAGAGCCTTAAACAGTTATTAAATCTCTTTCCTTCGAACAGTTTGCTGTGTTTGTAGGATTGATCCCTTTTATCTTACGAAATCATTAATTTGCAATATTTCAGTTAATAAAATGAATGTTCAATTTCTTGTGTGTTGGCAATTCATTTCTAATTACAATAGAACTACAAATTCCGTCTCCTTTAGTTTAAAGAAATCGTGGGAAATTAAACTTTAAAAAAATCATTTCATTTTTTTAGAACTCGAAAACATTTATCACTCAAATACTCTCTTGAATTTATCCTGCGAATAGGTATGACCCCGGCCAATTGAGCAAATACCTGATACATCCTCCCCTTTATGGCACTCCCAAAACATTAATTAATAAATGAAAATAAAACGAATAAAAGTTAAATGATGATAATAATGTTAAATGCAATTTTAAAACCCTTAACCTTTTGTTTGTAGTTTATTTATTTGAAAGTTATTTATTTATTTATTTATTTATTTATTGAACAAATTCCCAGATACAGGATAATTGTGTCATTTTACACAGGGAAATATCAACAAGCAGGAAAAAAAGAAAAAGAAAAACAATTTAAAAATAAACAACAACAGTAACATCAATAGTATTAACAAAGAGTGCACAAGTAATATTATTTAGCCAGCACGCGTTTTATTGCTCTTTCAAATACCGGGTAGCTCGAAAAATGTCCACCTCACTGGTTAGATTATTATAATAGTTGGGTACTCGGTGAAAAAGAGACCTCTGTATAATTGTCAACCTAGGGCGTGCAAGATGGAATAGGTGGGTATTCCGGGTTTTGCGGGAAGGGACATGTAAGGATCGTTGTTGAATTAGGGTTTCTGATCTTAGGCTCCCATTTACAATCTTATGAAGAAACTTCAAGTCAGAGCTATTTCTGCGTACTTCTGGCGTCTGGATATTAAGATATCGCAAAATTTCCTCCTTAGTTAATATTCGAACTGCGGGAACACGAAAACGTACTATTGCAATAAAGAAATTGAGAACAGACTCAAGTCTAGAGAGATGTGTAGGTGCGGCCATGGCCCATATGGGAGAACAGTATTCGATCTTGGGTGCTATAAGAGTTTTATAGAATGTTGTTAATGATGCCACAGTACGTAGTTCAGTGAATCGGTAAAGAAGCCCCAGCATACGCATTGACTTCTTAGCTATTGAGGAGATGTGGTCAGAGAACGAGAGTTTGGAATCAAAGATGACACCAAGATCATTATGACTGGCAGAATGTGTTATAGGGGAATCATTAATATGGTATTTGGAGGGAACAGGAGACTTTTTCAGAGTAATTGTAATACCGTCACATTTCTTACTGTTAAGTTTCAAATGCCACATTTCACACCAGTCCAGCCTACAGGAAGATAATTTATGTCTTCCTGTAGGTCAATTGTGTCATGGAAACATGATATTTCTCTATATAATTTGCAATCGTCAGCAAAAAGCAAAAGGCCACTAGGATTAACTGATAGGTGAGAGTAGAGATCGTCCATATACAGGACAAATAGCAGGGGCCCTAGTACGCTTCCCTGAGGCACCCCCGAGATCACAGGTTGGGGGTTAGAAGTCGCCCCTGAAAGAAGAACTTTCTGTTTACGTCCCTTTAGATAGCTGGTGATTAAAGAGAGAAATTTACCATGTACATTAAACCTATTGGAAAGTTTGTGGAGAAGAAGAATGTGACTGACTGTTACGTGTTGTGCTATAGTTAAAATCATATGTAGTCGATAGAAATAATATGAGATACCTATGGTAACGTGGGTTTTGCCCAAAGTGGAGTTTTCGCGTCGTAAGTTTTGCCCGAAATGATTTTCTACTAGTGGTTTTTCCCCCCGAAAGTCATGAGCTCAAGTTTTAAAGTTGAACTCCATGGATCTATCTGAATCGAAAACAAAATCTGTGATTTTTCTTTGTCAAATCGCTCCGCTGTCAAGTTGCTCTTTGTTTATTTCCGCAATCCTTAATTACAAATATCTCAATGTGTTACCAACAAAGAAAAGGAATATGACATTTTAAATCTATGTAGCCATTCGACATTAATTGTTGGTTAACTGTTAAGAAAAAGAAAATATCCCATAGAAGGGAATAGGGCATTGAAGTTTCCTTTAAATTCCGTAGACAGTTATCCGACCAATCAGAGATAAGGATTTGTTTACATTTTCCAGTTTTTGAGAATTAAAACATCTTTCAGGAGTGTGTACCGTATATATCATAGTTAAGGATTGGTCTATATTCACAATTTATTTATTTGTATGTCACTGCTGTAGTTAACTTCAATCCTGAATTTCTGTTAAGAGTAAAATATTTACATGCAGTGATAATTAACATTGTGCATTAGAAAGTGTATTAATTTCATTCTTCTGTGATTGATTCTCTTCGGTTCTTTCGGGCCTGATCTTTTCGGGGGAAAACCACAACAACATTCGTCTTTCGGGAAAAGCCTACTAAATTAATATTGGGACAATCATAGCGAAACAACATGGAGTTCATATCTATAGCACCAAAGATTTATAAATGATTAAATAACCTCCCCTTTCACTCGGACTCATTCATATGGAATCTTTCTTATATCTGTATCACCACCTTTCTCATGAAATTAGTATACCTCTGACCACTGGTGTAGAAGCAGTAGATTTGCCACCAAATTATAACAGTTACAAGTACACTACATAGACACAGCATAAAATATACAATTATTTGACGTTAAAATACCAAGAATTCCTTCTCCTGCAAGAAAGTGTATATTTTTTATGCTTCAGCACGGTAATCCAAAAGATAACGATATGCTGGGAATGTTGGAAGCAGTTGCTAATACAATGCATTATACCCAAAAACTGAGAAAGACACACAAAAATACAAGTTCACTGTATAGTTAACATATACCAGCTTATTCATATTAGAATATAATGAAGTAAATTTTAGATAAATTAAGTTGATAGCAACTGTCCATGTACCATTTCCTCCACTGTTGCAATATTAAAGCACAATAAGTATATATATATATATATATATATATATATATATATATATATATATATATATATATATATATATATATATATATATATATATATATATATATATAATATTCCGTAACATTCTAACTACACCCAAGAGAATACACAAGTTAGATATTATGTCCCGCGAGGAGCTTTGTTCTTAAGAGGATGGCAATTCAAGTAACATTGATATCACAGGCTCCCTCGGGGAATGTAACTGTAACATCAACTTTATTACGTGGATGATAATAAAAATTTGTGTCCCCTTTCTTTTATTCTCGTGTCTTACTTTCATATGCATATTTTTTCCTCAACTTCTTTCAGAGATTTTAGACAAAAGAGGAACTGAGAGAGGTTAAGAAGATTGACGAAACGAGTGCGAAAGATTTTCTTTTTTTTTTTTAAAATAAGAAAAAAGATGTCCTCTTCGTTGGCTGTCGTTAGATTTTACCACGGTAATCTGAAGTTAGTTTTGGAGTTACTGGTGATTAGACGTCGTACTCATCTCGACGCCTCTTTCTCATTGTTTTACGACTAGCTTTCAGTAGTTTTATGATTCTAGAAAAAGAACGGATTTTTTTTTAAATAAATAAAATCAAAAAACAAAAGAAATTTTAAATATTACTGCCTTTGTTGTCCATTCCTCTTATGAATCTTCTAATTCTGTACTGAAATTAACTACCTGCAGTTATAAGGAAACTAAAAAAGAAAGTTAACATCATTCTGACTGGTTCCTTGGTCGTTTGTTTGCAGTTTTTAACGTTTCTTTTAAGCATTGAGGTTATATTAAACTTGGATCTAGCGTTTAACGAAAATTCGAATCCAGCGTCTCATACAATTTCTTCTTGCATAGGAGAAAATATAGTTCCGGTTTATAGTAGCTTCTTAAATAATTCTTACATGTTTACAAGTGTTTTCTTTACAAGTCGTCCTATTTTTTCGAATCAGCAACACTAGTACAATAGTAAAATTTAACTGTAAATGTGAAAGGTCTTACCTTTAACGTGACATTTATAGTTATTATTTTACGCTACAGTTGAAATCATAGGTGATTTAATAATTTGAATACAATTATAGATAATGTGTAAAGAATTATGTGCGTATTTTCAAAATCAAGGACTTCTTGTTCAATTTTGTCAATTTACTTATTCCAACAACTGGCAAGCTCAGATAAATTAAACTTAAAAAAAAAATCCTCTGCACAACAAACAGCCTTTAGAAGATCTATTTTCTATTAGCTGGCCTGTCTCATTCATTCATTTGGTGCAATGTGTGGTCAGCAGATCTGCTCTCGAGGTAGTAGATATCCGTTCTAATATTACAATATTAAAAGTCCCACTTCTGTGATTCTAATAAAGAGTAAATTAGATGTCATATACAGTATATTCTTAAGGTACGCTTATTGCTAACTAGCATGATAGTCAGTTCTATAATAATAAATATGAGCTATCTTACTCAACCACATTCCTTTATATTAAGATCACATATGACAATTTACAACCCTAAAAGTAGCGTTTTCCTAAAGAAAGAATAATAATCAGAACATATATCTATCCCAAAATTATTTTCCGAACCGGGGATTCTTTAATCCAAATGACAACGTGTGGAAATTCTAGGTATTGGTTACCTGAATTATTCTGAGCATACTCTACTTTTGTACTCCTGTGCTTTTATTCCACTAGTTGTCTCTGTTAGAATAATAAGTTTTCTAATATGATTGTTTTGTCATTTTTGCAAAAGAATGTAACTATCGGTCTTATTGTGTAACATATTTTTTTATATATAGGTCCAATAATACCCACACCGAAACAATAAATATTTCATACTGTCACTCGAAATACACTTTTGGCCGTGGTGGCTCAGTAGTAGAACGTTCAAATCTAGTGCATGGGGTCCCTGGTTCGATTCCAGGTGAACTTTGTGGTAGACAAATACCATGTGCGTGGGTTTTCTCGAGGTTCTCCCGTTTCCTCTCACTTTCTTAATTCCATTCATTTCGCATTCACCATTCCACCGTCCTTATCTTCATTCCACCATTCCATTCCTTTCTCTTTCATCACCGTCTTCTTTAACCTAGCCGGCATAATCGTGGGACGTAAAACTGGAAAATTCATTTCGTTTTGAAATATACTTTTAATAGGATGATACAAAATGACCATAAAGCGAGAAGTTACTCAAACAAGTCTAGTTTCTTCAAATTCTTGTAGATCTAGTTGCTAATGTAATTTTTCTCTTTTATTATTTGTTAGGTAAACCAGATTCACTGTCCAACTGCACTATCCTAAATCAAACAGCGGATTCTCTTCATGTAGAATGCACGGAAGGATTTGATGGTGGTTTACCTCAAGATTTTATAATGGAAGTATATGATGCTGAAACTCAAACTTTAGTCTCAAATGTTACAAGTAGGACGCCGGCCTTCCATATCAATGGACTTGAATCTGGAAATGGTTTTGACATTATTCTTCATGCCAGAAACGCAAAAGGAAGGAGTGAGGCACAAATTTTACACGCGTCTACTCTCAAAGCTGCGGAAAAGAGAACAGGTAAGCTTAAATGCTGTTTATATGTTTATTTGTTGTCCCTTTTATCGTCAAGGGAAATGATCTTATTGAGCACCCCCAGGGGCGAATCTAGGACCGACTTCGGGGGGGTGTTATACTGCTACTTTAAGGGCTCCAAACTTTGGGATGGATTTTATTTATATATATAAAATAAGAAAGTTTCCTCTTCTGGTCGATCGCCCCCCCCCCCGGATCCATCCCTGAGCACCTCAATGTAAGGAAATTATGAAAAACTTGCTTAGCGTGCAGACTTTTAGTATGACACAACATTTAAAAAAATATATTGGAACAAATTTCTAACGATTTAAAGCTACTGATGAAAATATTGATTTTCAATAATGTATTATTGATTTGCCCTAACAATATTATTAATTACACATCCACACACACAAAATAAAGTAAATTCTGTGCAATGGATCCCAACGTATGGATTCGATGTATTTTGTTACACATAATCCAAGTTTCGAAACCCCAGGATGATTAACAGTGCCAATTTCTTTTATGGGCGAAAAATTTGAGCGATTTTGAATGGGTAGGATACACTTAACACAGCCATACAAAAAAAAAAAAAAAAACGTTCTGTGCAGCGGACCCCGGGATATGGATTCTATGTACATTTTTTTACGTCAATTCTAAATTTTGGAACCCCAGGATGATTGACTATGTCAACTTGTATTATGGGCAAAACACATGCGTATCAAAATGTATTCCTTATCAAAAATCGCTCAAGTTTTTAGCCCATAAAAAATTGACACGGTCAATCGTATCAAAATGTGTTTCTTATCAAAACTCGCTCGTTTTTAGCCCATAAAAATTGACACGGTCAATCGTATCAAAATGTGTTCCTTATCAAAAATCGCTCAAGCTTTTAGCCCATAAAAGATTGACACGGTCAATCGTATCAAAATGTGTTCCTTATCAAAAATTGCTCAAGTTTTTAGCCCATAAAAAATTGACACGGTCAATCGTATCAAAATGTGTTCCTTATCAAAACTCGCTCGTTTTTAGCCCATAAAAATTGACACGGTCAATCGTATCAAAATGTGTTCCTTATCAAAAATCGCTCAAGCTTTTAGCCCATAAAAGATTGACACGGTCAATCGTATCAAAATGTGTTCCTTATCAAAAATTGCTCAATTTTTTAGCCCATAAAAAATTAACACGGTCAATCGTATCAAAATGTGTTCCTTATCAAAAATCGCTCGTTTTTAGCCCATAAAAATTGACACGGTCAATCGTATCAAAATGTGTTCCTTATCAAAAATCGCTCAAGATTTTAGCCCATAAAAGATTGACACGGTCAATCGTATCAAAATGTGTTCCTTATCAAAAATCGCTCAAGTTTTTAGCCCATAAAAAATTGACACGGTCAATCGTATCAAAATGTGTTCCTTATCAAAAATCGCTCAAGTTTTTAGCCCATAAAAAAATTGACACGGTCAATCGTATCAAAATGTGTTCCTTATCAAAAATTGCTCATGCTTTTAGCCCATAAAAAAGTTGACACGGCCAATCGTCCTGGGGTTTCGAAATTTGTACTCTGTGTAACAAAATACACCGAATCCGTGCTCTGGGGTTTGCTGCACAGAACTTTTTCTTTCTTTCTTTTATTTCTTTTCTTTTTCTCTGTGTTATTTCAATAATTATGACCGGTCCACTGTGAGTGAGTGGTAGTTGTCAGTATATACTTCTGGTGAGAGAAGTTCTTAGTTCAATCCCATATATAAGAGAGCAGCCAGGATTTCATCATTTCTTCCTTGATCATTACTTCTCTGCCTTCTGTCGTACATCTTCTTTAGTTAAAGCAGTGGTTCCCCAACTAATGTCGCGACACGCAGACGTTTCGCACAGTCATATAGGATGTGTTATAACTTTCCAGAGCCGAAGCATTTAATAACTGGTTAAATCCAATATTAAGATAGACTGTACAAGTTAACAGCGGTAACAACAACATTCAGTACTACATAGAGTCACAATTATAATTTATATTGTTAATAATAAGAATTCAAACAAGTGTGTTGTAATGTAAGTGGGCGTTGAGTAAAGTGTGACGCAAACCAAAAGAGTTTGGAAACTACTGATTTACAAAGATAACTGTGGAATTTCAAACTAAAGATTTAATTTAATTTCAATAATCGTAATTCTGCATATATTATATTGCTTAATAAAAGAAATTGAAATACCAAACAAGACTTTCAGTACAACCAGCCAGCCTTATAAATTTTGAGATTTCAGTCTCAGACTATTAGTTTATAGCAGAAGATTTCACCAATGAAGATGGAGCTGTTTATCGTCCAAATAAAGCTTTGATTAGAATGTTAATAATTATAGTTTTAACCATTACAAAAATAACACTGTTAATTTGATTTAAATAAGAAAATTCTGCTTGGCTCGCTGGAAATAAAGTGTATTCTTTTATGAGAAAATACTTCTCTAATGCTTTATTAATTACGGATGTACAAATGAAGTATTGAATAATCAGAATGTTATGGTAATCCAATTACTATAATAGCATTGTGTAGTTTTTCTTTTAAGTAATATGTTACTATCTCTAGAAGCGCCAACAGCGATATCCGAGACTGCGTACACAGAGAGTTAGTATTACGTAGAACTTCAATGACACTCTTTTTAAATTTAGCATTATAATCAATTCTTCGATAGTAATTCACTGATATATCATTGCAAGTCTTTACAATGACTTGCTAACGTTCATGAAATGTGTATTATGTTTTACGGTATATATGCAGAAAAAACACCGTGACTTTTTTTTCTTATTTACTGTATTTAATTCTTTCCACGTATGTTTAACTTGTCGCTGGTGATGATTGGCATTAACAATAACCTGAAACTTCATATCTATGCTAGGACGGACGCAGATATGACTCAAAACTTCTTAGATGAGAATATTATACAGTAGAAACCAGAAATAACGTGATTCGATATACCGTGGATTTGGATATAATGGGGGAGAATGTATGTTCCTCAATACAAATATCGTAGTATTTTAGAAAATAAAATTTTGAAAGTGAAGATAAATTAGTAAAAATTCTGCAGGAAGCTGTTCTGCAGTGTAATTTTATCGTTAGGTTCGTGTTCAATACATTTCCTAGTCGATTATAACTCTTTTATTTCAAGAGATTTAGCAGAAGAAACAGGATAGATTGATTTTAGTCACTCACGATTACATTTCAATATGCCAAGGTAAAGTTAGAGCGTGGGGTAAAGTATGTCCCGAAGCAACTACGTTATATCGGGCTTCTACTGTATTTTGTTTTGAAGCCTCTTTCATACACATGTTTTTGGTTGCTTTTACTTTTAATTGGTTTAGAAATTAATTTATTTGTTAAATGGTAGTCAGCCCTACTTCATTTTTAATCTGAAAAAGAAGGCATTTGACTTATTTTTTAAAATTTAGTTCTGTATAGATTTACTTCTTTTGATCAAGTACTTGTTACTTTATAAGGCAGAGAAACAATATTTAACATTTTAGGTATTGTGTCCGGAAAACCAGAAACACCTCGAAATTGTTCCATTTTGCTTCAGTCTCAGGAAATGATTCGTGTTAGTTGTTCTGAAACTGGTAAACATCGACGACCTAGCGTTATAGGTATCCCTTCGAGACCAACTTATGTGATGGAGATTTATGATAGAGTAAGCGGCAACTTGGTCACCACTTCTATCAGCAAATCCCCAGTACTTGATGCTAAAAATTTGCCACCAGGAAGAACATTGACGATATCTATATACACATCCAACCAGTATGGAAACAGCTTTCCAATCACTATATATACGCATGTTCCAACAACTGCTGAGCAGAGAAATGGTAAGTTGCATGTAGGAACTTGGACCATGGAGCTGGAAAAGATATCCGATCCGCATGCTGAGTGAATCTGTAATGATTTTAAGGATCTTCCTGGTTGGTGATGGTCTTCGTGCAAAGTATGGTGGTGGCCTGTTGCTCGTATATTCTTTTATTTCTTATAAGAGATCATTTTTAGGATTGTGACTATTGTTAAATAAACAAATCTAACAATATAATGTTATTTTATTTCGTAACTTTAATAGAATTCTTAGTCTGATCCGCAGTTAACTTCGACAGTGGCGCTCCAAATTCCAAATTTCGTGTAAAATCTCTTATAAACTAGCTCCTTAAAGTTCCCACATCGCATAATAGGATCCACGCACTGTCAGTTAATGTTCATATGCTTAGCCGCACGATTTGCAATGACAAAATAGTGCCCATACATTAAGTTCGTTAACTGAACTCACCTAAAACGGTGCCACTTGCTCTGAATTAATGATTAGTTATCATAAATTATGTTAAGGAAGAACAAAAGAGGACGAAAATGA
This sequence comes from Thermobia domestica, assembly GCF_964235325.1. Taxonomy (NCBI): domain Eukaryota; kingdom Metazoa; phylum Arthropoda; class Insecta; order Zygentoma; family Lepismatidae; genus Thermobia; species Thermobia domestica. Next base: position 52,413,264 of record NC_137464.1, read on the forward strand.
AAGTTCAAGATCGTAAAATGGTCCCAACTGATTACACCAAAACCCAATTGATTCTAGAGCTCCTTCGTGGCTAAGCGGTTAATGTACGCGCCTTTGGTGTGGGAGACCCGGGTTCGATTCCCAGGAGAAACTCACGTAGTTCGAATTCCACGTTAATAAATAGATACACGCCTCATATAGCCTCGCTGTTGAGAGAGACGTTAGATTCAAAATCAACCCAACCCAACTGGTTCTATTTGAAGAAAATGTTATTTTATTGACATGAGTTATAAAAGAAAAACTACGATGGTTATCTATTTATATGTTTAACGAGTTGATAGGTAGTAAATTGATTGAAAAGTTGAGATCAAATCAAAGTGGATTTCTATATGAAAATTTCTGGAATATATACAAATAGACAAGTGTAGTATATAAAAACATATAGAAGAGCTTTCAAGAAGCGTGTTAGGTTTTTGAGATACATCACCTAAAAGTTTGATTTAAGTACTTTGAAACTTTACATGTAAGTTCCTTAGAAATTTAAGCATGGCAATATTCATATGTTGATGCTATTGTATGTTGAATATCATATACAATGAGTGTGGCAAGTGTTGTTGAGTTTGCATTCAACTTGATTATAACAATATAGTCTACACTATAGTAAAAATTATTTGACTAGCATTACGTTAGAATACTATACAACATTATGTTAATAATGACAAGACGGTATATGTTTTCTTAATTACGAATTATAGTATAATACGTTAATTTTTATCCTGTAACTGACCATCGAATTATATGTTCGTGAAATACTTGGGACTATAAGCAAAGTGGATGAAAATGTATGATAGTGAAATATTTTGTAATTTCAATTAAGATTCCGAATTTTACTTCAACATAGAACACAAAATTACAAGTACACAAAAGTTATACGTCAACATTTGTCTGCTATATGTAATACTAGCCAATAAAGAGTCAAATACAACTTTCACGATATTAGTTGGAAAGTATGAACAATTGGTACATATCAAGTCATATAACTTTGAATTTTGGCTACAGAATATACCTGGTGAATATATATATATATATATATATATATATATATATATATATATATATATATATATATATATATATATATATATATATCAAATCAATTAATTATTACTTCTATAGATTTGATTAATTGAATTTCCACCGTACGCATATTTATTTCAGCATTAATACTTCGAGACATTGTTCATAGCTTTTTATTTCAACACACTCATATTCATGAAGATCCACATTACACAATTACTGTGTCCAAATAATAGTCACAATCCTACTACCTGTAACGCTTCCTTAGTGAAAGATCTTGGATGAATCACAAATCTGCTCATACTCGTAGTTTTGTAATATTACTTGATTTAGTTTTTTTTTTCTTTTTTTTTAACATGTGAAACCTTGCATGGTGTGCGCATAACAGAATCTAAAATGATATTTTATAGCTTGGGTTTTCGTGACTTTTGATACTGAAAGATTTTAATCAATATTTTAAAATTAATAATTAATTGGTTCTTGTTTCTGCAAAGTTCAAAACCAGAAAACAGAAGTTAAAGCATATGTTTATTTTATAATAACTAATTTCGCGTGCTATAAATAAATAAATTAAAAATTAGCATGTAACTTGGCTCGTGAGTGATGAGTGAATAATTTGATTTATTTATGAAAATTTATTAATTTAATTACTACAAATAAATAAATGTCTTAATAATTGGCATGTTTATTGATTTTTTTTAAAAATATTTAATATGTTATACATTGTGTTAAAATTATTGACGTTTGTTTGATTAGTATTTGCGTTATTTCTCAGCATCTACGCTATATAGGACGTAACCTCGAGTTTAAGATGAGATCTGAATCACTGTAGTGTGTATGTGATGCTCTCACGGTAATCGAAGCTGGTACTACCAAAGACATGTTCCTAGCTTTTCGTGAAATGAAAGTGAAAAAATAAGACGATACTAAAAAAAAACATCTAGAAGATGATTCATCTTAATGTGCCATTTGATCCTGTGTTCTGAAAGAAATATATCGCACAGTTTTTCAAAAGAAAATCAAATACTTTAGTCTCATCCTTGTACTTTTACGAAAAGTATTGAAATAACACGTAGACAATAATAAGAAGTGTTCCATCCTCATTTACCTAGATATTAATTGTTGATATATTCCCCATTATCAAGCAATACTCAAAGACGATACACCAAGGAATAGTCAAAGAGCGCCCCAACTTTAATCATCTAGATGTAAACTGTTAATACATTTCTTATCATCACAATATGGTCAAAGAATGGTCCGTCCGTATTCACCTAGGGGCCGCCGTGGCTCGGTGGTAGAGCGTTCACCTCTGGTGCAGGAATCCCTGGTTCAATCCCAGCTCGCGTCAAGTGAGCTTTGTGGTGAACAAACCCGGTGTGCGTAGGTTTTCTCGGGGTTCTCCCGTTTTCCCCAGTTTCTTCATTCCACCATTTCATTCATTTCTCATTATCACCGTCTTCTTTAGCCTAGTCGGCATAAACATGGAACGAAAAACTCAAAGATTTTCGTATTCATCTAGATATCGATTGTCAATTCATTACCAATATTATCAAAGAATAGTCAAAGAGTCATATCTTTATTTGACTAGATATAAGATGTCGATTCTTTATCAGAGAATAGTTAAACATGTCCTATACTTATTGACCTAAGTATCAACTGTTGATGTATTCCTCATTGTGAAAGAATAGTTAGAGTTTCGACGCAGGCTCCATCAAAGAACAGTTAAAAAACACTCCAGCCTTATTAATCTAAATGGCAGCTGCCTATACCTTTCCCGTTACCAAAGATAAATCAGAGTGTCTGATTCTTATTCTCCAAGATATCATGTGTTGATACATATCCTATTATCAACAACAACAACAACAACAACACTTTCAAAAAGTTTCTCACCAGCATTCACCTACATATCAGTTGTCCATATTTTCCCCATATTAAAGGAATACTCAAAGGCTGTCCATCAAAGAATAGTCAGAAAGCGACCCACTTTTGTTCGCCTAGATATCAGCTGTCGATTATTTTTCCATTATCTGAATATAATCAAAGGTTGTTTCACCCTTATTCATCTAGACAGATTTTTTCCATCCTATTCTTGATTATCACAGACTCAAATCAATTTTGACGAAGTACCTTTAAACAATAAACTGAGAAATCAAAAACATCTCAAAAACATCAATAAGTTCCTTTAGAAATTACTCATAAACATTTTAATATCATTCGTTGATTCCTGATACAGTGGCGTAGTAGTACAGTGAAGGATTGTTCCTCTGGTATAGTGAACATGTATTCTGTTTATATGCAAGGGAATCTTAGTAATGATTTGTCCATATACTGAAAAGCTCTCACAACCTTCTTAAAATATGACAATGAAGTTTAGTTTTCAAAATAATTTTATATTTTGTTGCAATGTAGATGTTGCTCCTAAGCATTTGTCGAAATATTCTTTGTGAGTGTGTCATTTCCTTGTAATTGTTTCTTGAATATTATCTTTGTTAATAGAAACTACAGTGCATAAAAATGGTATAATATGTGAAAATAATACTACCAAATACTAGTATTTGAGATATTGAGAAAAGTAGGCGATTTGATTATAAATATATGACCGGTTGCAAAAATTTCCTCTTCACCGGATCTTTCTTGTTCATTTTCCGATATTTATTTTCATTTTGTATTTTAAGTTATTTATATTGCTTAGTAAAAACTAAATTTCAATCCTCTTCCTTTTGTTGTTCACATTAGAAAAAGAAAATATATTTTTTTCTTAACGTTTTCCTTAAAATATCACCTTAACGTAATCTGAAAAGCTTAAGTTGAATAAGAAAATTTCACAAACAAAAGATCAAAGCATTTTTTTTAAAATTCACTCTTTTAATTAAAGGAGAGAATATTATCTTTCGTATATAATTAATGAAAGGAAATCACCCTTCTAAATGTACGAAATGATCCTTTAAAATTTCCTCCTTTTGGAATGCTTGTGATTTGCAAGAGATTATTTTCGCTTATTAAAATTTCTCAACATATAATGTAAGAAAAAAACATTTTTAATATCATTTGTATTGAATAAAACGAAATATTAAGAGGAGAAATATAAGCTTCTTAAGTTCTATTTTCTATGATATTCTTAGTTTAATATAACTTCCATATAAAGAGTTCAATATTATATATATATATATTATATCATTTGAAAAACAAATATAGCAAAAGATTCAGGAAAAAGCTTTGCACTAATGCAAATACATGTACAAGTCAAAAGCATTAACATTCTTGTTTCCTTTTGAACCCCAGGAGTATGTATATATATTTGTGTGTGTGCAGTGGGTGACTCTTTCTCCATGAAAGAACTCTTTTTTTATCATTTTGGTACATGTAAAATTTAGATTCTTTCGTTATTAATCACAAAATCGTTTAACTCTTTGTAGCTATCTAATGCATATATGAAATATCTTTAAATCATATTAATGATGATGACTTTATATTATTAGTATTATGAGTTGTGTTAGTAATAATACAACAAAGTATGTTTTAAGTATAATGAGCTCAAAGCACAAGTTCTTAGTTCATTTTAAGATGCTTGACTTTAAACTTTAAACGAAAAGGTCTCTTATAATAATAACTGTCGGTACATGTACACATTTTTTTTGAAGTCCTTATTCTACAAAAAATTCACCGACTTATAAATTATAATTTGATTTTTAATTGATTTCAGAAATATTAATATCATTCACTGATAGAAATAAACAAAATTATATTTTTAATTGTCAGTTACTATTTGATAGTACATCCAATGAAATAGCAATTTATCCATGTAGATTTTAAGCCTCTTTGGCCTAGAAGTAATGAAAAGCAAATTTTTGAACTTTTTGTTTAAAATATATCCTACGACTTGATTTTGAACAACATAGTTTCAAACTCATATATTACGACATTTTTAATATCATTTCATTCATTTGTTCTTATATTATTTTCCGTCATACGATTTAAAATTACCTAGTCTTCAATGTTTATTCATATCCCAGCCTAATATGTATTTAAATTCAGAGAATTCTGTCTTCAGTATTTCTAACATGTAACAGAAGATATTGTTTATGGGTTTCTGAATATTGGAAGATAACACATAAGTGTTCCTCTTTTCTTTTAAACATGACAAACAATAATATCCCCCTCCCAAAAAAAATTGAACATCCATTCCTTTAAAAAAAATCTGCAGTCGGAGGATAGAAGTGCACCATTAGGTTTAAAGGAACGAGTAATTTACTCCTGTGTTTGCTGCAACCCTACTTACAGATATAGACTTGGAAGATCATGGAGATTCATTTTTTGTGAACAATACTGTACTTTGAAATAGAAGAGTATATGTTTTTAAATTAAATTCCCTATTTAATTAAATGTTGCCAATTTTGATTGTATAGTATGTAATTAATTCTCACTAATAATGTATTTTGATATATGAATGAATAATGATCGTTTATGAAAAATGTTTTAATATATATCTTTTACTTCATTATTTTTTTCTAGCGGCTACTCCAGCGATCCTACACATCACACCGATCTTAGGCGTGCTGATTGGTGTGGTAGCTGCGTTGGTGTTGGTGGCCATTATAATAGTGGTGGTGATGCGACTGCGCGGCCATGATGAAGACAAAGAACAAAGCGAGCGGGATGCATGTGACAAATCCAGCATTCCGCTCAATAAAGACATCGATGAGAGCGCGGACATGGATGAGAAAAACCCGGATATTATTCCACAGAACAACGGTAAATGTTCATCAATTTTCCCCCTTTGAATATACTATTATATATGATCTCGCTCGTGACACATGGTGCACTGCAGTACAATTCATTTTCAGTGTCCATTTAATGGGCGGGTTACGACTTGCGAGGAAATGTTAGAATGAAAAAGAAAAGGACAGGAAATTTCAAATTCTGTTTTCATGATAAAAAAAAAACAAATAGATAATTAATTATTTCTTGAAAAGAATCTCTTTTTAAATGATCTACGTCATTTCTTAGACTGTGGCTGAGACTATTCTGTATTGACACCACAATTCTGGTGACACCATAATAATATAAAAAATAGTTTACTTTTCCGATTTCTTTTTTACCTAGGGGGGACTGTACGTACTGTTTCTTTTGTTTCGCATTAAGATATAAAATTCTAGTTTTCTTATTTTCAAATACCTAGGATCAATCTTAACAGATGAAAACCATACACACGAAGAAATTAAATGTCGACTGAAAGCAGGGAATCCGTGATATTATTGTTTAAAATTTCTTGTCGTCGCGAATTCTGTCGAGGAATTTGAAGCTTAAAATATATAAAACGATAACCGTGCTTGTTGGTCTGTATGGTTGTGAATCTACCTTGTTTTGTTTATGATTTTCCGGTTAGTAATCTCATATTCAAGGCAAATATACCCTATCCCTGCCCCATATTATAAGTAATTAACATAAATGACCTTACCTACAAAGGGATATATAGCAATATTACAGACTGCTATATATTACAGACTGCTGTCGTCATAATAAAGAGCTTGATGAAATTATACTTCCATATCAAGTTTCGTGTTAATAGATAGCGTGGTTATAGTACATCTTTTTAAATTTACAAAAACAATCATTTTCCTTGAAAATTACACATGAGAATTTACATTAACCCTCAGTGGCGTGTTTAGAATTTTGGTTTTGGGGGGATTATGCGCAACACGGGGAAGCACGGGAGGAGCAATTGCCCCCACCTGAATTTCAAAATTAAATATACTTTAATTTATGCGTAAATTGAAGTAATAATGACAAGAATTGCAAACTGGTGACTCTTATTTCATATGATACACACACAAAAAGCAGTGAATCTAACCTTTTCTTCTATTCATATAAGATAAAGGAAGCATCCTCTTGGTCTACCTAATTTCCCGGGCTATTTATTGCCCCCGCCCCCTCTTGATTTTCTTTAATTTAAACATTTAGCTTCCTTTATAACTAAACGATGTAAATATTCCTTTTCTATAATAACTTAAGTCCCGTTATGTTAATATCCGTGTAAGTTGATGTGGTTTAGTTTATCAGTTAAACTTATCACAGTTTCGCTTACCCAGTTTCCACCCTAAACACCTGTTTTGCTTATCAGCTCCTCTTAGTACTGAAGACTTGAATTACAACTAACAACGGTCGAAAGTATGAAAGGAGAAACGAAAGAAAGCAACAACTAAAAAAAGAAAAAAGAAACAGAAGAGCAGAGCGAACGAAACAAAGAAAAAAAGAACACACTTCTTACATGGAATGAAATTTGAAAAATATAGTATTATTTCTGAAAAAAAAAAAAGAGCATAAGAAAATAAAAAGTCAATGAAATTCTTAGAAATGGTAAGAAGGATTATTGTTATACGTGGAATGCGAAAACTAACAAATTTATTTCGGTAGGGGGGTTGAGCCCGATAGACCTTCCCTAAATACGCCACTGCTAACCCATATAGATTTTGTTCAATTTAGTAAAAATCAAGCGATTGGTATACAAAATATCTCATTTTTGAACACTTTTTTTTTTAATCGTTTAAATCTATCTTTTGGCAGACAAATGGATTAAGGAAGCGTATTTAACAATTCTCAATTCGAAGCCGATAAAATCTGTCAGTTTTTCTTTTTTTTTTTTAAAAAAAAAAAAAAAAGAGGAATTTTGAATATTTAGAAATGGGACAATGACAAATGTTACGTTAAAAGCAGCTATTGTATTCGCGTTGTCAGTGGAGACGGGACAAGGCTCATTTCAAATGCTGAAAATGTTGTCAAGCGCTCTGACAAGCATAGCTACGAAGGCTAGTTTCAAACCATTTTCATGAAACAGTAGCTCGTGTTCGGACATTTAGCATGCATTGTCCATTTTCGTCTTCCCCCTATTGTGTTTTCTTGTTATATGTAATGACACAATGGTAGCAGTGATGCTATTTGTATTACATTGTTCACTCAATTTAAGTTCTAATATATTCTAGGGCACTCTCTGCCTTTCAAGAATTATTAACGATATTTCGAAGAAATTATTAACATTGTTATATAGGGATATAGGCTATTTAAATTATTCCTTTGAAACCATCTCCACAAAATTATTAATTTAACTGCTTTTCTCCATGAGGAAGTCTGTCTTCTGGACAAATGTGCCAAGTCAAATGTGTGTAGTGGATATAGTGGCTTAATCTTGTTCGGTGTGGTTGTAGTCAAATGGTCTGTGGTATTAGGATGACGACTGTGAAGCAAAACCGATCGGGGGTTCAGGTCTCTCTCTGAAGAGAAAGAGATTGTTTTAACTGTTCTCGTTGTTTCTGTGTTCGTGTCCCGATTTGAATATCACCTCCTTCAATGAATGAACTCGATTTCAAATTTTCTCATTATTTTCTGGCCAAAATTAATGGTGATAAATAAAACTCGGGCGGACGGACGGACAGACAAGGTAGATAATCAATAAAAAGTAATTTTGGTAAGCCAAACACTATTTTTTTTTAAAAAAAAGTAATAGAGCGCACGGCTCTTGTACAATGGGTCCTTGGTTCAACCTCGTGTCGTAAAATTTATAAAGAACCTCATCTTTATGCTGGTTTTCTTGGGATTCTTCCACATTTTCATTCCACCAGCTCTTTCATACCCCGTCTTCGATTCCTGGTGGGTGCTTATGTGGTACGGTACATCTCATATAGCCTCGCTGCTGAAAGGGGCGCTGAATCCCAATTTCTCCAGTCAAATTTAGCTTAAACGGCATTATCATGGGAACGTAAAATTAACGATTTCATTTCGTTTCTCGAATATACGAAGGAATTCAGATACGATTGGTTTACTTGCTTTTACTTGAGGTATCTCGTAGGCAGCTCATTGTTGGCAGCTTTGAAACTTTCATTTAAAAAAAAATCATTCCTAGAAATGTCGATGTGCTTTAAACAGTTTAACCTCTACAGATAGTTATCAAAATAATGAAACATCTAAACTTGGAGACATATCAGATATCTGGGGCGAACTATTGGCCCCGGATTGTTTGTGGTAATGTAGAAAAAATTACGTAGTACGTGAGCAGCAATAGAACGTAGTGTGCACTGATCTGAGCAGATGGTAATAGTGTAAATGAGCGTACTCGTTGATTTTCAAAGAGGACAGATTGTTGGCGATCCGTTATGTGATACATGTCGCCAGAAACAGTGTCCAAGGTGATAACAACATACACAACTCACGGCAAAAACCACATCGTCGAAGGAGAATCTTGGTCGGAAGAAAACCCTCAGTAACAGGTCTTCTCAAACATTAAAGTGGATTATCACTGAGAACTTTCATGCACCTGCTGTGCAAGGGATGGATGAAGTCATGCAGCACCTCCCACCTTCTACGTCAATAATCAGAGTCCATTCAAATTACGTAACATGGACATATAGAATCAGGTTGTACAGATAAACCACTGATGCGCTTCAGCATCACGCTTCAGCACGACTCCAATAGTGCCGCGAACATGAAACGTGAACAGAAGATGACTGGAAACATGTGATATGGTTGAACAAGAGATCATTTGTATAATTTCAAACCATGGGCCCTTGTTTATGTGTGGTGGATGCCTAAAGTTGCGTATGGTGTGCAGTGTCTCCGTCCAACCATGAAACATGGCTGCGGCTCTACGATCCTGTGGGCTGCAGTCTCCTGGTTTTCAGTGGATCCCCTGCTGTCGCTTAGCAGTCAAGTCACTGCCCGTGATTATATTATTTTAGGAAACCGTGTACATATATGGTGCAGAGTTTATGTCCGGGTAATAATGGAATATTCCAGGATGATAGTGTACCCACTCACAGAGCTAGAGGTGTTATCGCGTGGTTTGAGGAACATCGGATGAAGTAACACCATACCCAGTTCTCCCAATTCCCGGTCCCAATATTAATTGAACACTTATAGTCCATTTTGGAGAAACATATCCCGAACAGGTTTCCATCTCCGTCATCTCTAACGGAACTAAGTAATGCACTGCACGCAGAATGATGTAATATCCCACTTACGACCTTTGTAACTCAATTTCATGTCGAAGTCTTACTATTTCATATGCTTGTTTTATTTTGATAACCATCTGTATCCAACTAGAAATGGAACGCAAGACAGCAATAGGTACCGAAATTGGACACTTCCTTTATAAGGTATCTAATGTACAGTCCGTGTTGGCGTATATACAATGATTGCCATGCCGTTTCCTTGTGTCAAAAGCAGTTGATTGGTATATATATATATATATATATATATATATATATATATATATATATATATATATATATATATATATATAAGTTGCTTTACACAATTGTTGGATATAGTACCTTATCCCAGAAAGTTAATTGTTAATTGGGTAACGTGTACAAGAACCGTCTTTACTGATCGCATTCTTTCATCAAGACAAGTTGATTGATATAACAATTGCGTGTCCCCATTCATGGAATATATCCACTCCAAGGAACTGAAATTTTCTATTATTATTATTATTATTATTATTATTATTATTATTATTATTATTATTATTATTATTATTATTAAATAGTGCAAAGGGAAGCTAATACTGTATAAAAACTTGGCGCATTTGAAAATAGAATTTGTGCTCATAGTCATAATAAAGATTTTCGTCCACTCAAATATATTGCTAACCTTCGGCATTGATTACTTATACCTTCTTTGTTTTTGAGAAGTAATCTTTTTGGGAAGAAGCTGACATACAGTTAAATAAAACTAGTAATGCCCTCGATACTCCAACCTAAACGAATATTATGGTTCATTAATAAGTTTTTGTAAATATTTTCATCTCGGAAATACATTGACCAGCCACAACATTATGACCACTTACCTAATATCTGTATATCAATCTTTAGCTCGCAGGACAGCATCAATGCGGTTTGATATGGAAGCAATGGGCCATCGATAAGCACCTGGATACAGAACGCACTACATGTGTACACACACAAGTTACTTAATTTCTGGAAAGTCCGTGGAGGGACAATGAGCTCGGATCAAAGTTCAATGGCATTCCACAAAATTTAATTGGATTAAGATAGGATAAATATTGGAGCCATTTCAGTAATTGAAATATACTATTATGTTCTAGAACCATCAAACGTTGGTCTTGTGACAAGGTGTGTTATCCTGTTGAAAGATGACATTTCCAGCTAAAAACATGGCTTTCATGAATGAATGTGCGTAATCATAAATGAGCTGTTGATAGCTAGGAGCAGTCATGGTGTTCTAAATGCGCGCTATTGGGCCTATGGATGACCATGTGAAGGTTTATCAATTCATAATGGAGCCCCCATCAGCCTGTCGTCATTCTACTGCACACGTCTTGAGCAGTTATTCAACTGAAGGATGAAGAATTCTAACCTGGCAGTCGATGTGATGAAGGCGAAATCGTTATTCATCTTACCTTGGAACGTTGTGCCATTGCTCGGCGGTCTAACGACGATGTGCACTGCCAATTCCAGAAGGTATCGGCGATGCTGTTCCTGTAAAATTAGTACACGCGATTGACATTGGCTGCGGAGGCCTAGAATCTAATTAAACTGTGTGCTCATGTTAATTGTGCCACAGTTTGTGTCCGATTGTGCTTTACCGGCCTTAATACCCCACAATTTCCAACATCTTCATTGAGTTGCAACCGCACTGAGCCTTGTCGTTTGGTACTGATTTCACCATCCATTTCCCATCTTTGGGTGACTCTAACCATGACAGCTTGAGAATGCCCGACCAGTCGTGCTGTTTCAGTTATGCTCGATCCCAGTCGTCTGGTCATCATAATCTGACCCCTAACTCTGATAAATCGGTCGCCTTCCCTATTATACGCGCAAGGATCACAGTGACTGATTACTGTCAACGTATGATTCTTACGTCAGCACAACGACTAAGTTGAAAAAGTATTGGGTGACCATAAAGTTTTGGCTGGTTAGTGTGTATAGTACTAAGTATTTTTTTCCTTTTTCTTTTTTCTTTTTTTGATCATGGATATGTATCATCCTGGGTTTACTTTATAAAATCTTGATTACATTATGTGTTATGTACGTACCCTACTATATGCGTTAATTTCTGCTTGCAGATACGGATTATCAAGATCCTGACGAGAAAGCTTTCGAGAAATTGAACAATGCTCCTCCAAGGACTTACGACAATGTGCCTCATATACATCCTACCAACAATCATATGGATAATACTTACGAAAATGTCAATAATATAATAAACATACCAAAAACGGTAAGTGAAACCTAAGTACTTAAACAAGGAGCAATGTCACGTGTATACCACGTAAAGGAGTTTGGTTGGTATAACTTGATATATTGTCAATTAGTATTGAAACCGGAACCGATAGTAAGTTGCCTTTTTAGTAGGGAGATTAGAGTGGAGATGGAATATATTACTGGGTCGCTTGAGTGATTGTAGAGAACAGCTTTTCGCTATCTATTACTGTTTTTTATTCTATAACGATCAACGCTCATACCGGATGTCACTTTGGTTTTAAATCGAGAGTTAAGGGAGAAAAAGGTGTCCATTATTAGAACACTGGATCTATTTTTAAAAGCTTCTGGCTAGGTTTTATCATGTTTGCTCTATATACTTATAGATCAATACTGAAACCAGAAGTTACAATGGGATTTCCATCACTTCTTGTTCTGGTAGGGAGCATCGGTGGCGCCAGGATTTTAGGGGGCAGACTAGAATGGGACAACACATCCTAACATTGTTGCCAGAACGCTCTGCACTATTGAGCCTTTAGATCTCAAAAATAGAAAAACACGGTATGATAGCAAGTAACTTATGAGAGACTTAAGAAGTCACTCAAATATATCCAAACATGGGAAACAAGAAATGTACAAAAATAAAAAGGATTACTTGTAGGAAATCTGAAAATCGAAGTTAATGTGGGTGAAGCTGCACCCTCCATGGCGCCGCCTATTGTAGGGAGTTAAGGATGAAATTAGAACTCTTAATCGATAGCTAGAAACCGCTTTTTGCTATCTATCACTGTTTTTCATTTTATAGAGGTCAACGTTAAAACCAAAATTTGGTAATCCTTCAAGTTGTTCTTTAGATTTTTCTTTCCTTCCAAACGGCCGAACATATACAGGGTAAATATATAAAGAAATATAAAGGAGTTTTAGCTAATAAAAATGAAATGAAATCTTTGAGTTTTTACGTCCCACGGTTATGTCGGTGAGGCTAAAGGAGCCGGTGAAGATGAGAAATGAATGAAATGGTGGAATGAAGAGAGTGGGAGGAAACGGGAGAATCCCGAGAAAGCCCACGAGCACGGTGTTTGTCCACCACAAAGTCCACACGGCGCAAGCTGGCATCGAACCAGGAACCCTAGGCACCGGAGGTCAACGCTCTACCACTGAGCCACCGCGCCCCTTAGATAATAATAATAATAATAATAATAATAATAATAATAATAATAATAATAATAATAATAATAATAATAATAATAATAATAATAATAATAATAATTGATTGATTGATTATTTAAATATTTAATAGGGATGTTACCAGGAGAGTTATTTGTTCAAGTCAAAAACAAGGGTCAATGGCAGTCATCTGCTGCTTATAGAAGGAATGAAATTGAAATTTTGGCATAATCGTAAACATATTTTCAAGAAGAATTTTCAGAAAAATTAAATGAAAGATGGAGAGGGAATACAAGCTCAATTAAATATGAAAAAAAGGAAATAAAAAATGTATAATAATAAAAATTAGCCAGAGGTCATGAGAAAAAAACCCAAAAATAAATAAGTCAATGCCTAAATATCACATAACAATAATAAACTATTAAGTATAAAAAGCTTTTAAAAAAATTGTAAAAGAATCACACAAATAGAAGCGAGATTACGATAACAAGAAGCACAGTTTTCTTCCAAAGCTTGACTAATGTTATTAGAGTCTTAAACTTTCTTTGAGGTCTGAGTAGTTTGCACATTCCACAAGAATGTGCCGGACATTCAGTACAACGATACGTTCTTCACAGTAAGGATGGATATCGTCACGTAATAAATACAAATGTCCAATACACAGAAGCGCCAGGACTGAGTGACAAGGGCCTCTTACATTGATTACTGTACTTCACTGTAAAACTTATAAGTGTACATAAAATAAAAATGAGAGCTTGTTTGAGAATTTGGCTAAAATAGAATATGTACACTATTTTATTTTACGTCACCAAGCGTATCTATATTTTTGAATCACTTGTTACTTGGTCAGTACCAGCAAATGAGAAAATAGCTACAAAGCTATTTCATTCTCGCTTGCTTGTTCAATTGAAAGTAAGAAAAGACTTTTAAAAAAGAAGAAGAAGAAGAGGGCAGCTAATTTGTATTTTCCTTCATTTGTGTGTATCGTTGAAAAACTCCTCGTTTTGTAAGCGTTTTAAAATGACAGTAATCAAGGAAAGAAAGACAACATTGAGTGTAACAAGGGTTTTCAACTACTGCATCAAGTTTTTCTATCAACGATTAGCCTCAACTCGAAATTGTTCTTATATAGCATGAGAACTTAGGTAGGAAAAAAAAACTATTTCTGTTTGAAGCAAACCGTGACATCTCTAGGGAGACACACATAGAAACAAACACACACACCAAGTTGAAAACAGATCCCTTTAGAGAAAGTAATTACCTGGATACGTTGAAATGAGCTGAAGTATATGTTCTGTAATCTCATTTTTTTTAAAATAAAAAGTAACAACTTTTTAGTTTAGAGAAAAAAGAGGGATTAAATCTAAAGCTGACATTCCCCTGGTACTTCCTGAAGTCAAAATTTAGGTCAAGCATTTGCGTGTTGTAGAAGCATACATTTTCAGTTGTTCAGGGCAAATGGAGGAACAGGGGGGGGGGGTTAGAAGGGAAAATGGGAGAAAAACAGAGACGCTAATTAGCCATAACTGTGCAAGTCATAAAACAGAATAATGAACAGCTACTATTTCACTAAGCAGACTAACTCACGCAAATCACTCTTTCATATTTCGTGGGAGCTTTCTTAAGAGTTTATGATCCAATGACCAAGTGATGATAAGTTTCACATCACTTTTTACAAGATTAATTTTCGGTTATTACCATGAACGCAGTAGAAAGAGCTAGATATAAAAGAAAGAACCATTTACAGTTCAAGATCCATTTCCTCCTTAATGACAATGTTCAGTTGATAAACGATTTAAGCCTCTAAATTCAAGTTAAAGATCAGATAATACCAAAAGTTTCATTTACAATAAATAATCATCGTTCTATTTTAATTGTTGTTTATTAAATTACTTAATACTTTTATGTAATAGACTCAAATACCATTTGAAATACCAACTACTAAAAATACAATGTCTAATTTTGCGTTACATGATTCTTGAAAAGAACCTAGCAAATTCTATTCTTTCCAAATTCATGGAAATTGGTTGTGCAAGCATCCACATTCTAGCAAGAGCCACTTCTAGCTTCATTCTTTTTCAATTCAAAGAAATTGGATGTGGAGAAATCATATTTGCACAGCTCAATCTATTCAGCATTGTAATTGGAGTGAACCATTTGTAGCTCCATTCTTTTTTTAATTAAAAAAATTGTTGTGAAGGAATCATATTTGCATCGTTCAATCCATTCAGCATTGTAATTGGAGTGAACCATTTGTAGCTCCATTCTTTTTTTAATTAAAAAATGGTTGTGAGGGAATCATATTTGCACCGTTCAATCTATTCAGCATTGTAATTGGAGTGAACCATTTATAGCTCCATTGTTTTTAATTTTAAAAAATGGTTGTGAGGGAATCATATTTGCACCGTTCAATCTATTCAGCATTGTAATTGGAGTGAGCCACTTCTAGCTTCATTCTTTCTCAATTCAAAGAAATTGGATGTGGAGGAATCATATTTGCACCGTTCAATCTATTCAGCATTGTGATTGGAGTGAACCATTTGTAGCTCCATTCTTTTTTAATTAAAAAAATGGTTGTGAGGGAATCATATTTGCACCGTTCAATCTATTCAGCATTGTAATTGGAGTGAACCATTTATAGCTCCATTGTTTTTAATTTTAAAAAAATGGTTGTGAGGGAATCATATTTGCACCGTTCAATCTATTCAGTATTGTAATTGGAGTGAGCCACTTCTAGCTTCATTCTTTCTCAATTCAAAGAAATTGGATGTGGAGGAATCATATTTGCACCGTTCAATCTATTCAGCATTGTAATTGGAGTGAACCATTTGTAGCTCCATTCTTTTTTAATTAAAAAAATGGTTGTGAGGGAATCATATTTGCACCGTTCAATCTATTCAGCATTGTAATTGGAGTGAACCATTTATAGCTCCATTGTTTTTAATTTTAAAAAAATGGTTGTGAGGGAATCATATTTGCACCGTTCAATCTATTCAGCATTGTAATTGGAGTGAGCCACTTCTAGCTCCAATCTTTCTCAATTCAAAGAAATTGGATGTGGAGGAATCATATTTGCACCGTTCAGTCAATTCAGCATTGTAATTGGAGTGAGCCACTTCTAGCTTCATTCTTTTTCAATTCATAGAAATTGGTTGTGCAAGCAGTACATTTACACCGCTCAACCAATACTCGCCAAATTTTGTACGCTCTTAATATAAAAAGACATAGACGTGGTCAGATTTGGAGTTGAGATGATTTTGAGTTAACATCCCGTTCATCAACGAGGCTATATGAGACATGGACCTACTGATTAACGTGGAATCCGAATTACATAAGCTCCCGCCGGGAATTGAACCCGGGTCTCCCACGCCAAATGGTCAGATTTGGAATCACAGATGAGCAGTAATCATCGAAAAAATATTGCTTCACGTAGAGTTCAGTCGAAAGTGTAAAGGTGCCAAATTAGGTGAAAAAAGTCATTAATTGGATAGAATTTTCTAAATAGTAGAAAATAGGGGAAAGCTATGTCGATTTCTTCTGCACACATATAGTTTATCTTGAGGGTGACTAAAGTTTAAAATGTTTAGAGTTCGTTCAACACAGTTTTAACTTTTTCTTTTCTCCAACTTCAACATTTTCTCCAACACACAATATTGTTTCTAGTGAAATTTTATAAACTTGCTTCGAACTGATTCTATTTGCATATTGCATATAAATGCTTACCTAGTTATTTTTTACATACATCTGCAGTATGCTCATGATAAACCCCCTCTTATACGTTCGGAAGCTATAATTGCTTATATGTGGTTTCAAGTGTTTTCTAAATTTTACTCTTTTTTTCTTCCCCCGTTTGTTAGTTGCTTGTAGGTTTGACAATAGGAAATACCAACATATGACCAGAGAAATCTAACATGATACAAAAAAGGTTACATTTATTTATTTTGATATTTTCAAGATAATTTGTAAAATATTCCCATTTTGAATTTAATAATAAATTGTGATCAAACATTGGTGCAGCAGGTCTATCACATAAACTCTTTACAAACAAGGAAACTCAAACGTATATACATAAATTCTCCATATACAAGACACTATTTTTACTAGGAAATAAGTCTCGATACGTAAAACATTGCCGAGTCAGTAAGTAAAGCTGTCTTCCTAGTAAATACAAAATTAGGAAACAATTATCCAGTTAGTCTGAAGACGAAACTTAGGTCATTGATACAGAAAGAGAGGATTAGAGGGGCGGCGAATGAGAAAATTCAGGGAATCTTGTTACAGTAGTGATATAAGAAACGTTGTTATGATCGCCAACAGTCTTACCTGATATCAGTGGTTGGTACGATATTTTCATTGACTAGTAACGATGCGCTGGATGTGTATAAATTTGATTTATAAATTCGACTGATACATTCACATCAAAGTCACACTAATATTTGCTTGGCTTTGTTTTACTTAGAATACTAAAAAACCTCAGTACCAAATTGGAATGTCAGCTAAATTTTATATTCTTTATTTTATTTTCTAATATTTAGAACTCAATAATGCACATTTCCTTCTATATGTTGTAGTAATTCATCCAGATCTAAGTATGCATGATCTACAACCCCATACAAGGAGGATTTAAATATTAAATTTCTGAGCTACACAAGGTCATCTTTGTTCATTAGTGTCCATTAGGTGAACCGTTATGGAAAAATAGGCGTTTCGCTCCAACTTTTATTTTCGGAAACCTAGTGTGTTATCTGAGGAAAAGTGTGAGACGCATTTAAACGGGAGCAGAACGAGAAATGAGCCACATACTCACAGAAGATCGAAGTCTGATAGTTTGATTAACAGCCAGAGAACTTTATCGGCTACGACACCACTTCTCTACTTGTGTATTTGATTGCCTTTAATAGCAACTATGTTATTTAAGATGCTCTCTGGTAGTTCATATTATTCTGATAGTTGTCATATATATCCTTAATTCTATTCACTTTATTATAATTAAATTTATTCAATACAATTTATAATGTTTAATGTAATTTCAAACTTGTAGCTGGTTAATTTTATCGTGCCTTTTCAGCTCTAACGCTGTATGAGACATACCTTAGAGTTTATATAATCCGAATCATTCACAGTAATTATATAATAAAAACATTTCTCACTGTAACTTGGACATATTTGTATTTAAATATATAAGGATCGATGTTATTATCATAATTGAAACAGTAACTGAAGTTAATAGTAAAAATAGAATGTTTATGATGAACAAACAATTCTCCTTTCCTCCAGTTAGGCTATATAAGAGCACGAATTAAGAAAATTAAAAATCCATTTGACTATCTTTGGACGAATTAGTCTAGTAAGGGACAGACATTGCCTGTTAAAGATGCTCGAGTTACACACATATATATATATATATATATATATATATATATATATATATATATATATATATATATATATATATATATATATATATTGCTTGGATTTTTTACTGTACTCCTCGGTGGGTACCAAGCGTGAAAAGCTGAAAACCTACAGCATTTAAAACTGCATCATTAGTTAGATGATTAATTCATTAATTTTCAAGAATATCTCTTATTTTCAATTGGGAAACTGGTAATGCTGTGACTTATGGCAGGCAGTACTGCTATAATGCTTATGCTGAAAATGAACTTCAAGGTCAATTGGAAATTATTATACGATGATATTCTAGTTAGATTATACAAAGAAATTGAATTTGTTATTTTCTGTCACCTTACTGTACTTAAAAACTAACAAAAATATCATGTATTTGATTTATTTATTTATTTATTTATTTTAAATTTATTTTCTTCCTTTCCAGAGTGATGAAGTCACATACGCGGAGTTGGCACTGCCGAAACACAGTCTATATACGCAGCCTGTTAGGCGGCAGGAGCCCACAGTGTACGCCCAGATAGACGTTACGAAGAAAGTGCCTCAAGAATACATGCAGCATCCTCATCCCGCATCACATCATATGCACCCTCACCACCCTGGTAGACCGGAAGATGAAGACCCTTCCAACGTGGATACGCCTTTGATGAATCATAGGGAAAGCACGGTATAGACTCAACCATCATGCAGTAGTGACCCAAATTACTCTTTAGACATAGCCAGGTATACTTATGTATAAAAAGAAGGGTTTTGTATATGTTAACTTTGCAACTTCTGCGCTGACAGCAACATTTCATATCTTTCTAAAACTATATTATTTTTGCACACATTTCATCTTTCGTCATATTCATAAAGATATTTCTCGTTACTCACGCTATTTCAAGATACACTGCTTAGCTTCCATTTTAACATCAGTGGTTTATAAGGGGTATGATTGTTCAAATCAGTTTCTCAAAGAATGCAACAAATCTTCGTTTTGCTTATCTTTTAGTTATCTATTTGTGCCCTTTGCCTTCTAGACATGACAACTACATGATATTCATTAAGAAAAGACTAAAAAGGTTAGTGTAATTTCCATATTCGCTTTATCCAGTTTCATGTTATAGGGATTCGTTGCTAGCAATCAATGGTGAGAAAATAGGCTGTACTAATAATATTATATTTTATAGAAATACTATATTTTATAGGAATAATCTCATCAGAAACTTCACACAGAAATATTTCTTGAACATCTTTTCTAACGTCCTTCTCTGAAAAATTCCTAAAGCTCTAGTATACAGTAGAGCAGCAGTTATTTTTTACAGTAGAACAGTTTCTTGTACTCTATTTCCGCCTAGGGAAGTTTCTACGGGTGTTTTGGATTCCAGTATTTCTTGATTAACTAAAAAGTGACTGATGATAGACTCTTCCATTTCTTCATAAAGATGTTAATAGATGCCAAAATAACCAAAAAAAAACTTACGTAGGAAGCGTTCATATTTTATGAATAATAGTACAGTTTCGACATAAGCCTCCGTCATTATCAACGTTGTTGATGGAACTTTCGCTGTACTTATATCATTTCTTATAATATAATCTTAAATATTCGTGAGCTGAGTTTCGGAGTCTTAAAATATTTATCAACTTGTACGTATGAAGAAAATGAAAAATTTGATACATAAGAAACAGATTGGCAAATAATGTATTCTTTAAATAAAAACTGATCACTTTGATGCCAAACTTGTCCAACTGCAGTGTTCATCTAAAAGAGACTTACCTTGTGTATTTCTTTAAATTCCTTTGTAGTAGATTATATAAAACACCAAGAATTTATCTGGAATTTTGCTGGAAGCATACAGAAATAAAAGAGATTGAAATTCGTGTAGCTGAATGGTCAATATCGAACTCAAGTTGATAAATGTTTACGTCATCATTTTCATCGCGACGTTAGCTCAGAAATGTTCAAGTTTATATTACAAGAAATGATTACAGTGGAAGTTCGTTCAACACCATTGGTAATGACAGGGGTAATCTATCCAAACTGTGCAGTTATTTATCAAATATGGACGCTTGCTCGTAGATAAGATTATTCCTTCCTTGGATTAACTTACAAAAGGTGATGTCTATAAGATTGTGATACATATAATATCTTTAAATTTCCAACACTAATAGTCGCTGATTTCTATACGAAACATTAAATATTGCAGTTTCCTTTCTTACAAGTTGTTTATTTTTTACTGTAAATGTTTCCATGAATGTGAATAGTATGACAGACAGTAGCATATACACTAATAAGCGTTACCAACATAATTCAGCATAAGGTGAAATTGAATGAAGTTAATGTAAAACTATGTTCTTTCCTGACTTAATCTTTAGTTAAGAATTTTGTAATTTGTTTTTATAGAAGGAAAAATTGGTAAGGATAAAATGGGTTCACCGCAAATTATTCCATAAAATATTTTGATGTTTTCTAGGTATTACTATGCACTAAAATAATTTAAAAGAACAAATTCTCTATGAATAATGTATGTGGAGTGTAAACTAAATGCATTTTTTTTTTATCATGACTTTCGTTAATCTAATGAACGAAACTACAAGAACTTAAATAAGTCACAATACTGTGGATCGTAAACCAGTTTATGATGATTTGTTGCCATGTGTATTGTAATGATCAACAAACAAATTTCTATATATTGATGACACAATGGAAATATACACTCGATAAGTATAAGGGTAATTTCTACATGATGAAAGTAAGCATGGTTTCGATGCTTGTTCACGAAATACTCCTAACAATCTCAAGTTTTAGTCTATATCTACAGTGATCATGTTAACGACATTACTTTTTCAAATTTAAATGAGATTTTGGAAATCATATCTAATCACTCTAGATGACTTTGATCCTTTTACAATCAAGACTTTTTAAAAGGAAATTATAGGCTTTAATTTAGTAAGTTTCCATAAATTAGAAAGGCATCTGGAAAATTTTCCTGACAAAGTATTTTTTTTTTTCAAAAATTAGGATGGCTCTATCGGAGTACCAGGTCTAGGTACCTCAAATAACATCACGCATTCTTGTGATGAACCAATTTATAATGTGGAAATTAAACTAGAGGATAAGATGATAAAATGTGAAAAAAAAAAAAGTCTGGCATGCTTGATGCAAAACAAAATATGGGTTAAATACAGGAAATCAAAGAGAGTCTGAGACTGATGATAACGTGAATCTAATGGGCAAAAATATCCATGAAAATCCATGACACCTAACAGCCACTTAGTATGAAGTGTACCAAAACAAAAAATAATAATATTCAATCTCTGCTAATGGATAGGACTCCTCACTGTATCATCCACAGATAATTACACTAGAAAACTATCGAATAGTTATTAGAATTATTATTTTGACTGCCGATACTTTATTTGGATGAATCTCTTTTGCTTATTTTTGACATAATCCAGAATTCCTTGTACTTTTACCTGAAAATAAAATACATAAACTCATAATGGCAGGCACGAAAAAAGTTTTCTAATGTAAGATTAATTTTCTGTTTATATAAAAAGTTACAAAGTTCACACATACTTGTACGAATTTCTTTTTTCTGGGTTACATATGTCACAAAAACCGAACGAAGTAGCTCAAGTGGTAGAGCGTTCGATTCGCATTTGGAAGGTCGTGGGTTCCCACTGCCGACAATCTTGAATAGGGTTTTCCAGGGTTTTCCTCAGTCCTGCCAGGCAAATGCTGAAATGGTACCTACTAAACAGGCCCTGGTCGATACCTTCCCAAATCCTTTCCTTTGTTATTGTTGTTGTTAGATATCCAGTACAAAATGCCCTCTGAGCTCTATCTGGTGATTATTAAATAGATAAATAAATAAATAAATATGGCGATTCCTACTTTTTTAGCGTCCTACCACGGATCCCTTCGTTTAATCGAGACTCTCCTTCCTCAAGGCTACCACCTGGACCCAGATGGGATAGTTGAAGAAGGCTCTACCAAATGGATAAATATAGCAGATACGGACCTTCCAGAAATCAGCAAAAGAGGTTCTCAGGCATCTTGGTACACACCAATAGCAGTACATTTCCATAAACTTCTTTTACAGTCCATTCCTGTTCCAGAGGATAAAGCTAGACTTCTTGCTGCGTCATCTCCCCATGCTGGGGCATGGTTAAATGCGTCATCTTCCCCCCAATTAGGTCTTTACATGTCTAATGAAACCTTTCGAATCGCAGTAGCCCTAAGACTAGGTTCAGCTGTTTGTGAGCCACATCGCTGTCCAGCTTACGGGGATCAAGTTACCCAACGCTGCCTGCATGGCCTCTCATGTATGAAGAGCATAGGCAGAAACACCAGACATTCATCTGTTAATGACATCATTTTGCGAGCTCTCACGACGGCAGGAATTCGTTCGATTCGTGAACCGTCAGGATGTTGTCGTTCCGATGGTAAATGACCTGATAGCATGACATTAATACCTTGGATGAGAGGCAAATCTCTAGTATGGGATTTTACATGTTCGGACACATTCGCCCATTCAAGCCTCCTATTGACCGTTGTGAATGCTGGAGAAGTTGCTAGACGTATAGAGAGACAGAAAAGCAAAGGAAATACAATAATCTTCTCGATAAATTTATATTTGCTCCAATAGCTATCGAGACCAGTGGGGCATGGGGTTCTGGAAGCCTTGATTTTATTAGAGAGGTAGGCAGACGCATATCTATCGTTTCTTTAGATGTTCGTTCAGTATCCTTCTTATTCCAACGTATATCTATTGCGGTCCAACGTGGCAACGTTTCGTCAGTTCTTGGTACGTTGCCGCATGGAAGGGAACTGGAGGAGGTGTTTCTTCTCTAGTACAACAGATACAAGCGAACAATAGAATAATAAAGATAATAGAATGTATACATTTTGATTAACTAAATTGATTTCCTTTTTCTTTTGAGCATGTCTATTAATATAAATATATAAATATAGGTGAATTAAAGACATGTTTAATAAATAAATAAAATAAATAAAATGAATAAATAAAATAAATAAATAAATATTCCTAATGTATATTTCACTTTCCATTTGGATATATTCTAGAATTTATTTTTAATCAGAAGGCTGTATTGGCTTTTTTGTGGTGAGGACGAATAGCCGTAATGCTGACGTCCCCATTAAAAGCAACGAATAGATCAATCTAACTTCTATTCTGTATGTACATAATTATGAATAATAAGTGGACGGATTTAAGAAATAACAGTTTCTTTGAATTATAAATTATAATAATAATAATAATAATAATAATAATAATAATAATAATAATAATAATAATAATAATAATAATAAACAAAAAAGATCTTGTGAATATTACTCAAAATGACACGCACTCTTGCAAGCAAAGTAGCATTCGAGTTTACGTAATCAAATTCTTATGTATCAGACATATAATATTTGATGAGGTTTTATTTCGGGAAAAATTTTGAGATAAAAGGGGAAAAAATGTAGCTGCAAACAAACTCATTCTGCAACATAAAGAGGCTTTTTTATGCTACAATCTATATATATAGAAATAAAAGTTATGACTATCTTTGTGGCTTGGTAAGTCTTGAACTATCCGACCGATCTCGATCAAATTTTCAACATAGATGAAGTTCGAACCTGGGATGGTTTTTGTCATTTTACTTTGACGGTATCATGTAGGGAAGGGGAGAGGATAGAGTGATATACAAAAATAAATAAAAGTCAATAATTCTTGAGTCATGAGACCGAGCTCGATCAAATTTGCCACATAGATGAGGTTGGAACCTGGGATGTTTCTTATCATTTCACTTTGACGGTGCAACTTAGGGGGAGGGGGAGGCGGAGGGGATATATATGCATATGCATATATATATATATAATATGCATAAAAACGAAAGTGATTGCGTTTATGACTTAATAACTCTTGAATCAGACGATCGATCTCGATCACATTTTCCACATAGATGAGGTTTGGGCTTGAAATGGTTTTTATCACTTCCCTTTGATGGTGCAACTTACGGAAGAAAGATAGAGAAAGAGGGAAGGGATATTTAAAATGGATCGAAAATAACTGATATTAGTGTCAAATCCATAGTTTTTGGGGTCTCTGAGATGAACAATAACACTTCTGATGCCATTTTCAAGTAACACTTCCAAATTCAGCCTCTCAACTTGGAAAAGGGGAAGATTTATATATATATATATATATATATATATATATATATATATATATATATATATATATAAATGATCGGAAATGACCGATATTAGTGTCGAGTCCATAGTTTTCGGGGCCACTGAGATAAACAGTAACACTTCCGATGCCGTTTAAATCCAAATTCAGCTCTTTATGTCCAAAATGAAACACATTCTCCCCGTACGAAGGACGGGTATTCTGCTAGTACTGAATATGAACAAGATATAAGGTGAAACTAAATGATTGATAAATATGAATTATTATTGGTAGGTCACCCTCCCCCCAACATTATAAGCAAACAATAAATGTAGAAAACAAAGTAAAAACTTAAAGGAAACAATTTCCCCAATAATCTTCTGCAAAATTTTTCCTCGTTGTTTCTTTAGTAAATGAACTTTCACTGTGCAGACAATACATAAACTGTTACTCTAGAACTAATTCGGATTACAATTTTTCTATCCGTGACAAGATTTCAGTTATTTATTATTATTATTATTATTATTATTATTATTATTATTATTATTATTATTATTATTATTATTATTATTATTATTATTATTATTATTATGCTTTTTATGCAGAGCATTTGAGGTTATTTCTCATATTCTGGAATATCACTGCATTGGTTCAATAGTAAATATCTTGCAAAAATGTATTAATGCACTATTGGACTTTGTGAACAAGCTATATGAAATTGAATAATTATGATTAAACAGTATAGTATAACGTTTTCGACTCCATAGCAGCATCATGTCTGATAAAGATACTGCTATAGTGTTGAAACTTTATAATACTTAAGAAAAAAAGAAAGAAAGAAAAGGAAAAAAGAAAAAAGAAAGAAAGAAATTGTGCATAGCTTGATTACGTCAATTTAATCAAAATCGTAATTTCGAGGAAATATTAATCCAAGTTTCCCTTTTGCTCATGTAGTTCAGAGTATCCGTTCAGAGACTAGAATTTTAATAGTTCTGAAACTTTAGCAACTAAAATAAAAATCTTCATAAAAACAGCAAAAATACGAAGAGCTTAGGAATGTTTTCGAGGACAACGGTCCTCATATTCAGCTTACTTAAATCTGAGAAAAGCTTAAAAATTATCAAACATATTAGAAGGGGAAAGAATAAATGTGATTTGAAGTAAATACGCAATTTAACGTCGAATAACACTATATCAAATGAGTGTATACGCGAAGTTATGTATTTACAACAGTGAAGAGTTCTCGAGAAACGGCGCAAGGAACTAGTGACAAGCGCACTATGCTTACGCGACTGTACATACACGTCATTGTGAGCAGTAGTACAAACCCAGCGAATATAATGGTACATTATACTCTATCAGACCCGTAGCCAGCCCAAAAATGTAGGGGGGGAGCGATAGAAATTAGGGAGGGCTACCCTAACATATTATAGTTCATCACCATATTATAGTTCATTTGCAAGCCTACCGTGAAAATTTTAGGAAGGGGGGCAGTAAAAATTTAGGAGAGGCTCGTCCCACCCTAGCCCCCCTCCTCCCGTGGATACGGACTTGTACTGTATATTGATTGGGACAAAAATAGTACCCAGAAAATATTAATAGCACACATTGAGCGTGGTCGAAAATATGCACCAAGGAAAATTTCATAGCTTTTGAACGATAAAGTTTCCTCCCCGAGGCACCTCTTGAAAACAACACTAGTTTACTCAACTTCTAAAATATAAATAGGGAATATAATACCGTAATGCGACCTGCAGTAATCCTAACATCAGACATTGTAAAACTACACTCAGAAATTCTATTATTCTACTTACAGATCTCTGTAATACCTGAATTTTCATTAAACTTCCAAGCTTTCGACTCTCCCCTGCAGTCTTGGTCACGGAGTATAAAAACGGGAAGAAAATTCTGTTTTTAACCCTTTTCTTCTTGTTTCCTTTCACCTTCCCAAATGTTTGATCCTTTTTAGCCTTTCTCACATTTAAGTAAGCTGAATACGAGGACAGTTGTCCTCGGAACTTTCCTTAGTTGTTCGGATTTTAGCGATGGGTATGCAGATTTTTGTTTTACTTGCTATATAATAACTATTATCACTGCATGCAGTTTATACTTCTGTAGCTTCGAAACTTATTCAAGTTCTTTCATTCTTGTAAATAGATTTGAATAAAAATTGCTGTATCATTATGAATGATACATTGCAAATGATATTAAGAAAAATAAAAATAATAAAATATTTTAATGTTAAACTAAATCGACAATATTCTCAGAGTATGGAGAAAACTTCAATTCTCGATTTGTATACATTTTATATAAAAGAAATATATTTTCTAGAAAATTACGTTATTATGTATACTTTTAGAATTTGTGTAATACTACTTTAACCCGAACACTAACAAAACTTAAAAATGTTCTAGATACAATGGAGGTATGTTATGAAAGATATTTCTTTCCTTATGTTCTTTCTCTCTCTTTTCTTTAGAAACATTGTCTCCATTTTATTACTTATTAGCTCTTTAACAAAGTCTATATACATATTACATATGCTATTCCTTATTTCTTGTCTTTACTTATTTTGAAAGAAGAAATATAATCAAATTAAAGAAAAATTGATAATGTAAATGAAATAATAAAAACTACGAGCAAACTTTCTAACACTGATCGACAAGATACCACAAATGTAACCAAGTTCTATGTGGTTCATGCACCAGCTCCCAACCTCTATCATTTCAAGGGTTTTAAACTAAAGTTTTCTACATGTTAATTCAAGTAGATTTTCAGCTACTTGAGAATGCTATCAGGAAAAAAATCGAACTCAGAAACTGCGCTCATCGATATTTAAAAAAAAAAAAAAAAAAAATTAATTTTACTGAAATTGTCTTTTTTTCTTTGAATTAGTCACTAATGAAATGACTGCCAAAATATGGAAAGTATTTTATTAAACTAATATCAGGTACAAATACTAATTGAAAATAACAGCCTATAACTTTCGATGTTATGGCAACAACTTAATTAGACACAAATATACTTGTGTTTCATGAAAATGTTGCCACAAACTTGAAATGTTTCAGTCTCAGTTTATTTCATGTCTGGTTTAAGATTACAAACAGTTCTCAACTTAAAGTAAATATGTCATTATGTAGAAGTACGAAAAATACTTTTTGATAATAATGCAATTCAAGAACTCAGTTACACAGTATGCTTTGCAAATATGGTACGTAACTTTTACAACGCCGATGGTTAAAGAAAGTTTAACTAATTAAAAAGAGCTCAACAATACTCTTTACATCTGTCGTCTCTTATGTAAGTATGAATTGAAGCACTTAGAGGATAAAAGTATTATTTTACATTTTTCGAAACATTGAATTCTGGCGGTTTATGCACACGTTATATGTTAGTCATGCTACATAACACATCATTACATCATTTAGTGGGTTCTCATCCCAGTGAAGAGATTTGGAAACGATGAAGGGTGGATGTTAACAAACATAGATGTGAAAGTCAATTTTCTCGAAATGTACCATCTTCAATTTCCTTATGATGAATTTAGGTAACTCGAGGACTGTCTACATATAAAAAGCAGAATGAAAGAATGAATTAGGATTTGTATTAAAGACGCCATATAGACAATAACAGAGCAATAATGGCTACATTAGTGAAATATTCACTTGCATTAATGTTCCCTGTATATAAAAATCCTTTGACATAGTCGGTAAGGCGGATAATTAACAGAAATACATAAATAGAAACAATATTTAATTTTATAAACATCCTTTGACCTACTGAGATAAGTTAAAAAAATGCTGTGTTCTATTTCAAAATTATAAGTACTTTTATATATTTCATGACATATGATTTTTTTTTTTTTTTTTTAACATTCTAATACGTAATCACTGTCATGTGCCTTTTTTCTATCTTTAACACTTGCTTCTATGCTTATAGCTTTGTCGTATTTCATGTTACAAATTATTAAATTTATCATGAAAATTAGTTTCGAGTAGTTAATTAACCTAATGCATTAGGTCCCATTTTTTCGAAATATAATGAGATTCTCAGTTTACTAGCTAAGATTTCAATGTACTAATTTATTAGATGAACTGCGTTTAATTTAGTCCGTTTGGTATATCATGTTTGCTGATAATTATCAAGGGTCTTGTTGTTTATAATATTGGTAAAAGCATTGCATGCTGCTAATTAATGTAATTTACATTTCGCTAGTAACATAGTCACACAACCAAAAGAAGATACAAAAGTATCTGACGCAAACATATATTATAACTGTAGAAATTAAAGGGACGATAATCTGTTATGTTGTTCATAATGCAGACAACGTTATTATTAATACCGCAACAAAACAAATTTTACGCAAAATTCTGTATTTTAGTCTCTCTTCCAAGTTTAATTTACTACGAGGGCAATTCAATAAATATTGCATATCAATTTTTGTTTACTTACAGAGTTATTTATTCTAGTACTTATTTATTTTAGTACGTATCTTTACAAACCTTCAATATAGTCTCTCTGCCTTGTAATGACTCATTACCAACATTCGAGAAGCTTCAGTATTTCATCCAAGGTGTCACTTTTGTTAAGCTGTCGAATGGTTTAGGTAATGGCAGTAAAAAGCTATGCTAGAGATGGAAGCCGAAGTTCACCCATATTTTTGTTTTGACTCCGGAAACATGTGAAAATCTGGTTAACTCATGTCCAGACTGTAGGAAATGTGAACTGTATTCGCGTACTTATCACATTCCCAAAGTGCAGGCAACTGGTGTCATGGAGAATAAATGAATCAGCTTCGAGTTACAGAGGGCATATTTTGAACATTTTTCTGCACAATTTCCAAGAAGTCATGTTAAAACACTGCTATAACTTCTTTCATACAATACTCTATCTGTTATGATGGTTCCGTAGTGATCATAAGTAAAAAATCATCATTTGTTCCACCTTTCATTCAGCTCGTCGACATTTTGTTAGCAATGAAAAGAATGAAGCTTTCCACTTGTTGAAGCATAATTTCAACTTCGACTCAAGATCTCTGATCCATGTATCATCAATTGCAATAATTCGATTCAAAAATGTCTGATATTCACTATGGTTTAAGTTACGTAAAGTTTCCATTTTAATGTACCACGTTTGATGTACAGTACTAGAAACACATACTTTCGTTTCAAACACTAGTCAGATCCAAACAAATGACGCAAGGTTTACTGCGATTTCATTATCCACTACACAATATTGCATTACTTATGAAATGATCCTCGTATTATGATATTCTTATACATGACTATTATATGATAGTTATATTCTTTTATATACTTTCCACAATGGGTTCAATCTGAATATTACTACTACTACTACTACTACTACTACTACTACTACTACTACTACTACTACTACTACTACTACTACTACTACTAATAATAATAATAATAATAATAATAATAATAATAATAATAATAATAATAATAATAATTCTTTTTCTTAAATTAATCTATTTAAAATTAAGACCTAAGTTATTTTGCTGAGTAATGTTAAAATTCATCTCAAACATGAATTGTATATGTATTTTTTAATCTGAACCTTCTATCCTCTTCCCCATCCTCACGTAAAAATGAAAACACCCATAAATAAATGATGGCAAACTCGGAGTCACATTATCGGAGAGGACTAACTAGGTCGCTTTCTTGCATCTGAAAACAAACTATACTGCAGTTGACTAAAAATCTTAGTTGTCTTCTCTGAAAATGAATATTTCTAAACTAAATTCAAAATGACTGTATGAGAACTTCGCTCATGCTAATAATAATAATATCAACAATAATAATAATGGAAATGGAAATTTCTAACATGTACCTTGAAAAAGAGAATTTCTTCCTGTAAAACCACGGAATTTAAGATAGCAATAAAAGTTAGAGCAGGTACGTAACCAAGGGAGGGTCCGGACCCGCCCCTTCCCCCTTTTCGAGACCAGAAATGAAAAAAAAATTAAAGAAGGCTGAAACAAAATGAAATGAGAAAAAGAAGGATCAGCGTTAAAAATAGAAAGCTACAGGAAGCTTTTGGTTACTCTTTCTTATGAGGAAATTTGTATTGCTTGCAATAATGGTTGCGAGGTGAGCGATATATCCTGGAAGAGTCAGGGAATTTGAAATTTCTAGAAAAGTTGCGGAATTTTCAGAATTTCTTCTACTCGTAGTCAGGGGGATTTCAAGCTTCCGAAAACATAGTGCCGTTGTGTAATAGCGTGGACATTTTTATCATAATTTTTCGTCATCGCATCCTTGCAATATCAAACATGTTATTTCAAAAACTATTTTCTACTGCTCCTTTAACCTGTCATTTGGAACAGACAATAGTTGACGGAATAATAAAAACAAAAATACATGTGGAAAGAAAGTTCTGTTAACAGAAAAAGGAACGCAGATATTGCAAAATATTTTACAAGACATTATTGAGTATGTACTTTTTATAATAGTGAATATGTACTTTTTTATAATAGTTGAGGTTGTAATGAAAGGAAAATTGCTATTTGAATAAACAGAGGAAGAATGTAAACAGTGTTGAATTCAGACATTTTCACCCGGGGGGGAATGTCAACTCCTCGGGGGGGAAGGATTGTTTTTCTGTATTTTTGCAAGAAAGCAGCATATTTAACAATTCCATTCACATGCACATCTTACCTAATATTGAGAAGGTACATTCGCGAAGTGTCCCCTCGGGAATCGTCTAAAATTAATTTAAATGCAAAGTTTTACGCGACCCAAAGTGTATTGTACTAATTTTAGCGGCCCATACGGGTAATTTGCATATTTATAGACCTTCATATATCCGGAATTCATACACAACTATAACGCTTGGTCACAAAATTGCTTTTACTTTCTTTAGATGTAACTGAACATGAATGTGGGCATATGCAAAACAAATTGAATCAAGTACTGCTTCTCTGACAGGTTTTATCCACACCGGCCGCCATCTTGGATCCGCCATATTGGATTCAACTTTCTGTTTTTCAAATTGGAACAGGTGCATGTGATACATCAAATTCATACAAAATTTTCTCGGAAATCCATTGGTGTAGTGAGATTTACGGTAGCTTGTACCACTTGCAAGATATTGCATGTTAAATGTGAGGCACTTCACAAATTCAAACATTAAAAAGTTGTGCAGTACCTCGTATGAATATGTGATCTTTTACGTGATTCACTGTTGACAAAATGTCTTCTGAACGTACATACATACAGACACACAGACGTAAATAGGATATGGTAGATGTTCACCAAAATCTGATCGTATCTAGATTTACATTAGGCATTATGTTCGTAATACAATACTTCCTTGTTCGTAGAATAACTTGGAAGTAATAACATTCACTCACAGAAATGTTGTAAGATTATGACACCATTGTTGTAGAGAGTTTGTTTATACCTACATTATTTTCCAGTTAGAAATTGTTTCAATTTGTCAACATCAAAAATGTAAGCGTAATTCACATTGCCCTGTAATGTCGATTCGCGAAGTGCCTAGAGGAATTTAACATGTAATATCTCGCAAATGGTACAAGCTACCGTAAAACTCACTACACCAATGAATTTTCCGAGAAAATTTTATATGAATTTGATGTATCACATGCACCTATTCCCATTTCAAAAACCGAAAGTTGAACTCGAAATTGCGGATCCAAGATGGTGGCCGGTGTGGGTAACACGTGCCAGAGAAGCAGTACTTGATCCTATTTGTTTTCCATATGGCCACATTCATGTTCAGTTACATCTAAAGAAACTAAAAGCAATTTTGTGACCGAGCGTTATAGTAGTGTGTGATTGAATTCCGGGTATATGAAGGCTCATAAATATGCAAATTATCCATATGGGCTGCTAAAATTAGTAGAATACACATTAGGCCTTGGAGAACTTTGCATTTAAATCAGTTTTACATGAATCCCGAAGGAACACCTCGCGAATGTACCTTGTGAGACTAATTGCTGATAAATATTCTATGTGAGATTACAATTGAAAAAACAATCCTTTAATTTTATCTAGAACATTAAATAAAGACTGGCAAAAATATTTTAGACTAAACTTTAACTGCTCTTTACAGTTGCTATTTTTGTTATTTCCTATATTCAGTAGTTACTGTTTGTTACTAATGTAGAAGTTTTTAAAAAGATTTAAATTAACTCAAATATTTTTTGTCCTAAAACAAACATACATAGGAATGTCTTAACAAAAAGTTATCATTTTTTCTCACACTTCTGATTCTAAATTAAGCATATTAGCCTTGGTTTCTTCACTGCATACACATCAATAGTTTAGTTTACGAAATCTTCAGTAGGATTAGTGCCGTGTCGTTGAAAACACTAGTTAACAAATTAAACTTTTTGTTTGTTACATGAGAAAAATCACCTGATCTTAAAGGAACTTTTTGCGCTGAATTCGAATATGCACTCGGTTTCTCTCTATCATGTACAGTTTTCCCGTAACAGAGGGATTTTCGGGAAATTCCCTCAAAAATTTCCCTTTTTCAGATATTTTATTCCCCTAGCTCCTGTCCCCTTACATGTAGTAACATAGAAATTATACCTAAGTATACCTTGATTTATATTTAATAAACCCTAAAAGTTTCGTAAAAATCGCTTTGTTCTTTCTAGAGAAATAAATATATTTGTATGTATACTGTGTGCACTGTTTATTGCACCTGATAGTAATGCTTTCAGATCTCCTGAGTTGGGGTAAAAACGATTTGCTTTATTACTACAAACACAGATATAAAAATGAATATTTACAATAGTCAACAACACACTTGTATTGCTCTCTGTAAATTAGAAACGTGTATAAAAATAGAATGTACTTCCAAGGATCCAACGTTCATCCCTGACTGTGTTCGCGAGCCACATTTCATCC
Organism: Thermobia domestica; assembly: GCF_964235325.1. Classification (NCBI taxonomy): domain Eukaryota; kingdom Metazoa; phylum Arthropoda; class Insecta; order Zygentoma; family Lepismatidae; genus Thermobia; species Thermobia domestica. The sequence continues at coordinate 52,447,170 of NC_137464.1, forward strand.
GGCAATGTGAACTTAATGACCTAGTCCGTGATTTGCACCTGACAAAACAAGAGGCGGAACTTCTGGGATCAAGGCTCCAGCAGTGGAACTTATTGGATGCAGAAACGAACATATGAGTGTACAGGAAAAGGCATGTTCAATTTTCAAGCTATTTCTCAATGCAAGATAATGTATGCGTATGTACGGATATAAATGGGTTGATGGCGGAGCTAGGAATTCCTTACGTTCCAGAAGGATGGAGGTTATTTATCGACGCGTCAAAGGTCAGCCTTAAAGCTGTCCTTTTACATAATGGAAATAAAAAACCTTCTATACCACTTGCGCACTCAGTGAAGATTAATGAATCCTATGACACATGTCAACTTTGCTAAATCTTATAAATTACAAGGACCATTGTTGGCAAATATGTTGTGATCTCAAGGTAGTTGGTATTTTATTAGGACTGCAGTGCGGCTACACGAAGTACCAATGTTTTTTATGTTTATGGGATAGCCGAGCTGATGACAAACATTATGAAGTGAAGGAATGGGAACCTAGAGTGAATTACGTACCTGGAGAATGCAACGTCAAATACGCTCCTTTGGTAGATCCTAATAAGATATTACTACCGCCACTTCATATCAAGTTAGGACTTATGAAAAACTTTGTCAAAGCCATGGACACATCTGGTGAAGGTTTCAAGTATTTGCGAAATAAGTTCCCTAACCTGAGTGATGCTAAGATTTCAGCGGGAGTGTTTATTGGTCCCCAAATTAGGAAATTAATGCTTGATGATAGCTTTGACAGCAAGTTAAACAGTGCTGAGCTAGCTGCCTGGACAGCATTTAAGTGTGTTGTGCGCAACTTTCTGGGAAATAACAAAGCTGAGAGTTACACAAAAATCGTACAGGACATGATACAGAAATACAAAGAGTTGAGTTGTAGGATGTCTTTAAAAATCCACTTTTTGCACTCCAACCTCAGCTTCTTTCCTGCTAACCTAGGTGCTCTCAGCGACGAACAGGGGGAAAGATTCCACCAAGATATAATGACAATGGAGAAAAGGTACCAGGGACGATGGGATCCTTCAATGATGGGGGACTATTGTTGGGGTCTTGTTAGAGAATGCAACATTTCTTACAAAAGAAGGAAGTAGTGTACGTTTTTGTAACCCAATGGAAGTTTAATATATTGTGATAGTTTTGATTGTCTTTTCATGACCTTTTGCTACATTTGTATTATTGTTTATTGTAAATTGTCACACTTGTAAATTATATTGTATTATATTTTATATATGTGTTTGTGGTAATAAAGCAAAACGTTTTACCTCAACTTAAGAGATCTGAAAGCATTACTATAAGGTGCAATAAACAGTACACACAGTATACATACAAACATATTTATTTCTCTAGAAAGAATAAAGCGATTATTACGAAACTTGGAGGGTTTGTTAAATATGAATCAAAGTATACTTAGGTATAATTTCTATGTTAGTATATGCAAGGGGACAAGATCTTGGGGTGTAAAATAAACGAAAAGGGAAATTTTTGAGGGATTTTCCCGAAAATCCCTCTGTTACGGGAAAATCGTACGTGATGGAGAAAAACCGAGTGCATATTCGAATTCAGCGCAAAAAGTTCCTTTAAGAACAGGTATTTCCTTTTATGTAACAAAACCTTTGTTAACTAGTGAAATCAGCGCTTGGCGCGAGTGTATACGAAGGTACCCCCGTATATATGAGTGAGGACGACGAACCAGCCGCGAAAGGTAAGAAAATTTTAAAAAGTAAACCCTGCTTTTCCTTGATTTTGAGCACTTTTCATTACTTTTTTCCATTCATTTTATATATGTGCACATCTCCACATCGCACTTACTTCGGCGCCCGGGGCCGTCGACCCGCTTGCCTCCCCCACATGGAACAGGATCTTCATCACTTTCAATAGCAATCTTTCACTTATATACTACTATTATATTGATAAATTCTATATAAATTTCTAACCCAGGAAGGATAACTGTTCCTCCCTGATCCCTCTAAATGACGCCCTCTGAATCTCACCCTTTAACTGACTTATTTTTAATTAAAGAAAAGTGTGTTTACTTTAACAATCGTAAAACACATTACGTCTGTTACTTCCGATGCGAGAAATGGGATTTAGGCGCTCTATTTCAGATAATGCAAGAACTGTACATTTTCAAGAACTGAAGTCTGCTGACATCAGAGATCATATAGAATGATCGAAAGATATTCTCTATCTTTCCTTTCCTATCTCAATCTGTGCTAGTGCTACCTACTAATATATAATATAGGGCGAGAGTATAGTACCCACTAAAATACAAAACTTTCTTCAACAGTTAACAATTTCATGTTCTGCCAAACTCGGTCATAGCGTTAAGAAATGCAAGTTTTATTCACTATTTGGTATCCTATCTTAGATGTTACATGTTTAATTTTTATATAGGATGAGTCTGCGTCATTTATATGTATATTGACAGATCGAATTTCGTCTGCACGTGCACGGAAAGAAAAGCAAATAATTGGGTGAAGTAATTTCTACATTTTGTGACTGAATTTTTTTGAGTTTCTCCGGGGGGGAATAAATTTTCTTCGGGGGGGAGATTCCCCCCCGGGCTACCCCCTGAAATCATCCCTGAATGTAAATATTGTATAATCTTTTTTTTAAATCTTGCTCGAGATTTGTTCATAGTTTATTAAAATACTTACCAACATATCCTCACAAACCAATATGTTGATAGTAAAGTAGTTTAGATTGATCGAGCTCCTGGGTCTTCAGAATTTCATGTCACGCCCCCCTCCCCCCCGTTACAAAATCCTGGCTAAACGAACCAATATATGTTCCAGTAGAATTGTTTAGAATGATTGAGACCCTGGTGTTTCAAGTGATGACCACAGTGTTTCAAGTCACGGACCCCCCTCCCTTCACGAAATCCTGGCTACGTGCCTGGTTAGAGTCAGACTTACCAAATCCATATAATTGAAATCACTACCATTGTAGATATAACCAGTTGAGAATGCTCCAAAAGTATTGCCAGAACGAACTTAAAAAGAATAATTTTTCTTATTAACTTCTACAGGCTTTATACCAATTGTTCTATGTACTTTATTATTTTACTCATTAAACAATTCTTACAATATATATATATCCGTTTATAATTTTCTTGAGTACTAAATTTTTTCCACATGTTTTGTTTAAGAGTTTTATTAAAACATTCTACGATATGTTGTTTTAGGAAGACACATTCAAAAAATGGAGAGCTTAAAATTCGCAAAATATCATCTCTCTATGACTTATGGTTCCCGAAATATGGCTTCTTTAATCTCCTGAAATCCTAAACTTTTTGGTCAACATCTGGGAAACAGTGGCAAGCTAGCCAGTGGCCACCGATTTCCATTTGATACCAAAATATTCACCATCCTCTTAGGTATTGATCAACACTAATATCATCTCTCTATGACTTACGATTCCCGAGACATGGCTCGTTAAACCTCCCGAAATCTGAACTTGTTTGGCCAATATCTGGAGAACGGTTGCCAGTTGACCAGTGGCGACTGGTTACTATTTGGTACCAAAATGTTCACAATCCTCTTAGGTATTGGACAACACCAATATGATCTCTCTATGACTTACGATTCCCGAGATATGGCTCGTTAAACCTCCCGAAATCGGAACTTTTTGGCCAATACCTTGGAAACGCTAAGAGTGACGCAAAAAATTCCATCACTTCTCTGAGATAATTTTTGATGATCTATCAAATGGAGTTCTCAAAATTGAAAAATTCATAAATAACACACACAGACAGAGAATTCAGTAACAAACGTTTTAAGTTCGTTGGAAAATACAGAGAAAACAATGAGAGGCAATTAACTTATAGATCTTGGTAACTTCTAGCATCTAGAACTACACAAGAATACACAATATTGCTATGAAAATTATACATTATATCAACTTATATAGAATATGGTTTTACATTCCTGGAACTGTAAACTTACGTATGTAATTATCCATATAGATCAAAGATTTAATGGTGCAGAAAAATTAAAACATACACCATACTCCCTGCAAATTGATCTGATGCTATCCTCCTGCGAAGCACAATCATGAAATTCACTTAATCGATCAACAACACTAAAACAACGTCTAGCTAACAATTAAATTTAGTAATACCTTGCATATCAACTGAACAAGATATGGCAGATAAACCGACTTACCATAGACTAATCATATCTAAAATTAAAGTATTTTTCAAAATTGAAAATAAAATATTTTCAAATCATAGAAACAATACGTAAACTGTTTATGACGCAAGAGTCTTGTTGTTTCTAATATGAATTCTCTTATTATAATTTTAGGATACAGTCACAGTCAGGAACTAGGACACATGTTACAGTCAAGAGTATCTCTTAGAAAGCAGTCAACTGAGTTCTCTGATATTTCTATGTTCAATGTCAATTTTTGTTTTATATCAGCTGAAAGCGTGAATATTAATAATAATAATAATAATAATAATAATAATAATAATAATAATAATAATAATAATAATAATAGAAATATGAAGAAAAAGGAAAAAATGTTAATATTAGCCATAATCGAAAAGTGGTAAAAATTATAAATTTAAAATTTAAAGTTTTAACAATATTTGGTTTTTACATTTTCAGAAGCAAAATGTACTAAATGTAACAATGTAACACAATTGTAATAGAAAACTACCATATTTATCTTCTATATAAATAAAAGCGAATGTGAGTTTGTGTGTTCAAATCGGCAATAACTACTGAAGAAATTAAAATGGTACTTTGCATGATTATTAATCTTAGGCTTCCTAAGAATCTATGATATCACATTGACAGTTCCTGGTATGGAGCCCGAGGGGTCGGGTAAAAGTAATCAAAAACGACCAGGCTTAATGTTCAATTCGTAGTTTTGGGGATTACTCAGATGAATAGTGACACTCCCAATGTGGTTCAAGTGCCAAAATACCTGAACAACATGAATATAAGTTCTGGAAGGAGCATCAAATAGAGGTCTTAAAAATAAAATATGCCCAAAATGAGCAAAACTACTCTTGATTCCCTTGTACACTGAACGCGCCATGTATTGGCATGCACCCTTCATTACTTCTCAATGTTTACTTTGTCGTTATCCCATTTGCGTTGATATTATTTCTCGCCTGTAAACAAAATACTTTATAGCGGAGATGAGGAATTTTCTAACCCTCGTCCACTCTCACACCCAGTATTAATAATCTCACCCTTACTCGCATTTGTCATTAAATAAGATTTTCTCTTCACTCTCACTTAACTTCTTCAGTCAAACACACTCGACCTCACCTCCAAATAATAGTGATGCTCTCGCTCTCACTTTCTCTCATCATCATGTATCAAAATACGGCTGAGGACAAAGCTCCTGAAGGAAAAATAAACGCCGATGCCCATCTATGCTCTACAGTGATTTTAGTTGGAACATTTTGTGTATCTCGATTAGTCCTTACAGGTCCAAGTTGCTGCATTTGTTTTAGTAAGAAAATTTCCTTGATGGAAGATTTCCTTACATGGTTTTCTCTTCACTTGTTAGATATCTACACTTGGTTTAGAACAATTGAGGGGTTTATTTGCAGAAGGTTATATGTTCATTTATTTTTTTCCCTTGTAGATGTGAACCACTTCTGATTAAAGGAAAAAAAAATAACGGCTGAATTTTTTAAATGTTATTTATCAGAGTAATTATTGCTCATAGTAACAAACAATTTCAACGATACAACTACTTTGTGTTTAGGAAGGATAAATTTGTCTGAATGTTGCTCACCCTAGCTATAAAACTACATGTTACTCAAATAAAAATAAATCTTAACCAAAACAAATACTTATTATTATAATAGTCTGTCATAAAGTTTCAGCATTATGTATCATTATGAGCATTATGCTAATGTGACACGTTATGAGATAAGGTAATTTGTCTGATGAAGACAATGACATACTGCCGTAATTATAACATAAATTAATAATAATAAGTGTTTGCTTTGATCAAATTTTATTTTAATTTTAAAAGAAAATTTCTCATATTTCCGTCAGAACTGGTGTGAATGAACATAATGACTTTTGCTATTAAATATTTTTGTACACACACACACATATATATGTATATATATATATATATACTGAATTTGTCATATTATTTATAACAGTATAATAGGAACGAAATATAGAGATTATCATTCCAAAACACTTATATTAATATATTTTATTAATTTTCTTTCAGGGAGTGGCACAGATAGTTTCTGCAATTGGTGAAGAAGAATCAAGCTCAAACCCCAGAGGTCGTCGAGTGATTGTAGCCACAAGGTTCTGACAGTCTTCGGAAAATGACTGTAAACCCGTCCTTACCTTCATTACGCGATCGAACTCTTCCGTTGTGTGATAAGTTTCCAAAAGAATTCGGAGTAATTGCATACACTCACACAAGTATTTTTTTTTTTTTTTTATTATTATTTCAACACGGACAAGAGTCGTGGAGTGGAAGATGAGTGCTCTATAAAAAAGGTACAATTATCTAGTAAGCAAAGTCTTCGAACAAAATTGTTTGAGGAGGAAATGACCTTATTTTCTTTTTTTCGAGTTTTACTGTTACGTGAAGTGATTTTTGTCGATTCGTGTTCATATTGGAGAAATCACTGAAATTCGAAAAAAAAAAAAAAAACTGCTTCCTTTCTGAGACAATCCTCGTATTATATACTTAGAAAGTAAAAAAAAAATGCATAATTAAATTTTTAAAAAAATAACAAAAGACGATTTTTAATAATAAAAAGAACAAACAAAGAACGAAGTATACATGGATAATTCTTGAAGTGCTCTTTTTTAATCCTTTAAACGTTTTTTATATCCTTTGAGAGACGAAAGATAAGGGGAAAATCTAGACAATTTTAAATATAGTGATACCACTGTTTTGTGTGACACGTTTTGTTGTTATTTGACAAAAGAGATAATAACAATGAAAAAGATTGTACGGCCTAGTAAAGGTTTGTAGTGCTATATTCGAAAGAAAATTTTAGAAGAAAGGCAATTTACAATTCGTTTTTTATACTAAGTGATAATATCTACTATAGATATGATGAACTCATTTAAAAATATATTGTTTAAGTGTTTTATATTTTGTGCAACAAGAAAAACAATATAAAACAAAAACCATACAATTCCATTTATTCAGGTCCACAAAGAAGTCTGTTCAGAAGATATAAATATAATGACAATAGAGCGTGTTAGATTATTTCTAACTGTACCAATAAGAAAAGAAAACAAATCCACTATTTCAATTTTTAACCCTTCATTGGAGAAATTTTTTGTCACTCTACAAATTATTTCTTTCATCAACTTCATATATAAGGAGAAAAAAAAAAGATTTTGAAAGAAAAGAGGCTTTTTTGATATTTACACAAATTTTAAGAAATAATTATTTAATAAAAATGAAAGAAAAGAGAAATAAGTGATAATATGTGATGTTTGTGAGACTGTGAGTGTGTGATAGTGTGAGTGACATCTGTTTCCTTTCCAGAATTCTATTGTTATACCTAAACGTTGCTAACTTTTAAATCTTTTAAGAAAATTGTCTTCAAGTTAATAAAAAAAAAGAGAGAGAAACGAATTTAACAATAGGGTATAAAAAAATAAATAATAATAAGTGTCTGAAATAATTTAACAAATCAGAAATATTTCTATTGTTTTGTTAGTGTTGGAGTCAATGATACGTCTTTTTTATATCTTTCCAAATGACGAGAGTAAATAAACATGTTAAAAAAATGAAAATTGGTGAGAACTTAGCGTTTTGCAATTTGAAAAGAAAGAAGAAAAAAAAGAAAAATAATTATTTTTCTCATGTAGAACATATGATCATGTTTTGCGGTTCTGCTCAACATCTGATGGTAATTTCAAAGGAAGTAAAGTTTCTTTGGGAATATCTTCAAGTTAATTGAAGAATAACTACAAATAAATAAAACAATTACCATTATTATTATTATTATTATTATTATTATTATTATTATTATTATTATTATTATTATTATTTTATGGATACTGATTCTTATTCGATACTTTTACAATACAAAAATGACTGCAAGAAAGCGTTCTCATTACACATCGAAATTCTAATTAACGGTTGTGTAATTTTCGACTGTATAACAGAAGAATTTTACATAATAGTACAATGAATGGTAAATATAAATACAATACTGAGCCATTTAATGATGATTTGTGGTTGTGTGATGCAATTATTTGACAATAATAATTCTAAATAGTTGATAGAATGTACTGTAAGTATAGCTTGTAAGATGCAAGTAATATACAGATAATATATATACTCTATTATTAAATTTGATGTAAAAATGAATTCTTTCATTGTAAACAAATGAAAGTCAGGGAAATATGTTCCGAATTATTATTATTATTATTAATTTAAAAAGGTTAAGCAAATTGTTCTAATTTGTATACCAAATCTCTTAAGAAATATTAGTGTGCCTATAATATTGAAGATATGAAGATTACATACTTAATATTTTGGTTATTGTTTCATATCGTTGTGCAATAGTTAAAAATCTAAGAGAATATCAGATATTGAGCAGAGTCTTAAATTACCGGTACAGGTTTCTTTTTATTCGTCTAACACAATTCCAAGGCATTAATGTGCTTCATTTTATGTATGTATATGGATTAAGTTCTTGAATGTTTTGTTCTGATAAAATTAAGAAAATTGTATAGTGTATAACATATATATATCTTTATGTTTTATTAAAAGAAAAAAGAAAATTACGTCAAGTATAAAAACTGAAATTGCTTATTGCATGTTCTGAGCAAGTTTTCAATGATCAAAACGTTTGTATAAGTGGTTCTAATTATATAATAATTTTACTAACGTGCTTGTAAATATGAATGAAGGTTATAATTTGTACATAGTACTTCCGTCAAAGAAACTTTTGCTGTATGTGAAATAAATATCTTTTCTTTACAGTACGTGTGTTTTCATAAAAAATGTTCTCTATTGAAAAACACTAATCTTGTCTTTTCAGTGAAAACTATCACTAAATAATCTGATCTCTTAACATTTTTATTTGATTCGATTTTTGTTTCCAAATGTAGCCATTATGATGGTTTTATATTTTGAAATTTAATACACCTTTTAGTTTGCTATATTCTACCGTGATTAACACTAAAGAACTCAGTTAATTTTAGTAAATATAAAATTTATTACTATGTTAAGTGCAATATTGTCTCTACTCTGTACAGTCAAAAACATGAGTGCTTCCTGCCACCATGTTTTTTCCAGTAATACCAGAACAACTTGATTAATGGCAGTTTTTTTTTTTTTTATCACAATATCAGAATATTGTGAGTGGTGATGATATTTAATGAGAAACAAGCTAAAAGGCTAATACTCACCGCAAAAATAACAAAAGTTTCTTCTAGATGTAAGAAGCGTTTACGGAAAAATCGTCTTCCATCATCAGTTTCCTTAAAATTCAAAAAGAATTTAAAAACATGAAGGAGAATATGGAAAGGTAAAAAATGGTTAAAAGCATTAAGAAATGTAAAGCAAAAATCTTCTGTCAAAAATTAAACATATTTGAATAGACACTCACTATCATTGTACACTGTTCTTCACTGTTTCCTTTTCTTGTTTTCCAGATGGTGAAAGTATGTAGTGAAGAGATGACTCCAAATCATCTTTATTTCTCCCTTATCCAAACTAAGTATGGGTTTCAATTTATGTACGTAATATGATTCTTTGATGTTTTTCTCCGTTGTTGTTTTCCCTTCTCCAATAAACATGACTCTGCGATCTTATTGGTTATAATCTCTAAGATGCGTTGCTAGACCAGACAGATGTTGCGGGCTCCGATACTTCGAAATACGAACATATTCAGTTATTCTAGTGCAAACATGCCTTTTTGTTTGACCTATATACACTTTATCACACTGCTATTTCACCCTATAGACGCCACTGCTTTGCAGAGGGTCAGTAAAAGATACTTTGAAATTTGTTATGTATTTCTTTCTTTCAGGTAGGACAGGTTTCTCTTTTTTTCTTTCATGTAAAATATACTTTAATGAAGTTAACCTATTTAACTGAAGTTATAAATCCTAAGGATGAGAGAGCACATTTGCTTTCGACTTAACTTGTTTTGGAATTCATAAAACTACTTAAATTAGATAACTATATTTATTTATGTATAGTAAAGTAGAATAAAATATTTACATTCATATTCCTCTAATTTATTTACACTATATTCCAATTGCTCTTAACCCTTACTTTTTAGGGAGACAAAAGTTCGACAGAAAAACGAGATTTCAACTAGTTACGTTTCTGCTGTTTTCCAGAACTCCTGGTCCATTTTCCTGTGTTTAAATCTTTTTGTGTGCATCATCCTTCCTTTCTTGAATTTTGTATAAAGTTTCTGTAATATTCAGTACAAATTCCGAAAATAAATTTATCTATATATATGAAAAAATGAAAGTGGCTATGTTTGTGACTTAATAACTCATGAACCACCCGACAGATCTCAATCAAATATTCAACTTAGATTAGGTTCTTAGGCACGTTTGTTAGTAATATTGATCGGTCATATAAATAGGTAGATTAATTTATATATATATAGGCATGAATAAATAATATTTGTAATAAGGGATGTTTTTTATCATTTCGCTTTGACGACACAACCTAGGGGAGGGTGAGGAGAGAGATATATAAAAATGATCAGAAATGACCGATGTTAGTGTCGAATTCATAGTTTTTGGGGTCGCTGAGATGAACAGTGACATTTCCAACGCCATCTAAATAAACATTTAATCCCGCAACTTGAAAAGGGAGGGGGAAAATATGTAAAAATGATCAAAAATGACCAATATTAATGCAGAATCTATGGTTTTCGGGGTCACTGAGACGAACAATGACACTCCCAATGTCGTTTAAATTCAATTTCAGAGCGCATTAGTAGTCCTAAGGGAGGATAGTGACATGTCAAAATAATTGAAAATGACCGACCGATGTTAGTGTCGAATTTATAGCTTTTGGGGTACCTAAGTTCATAGTTGACAGTTTTGGTGCCCTTTATGTCCAAAATGTAACGTATTCTCTCCGTGCTTAGAACGAGTATTCTGCTAGTTACTACTAAATAAGTATCAAGATCTTTAATATGATCATGTATTATTTAAAACTTTCTTTGGTCCCATCCATGTTGTTAATAGTGGGTATTCATGCTGAAGACTTTTGACATATTTTTTAAATTTTTTTTATAATTTATAATTACAGAAGTCTATTAGAAAATTGAACTTCACTTTGGCAAAAATCATAAGCAACAAAAACAAAACTATTGATTGTGGCCTTGTTGCAAAATGTGGATCAATTTAATAGATTACTTGGTAGTGTTCATAAGAAAAAATTCAACACATCATAATGGAACAGAAGTTCTGGAAACAGCAGATATGAAACCACTTGAAATCTGGCTTTTCGTCGAATTTTTAGTTCCTTGAAAAAAGTAACAATCAAGAGGTACTGAAATATAGTATAAATAAACAAAAGAAAATGTAGAAATGTAAATATTTTATTTTACTTTTTTATGCATAAATATACAAATACGTAAACAAAAATGAATATTTTATCGTAACATTTGTTTGATTGAACTTATCAAAAAGTCAGACATAAACATAAATATTTAATATTGTGTCAGAATATTTTCATGAGTCAGTATTAATATTCTTCCTGGTTTTTGCAAATTAATATAAACATTAAATTTTCACAATACAATAATACAAAGTGCCCAGTAATGTGGAAATATTTAATTGTGAAAATACATTTGAAACTGATTCAGCGATGGAAATGGGTTTTGAGGTAAAATTTTACAAATACTGCCAGAAGTACTCCTTTTATTTTATAATTGTAAAACTTTCCTGCTATTATAAAGTATAATTTACTTTTATAAATCAAAAAGAAAAAGTTCCAATTCTAAGAGAATATTCTAATACTAAACAGAAGATATATACTTCGAAACTTCACAAGAGTTTAAATATTACAACCTGTTTGTACTTTATCTATTAGAACCTGTTTATATGATAGAATTACGAAAATAAATAAATAAATAAATAAGGAAAACCAAGGTTTAAATAATTAAGTCACCATTGAAAGTGTCGAAAGTATTTGTATCAACTAATGACGGGTCTGGTATATGTAGTAATGTCTGAGTTTCAATTCTGAATATCTTCCTTGAAATAAGACAAAATACAATCTTTACCATATGCAAGACAACACAAGAAACAATCATAGTTATTTTAAGTTTTAGAAATGTAGAAACACTACCTACAATAACATAAATTAACAAGGTATTATTCTATTCAGAACTTATATTTCTGATATACTGTTTACAGTTCAAATATATTGTTCCTTACTCAAAGTTAGATATCCATTGAGAATTGGACATAGAGTTAAATAAACTGAAAATCATAATACCTATTTTGATCTCGTTAACCCTAATGCTTTTCTGACATAACGCGCTCCAGATCTAGCACTTAAAGATCACACTCTTGGAAAGTTAAAAATAAATAAATAAATAAAATAAAATAAAATAAAATAAAATAAAATAAAATAAAAATTTGTAATTGTTTTCCTAAGTTTAGCATTTTTTATAAGTATAATGGTAAACTAAAAAGCTTATTCTTTAATACAGAGCACATTATAAGGGCCGCAGTGGCTCAGTGGTAAAGCGTCCATCTCTGGTGGTTGGGGGCCCTGGTTGGCCCTGGATCCCAACTCACGCCAAGTGGACTTCGTGGTGGAGAAACTCCGTGTGTGTGGATTTCTCGGGGGTTCTCCCGTTTCCTCTCACTTTCTTCATTCCACAATTTCATTCATTATTTCATCATCACTGTCTTCGTTAGCCTAGCTGGCATAATCATGGGACAAAAAAACTTAAAGAGCACACTATAGCATATTGTATATTAAGTTAAGTTTTGAGTGAAACACAATTTTTTATAATTTGAAGTTTTTATGATTCAAAATTATTAAATTTCAAATATTCTGAGGTATTATAATTCGCCTCTATTTTCTTTAAACGTGTTATAATTACAAAATTTCATGTGGTCGCTTGAGTAAGCATTTAAGCAATATTTCAGTTCTAAGGTTAAGCTTACTAGTTTGGCCTAATGACACCTAAACCTCATTCTATATAAATAAGATATAATTCACACCAACCCAAATATTATGAATTAAAAATAAGATAATTTAAATTTTAATACAATTTAGCTTTTTTCACAAAACCTGATATAAATATAAACGTACAAATAAAATTTAGACATCGAAAGCGAACAGCAAAATCTACAAAAACCCAACATATCAATGAGACATTACGCACTAATTTACCTTTTATCCATATTATTCACTGTCATCAGCCGGTACTTTAATAATGTAATATATCCCAACACTTTCTGCAGGTCTTCTGAAATAATATTTTTCGTACTTCTTCTCCAATCTTTGTGATCGTCGACCTTTCCACTGGCTTCCCTCTTCTGTTCTGAAATACCTTGGTATCCTAATACTTAAGAACGCATAGCTCCTTTTAAGCACACAGCTCCCTTTGAACACACAGCTTCCCTTGCAGCTGCTTTTGAGCATACAACTCTCTTTGAGCATTCTGAGTACCTTCACTATAAATAACAGGTGTTCGACCTTTCTGCACATGTACATTTATCCTTGCATCTATTAATTCAGCTTACTTAACTGAATTCCCATAAATCCAACTGATATATTTCATTGTACATTAGACACCAACACAAATATTTAATCCCATAGTATTCATATGACAATTCTAAATTCAGTATCACAATATATATCTTCCAAACGCTTGATAACATTACCAGTAAATTGATACAGACTATTCACTTTACTCTTATAAGAACTTATCTGATAATTAACTTAAACTACATCAAGAAAACAGTTTCAAATACAAGACTTAATCGAAATTTTGTTGTTATGATAATTATCATTACTAAATTGGGGCCATTGTTAAAATATTAATATAATAAAAGAGGTAACAAACTTGCTCAATTCAAACTTAATGGAGAAAATTAAATGAAATAATAATCAAAGTCATGATATATATAAATGCCTGGTACAGAAGTGAAATGAATGGCTTAGGTACGGGTTTAGTCAGAACCACTTTTACTTATTTAAGTTTACACGATAAACATTTATTGAAATAGATGACAGCTTTAGTCTTCAGTCATATATTCGTTATTAATAATAAGTATGTATTTAAATTTTGTTTCGGATGTTTTAAGTTTTGATTTGCTTATAACATTTGAACCTATTTTAATATTTTGATTAATATCTTGTTATTAAATTACAACTTTATATTCTTGACACTGGACTAATTGAATAGTAAAATAAAGAAATGCAAAATAAAGCTTAAAATGAAAATATAGGAATTACAACATACATTATTATTAATACATTGATATTGTTAAAAAATTAAAACAGCTATATTGTAATAACTCAACCAAAACCAAGCCATAATGATGAACTGATGGATAAGGCTATGTAACTATCGTCAGATGGATTTCTCGTGCGTAGTATAAATGAAGCATAACTTTTTATTTTGATAATTGAATTCGTTTGGAAGTCGTAAAAAAAGAACGTTGTATATAAAACAATATCTTGGTTCTCAGGCCCTATTCATTTGATGGACCTTAAATTTATAACGTTTATATATAAGCCCTAAGTTCGTTATTTCATAATTTCTGGAACTAATTAAATAGTAGTTTACGTAAAATGTTCAATAATAACACTCAAGATAAAATATATTTAAACTATTATCCGAAGATTTTCTGCTTTACTTTTCTATTTTTCACAAAATTCTTCCTTGTAATTGAGAATACATTATGCTGCTATTAATGGCTTTTTTACATATTATTTCAGAACTGTATAGAAAAACATGGTTTTATATGTCTAGCCACAAAACATAGCAAGTTAAAAGTTCAGGTCTGGCCATAAAGAAAAATGATATCATACGATATGGGTTGTTGTTCATATCAACATACCCATATTTATAAATGTTATCGTTATAAATTAAGGAAAAGTAATTTGGAAGATTTAGATATAACCTGTAAGAAGTATTTTACTATATAAATAATTCAATTCTTACTTCTTACTTTATTCCTTTAGTATATATTTCTTTAATAACAAATAAGCATAGTGTTATTCATGCCTGCCCTTCTTTTTCTGCACACATTCTTCAGTGTAATTCATATCTAATTTGTTCAAGTGATGGATACATTTACATGATCTGAAATTAAAAGCCCTCATATACGAAATATTTTTGCAGTTGTGTCCCAACAGAAATAATTGCAACATTTTTCTTGCTTATAAACCATTATTTGAAACAGACTTGTACCAAGTTTCGCGTTTGTACTTTTGACAACATTCAGTGTTGCAGATTTCATTAGAATACTTGTACAAATTTTCAAGTTTCTGGATTCCACTTGGGAGATCTAGTGATGAGTGTTTCAGCGAAACTTATTCATTAATTCATTTATTTTTAAGTTATTCTGTACGTCAAAAACTGAAAAATTGTAATTTAAAAAGAGATTTAATATCATAACTTAAGCAAACTTTAAAAGTTTATAACATATTTCTGACGAAGATGATGGAAATAATCGAAATGTTCATCATACATTCATAGGTTAAAACTATTGTTTTAATGCATATTTATTGTGAAACTTAAATCAACGTAAATAGTTGTAACTTATCACGGATTTCGTTTTTCTATTTTTCCTTTTATGCTAGTTTAATATTAGCTTTTCATATCTTATAACATTGGCCTTTGATTTATCTTTACTTTTTATATCAAATTTAAAATACTCCAAGTTTGTTTCCTCTTTTATGGTGTTTCAATTTTAAAAATGGCTTCAACAATATATGTACTACTACTACTACTAATAATAATAATAATACTATAACAAAATTTAAATTTTACTTTATACTTAAAACAGTGAATTAAGAACAAAGTCAATTTTAATACTTCAGTATATTTAAAAACAATTTTAAAAAATAGAGTTCATCTTTTTCGTTAATTTTGTTTCATTCGTATAAATATTCGTTTCAATCTGAGCTTGACTTAAACAAGAAAACGCTGTAGATTGATTGATTGATTGATTTTTGAGTTTAACGTCCCGTTCAGCAGCGAGGCTATATGAGACGTGGACCTACTGATTAACGTGGAATCCAAACCACATGAGCTCCCGCCGGGAATGGAACCCGCGTGTCCCACGCCAAAGGCGCGTACGCTAACCGCTTAGCCACGGAGGAGCTCGAAAACGCTGTAGAATACCCTACACTAAGAGATAGGCTATTCAATTGACTGAATTTTATACTCGTGAAAATTCCTCTACTTAGGCTAATAAATAAAAAATAATGTTCTTTTCTGAATTTTCAGAAGCGTAACTTTTTTCCTTAGATTTAGGAACATGTTGTGTAAAATAAGGATTAGGGTTACCGGCAATTATGTAATGGTAGAATTTTTGGTGGATATATCTAGACCGTTTCCAAAAATATAGGGTATAACCGCATACATACAGCTCATTCATTTGTAAATTTGATGTTCCTATACGCTGAATTATAAAAATATTAAGTAGGTAGACATACGCCTTATACTCCTACCTTGTAATTGAAGTACACTAAGAGAGGTAGCAAGCTGGACGGTTATGTCCCTCGTTACTTTTATTAAAATGATTATTATGAGAATATTTAGCTTACTTAGCTCTACATTTAATTCACTACGGGAATCAAACTTTCACTAAATTATAGTGCAAGGTGAAATCTTATCATTGTATAGAAGTAAGTAGGAAATAGAAGCTTTGATTATGCCATTAATTTATATTGTGTATGTAACATTAATGTACTTCTCATACTTGAAATATTCATGATTGCTGATTGTGAAATGAATATTACTTCAAAATACACGTAACTGGATACTGTCAGCTTAAAGGATGATAGTCACAAATGAGACTCAAAAATGATTGTAATGCAAGATAATCTAACACTTATTAGGCAAGTATTTAAATGATTCATATATTTCCAACACTTTCAAGAGTAACTTAGTGATTTAATCCCTTTATTTTGTTTCTGTCATTCAATCAATCATCACGTTTCAGATATAAAGAGAGAAAAAAATAATATTCGAACTACCCATAAATTTTGAAAATAGCAAGCTTCTGTTCTATCTTAGAATCATTTTAAGTATTAACCCTACTTTTTAGATATTCAGGAAAGGATTGATTACATTTAATTGTGAGACATTTTCCTACTAATATAAAACAATTTGGCATTTTGCCGCATTTGAACTTTTTTTTAAAAATCAATTGTTACCGCAAAAACTCAGACATTTCCAAACTACTTTTACTTCATTTATAGTGTTTTTTTTTTTTTTTTTTTTGTATTTAGTATTTTTATTAATTTGCGAAAATTAGGTTGGGAACTCAATTCCGACTCGTAGAATATACCCTTCCAAAGGAATAAAGTTTTATTTCAATAATCCGTCTTTTATTGGATTAACTGAACTAAATAAATACATGCACCAAATAAATGTTGTTCCTACTTTCAATCATAAATAAATACTTTAGTTTATAACTTGACTTAACCAAGAAGATGCTTTAATGAATTGAATCTGTTTCAAACAATAAGTGATTACGTGGGATATTATTATTATTATTATTATTATTATTATTATTATTATTATTATTATTATTATTATTATTATTATTATTATTATTATTATTATTATTATTAAAAATTTTATATAGACAAATAAGTAAAATAAATAATCTATGTTTTCCCTAACTTCCCAAGTGTAGAACTGCCCCTTTCAGACTTGAGACATATTATGTGACATAAGTATTAAGGTTAACTATCTTGAAATAATTGCTATGATCACTCTTTGTTAGTCTAGCTTCAGATTTGAAATTCGATGAAGACCTATTCTTCACTAAGCTATAGTACGTGAGGTATTCATTCAAAATTTCTCCTTACCCGCTTACCGTTGACTGCGATAAGGGAAATTTGATATAGACGTTAGGTTAGTGCTTCTCTATATAGGGATCCTAATAGTCACGCCCTATCACTTCATACAATTGAGGATACCTTGTTTGTAGAAGTTCGCGGAATGTTCCAAAAGTCATGACTTGACCCAAAAAAATCAGCGTTCCATCGTTTCGGAAACTTTTTACCTTCAAAAATGACTTCTTGGTTGGGAAGAGGTGGAAACAAGTGGTACAAAATTAGGAGAGTGTGGAGGTGGGAAAGTATTTCATACCTAAAAGATCGTGCTTCTGTCTGGGCAACATGCAAGTTATGACTTAGAGCGTTGTCTTGAAGAATATGAACACTTTTGGTCAGAATTCTATGCCTCTTAGTTTTGATGGAATACCATAATTTCAGTACCAGTGAAGCATAGTAGTATCTATCTCCCTGCATTTGTAGTATCCTTCACCAGGAAATTCACCGTCACTACTCCGCTTCCATTGTTTTGACTGGATCTTAGTTTCTGGGTGATAGTGATAAACTCATGTTTTATCCTAAAGTTATTAGTCTGTCAAGAAAGTTCTCCTGGTTTTCTTGGTATAAGTTCGAAAATATTTGGTAGCAAGTGACTCGTTCTTGCTTTTGGAAAGGTAGCTGGGAACTCATTGGGTCTTATGCATGTACAAATGCTCATGGATTATTTTTCTCACAGATCTCAAACTTATCTTAATATCTTCAGCTAGTTGACGAATGGTTATGCAGCGATCTTCCAAGATGGTGGCGTTTACTTGCTCAATGATATCTTCTTCATTGGTGGACTTTAGTCGCCCTGGAACAGGACTGTTTCGAAAGATGTCCGACCATACTTGAGCTGGTGATCTCAGTGCTTCACAATGTCATATATTGGGGTGTCCTTTCCATAAGTCTTTGATCTCCTCAAGTGTTTCCTTCGGTGTTCAGTCTCTTAAGTACGGAAATTTGATTATCGCTTGGACTTCAGTTGGATCCACTTCACACTTTCGTTCAGTTTAGTGCCTGCAACATAGAAAATGATAGAAATTACAAAATGCATTTTTCCTCATAAGCTGTAGAGATATGTATTAATACATGTGTAAAATTTCAAATTTCTTCATTAAATATAATTTCGTCTCACATATGTTGTGTAACCGGGTGATTGTAGGAGAAACTAATTAAAAAAATGGAGATTCTGATTAGATCAGTATTCCATTAACTTAAATTGCCACGTCTCTATTGTTTACTTTGAAAGCTAAGCGAGAAAAATGTGAATGAATAATGTATCATAATATATTATATTTAGAAATAATATGTTGCACTAAGTGATATAAATTCACATATGTTTACAATAGAACTGTGGTCTGGACATAGACCAAACCAGTCAATGATTTAATTTCAACTAGAGTAACAATTTTACTTTAAGTATTGGATATTAAGTATTTTTTTCTAATTTTCTGGCATGTTTTTACAACGGTTACAGTAAGAAAATAATAACAGTTTAGCAAAGTACCGATAAAGCTTAATGTACGATAACGTTACATTAAAAAAAAAAATCAGCGATCCATTGCAAAGTAATAGCGTACTGTGTACGAAGTAAAATGCTTTTGTAATTGCTCGTTTATATGTGAAACAAGAAGAAACATTTGAAGCAAGTGATAGAGTATTTGAGAAACATTTCATATAAAAAGCCAATGTAGAGACTTTCTAAATATCTTTGAAAATTCCTATATCGTATCACAATATAATCTGTAAATAAGGTAATGGTAATAGTAAGGAAAAAAGAATACATATTGGATATGGGGTCCAAATTCTCATTTAGTATCAAAATTGCACGGTATTGATTGTAACCTATATACTATTATTATATAAAAGAGTAAAAGGTGCTCATTCGAGAAAGCTCAGACCAAACTACTATTGCTAGAAACGTGAAATTTGGATGGAATACCTACTTTGTCACGAAACCAAAGTGATTAAGGATTTTTTTGAAGCACGTATTTTAAGTTGGATAAAGGAAGGTCGCAATTATTAACTGACAATACAATATATCACGGATACCTCAATCAAGGATATGAAACTTTGCAAATGAACTTCTTAATAAAAACATAACTGAATAATTGTTTCAGCGTTCTAGAAAGTATCGCTACAAACAATGGGAAGGAGGCAACTTTTATAATATTTAAATTTCCTTTGCTTTATTCAGAAAGTTACCAATGTGAGGATTTACTTAAATTGAAGTGTAAAACTTGCTACATGAGCTCTTCATTTAAAAGCAGGAGAGAAAGTGCTTCAACTTTTTAAAAAAAAATTATAATCTAAAGAGGGAAAAGGAGTGTCAACTCCATAGTATTCAAATTTCTGAGGAATTGGAAATTCGGTTCGATTTCCAGTTGAAGCTCATATGTTTGAATCCTACGTTAAACTTTAGGTTCATGTTTCATATAGGCTCGATGGTGAAAGTGATTCTAAACCCTACACAACCTTTAAATTTTCAATTCTTTACTCAGAAAATGTCCAATGTGAGGATTCACTTAAGTTGGATGTGGGAAAATTCGGAATATCAACTTTTAATTAAAAACGAATCACATGTTTCAGTGTTTCAAATATTCCACTTGTAAAGGAGGAAAGAGGGCAAATTCTATAATAATCAAATTTCTGTTTTTATGTTGATGAAACCTCATTATGCCCGTGCGAGGGGCAGCGATTTCTACTAGCATAAGTTTTAAACCAGAACATACTATCGATAACTTTACATTAATAATAATAATAAATAAATAAATAAATCCTTGCAAAGTAGTGGCATACTGTGAATGAAGTAAAATGCTTTTGTAGTTGCGTGTTTATAGGTGAAACAGGAAGAAAAATTTGAAGCAAATGATAGAGTGAGAAACATTTCATAAAAAAAGCCAATGTAGAGATTTTTTAAAAATCTTTGAGAATTCATATATAGTATCACAATCTTAAATAATTATAAAAGGACATTTTGAATGAAGAAATAAGAGTTATAGAACTTATATTAGAATAGTTAAACCTCACTCAATTTGAATGCGGGTCATTTTAGCGGTTTCGTTTCTCTTTTCCCGTTGACGAGTCATTTTAGGCTTGAAAGCTAAGTATCCTTGTGTGGTGTCCTGTTGTATGTTCTTTGTTGTTTCACTTTTATTTTATATTTGACTCACTTGGTGTTGCATAGTCATCTTTTCCAGTATTATAAAATTTGTATTCAGCTATTATTATTATTATTATTATTATTATTATTATTATTATTATTATTATTATTATTATTATTATTATTATTATTATTATTATTATTAACAAAAAATACTCTTGATTTCAGAGATCCGTTTGTGAACCCAACAGCGGTACCTTCTAGAGCAAGCAAGAATATTAACCATTTACTCTCTAGTAGGAGCGTAAATAAACTTGTACTGCTTTTCTGATATAAATAATTGTCAGATTCAATTGAATGCTGCAAATCTTTGCAGTGAGTGCTATCATTAGCCTACATTTTAGAACTGGTAATATTATGCATTGTAGAAAGAAGTGAAAGCTTTTTTTCTTTTTTACTAGATAATTTTATTACCTTAAACTTCACCACTTTTAATCCCAACCAACTGCAATAATTATTAACGCTCCAAGAAAAAAAATACAGCTTGTTTCGTGATCTTTTTAAAGGAAATTTTCCTGAATTATAGTCTCAAATTTAGAGTGTATATTTGCCTCTTTAACCTTGAGTCACAAGCATGAGTCATATAGTCATAAGTATATGAGTCATCCATACGCAATGGACCATCCAAAGTAAGTATATGCAATATTTAATGAATATTGAGTATTTTAAAGATGCGACAAGATGAAGTGAATTTACTCTCTTCCCGTTGATTAATTTTAACCTAAAATACGACGTAATAGCAATATGTGTGAAATTTCAAGCAAAATACATAACAAATTTCATAAAATTCTAAGAATCATAAAAAAAATCTTTCCACGAAATACATTTTACCTTTTAAATTACCTTCATTAAACTGACTCCATTTCAACTCCAAGGAATGGAAAGATTTTTTTCTTAATGACTGGGGAATTTAAATTGGTTACTTGTCTCAAGTCAATCCAAAGCAGTGGTGATAGTGGCAACACTCAAAGAACATATATACCATATTATAACAAAACGAATACTTTTAAGAAAAGTTATTGTACATCATATTTTTCTTAATCAAAGAGAGAGAGAAAGAGGGAGAATCAAATCCCTCGCTCTTGACTGGTTTTAAATTCAATTCACTGGTGATAATTACAAAGCATCAAAACATAAGTGTCACATTGAATTGAAATCGAATATAAATCATGCAACATACTGTATTTCTTAAAAAGTGGGAGACGTAAATTTACTCTTTTACTTACGTTGGGATAAATGGAGAAATTAAAAAAAAAATCAAAAATGGACTAACTAAGTAACTAACTAACTAACTCTAACTCTATGGCCTATGGAACCCGGAGGTTCAATGCCGCGTTCACAAAAGCTCTCCACTGACATCTATCCTTAGCCGATTGGATCCAGTTTCTACTTTGTATTCCTATTTCTGCGAGATCCATCTTAATATTGTCCTCCCATATGCGTCTGGATCTTCCTAATGGTCGTTTTTCAATTGGTCTTCCAGTCGAGACTTTGAAAGCTTTTCTACTTTCTGAACTACATGACCTGCCCACCTAAGCCTCCTAGACTTGACGACCCTAACAATGTTGGGTAAACCGTATAAATTATGTAGTTCCTCGTTATGAAGTTTCCGCCAATCCCCATTCCCGTTCCTCTTGGGTCCGAATATTCGTCTCAGGATCTAGTTCTCAAGTACTTTTAGTCTATGTTCTTCGCTCAAAGTAAGCGACCATGTTTCGCAACCATACAGAACAACAGGCATGATTATCGTTTTATATATTTTAAGCTTCAATTTCTTCGACAGAATTCGCGACGAAAGAGATTTTGAACTGAATAATAACACGAAGTCCCTGTTTTTAGGCGATATTTAATTTCTTCGTGAATATGATTTTCCTCTGTTAATATTGATCCTAAATATTTGAAAGTATCCACTTTATCAAAAGCATTATTTAATATTTTGAAGCATCCATAATTTGCCATATTACGGTCCCGACGCACTTCCATGTATTTAGTTTTCTCTGCATTTACTTCTAAACCCATGTCCCTGCAAGCGTTTAATAAAAAATGGACTAACTGCTGAAAAAAACTAAAAAATGTAGCGGAAGTCATCGAAGAAAATTATTATTTTTTTTACATTATTTTCTTGCATTATATATTATTAATACTTTTGGGGGAACTTACATTCATTCACCTGCTTATCCCCAAGAATCGAGTGATGATCTAAATAAACTACACTTTATTTTACCAAAATCGAATATTTTTTGCGTAGTTTGTGCTGTAAAATTGTTTTCTTATCACATTATATATATATATATATGCGAACTTGTAGAACTGTGTGGATTTTAGCACCTTCAGCCGAATGCAACTCGATTCAAAAAGGCTATTTTCATTAGATTGGAGGAAGCCACATACCAAGTTTCATTCAAAACATCTTAATATTACGGAAGTCATTGCTTAAAAACAGACGGATAGAGGAACACATAAAAGATAGAAGTCAAAACATAGAAGTTCGTCACGTTCATTGCAATTAAAACAATCAAATTAAACTAAATTATTAGCATTTCTGTTATTAGTGCTAGAATAAGTACTGTATTTTTTTAATGCATGCTATTAATTTTCAAAAACATAACTAACACTTTTAAGAAAGATTAGCAACCTTTATTGATAAAATCTGATTTTTTTAAAATTACAGTTAATAAATTAAAATTTTGGAAAGTGAAGTTGATTTTAATTTCTATTACAAACTTAATAGAATATTTCTTAATTTCTGCTTCAACTGTGTGGTACTTTCCGTTTTTAGTTTTATTTCCCTTTCAGGTTTTAATAACTTTCTAATATCCTGTGAATAGTTATGTTTCTGTTTGAAATACAAGGTGAACTACATTTTTAAAGGCAAAGGAAAGATGTATACAAACACATCACTAATTGAACTATTTTCATCAGAAATTCTATCTTATAATTTTCCCTGAAGAAAAGTCCTTTACTTGTTTATCTATTTTTAAGAAACAGGTCAAATTCTTAATCTATTGTCTCGTGTATAAATGGAAAGGATTTCATAAGAATGCACGGAACCACATTATAAGAAAGGCAAGACACCATGCAGGTGATAAAACACGGTTTCATTTTCATCAGAATAATCTTACAATTTATCATTTCATTATTAATTTCGTTATATCAATTGTATTAAAATAATCTGCATTTTTCATTATTAAGATTTAATGTTCAAAATATGGTTTGAATCTGATAGGTATTTTATTGATTAGGTTGTATACTTGCTTATAAACCAGCTTAAGGAAAGTACCTATCTTGAATCACAAACCCTATCTCTTTAATGAACCTGTTAACGTATTCGACATGCTTATCTTAAAGTTGAGTTGTAGAGGCTGTACTGAGAATCACATATTTTTCTTCACTATTAGTATATAAACTGGAATTAACAATTACTAGAGGAATGTCCAATGTATCATTTCGAATGACTTCTGGAAATTTTTCTGTGTTCTCCTCTTCGATAGTCTTTTCTGAGCTTTCTGTATTTTTAAATATTTTAGTCCAATGGCTAGACCCTTAGGTTTTTAAATACCAAGCTATTTCGATCAATATCTTTTAAATGTTTGTTTCAATATCTAACTTGCAATATATAATGGCATTACATATTTTATTATGGCATGCCATCATACTCATTTTAGCTCCTCCATTAAAGTTTGCCTCATTCTTTAAAAAACTCTATTTAACTTTAGTATCTTCCGTTTGTTTAGAATGGAAAGAAGACTATTTATTTCTAGATTGCTTCCAACTGTACACTTCACAGCTCTTTTCCTGTTCTTTAGTATTTCTTTTCATCTTTCTTCTCTTCCTTTTTATCTTATGAGACTTTAACAAGAGTGCTTGAAGTCCACCTTCTTCAGTATTGTACAACAACGTTTTCACTATTTTTAGTAATTAGTTTTGTCTATTAGCTACCGTGATTGTAGTTAGTGTATGAAGTCCCGGGTCTATTCCCAGTGAGAGAACCTTGAAATTTGAGCGCACGATGGTGGTTCGAATTCCATACTGAAATGCGGTCCATGTCTCATATACCCTTGAACTTGAAAGAAACTAAATACCAATTCAACCAAACAGTTTATTGAAAGGTTTGATTTGTAATTACTCTTTAGATGAGTATGGTAGTAGACTACTGTAAGATTCTTGTCTATTTCGTAGTTCAAATTTGAACAGTTCTGACAAGGGAACCTTCCGAAAATGATAGTTGCAGTGAAAGATATGGCCTATGCCAATTGAAAAAGCTGTAAAAGAGATGAGCATTCCCAAAAAATTAGCTGCCCATAGCAATAGGTTCAAGAAATATAAGAGGTGGCAGTTCGGGAAACAGCAAGGTTGGACAAAGGGGAAAAGTGCAAATTCCGCAAAAAAAAAAAAAAAAGGGGGGGGGGGCACGGCAAAATACAATGCTGGCAAGTGATGTATAGAAAGAGACTTGCCACAATAGGGAACAAATGAAGGCCACCAATGGGGTTAACAGTGTTGCCAACTGCAATGAAAAGTACATGTTTTGCAAAGAGCAATATATGTAGTGAGTGAAATATTCAGTGCCATGTAGAACATAAGATATGACGTGTATAATCAGTGGTACAATCTAACAAAAGAGAATAGAAAAAACAGAAGTACGAAAAATACGGAAAAGACGAAGTTGGCCATAATGCGCCACATTTGATCACGAGCTGTGCATATTAGAATGAACAAAAAAGAAGCACCAACTATGCAGGAAACCGACGTACCTAGAGTCGAAAAGAAAACCGAGTTCCAAAGTTGGGAGCACTGGCCATGAAAATCCAGACAATTCTAATATAGTTAGGCCACTCGCTTCACAAAAAGAAAATTCCGGCAAGAGGCATTAGCCTTCGCATCATTTGTACATGCTCGTCCACATTGTACGTGCAATTGTTCGATGAGACAATGGTCCAAATAGAAGAT
The DNA here is from genome assembly GCF_964235325.1 of Thermobia domestica. Taxonomy (NCBI): domain Eukaryota; kingdom Metazoa; phylum Arthropoda; class Insecta; order Zygentoma; family Lepismatidae; genus Thermobia; species Thermobia domestica. The sequence continues at coordinate 52,473,348 of NC_137464.1, forward strand.
ACATTTGCAGTGAGCACAGCGGAATACTGCCAATCCGTCATACATGGTACAATGATCGCCTGTGAATGTCTCGAAACAGTACTCTAGAGGTGTCGGAACCTTTGGTAGTCTTTCTATCACATATCCCACCAGTAGAAAGCAAACATAATCAAAGGCTTGATCTGCTGTGTGTTTCTGTCTGCAGTACTATCACCGCCTATATGATGTATTCAGAGTGTCCCACCTAACTCTGCGACTGAAATAGTTTCAAAGCGAAAAAAAATGTGACACATCCAGTTGTGCAGGAATGTACCGATGTCAGCGGGCGAGAAACTTCTGTGAGACGCAAGTGCCCCCAAGTTCCCCATCATAGGGTCCCAGGGGCCAACTTCAAACTTTCAAATAGCACCATCGGTCGAGTTATATTTCTTTCGATAAATCATGGAATATGCAACAACGCATATCAGAAATATTTACTATATGGGATTTCAAAATCGCCGCCAAAAATATCTGCTCGGTGACAAGAACAACGTGCATTTTGGCGGCCATTTTGAAACCCGTGCTTCATATGGCAAATGTTTCTTATAGGCGGTGTTGTATCTATCCAGAGAAATATCATCCGCCCCCTGTTCCCATTTGTAATGTTGCGGTTGACCCCTCGAGCCTTATGATGGGGACCCTGGGGACTTGCTTCTTACAAAGTTTTCTTGGCCCTCAACATGAATACATTCCTGTGCAATTGGATTTGCAACATCTCTTTTCGCTCCGTAGCAATTTGAGATCACAATGTTCGATGCCATGTTAAGACAACATATATTTGTGGCGGCCATTTTGAAAAACATGCTTCATATAGCAAATGTTTCCTATATGTGTTGTTGCACATTCCATGTTCTATCGAGAGAGGTACCACTCGGTCCCTGTTGCCATTTGAAAGTTTGAAGTTGGCTCCTGGGGCCCTATGATGGGGATCCTGGGGGCACTTGCTTCTCACAGACTTTTATCATCCCCTGACATTGGTACATTCCTGCACAACTGGATCCGTCACATTTTTGTTCATTTCTCAAATCTTTCAGGTCACAAAGTTTGGTGGGACACCCTGTATATTCCCACATACAACCCAACCATGACATAATGTTTACTTCTATTATAGGTTGTTGGCTCAACCCAACCATTTCATGTTCCCCGACTTGGCATTGCCTCAATCACTCTAGCATTGATGCATTCCGAGTGATGCCTGTTGCCGAAATTCTCTTTTTGTGAAGCGAGTGGCCTAACTATATTAGACTTGTCTGGATGTTCATGTCCAGTGTTGCCAACTTTAGAACTCGTTTTTCTTTTCGACTCTAGGTACGTCGGTTTCCTGCATAGTCGGTGCTTCTTGTTTTGTTCATTCTAATATGCACAGCTCGTGATCAAATGTGGCGCATTATGGCCAACTTCGTCTTTTCCGTATTTTTCGTACTTCTGTTTTTTTTCTATTTTCTTTTGTTGGATTGTACCACTGATTATACACGCCATATCTTATGTTCTACATGACACTGAATATTGCACTCAATTCATATAGTTCTCTTTGCAAAACATGTAGGCCTACTTTTTATTGCAGTTGGCAACACTGTTAACCCTACTAGTGGCCTCCATTTGTTCCCTATTGAGGCAAGTCTCTTTCTATACATCACTTGCCAGCATTTTATTTTGCCGTGCCCCCCTTTTTTTGCGGAATTTGCACTTTCCCCCCTTGTCCAACCTTGCTGTTTCCCGAACTTCCACCCCTTATAATTCTTTAACCTATTGCTATGGGCAGCTAATTTTTTGGGAATGCTCATCTCTGTTACAGCTCTTTCAATTGGCATAAGCCATATCTTTCACTGCAACTATCATTTTCGGAAGGTTCCCTTGTGAGCAGAATGCTGTCTTAAAAGGACCATTTTCCATATCAAGTTTTATACTATGAATTTCAGAAACGTTCCATTCTACGTAGCATAAATAGGACATATGCTCAGATTATGGTAGCTATTATATAAAAGAATTAGGTCAAACATTAATAAGAATTTATTATATATTCTTCAATATTGTTTTCCTGCTATATAAGTGGCAGAATTACAGCCTCCTTAACGGTCCTAGGGATCTGACTGTTGAATTTAATTTTTAATTAGGACGAATTATACTCTCTCTACACGTTAATCAATATTTCAAAATGGAAACTTATGATTTTATACCAGAAGAACTAACAGACTTCCGATCATACTTACCTCTCAGGCAGTAAGCGATAATTCTAAGACCAATCATATACCATCGATAAACTATGAACGGCAATCCTTACTCCTTAGTGCTTAAATAATCTTATATGTAACCCATCAGTTCGGGGTTGGTTAATCTTTATGGGCGAGATCACACTTTTTTTATTCTTAATTTGAATACGTCAAGATACATATACTAATGAAAGGAGAAAACAGCCTAGTTTTGTTTTACATACCAAATCCTCTATAGGTTCGAATTATAGGTGTGTTACATAATACACGCCTATAGAGGATCTGGTGTGCAAAAGAAATCGGTTGTTAATTCCTTTCATTAGTATATATGAAATCACAACCGTCATAAGGTGCACCTCGGTTTATTAGCACAGGATTGTCCAATCACAGTAGGGGTTTTGTGGTACATCTCACGTTGTCTGAGACGAGAGCACCGACCTCGAGAGTAAGAAAGTGAATGGCTGTTCTAGGAAGCGGACTGAGTGGCGTAGGGGTTAACGCATCGATGCGGTATGCCGGAGGTTCCGGGTTTGAGTCTCGTTCCAGCGAGTCACTTTTTCACTCCTTGTGTGTTAATTTCAAGATAGTTCGTACCCTAGGAATGTGTGCAAGGGAGGGTGCAAGCACGTAGCCAAGGGGTGGGTCCGGGTAGTCCGGATCCTTCCCCCTTCGGATCCAGAAATTAAAAACATTAAGGAAGGATGAAACAAAAAGAAACGAGAAAAAGATGAATCAGCGTCAAAATATAAAGTTACACCAGTAGTTTGGTTACTCTTTCTTATAAGAGCTTTATGTGGAGGGAACAGGGAGGGGGGTCAAGTTGAAAATGAATAATATTGTAACGAAACATTCGGAGTTCCCTCTATCACCATGCTAATAATATGATCGACTACAAATGACGATCGATAAACTGGTTCGATAAGATAGACTCTCAGGTAGAACTTAAGAAATGCCCAGAATCACCAATAATATGAACCATTTTGAATTTCGCGGCAACACGAATCCATTTTAGAAGTTGTCTTTGCTCCCGAAAGAGATCTCGTTGCTATCCTTGATGGCATTAAACTAAGATAAAAAAAGAAGAAGAAACAAGACCGAGTTCGAATGATCTCAGAAGACTATATTTTTTTTCAGTACTTTTCTATATTCTTTTATTCAAGGTTTCTTCATAGTATTTTTTATTAAAATAATTACTAACATATCCTCATTTTATTGTTCTAACAAACCAATATGGGTATGTTGCCAGTAAAATAGTTTAGATTGATTTTTCTCCGGGTGGTGTAACCACAGTATTTCATGTCACGCCCCTCCCCCTCATTACGAAATCCTGGCTAAACGAACGAATATAATGTTGTCAGTAAAATAGTTTAGAATGATAGAGCCCCTGGTGTGATAACCACAGTATTTCGTCACGGACCCCCCCCCTATTGCGAAATCCTGACTACGTGCCTGGAGGGTGGATGACAGACAAAGCTCTTTGCTAGCTCTAAACACAAGTAAACTTACGAACATATTTATAATAAAATTAAATTTGTAAGACATCATCAATGCTAGAAAGCGGAGAAATAATTAGAGTTCCACGGCTCTCTGCGATAGGGTGAGTTAAATTTGATACAATATGGAATTCATTATTGAGTTTTGCACTAGCTTGATATTGTTTACACAAAACAGTAGCGTAGCCAGGATGTGTGTTTGGGGGGGGGGGCAAGTGCCGTTATAGGTACATATAGAAAAGTTACAAACAAAATAATATATAAACATAAAAATATATAAAAAATTACAAACATCAAAGTACCAAAGTATATTGTCGGACCCTTTTGAGGGGCCCGGCCCCTTCGGGCCCCCCTTCCCTACGCCACTGACACAAAATGAATACCTGATGAAATATATATTGGCGTAAACTATGAAGGAAGCCACAGAAATTCAAAATGAAAGGAAATTTTTCAGTTGAACGTTCCATAAATAGACCCTTTGGGCTAAGGGAGACGATGATTAAGGCAAGTGATTAATGATAAAAATAATTGGTGGAACTAATGATGGAAATAATGAGAATGTGGTAGAAAACCCATGGACACGGTGTTGTTCACCACAAACTTACGTGGATGGCGATCAAACCAGGGATACCACGCACCAAAAGTAAGCGCTCTACTACTGAGCCACTGCGACAGGGATTTATTCATATTTGCAGAGCTAGGAAAATTTCCCCTTCTAGATCAAAACCACGAAGAAATGAAATATCTATTGAAAACTAGGAATTCTTGTTATTGTTTAGTCCACCAATTTCAATAACCACTAACTCTTTTCCTTCACGAATTTTGTCGCCGAATTTGAAACTAAAAATGTATAAAATGATAATTATGCCTGTTGTACTCTGCGATTGTGAAACATGGTTGAAAGAAGAATGAAGACTGAAAATATTTTAAAATAAAATCCTGAGGCAATATTCAGACCCAAGAGATATGGGAATGGGGAATGGTGTATACTTCATACCTAGGAACTGCATATTTTATAGGGTTTGCCTAACATTGTTAGGATTATTAAGTCCAGGAGGCTCAGGAGGACAGATCATGTAGTCAGAATCGAAGAAAGTAGGAATGCTTTCAAAATTTTAACTGAAAACCCAATCGGATAAAGACCACTAGGAAGACCTAGTGCAAATGGTCTCGCTGTTCAGATTGATCTCGCAGAAATATGAATACATAGTAGAAACTGGATCCAATTGTCGAAGGACAGAAGTCAGTGGAGAGTTTCTGTGAATGTGGCAAGGAATCTCTGGGTTCCATAAGGCATGAAGTTAGTTGATTAGTTAGATTTCTTTCCTTCTTCTACGTCATTCAATCATGCCATTACCCTTGGGTTGGCCTATCCTAAATTAGTAATTCTGAACTGAATTAATACAACATAGAGGTGTAGGTATTACTGTTAGTGTGTTTCACTGACTACTAGTTTATTGAAGATTAAAAATGCACTAGACTCCCGAGTATCCGGCTAGGGACTATCCGGCCTAGTAATCTTTTATCTTAATTAAATGTGGATGGCAAGGCATTGGAAGCGGGCGTCTGCTACGATCCTCCTACGTGTTGTGTGTAACATACAAGTTGTGACGGGGAAAGAACAGCGTTCTGCTCCTTGTTCATTGTTTCGTCATTGTGTAACAGACCTCAATACAATACGCTTGTCTCAATACAATATAGAACTTCGGCCTATCCGGCTTGTTTGTTATCCGACCTACCCTTCTGCCACATAAGGCCGGATACTCGGGAGTCTACTGTGTTTGCATTTCGCTATGGTACAATGCCATTTTTCAGTTTTCTATTTCTCTCTTTTTTTTTTAAAAAAAAAAAAAACAATAGCGATATTTTTACAAAATTCTTCTCATTAAGAAACTATAAAATAAAACCAGGGTAGAATAAATATTTTTTTTTATTTCTTTCTTTTGATAAATCAGAACATTAATTCGTTCTAAAATACGAGTCATTACGAGCCATTCTACTATCAACTGATGACACTGAATCTTATGGTTACGAGAAATAGTGTTAGCTTTGTAAATAATGATGTTATATCCAAACCATTAACGGCTAATGGCTAATATTTAGTTAACCATTTTGTCCATTACATATCTTACTTACGTGCAATATTAGCTTCCAGTCATGTATGATACGTTTAGTATAAACTATATCATTGTGTGACGTACTGTGGTATCACACACAATAATAATTAGTTCATGTGGTTTTGTTATTTATAAGCAGAATTCAACTTTAGATACGTAAGTAACTTAACGCAAGCCCGGAAAATTACATCAAAAGGGTCTCTGGAAAAAAAAAAATATTACAAAGAATTCTGGGGAAAGTTAATGAGAAACGACTTCGAAATTGAAGTTCCATTATTAGTTCGTTGTTTGAAATTTTCAGAGGTTTTCCTTTATATATTTTAAAATAACACATAGTGGATTCAGTAACTGTATTATGTAACTATATTATCAGTAACTATATTTCGTTGAACACAATAGGAAATATTTGTTCTTGATGGCCTGTGTTCTTTGTGTTAAATCAAATGTACTACATTATATCAACGATTTTTTTAAATGAATATAATAAAATATAGAAAAGTTCAAATATAATGAAGGTAAGACCGATATAAATCACAAATAATAAACTTATTTAAATAAAAAATATATTACTACACTTAAAAAGTCAATAATGTAATATTTTCCTTTGAAGTTATCTATTAACTTGGCTTTGTCAGTGATGCTAAGTGATATTAGTAGTAATTAATTCCAATCATTAATTCGATTCATAATTTTGTTGTTCGAAATCCAAAAATAAATTAAAACAACTATTTAAATTTGTTATAAGACAATTTTAGTAAGATGTATCATCCTTGTAGAAAGTATCTAGCGTGAGCGAAATAAAATTCCCTGATTTTTTAGAAAAAGAATAATTATTATTGACTTGAAAATATTGAATTATTTTGAAAAATTATTCTTTAAGAAAACGTTCGTTTTTATATTACTTTCAGCTATATTAAAGTAATTCAGACCCATGTTTACTGAATATTACAACCATATCCATGAGAGCCGTAACTTGATTCAACGTTCACGGATATATTTACTATACATAATAATGGTAACTATCATAATAAATTTCTAACAAGGAATCCTAGGTATCTATCGGGGCCCGATCTTCATGAAACTTTGTATATAGAGAGAGTGCCTCGGGAAACTCGCACAACAAAAATTGTAGCTGCAATGTCCAAGACGTTGGGACACTAGAGCTCGACAAAGATCAAAAGTGGAACATCAGTAGATTAAGTACATGGTGAAAAAATGCTCGTTTTTCTTTAAAGATGGTCACTGTAACAACACCAAATGAGCGTACATGGATACGAGATGGTAGATATGATCTGTTAAAAGAATATCCATCTTCTTAAGAGAGGCCATGTTAAAGCTGGTGCGATTAACGTAATTGAGAAGAGGATCATGCGATGTATCAATTTCAACGTAAAAAGACGCAAAAACCTGTTGGCGAAGTGTGTTGAGGGATTACATTATTCTTGTGCTTCTCGTAGAGTGGTTTAGGTACAATATAAGCAAAGTGTATCTCATGATACTCGAGCAGATGAAGTGTATGGAGCGATAAGAGTGGGATCAATGTAACTAGAAAAACAGAGCGAAACAGAATTGTAGCACTACGTGATTTGTGTCAGAGATAACATGTAATAGGTATAAATGGGCTGATATGATGTGTTCAATCTGCATAATAATGCCATTTTTGGCATACATTTGTAACTATTATATTTCCATTATTTTGAACCGAAATCAGAAACAGAATTGTTCTACAAGAACAGACGACATCAAGAGAATGTTCTTTACAAAATATATTGGCTATTAACACATCATACTACAAATGTATACATTATAGTGTGAACAGTATATTGGAACGGAAAGACGATAAGTTTAGTTTGTGAAAGAGTTACAATTGTTCTCATATTGGTTACCCAAAGATATTCACCGCCTAGGGAGCACTCATTACTGAAGAAGGTTAAGTGATTGAACATCACGTCACAAAATGTTTATGATGCAGTAGAAGCGCCTGCAAGTTGCTCGTTCTGCTCTTTTTTGTGATAATGGTATGCAACGGAAAAATGTTCAACACATAAGCCAGCTGAACAATAACTGTACCTTATAAAAGCAAGAATCTCACGTTCGCAAAGCACAACTACTTGTAGTTACAATGCAGTTTGGTAGTACTAGTTTATTATATTTGTAAATACATTCTACCATTATATCAATTATGGATTTATTATGAAGGTTGAACACGCCATATCAGCCCATTTACACTTATTACATGTTGTCTATGACACAAATCACGTAGTGCTACAATTCTGTTTCGCTCTGTTTTTCTAGTTACAATGATTCCACACGTAACGCTCCATACATTCCATCTGCTCGAGTGTCACGAGATACATTTTGCTTATACTGTACCTAAACCACTCTACCAGAAGCACAAGAATAATGTTATCCCACAACAGATTTCACCAACAGGTTTTTGCGTCTATTTACGTTGAAATTGATGCATCGCATGATCCTCTTCTAATTTACACCAATCGCACCAGCTTCAACATGACCTCTTTCAACATGGCGAATATTCTTTTCATCACTTTTAACAGATCACATCTACCATCTCGTATACATGTATGCTCGTTTGGTGCCGTTGCAATGACCAATTTTAAAGAAAAACGAACATTTTTTCACCAAGTCCTTAATGTACTTACGTTCCAGTTTTGATCTTTTTCGAGCCCTAGTATCCCAACATCTTAGACACTGCAGCTACAATCTTTGCTGTACGAGTTCCCCAAGGCACTTTCTCTATATAAAAAGTTTCATGAAGATCAGACTCTGATAGATACCTAGGGTTCCTTGTAAGCTCAACATTTTGCCGTACTTCGGTTGTATACTAAACAAACAGCTCTAATTGTCCATATTTTGTTACAACTTAAGTGTCACTGCTAAAGTTTTAGCTTAGTGTTAGAAAATGGTACAATAATATTTAAGGATTTCAGTTGAAACTAACACTATGTCTTATTAATCTACAGATATATCACCTCAACAATAGAAAAAAAATGTTTAACATTGATTTACATCACACAAGAAGCCAATCTATCAGAATTGTGTTACCAATATCCTCAGACTTTGCTTTATGTTATCTCTCATCTTCTACTTTGTATCTTCAGAAGTCTATTTCCAACTACAACACATCTCAAAAACTACAACACACCTAAATATACTTCCGATATAAGTGATATATTCTGTCTCTTTTACATGTTTTGATCTTGCTAGCAGATTATTAATATCTTTTATTGCTCCCTTTTAAAGAAAATGAGTCATTCTTTTGCGTGTGTGAGATAAACGGGACAAAAGCATCTAATTGCTTGGGTTAAGTGCGTCGATACATTATTACCTCTTCTCCCGCGGTCATGTCTTCCGACTGAAAGATTTATTTTTTCAGCTACTTAAAATGAGTGATTACATTGTATGTAAAGGCAAGCAGTTAAAGGATTGCTCTGTGAGGCAAGCGAATGCTAGAAAGAGGCAAGTCAGAACACGTGAAAAAGGAATAGCATTAAGCATTGTGACTTAAATTATATTGCCAAATCTCCCATGGACATTGAAGAAGGTTGCAGACTCCCTACTAAAATAACTATTTTTTCTTCGGTCGTTCATCATTACCATACAGGAAAAATGCTCATATTTTTTTCTCAATTAATTTCTTTTGTATTAATTGAGAAGGCACGTGACTTTGTAACTACATTATAGAACCGCCCCTGAATACAACTAATATTTAATAACACAACTAACATTTAATCTACTTTAGAAAATAATTTCTGACAGTAAAGGTATGACACTGGGACTTCAATGGCAGTTTTACCGCGTACAGAAGTTTACACAATACATTTACTTTTAACTGATTCCTTACTTTAATTTTCATTAAATTCCCCGATTTAAAACAAATATTACGCGTAACTCTGAAATGAGGAAGACTAAGTAGTTATCAAATAAACATTGATTATGTAATGGCAGAAGTATGTAATGGTACGCGTTTTCCTTACCACCTGAAGCACACTGCATGGTTCAAGGCTAATATGAATTGAGTTTAAAAGTACGTGCAGCAGATAAAAATATATTGTCACTGAAAATTGAATTTATGTTCTCTATATTAATATACAAAATATTAACATATGCCCCCACGTCTTACCGTGGACAATATTTTTCTTCCTGAGTCCGATTGCTCTTTGTCTTCGATATTGAATACGTGGAAATGAATAATACACATTTATTATTAAATAGTTTTAAAGACCTTCATCATTTTGTCATTATTGGCAGGTCACTTGCCGCGACTGTGACGCTTCCATGCACCACACTCTTCAGCAAACTTCTTCATTTTCACGTATATTCTTTTCTTCTGTTTTAATACACTTCGAACTATCTTTCGTCTCTTCTTCTTTTTTCTTTCTGGCCCCATATCTTCTAGTATTTCTCTCATAATAGTTTATTCTCATCTAATGTCAAAATTAGTTTCTCTACCTCTTTTTGATTACATCTAAAATTGTTCAATTTTCCCTACTATTTGTAATACTTTCTAATTCGTTTTCTGTTCGACCAAGTTAATTCTCTTTATTCTTTTCCACATCCACATTTCGAAAGCTTCCCGTTTTTCTATCGCTTTTGCATAATATCCATGTTTTTTCAACGCTACTGCATAAAGTACAAACACCACACCAAACATTTTATTACTATTTTTCTAATATCTACTCAAGGACTTACAATCAGTGGTAGAGCGTTCACCTCTGAAGCATGGGGGTCCCTGGTTTGAGCCCAGCTCGCGCCAAGTGAACTTTGTGGTGGACGAACACCGTGCGCGTGGGTTTTCGCGGGGTTCTCCCGTTTCCCCCACTTTCTTCATTCCACCATTTTCATTTATTTCTCATAATCACCGTCTTATTTAGTCTAGCCGGCTTGACCGTGGGACGTAAAACTCAAAGATTTCATTTTCCAAGGACTTACAAAAAATATTTTCTCTCACCTAAACTAAATGTCTCTTTCACCATTTCTGTACTTGCTTTTATTTCACGTTTGCACTTTCTATCATTATTAATAATAATAATAATAATAATAATAATAATAATACCACCATGTGTCGAAAACTAGTCACCTGTTGTATTTTCTCTTCTCGTACTTCTATATTTGATATCGACCGCTTCGTTCAATCACCATGATTTTTGTCTAACAGGCTATTTTCATCCCATACTAAGGTTATTTTCAGGTGACCATGTTGAAAAATGATATGAATAAAAATATTGTATTCTTGTGATAATAAATAATCAAAATTGTTTGCAGATACTTATTGACTTACTCTCCTACACAACATATTCATTTTGTATTAGATTTGTTTATTGTTTATTGTAAATTGCAAACAATTATGTAGTGTATATGATATAAACACAGAACTGTAAATGGGCGGATAATTTAACCTCTACTATTAGCATATAATGACACTGCTCAATCCGGCTCTTCTGGTTGCTATGTAATTATTATTCTTCGTAATATTATGATAATTATATCATTTTAATAAGTGTACGCGCCTTTGGCGTGGGAGACCCGGGTTCGATTCCCGGCGGGAGCTCATGTGGCTCGGATTCCACGTTAATCAGTAGGTCCACGTCTCATATAGCCTAGCTGCTGAAAGGGACGCTAAACTGAAATCAACTCAACTCATTTTAATAAGAGTTTTAGGAACAATGGATCAAAGATTGCGATGTTTTCCAATACTTAATTTTACAAGACCTCTAGAAACTGCTTCCAGAAAACTATCTGTGACCTATGGTCACGTCACTGAGTTAACTGATAATTTGGGTTTGACTACACTATATATAGTTCTTTAGATATATGGTCTACAAGAAAATATTTGATTGAAATATATTGGAACTTTTGATCCAACAAATATAAAAGTGAAGCCGTTGATATTTTTGAGGCTGCAAAAAATAGTATTAGTATGTAATGAAATACTTCGAGTTTATTATAATGATTATGAAATAGTAGTACATTAATGAGATGTTACTTATGAATGAAGCAGGAAGTCATGTTGATGTTTATGCTCTATGCGTTATGCCCAGTTCTATGCTTATGGTTTACTCCAGATGCGTGCTTATGCACTGGCAAGATATAAAAAAAATCTCTAGGAATTTATGTAATGTTGTAATAAAGTCAACGTAACACAACATGATTTGTTCTATTATTATTCATTTATGTCTGACGTACTTCGCATATTACCTTCCATATGTGTGTCCTCGCCCATCGATTTCTTTACCTGCTTTCTATATTCGAGAGTCGTTCATACTAAACTGATGCAAACTCAACGTTATTAATGATACCAGACGTTGAATCGTGAGCCAAAATATAGAGAGAACGTTGTCTATATAATAGAAGTGAACATTTGAACTCCTGTTTTGATTTGATTTGGATGAATTCTGAGTTTGTTGTTCCTTTTAACAGGAGGTTTATAGGATATGAACATACAGATTAACTTGGGATCCGAAATACATGAAGTCTCGCCGGGATGTTTCAAGTCAAAGGCGCGAAAAAACAAAATTTTCAAAACCAAAAATTTTCAAACCAATATTTTTAAACTAAAAGTATCTCATACAAAATTTTGAAACTAAAAATTTTTCAAAAAAAAAACATTCAAACTGTTTCAAATTAAAATTTTCGAACAAAAAATTTCAAACAAAATTTTCAAACAAACATTTTGAAACTAAAAGTTTACAAATCATAAATATTGAAATTTACAGATTTCAAATCAAAATTTTCAAAGAAAAATATACCAATAATGACTTAACGTTTCACTGTTAACCTTCAAACATTATCCGGTTTTTAACTACTCGATTAACAAATAAACGGTTTTCACATTTATCAGTGAGTGCAAAAACGTTGAACATAAATGTTCAAACTAAAAATGTAATCCAAAATTTTCGAACAAACTTTTCAAACCATGATTTTGAAGTAAAAGTTTAAACAGCAATCGGTAAAATGTTAAGCAAAAGTTTTAAAAATGTATGCAGCAAAGATTTTAAGTGACCAACTAATCAGATTGCATCACCCAATCAGATTTCATGAAGAATAACTTTATCAGCGATTAACCAATCATATTGCACCACGTTAAACAGTGAGTTGTGACTTGTTGTTGCATATCATGCATCATGGGTTAACTTTTGACCGAAGACTATGAGTTATAATTACAATTCTAAGATTCAAGAAGATTACGTATCAGATTTGAAGTCCATAATTTAAAGCTCGAGATAGAAATCAACCAATCAGATTTCTACCAATAATCTGCCAATAATCTACTAATACAATTTCTACCAATTTTCTACCAATAATCTTAGATTATGAGTTGTGACTAAAGTTCAAAGTATTATTTCATATCAACCGTTGTCTATCAGAATCCAAGTTCTAAAACCTTAGACTATGAGTTGTCAGTACGTTTCAACGTATTAAGATGTTATGTCATCGTACAAAATTTGGATTATGTTATAATTTATCCTACTGAACACAATATTCAAACAAGCCTCATACTGGAACCTTTACCAAATTTTGATCATTACACAATTCCCAAATTTAAGGTGTCTCTCCCAAAATGTTTAAGACACGTGCATGAATATACCTAAGTCCTATAGTTACCCATGTAATCATATGTTGTAGTTAGGTCTCATCTTAGATCAATTAGGTCACAGGGGTACACCAATGTACTCATGTTTTATGAAAGAGGATAGTACCCTATATACGTTCATATTGACATATAAGATAATGAGACCTCATCAAAAGGAATAAATTGGGTCAATAACCGACCTCAAGGCAAATACGTAGTCGCACTAATTTTTGCCAATTTTTTACACATAAAAGGAAACGAGATCGGTCACTGAAATTTATAGTGGTATTTATTAAGAACCTATACTATTATACCAAAATTTTAAATTAGGTAATTTCTAAAATTGAAGGGGTGTGCCAATGTACCCCTCCCAAAATTTTCAAAGGGATGCATCAATATACGCATGTCTTATGAAAGAAAATATACCCTTATATACATCTTTATAATCATATAATGTAATAAGACCTCATCAAAGAGAATAAATTGGCCAATAACCGACCTCACGGCAAACACGTGGTCTTACTAATTTTTGGAATTTTTTTAACCATGAAAGGGAACGAGATGGGTCACCCAAATTTATAGCGATACATATTGAGATCCTGTACTACTATACCAATTTTTTAAATTGATCAGTTTCCAAAATTTAGGGAGTAGACCAATCTAACCCTCCCAAATTTTCAAAGTGGTGCAGCAATGTACCTATGTCTTATGAAAGAGAATGGACTCCTGTTCATGCCCACATAACCATATAAGGTAATAAGACCTCATTAAAGGGGATAAATTGGGTCAGAAGCTTCCGAAATTTGAATTTTTGGCAATATTTTACCCACGAAAGGGAACCAGATGGACTCCCAAAACATACAGAGGTATATACCCTGGTTCAAGGCTACCATACTAAATTTTTAGATATGGCATTTTCCAAAATTTAAATGGGGTAATCCTATGTACCCTTCCCAAAATTTAGGGGTAGGTCAAGGTACCATCTCAAAATGTATTAAAAGTGGTCCTAAGTACCCCTAGGTCATTGATCTGGGCGCCAGGGCGCTGTAATCCAGGGCCGCAAAAGTGAGATCAGCTGGCGCAATTCTACTGATAATGAAACATGCTGTCTGGAACCACGATCCCATTTAATATCCGAACCACGATCCGATTTATTATCCGAAACACGAACCACGCACACATATTTATTGCTTTTACAAGATTTACTTAATTTGTATTTAACATTCACATGTAGTGTACTGACGTTCTATCAGAACCTACCACATCTCAGATGTTATATTTTAAACATAATAATTATTTATGCTCTAAAATGATTGTATGAATACGTATATACAACTGATTAATTGGAATGTAATTATTTTATATAATTATTCATGCATTGAAGACTATATCATTACATCTAAAAAAAAAGTTACTCAAAAGAGAATGCGAACTCACGATCATACGATAAGAAGTCCCGTGCTTTACCAATTCATTTACCATTTCAATAACTTCCTGAGTTATTTTCTCTTTCTATCACTATTCAGGACTATTAAACTCGACAGGGTGATTCTTCTGAAAGAATATAACTAAATTTCCAAGACAATTACATTCATATCCTTCAAATGATTTTTCCCCTTTTTTTTAAAATTCTACTATGGGTGCGTTAACTATGTTTGCTGTATTTCCTTTTATTAGAAATATTCTTTTACGTATGGAAACGTAGGTAATCAAACCAGCACATGCTCAACGTATGCACAGTTTCGCAATACTGTTTCATTACATGTTTCAATGAACGTTATCTTTTTCTGCATTTAATAACGTTTCAACATGTCAGATTATACTTAGAAAAAGAAAGATTCATCGCCACAAATTTAATCCAATTACAAAGATTAGCTTGGAGTCTTGAAGCCGACATCTTTGGTTCACTGTTTCCGAAGATACCCGAAATTGGACATAGAGAATTTTCAGCTCAAAACAATGCAATCAATACCATCAACCTTTTCGGAATAATTTGTACATCATCAAAGAATTCCTGGTATAACAGTGATTGGTGAGCATGGGTTCTTTAATGAGCATAGTACTACATAATCAATCACTTGACCATAGCACAAAGCCAGCCACCAAAATAAAATAAAGATTACTCGAATTGTTACTCATAAACAAATACTATACGTACTTCTATTTTAAGTTCTATTTCTATTTATAATGTAGATCATTACTGTGGATATTTGGTGTGTAGAACGCTAATAAAAGGCAGGTAGAACAGATGAGAATGCAAATATTTTCCTTTCCATCTTTCAGTAGGTTAATGTAAAGACTGGGAAAGATAAATCAAAAACCCACTCAATTCTAGTAATACGTTTTAGTGGACAATGCTATATTACAAAAAGCTTTCTCTTCAGTGAGAGAGTGAATGACTTCGATCTTTTGTCTTGTGGGACGCTTTTGACTTGATAAATTGCTTGTCTGGAATCGAATGGTTCACATCTTTCAGTGCTTTGGCGTGCGTGGGAAATGAACCCTGTGATTGCCCCAACTTGGCTCCATTTCGCGCTGCCTTCAAGTCTTTGGTCGTACGTTCAATAGCATTATTCTGTGCAAATGGTGCATTTCAACCTTTTGGAATGAAAAGAGACGATGATTTTTAGAGTGGTTGGGGGGATAGTGAGAGAGGGAGAGGAGAGAGACAATTTCTTTCTTCCCTTTAAATGCGTTCTTCTGAGAAATGAAACGCATTTCTGAGTTAGATTCCACTCTATGTGGCTCTAGGCAAATCGATTGCATAACTCTATAGTCGACAGCTGTGATGACTAACAAATACAGAAATACGCACTTTTATTTGCGTATTAGTCATTATAGGCAAATGCCAATTTCTTCTGCTACTAATACAACTACTATCACTACTACTACTAATTCTTCACTACCACTGCTGTTACTACTACTATTATTACTACTAATGCTGCTTGACTACTACTACCACCACCACCAGTACCACTACTATCACTGCTATTACTGTTACCACTACTGCTCCTAATCCACTACTACTACTACTACTACTACTACTACTACTACTACTACTACTACTACTACTACTACTAATAATAATAATAATAATAATAATAATAATAATAATAATAATAATACTAAATCGTCATTATCATTAGCCATTAGTCACTTATGATGACTAATAATAATAAAACTGAAAATGTCTCGGTCTGTCCGTCACTCCTAAATTCTAATAATAGCCATGCTAACAAATGTCATTATCTGCTCTATCGATTTCCTGAATAACGAAATCGTTGAATAACTATATAAATATGGTATACAGTTTTGGTAGGTTAGTGTAATGGTATGTTCTCTTGACACCCTGAATCGTTTGCAGAAAACCGCTTGTTGGTGGCTAATAACCATTTTGATATATGACGATAAATGTTGAGTAAAGGGTGAACGGAGGAGATAAGATCTCTTCTTGGAACGGTCTCAGTGTCGGGGTGTGAAAGTGGTGCGGTAAAATGGGAGACCTGACAAACTTCCAAAGACGCATGATCATTGATGCCCGTCTGGTTGGAGCTTCTGTGGCAACCGTGGCAAACATTGTGGGGGTATCGAAAGGTACTGTGTTCAATGTCACGAGGGCATACACAACTCATGGGCAAACGACGTCTGCAAAGCACAACAGTGGTCGAAAGACAATCCTGTCAGATAGGGTCCGGACGGCATTAAAACGTATTGTAGCAGCTAAAAAGAAGACCACTGCAATAAAAATTACGTCTGAACTCAATTCCGGCCCACAGAACCCGGTTTGATCGAAAACAGTGCGACGGGAACTTCATAAAATGAAAATTCATGGCAGGGCTGCTATCGCCAAACCCCTAGTCACAGCAGTAAATGCGAAGAGGCGTATCCAGTGGTGAAGGACCACAAGAGGTGGACTCATGTAATGTGGTCCGATGAATCGCTCTTCACCTTGTTTCCAACAACCGGTCGTGTTTACGTATGGAGAACACTGTCGCAGGCCTATGATAGAGACTGTCTGCTCCCAACTGTAAAGCATGGGGTGGTTCTGTTACAGTATGGGCAGTGATATCGTGGTTTTCTGCAGATCCCATCATAGCCCTGCATAGAATGATGAATGCTAAGGCGTATGAGGCCATTTTAGGGGACCAAGTTCTACTCATGGCCGAAATATTGTTCCCTGATGGTGATGGCATCTACCGAGATGATTTGGCACCCTGTCACGCTGAAAAAATGGTGAAATCATGTTTTGAGGAGCATAACCAGGAGCTATCACACCTCTCCTGGGTCCCACAATCACCAGATCTCAACATCATTCAGACATTGCGGTCTGAGTTAGAAAGGCTTGCTCGGTCTCATTACCCGTTACTAGCATCTCTTAAGGAACTGGAGCATGAGTTGGAGGAACAATGGTACAAAATTCCAAACTCCACGATTCAGGACCTGTATACATCCATTCCACGTCGGATCCAGCTGTTTTGGACGCAAAAGGAGGCCCCACACCATACTAGGCATGATTTTCACACTTTTGCAAACGTTTTAGATTTTTTGTCCTCCTCCTGTATATCCCGGCCAGCGAAGGAGTGCAGGTGGTAGGTTTTGTGACTAAAATGTAAACAGCAGTGTTACCAACCACTTAACTTGTAATCAATGTATCACAGTCCTTGTTGCCCTGTTCCTAATTAACCACCTCAAGCATATGTTCAAGTTTTCCAATGTGCCCAATGTTCACTGGTGGCAAGTTGTGGCCAGCCTAAAAATGTAGAGGGAGGGGGGGAGGACATCCAACCACATTATAGTTCATTTGCAAGCCTACCGTGAAAATTTTAGGGGGATCAGCAAAAATTTAGGTTCAGCCCCCCTAGCCCTCCAATTAATACAGGCCTGGCTGGTGGTCAGGAGTGGAGAAGCCTGACAATTACAGGTCCCTTGTAATTTCAACAATTTTTCACTGAATTAAAAAGATGGCTTACAAAATACATTTTCAGATTAATAAAATAAATCCGTAAAAATGTAGTTGTATAAAGTTACATTTCTACAAGTAACTTACCCAACACTGAGAAAAAGTTAGCTTGTCTTTCACTGCTATTTCATTGCTCGATAATTCACCGGAAATCATGCGGTTGATTCTCATACCAATTCATGAAGAAGATGGGTGCAAGTGTTAAATACGTCAGTTCAGTAATGCTTTAAAAAAAAAAAAAAAAAAAAAAAAAAAAGGAACTAATCTGCCATTTACTAGCAACCGCATGTAGCATATTTTAATATGTACTTTGACTTTAAATACAGAACACAATTGACTAAAGACGATTTGCCTTTGATTGAATCCCATCTGTGGATAACAAAGCTGAGTTTCTTCAGAGAAAACCGCATTAGGGGGTGATGACGGGCAGGTTTTATTAAACATTTATGTAACAAGGGAAGATTTAAAATAAACAGGTATCATGCCAAAAAAGAAGTTAACATCGCCGCATCCCATTGAGATTAAATCATAAAGAAATGAGGAGAAAACTAAATAACGGGATTGACAGAGAGAGAGAAAATTTGAAATAGGTAGTTGTGTCTGTCATGAATATGACCAAAAGAACTTGACCAAGGCTGGAAAAGGAAGTGGAGGCTGGAAAAGGAAGTTCTTTCAAGTCAATTGACACATACCATTAAAAAGATTCAATAGAATAACGTGTTACCGGTAGTATGTCTTAAGAAACAGACAAAACTTTAATGATAGGTTCCCAAGTTTACACTGTGTGACAACAGTGAGTAGGATTAACTCTTTGTCACCGAATGCTAGTGTGAAAACAGTAGGATTAATATTCTTTGTCACCGAATGCTAGAATCAGAGATAAGTTATGAAGTAATCCAGGGGGAATTTATCTCCTCGTAAATATAAGTTATGAATTTATTGTACGCTGAAGCAATGATATTTACGCTTAAATCACCCATACGCCCATGTTTTATCAAATACTTTTATTCCAACTCTACAAACGGTTGGGTTTCAATAGTGATTCTAAAAGAAAGATGCAATTTAATCAAATTTTACAAGTAAATCCCCAAAACTAGCTATCCAATCCCATGTTCCTTTAACAAGTGCAAAGAAAATGTCATCTTCTTTACCTCCCTTTTTCACCCAAAAGTGCTTACATTTCTCGAAAAAGAAATAAATTACTTTTTTTTAAAATTTTAATCTTCCAGGATTAAAATTTACATTAGTCATTTACATTAGTCATTTACATCATCTCTAAGCTCAAAGAGAGAGGATGATTAATTGCAAGTAAGTGATTGTTGAATTAAATTTTTGTGCTTTTCTACCAGGAACCGAACCTGGGACAACGTGCACCAAAGACACACTTTATAACCACTAAACCAGTGGGGAGAACTTTTACAGGCCTGGAAAGAGAAGGTGTCTGAATTCTATCCTGGCTGAAACCTGTGAAAATATTTGCATCAAACGAGAAACAAAGGTGAAATATGAACTTCATCATCGTAAAGTTTCGTTAAGCTTAATTGTAACCTGATTTAAACTTATAATGTATCAAACAATACTCTAAACCAGTGGTTCTCAAACTTTCCGATCACGCGGACCCCCTTGCAATGCTATCTGAAATTTCAGATGGTATTAAAAACTGTTCTGATTAGAATTACCACTGACAAGAAAAAGATCAAGAAAAACACTGCAATAATAAGTAATTAATTTATTCTAAAGATACATGATTGTTTCCTAGTGAACGAAATTTCAATTGAAAATACAGTAACTTTCAAGACTGAAAATCAATGTACTTCTTTTTAAAGGAAATTCATTTGATAAACAATGTTCTCAAATGTGGAGTCATTAATATGAGGAATTAAATTGTTTCTGTTTTTCAACAATAGCACTGAAATCCGGAATAAGTTTTGTCACCATTAATCTTAGGTTCGATTCCACTTTAAGACCATTTCGCTTTCAGGCTTTAATACTGTAAAGAGAAAATGTCTGTTCACATAAGTAAGTGATAGGGAAAGGCATCAAATGTTGCAATGTCTTTTTAGACAACTCTTCATATTCACAGGACAGAAATTTAGTAAAGTGGGAAAACATTTAAATTTACAAATGTAAGTATAATTTTTAATTGCTTTCTTTTTAGTAACTGAAAAAAAAATACTTCTTGCATAGCAGCTGTGAGTTCCATTTTATTATAACACATTTCAGTTTATAGACGTCGCGGACCCCTCGCTACGTTCTACGGACCCCCAGGGGTCCGCGTACCCCATTTTGAGAACCACTGCTCTAAACTATAAGTTCTAAATTAATCTATTAGTCATTTACATCATCTTGGCTTTTACATCCTGCTGCTGCTTTATAACGAAGTCGAAGAAAAAGTAACCATTTTTATCTCCTTAATTCACGGTAGAATCTCACTGAATTATCAATTATGCCATGCTATTCTTGCATTCATAACTTCCATTCATATATTACCATCCGCGATACATTTCCACTACTGTGGAAATGGTTTTACATTCAATAACAACTACCTACAATTTATAGTTTTCTTAATTAAGCGCAAACTTATCAGGCTACTTATGGCATTTAAACTCCAACTTTGAAAAACTGTTGAATACACTGCAACAGTGAGACTTTCCACCACTCTCTCTCTTTGTCCCTGATTGCCCAATAACTGTAGTAAACAGAATACTAGCGTCCTCAGCCAAAATAAGCACTGCTGTCCTGGTCAGGCAATGAATGCATCTAATAGGTATCACAATACCAAACGCAACATACTCGCATGAAACACTGTACCGGTACATAGAGAAAAAAATTAACAAAACGAACAACTAGCCAAAAACATAAGAGAATATTCGAAATAATAATAATTGGAAATAATAATAACAATAATAATAATAATAATAATACATATATGACATCAATGGTAACTGAAAATAAAAATAAACTCCCATCTGCACAAGTAATTATGGCAGAACAGAAAGGATGTTTCAGTGCCAACAAAGGATGCAAGGACCAAATCATAACAGATACAGCTCTTACTGAACAAGCTAATTCTAGAAAAGTAACCTAAGTGTAGCTTTATAGTCTATCAAAAAGACCTTGATTTATAAAGTGGCGTATCTATCCCGGTGTCGGAGGTCTAGGCCCTCCAGTTTTTTGAATAACAAAAACAATTTAAGTTATTATTTATGTATTTTTTTTTAAAGTTTATAGTAAACTCATTATATACCTATCATAGTATGGAGTCTGGCTGCTCCCCATCTTTACCATTTAGATAAGTCTCTGGATTTATGGGACCAACACATCCTTCTCCAATCATCTATTGTCCAATTACCGTGTTCCTGTGCCCGAGGGCGACGAAGTATCCGGTGACCAGTCGTAAGGTGTGAGTGACGAGTGGGTCATCAGTTATCATCTGCTGTGGAACTTCATATGTGCCAGTGCATGTCGTAAAGTTCCGTGAGATATGGATGCTGTGTATCCATCATTGTATTGGTCACGTAATTCCCGAACCCTGGTAGTTTAACTGGCTGTCACGATCTGTTTGACGCGACGTTCGCCTCACGGTTTGAACTTCCGTACGTTCCTGCAGTTCCTTGTCTTGGACACCATTTGTCCATTTTCTTCCCAGTCCTTGTAGATCTTCACCAAGTATTGCTGTCTGGGTTGTTGACACACCTATTGCTCAGCTACCCACAAGAATGTCCTATTAAATGCGGATAAATCCTGACCATCTTCTATTATAGTAATGTGCTGTCTGCCAACGTGTAGCCTCGAGTGTGTTCTTTCTCTGCAATGCCATAGTCTGCGTGGTCACAACAGCTTATCGTGTCCGCCTAGCGGCACGGTACGGTAGTGATGCCTAGCGGCATTGTTTTGTTTCCTACATTGCTTTTCCTGCAAATGATTCATAGGCCTACAGTTTCGTTGTAAACTACCTAATTGTGCTCAGTGCTTTGAAGCCCCTAATATCGTGTTGTGTGCTTAGTATTTACTGACGAAAGTGAAGTGGTTGCTTGCAGACTTTTTGGAATGCAGCGTCGAGGTTGTAAGAATAATCCAGATATATTCTGTTATATATGTGGGACATTTGTGCCCATGAAACAACGGCGCAATGTAACTTCCTTTGTGCGAAAGGCTTATCTTGCGTATTTTAGTATAGCTCAGGACAAGTCGTGGGCACCATATAAGGCTTGTCGAACATGCACCGAACAGGTGCGGCAACGGGTGAAAGGTCGAGGAAATGACGAATATTACCATTTGGAATCCCCACTGTGTGGCGTGAGCCTACTGACCACAGCACCAATTGCTACTTTTGTTCTGAGAATGTGAAAGGTTTCAAAACTAGGAACATGGCTAAAATTGTTTACCCAACTACAATTCCATCCGTCAGTTTACCAGTATCCCATGGTCCTGACATACCTGTGCCACAGCCACCAGAACAATTAAACGAATCGTCTTCCGAATATCCTAGTGACAACAATGACGATTCGGACTTTGACCCAAAAGAATCCACAGAGCCAATACTTTTCGAACAGAATGGTTTAAATGCTTTAGTTGGTGACCTTGGTCTCACAAAGGGATCTGCTGAACTACTGGGATCACGACTAAAGGAGAGAAACGTGTTGATGCCTGAAACGACCTACTATTGGTACAGGCATCGTGAACAAGAATTTGATGCTTTCTTTTCTGCAGAAGATAATATAGTATTTTGCAACAACATTCCGGAGTTAATACTAGAATTAGGATCGCCTGACTATGATCGATCCCAATGGAGACTTTTCCTCCACGCTTCCAAGCGGAGTTTGAAGTGTGTACTCC
This sequence comes from Thermobia domestica, assembly GCF_964235325.1. NCBI lineage: Eukaryota > Metazoa > Arthropoda > Insecta > Zygentoma > Lepismatidae > Thermobia > Thermobia domestica. Next base: position 52,496,579 of record NC_137464.1, read on the forward strand.
TACACAACGGAAACAAGCTAGCATCCATTTCAGTTGCTTATTCTGTTGTCACGAGGGAAAGCTACGAAAACCTTGATTTTGATGTTGAACAAGATAAAGTACCACGAACATCAATGGCAAATATGTGGGGATCTTAAGGTCATCGGTCTTCTGTTAGGTCAACAATCAGGCTATACCAAATTCCCATGATTACTGTGTGAGTGGGACAGTCGGGCAACGACAATACACTGGACTCAAAAGGAATGACCAGATAAGCAGTGGAATGTTGGTTCGAAAAACTTACAACGCGCAAGTCTTGTTAATGCACATGATATACTGTTACCTTCCCTTCACATTAAGCTTGGCTAATGAAGCAATTTGTAAATTCTCAAGATAGTGAAGATGAGTGCTTCAAATATCTGCGTCAAAAATTTCCTGTCATCAGCAATGCTAAAATTAAAGAGGGCATCTTCGATGGGCCAGTTATTAGGAAACTTTTTGGTGACGCAAATTTTGAAAATGTCATCAACCAGAACGAGCGTTCAGCATGGGAAGCTTTCCGAGATGTAGCGAAAAGCTTTCTTGGCAACAGAAAAGATCAAAACTATAAAGGTATGGTGGAAAGAATGCTACTGTGTTTTAACGAATTGGATTGTAATGTGTGTTTGAAAGTGCATATGCTGTTTTCCAATTTGGACTATTTTCCAGACAATCTTGGAGTCGTGAGTGAGGAACAAGGAGAGAAATTTCATGAGGACCTCAAGGAACTTGAACGTCGTTATCAAGAAATGTGGAATTGCAACATGTTTGCAGGCTACTACTGGTTGTTGCAGAGAGAAGATTCTGCCAATAGTCACAACCGGGCCGCGACAAGACGCACTTTCTCAGGGAAGAGGCGTAAATCCCACTAGTGTGGATTTTTTGTGAAGCATGTCATGACCTATGGGTGCGTTTTTTCTCCTTTAAAATGACGCAGATGAGAGCACAAATTCAAAAACACTATGGGGTTTACGTTTGCTTGCTTTACGAGTCTTACTGTTTTATAGTGAATGCTTATTCATAAACATTGCTTCTTTTTTTCCCGTTTTCTTGCCTTGTTTGTTTGTAATATCGCGATTACAAGTTAACTTACTGTCGCATACAGCAGCAGAAATACAAATATGAGATATTAATATTGTTTATATTAGCAAGTGTACCAGTACTCGTAGTAATGTATAACGGTAGTTTTCGTTATATATTATTCTCCCAAGTCCACTATTTTATAACACTAAACGTGATAACACAGTTTGAGATTTAAGTAATTCATTTATTTAATTGTTTTCCACTTGTAAACACATTTAAATTAGATTAATAATTTAGATCTTATATTTGTTTTTACGTAACATTCAATTTCAATAATTAAACTCTATATTTATCCAGAATAAATTTGTTTATCTTGTAATTACCTAAATTACATGGCGCTTACAAGTGTTATGAATAGCAATAAACCATTAGATACATTGATATTGGCAATGTTAATATGCAATTTGCAAGAAAATCTGATGTGCAATGACTAAACCGATTTTGGTTTGGAATTCGGTACACCCGAAATATGAAACGCAGCATACTTCATACAATGATCCAAAAGTTAAAATTCGCAGGCTAGTGAATCAGTTCGACTTCTGGCCACATTTTCTTGTGTGGATGAGCAGTCATAATTCAGTGAGCACTCAGTGTAGGGACTCTACTTACATTTGAAAGAAAATGCAAAACTTATAGAGATGCTTTGCTATAATGCAACCCAACTACAACAGAAAATATACGAAAAAAAAATCGAAACTTTCAAAAGCTTTAGGATTTCTTTTTCTTTCTTCAAACTTTAATGACATCCTAATGGGTGTTGTTGTGTTTTCTTATCCTTCCAGTCGAAACATCTCTTTAACTCCGCAGAAGACGGGATAACTAGAAAAGTGTAAGCTGTGCAAGGAACAAGAAAAGAGTACAACACAGAGGAATTGACACGGTGGAATGTTGTACCAAGTTTGGTTTAAGAGGAAGAGAAAATTCAGTGAAGCTTGAAAGGAATTTCACGGCTGAATTGCATGAAAAGTTTTGCAGAGTTGAACAAGAATTCTTCTTCTTCTTCGTTAGGCGTTGTTTCTATTAGAGATAACATGTGATGGATAAACACTTTCAGTTTTCTTCTGGAAAGCTGGTTATGAACACTGACAGTAGATTATTTTTAAGTAGTTCTTTCCTCACTATGGAAAAAGTCTTTCGTCGATTTTAACAAATCTTTCTTATAATTACAAAATAACAATTAAGGAAATGTTTTGCGACTATTTTTCTAAATCCGAACTTCAATTTCAATGACCCACGACTTGGAAACTGTACAAAAAAAAAAAAAAAAAAAAAAAAAAATCACAAATTTAATAAGTAAATAGAGAACTACCTGTGTACGTCACGATTGGTTAAGATAAGTTGGTCAGGTAAGTTCTGTAGTTCGCATGTGATACAGTCAGGGCCCTAACTTGTGCGGGGCAACTGCCCCCCAGGGAAGCTCCCCTCTGTTCGAGTGGGCCCATTTTAAGACAAAATTTTCTCACTACATATACGATATGTATCATGAAATTATAAATGAAGCATCAAACAGGTTCACTACATAAATGATTCGTGGGTCCATTTCAGTAAAAAATACTACTACTACTACTACTAATAATAATAATAATAATGTCTACTATTAGGGGTCCTAGAAATAATATTTATTCGTATGGCTTTGACATTTGTCAATATTGTCTCCTCAATTAATTTGCCCTGTACGGAACGGGCCCAGTAGCGTAAGTAACGGCTCCGCAGACCTTGCCGTGCGAGAGGGTCCCAAGCATAAGTTCCATTTCCACTGTTGACACTCTATTTAAAAAATGAAGTGATTCAAATTAGCCATTTCCGGTTTGAACTTTTATAGTCAAAGAAAAAAACATGGGAATAAATAGCCACAAGCGGTTTCCTGCAATCAAAACCCGCAACAACCTACCAAATCCGGAAGTGGTTGAAATTTACTATCACTTTCGGTTTCAATACGGATTTTTTTCCACAGACCCCCCCCCCCCCCGCTCAAAAAAACAGGTAATGTATATCCAAATGCGTTTTTAATTTTTGCAATCGATTCATTGTTTTAGGTATAGGTTCAATCTTCTAAGTTAACCCTCTATTTTTTTTTCAATCTGGAAGTGGTTCAAATTAACATTTTCCGGTTTCAACTCATATCACCGTAGAACAAAAATGGTAATAGATAACCACAAGCGGTTTTCAGTAATATATTCAGGGTCTCAAAAAAAGCATTTAATCACAATCCGCAACACTCCATCAAAATCGGAAGTGGTTAAAATTTACTATATTTCCGGTTTTAATACTAATTTCCATAGAGCTAAACCTGTAAGATAGATCGAGATGAGTTTTCTTGAAATAGATTCAGCTTCTAAGAATATTTCTATCTTCTCCGATAACTCTATACTTAAATTAACCACTTTCAACATTTATCGCCGTAGGATAAAAGTGGTTATTTTACTTTCCTTTCGGAAAATTACTATCCTTTCCTCGTACATATCATATTTAGATAATTGATGGTCCATTTTTATATGTACTGTATGTCAAATTAAGCAAGGGGGCCTGATAGAAAATTATAAAATTATAATTCTCTTAAGTTTCGACTTGGTATCAGAGATATATAGATTTATATGAGGATAAAGTGTAGATACTTTTCAAAACATTGTCCTTTCCTCGTGTATATCATATTTATATAATTGACAGTCTACTTTTATATACATGTTAAAAGAAATAGAGAATCTTGTAGAAGAAAATAATATAACAATTTTCTAAACTTTCGACTTGGTACCAGAGATACATAGCTTTATATGAAGGAAAATGTGTAGATAATTTTCCGTAGATTATCTCCGTACATCCGTATTTCTGTAGATCTTCGTACATACTAGAGAATAATGTAGTTCACTTTTAAGCATCTTAAATGAAAGAGGGTACATGGTAGAAAAATGTAAAATAATAAGTTTCGTAAGTTTCGATATGGGGCAGAGATATATATAGCTTTATATAGGGAAAAACGTGTTGATAACTTTTCGAAAAATTACCGCCCTTTTCTCGTACATATCATACTTAGTTGACAGCCCACTTTTATGTGTATGTTAAATAAAATAAAGGATCTTGTAGAAGAAAGTAAAATAACAATTTTCTTCGCTTTCGACTTGGGACCAGAGATACGAGGTGCTACCCAAAATATCCGAAAACGTCATTGTAAAAATCCGAAAACTACACTTATGTCCTAATGTCATCCGTCACCTTGAAAATAGTCCTCTTCGGCATGTACACAACGATCCCAGCGCTTTTCCACTTTTGGAAACACTCCTGGAAGTCGGTAGGGTAAAGGGTATTCACTTGCGATTCCACTTGGATGTCTTCAACAGAGTCAAAATATCGTCCCTTTAACGCGAGTTTCATTTTCAGAAACAGGTAGAAGTCACACGGACTTAGATTAGGGAAGTAGAGAGGGTGGGGGGACCATTGCCATACTGATTTGGCCACGAATTCACTCACAACGAGCGAAGTGTGCACGGGCGCGTTGTCATGATGCAGCAACCAGTCTTTCGATTGCCAAAGCTTTGGCCGTTTGCGCCCAATATCTTTCCTCAGTCTCTTCAAAACCTCGCAGTGAAACTTCCTGTTGTCATTCTGACCAGGAGGAATAAACTTCTTATGCACAATTCCTCGAATGTCGAAAAAAAAATATCAGCATGGGCTTGATGTTTCTGCAGGCTTGTTGAGCTTTCCTCGCCCTTAGAAAGAATAGTGTCTTCCATTGTGGTCGAGAGACAAACTTCGCTGAAATTCGTCTAATGTTCAGTTCATGGGATAGAATTCGTTGACATGTATCGTACGACAGTCGAAGTCTGTTACAAACATTGTGAATTGTCTTCCTTCTGTCTTCACGATTCACACGACGCACCTTCATGATCATTTCCGATGTTGTGTATGTTGACGGTAGATCAGAATATTTGTCATCTTCCACAGATTCACGACTTTCTTTGAGACACTTGAACCACTCAAATGTTCTTGCTTGGCTCGGTGCACTCACACCAAATGCCTCTTTCAGCATGCGGTGGGTTTCAGCTGCAATTCTTTTCAACTTGACACAGAACTTCATGCAAATCCATTGCTCCTTAAGGTCAGCCATTTGACAAATCGCGGAAGCACTGAAACACGTCTTGATACGCACAACTACAACTCACAATTGAATGCGCCAAAGATGACGCAACCGCAACTTTGTGCTGCAGTGGCTAATACATGTACCTCCAGACATCTAGCAGCGGAATGTCGTACTGCTATTGGTTTGCTCGGTAAAAAAAAAAATCTCGGATATTTTGGGTAGCACCTCGTATATAGCTTCATATAAAGGAAAATTCCCGAAAATTTTTTCGAAAATTATTGTGTTAATAATTTCCCGAAAATTATTGTGTTATCCTCGTACATATCATACTTATCAGTCAGAGAACAAACAGTCCACTTTGTCAGAGGGGATCTCGTAGAAGAAAACAAAATAATAACTTTCATAAGTTTCGACTTGGCAAATTAATTTAGATAGTATAAAAATAAAAATTTATACTGACAAGCCTGTATATTTTATAGTATTGAAAAGTCAGAAGTCTGCTGAAACTACTCCGCCACCTATAGTTGGTTGAAGTAGCGAAGATTTTACACGACGGAGAGTGCTGCATGATTTTGCTATAGTGCATATCGCAGCAACATGTGTTAGTCCGATCAAGATTGAGGATTACAATGCAAGATAGAATTTGGAATAATGTTCGAGTAAATCAATGTATTACTTTTTATCATTATAATTCTAACCTCTAAGCGTTCCACAGTCCCTGCCATGTTTGACTCTGCAATAGTATTGTTAACGTTTCTTTGAATCGTTCCAAATCAATTAAGTAATTACTGAAAGAAAGAGTTTTCAGAATGAAGTCTCGTGACAGGAAGTCCGTTCTTATTGCGTGGAGAAAAGAGGGTTCGCAATAATGCAGTAGATAATCTAAATAGGAAATTATAAGTAGACTACTTAATTGTTTCTTCAAATCTCTTAGATAGTTAGATTGATGCACTTGACTAGCTTCTTTTCGCAAGTATGATGTTTATAGTTCACTCATTTTAAAATGACTCGAAAAATTCAAAAATAAATTGTTCAGTATCTCGACCGAGCACTTTCTGTGATTAGGAAAACGATCACTAATTACATCACGAGTAATCTTGGACAGAAGAAAATGTAAATTGGAATACCGTAAACAGAGTAGCTGGCTCTAATTAAAAATGAAAAAATCCTTTAATTTCTATTGAGACAATAAATTCAAACGTTAAAGGTGTGTAAACTAAAAGGTGAGACTCTGGCATATTGCATTGTTGTCGGTAACAAAATGCGGAGAGTTTCAATTACAGATCTGGTTTCACAAACCAACAGCATATTTGGTATCAAGTTTCATCGAAGAGGACTTTCTTGAGAAAAAAAAATGCACACTTCTCTATTTCTGGAACGGAGTTAAGGTCATTTCCTATCAAAATTAAGTTCTGTAAAAATTAAAAAATACAAAAAATAAAAACTAGAGGTTTTTGAATGTAGATCTCTAAGATTTTACACTCCGTTTCCCTTAGCAACACTAATCAAACAGTGTTCGTAGGTTTTTCCTAGTTTTCCGTATCAAAATTTCTCTAGTTTGTTGAGAGTCAAATTCCTATGACAGAAGTTCTAAAATTAATTTTCTCTCCTTTCTCATCTCAACTATAGGTTGGGCGCAACATGGAAATTTTAAAACTTTTCTTTCTCTTGGGAGAGATGTTTTATACTTTGATAAGGTCTCTTATTTGTAACTCCATCTAGATATTTTATCCTTGGACTTCCTTTTCCCGGTCTTCCTTCTGCTTTTCCTTCATCAACAATCCAATCCAATCAACGATCCAATCGGAGTGCCAAATAAGATAGCTAAGCATGCTGCATTCTTTTTCCTATTGTCTTTATGATCTATTGATTGATTTAACAATATTAAAAGAAGTATCAACCACATTTGTTTTATTTATTTACTCTTTGCTTCTACATTTTAATTTTTTTCCTTCATTTTTTTAAACAAAAAATTACACAGAAATACACCCAACCAGCAACTGGTTCAGATCATGATATTTTGAAGAGACACGCACACTTATATACCCATATGATATGTACACAAACTATTGCTATTATTTGGTCTAGGAATTAATTCGTGCGGTTGGTACGCACACATTGAAGCTGTAGTACAAACACAAAATACATAAATACCTTAAGAAAAATATTGTCCATCGCTAGCCACCACTTTCGCCCATCTGTCAGGCAATGTACGGATTCCGTGGCGAAAGAAGTCCTCATCCTTGGAAGCGATCCAGTCAGAGACCCATGTTTCGATATCTTCTGAAGAAGTAAACCGCTGTCCAATCAAATCGTTGTTCATGCAATCGAACAAGTAGTAGTCCGAAGGAGCAACGTCTGGTGAATACGGCGGGTGGGGTAAAACTTCCCATCCGACATTTCCTAATAGGTTTTGACCGGTTTTGCGACATGTGGGCGAGCGTTATCATGTTGAACAATAAGTTTATCATGTCTGTTCTCCCATTCTGGTCGTGTTCTGGCCAGAGCTTGCTTCAAACGCATTAATTGTCGTCGATAACGTTCTCCATTCATAGTTTCACCCGGTTGCAGTAGCTCATAGTACACCACACCTTTCATATCCCACCATATGCACAGCATAACCTTTGCACAGTGAATATCTCGTTTTGGTTGTGATGGACCTGGTTCACCTGGTTTCACCCAGGCCTTTTTTCTTTTAGGGTTCTCGTAATGGATCCACTTCTCATCACCCGTAATAATTCGATGCAGAAACCCCTTTCTGCTTTGTCGTTGAAGCAGCAATTCGCAAATGGTTTTTCGTCTTTCAACGTCTCTGTCTTTCAATTCATGTGGAACCCAATGTGACATCTTTTGAATCATTCCCATGGCTTTCAAGCGTTTGGAGACTGTTGTTTGATCAACGCCTAATGCTGCTGCAAGTTGTTCCTGCGTTTGACTCGAATCCTGCTCGAGCAATGCTGTCAATTCTTCGTCTTGAAATTTTTTGGCTGTCCAGCTCGCTCTTGGTCTGCCAAGCCGAAATCACCACTTCTAAACCGTGCAAACCACTTCTGACACGTTCGCTCAGCTAGAGCATGGTCACCATACACTTCCACCAAAATACGATGACTTTCAGTCGAACTTTTCTGCATGTTAAAGTAATGCAGCAGGACACCCCGCAAAAGCACTTTATCAGGCACAAATTGCGCCATGTTCACTTAACTACAAACTGGTGTTGTTGACGCTTTTATCCACTGCCCTATACTACGAACGATACGCGATGACAGGGGTTTGCAACACATGTGTGGATACACGGAACTGTGGGACGCTCCGTTCGTTGCGCCATCTCTTGTCCAACCGCACGAATTAATTCCTAGACCAAATAATTTGGTTTATTTCTGAAAAACAACGGAAAATTTAGGCATTTATATTGGTCAATCAGCAGGGACATGAAGTTTTCGTTTCAACGATAACATCGAAAACTTGAAAATAGCAAAGTAAAGTATGTATGTAGATATACCTAAATATATGATAGAAGGTCGTTTTTTGGTGTTTTTAAATCGCGAAATAACGCGAATTTGGCACTTTTCCAAAGTAACACCGAAATGCACTGCAGAAAGCGATAGATTCGCGAAATCGTCATGTTGGCAGGTAATACTAATAAAATAACACAAGTTTTTAAATCGCGAAATAACGCGAATTTGGTACTTTTCCAAAGTAACACCGAAATGCACTGCAGAAAGCGATAGATTCGCGAAATCGTCATGTTGGCAGGTAATACTAATAAAATAACACAAGTTTTCTTTGCAACAAAATGTGATTCAGAGAAGACCATCAGTCCTGCTTTTTTTTTTCTTTTTCTTTTTCTTTTTTCTTTTTCTTCCTTTTTTTCTTTCTTTTTCTTTTGTTTAGATCGATTGGTTAGTGAAAGTTTGCCCCCTGAGATTTTGCTGCCTGTGCTCTTCAAGCAATATCTTTGCCAGCTTCCAACGTTGGTTCTGACAGATATTTTTCAGAATACAACTCCATAGTAAGGAAGCAAAAGCTTAAAGATTAAAATGTGGATATTTTGACAATTCCGTCCTTTGAAAAATAAGAGAAACATTGAAGAAACTATAAATTCACCATTAAGTGAAAATGTGTGTTGATTGCTTTTTAGATAAGTATATTGTGAATGAATTAGTCCCAGAAGCGACAGTCCTATTAGCGACAGGAACTGTTATCTGTCCTATGTGCGACCGATTCATTTACATTGAGATGGTGGAAGATGATATGATTCCCTCTCGTGAAATATGTTTGCCTCTGGCGTTATTAGCGCCCGAACAACCTTGCTACGAAAAATGTACGTGCCAGTAACACAGTTCATCAAATATATTTTCCCTCTACAGTGAGTGCAAATAAAACTTATTTTGAGTTAGATTTGACATAAAACATATCAAATAACTTAGCGAGACAACAGGGACATTTCCATGAAAAGTATATTCTTATGTAATTATTGAAAAACCAGTTGTAATATCTCCTTTCTTCAAAATCTCTGTTTCCGTACTTAATTTGATTCAAATCTAATTACTCACTAAGCACAGTAATATATTTTATTTTGAAAAACTTAAATGTGTAACAGTTTCGACAACTATCTACTTTTTAGACTTCCACTGAATAAAATGAAAAAAAAAGTTCATGATAAAAGATAGCTTTTGAGATCCTTTACATCTGATTGGCTATTCTCAACCAATCTCACCAATTACAATGCAGTTCACTCTAAACATTTCAAAAGGTAAACAAACTCTTTAAACTACCTTCCTCCCTATTGTAAGTTACTAAAACGTAAACTAATTGCTTAATTTGCCTTCCTTTCTTGTTTTGACTTATACATAAAAGCTTGTCGTATAGCAATCTGAATACGAGTAATCCCTTATAAACTAGACGAACTGTTAAGTCCTGCGAGAGATTTGTAACTTCGGTAATAATTTCTTCGAATACATTCTTTTTAAGATTTCTTTGATATCCTCAAGTGGTGAACACCCTCTTTCCATGGGCGCCCGATGGGAAGGCAGGGATCACCTCCTTGGCTTACGAAAATGTATACGTAATATAGCAAACAACGTATATTAAATACCAGATATACCAGACATGGTACAGCAACATGAAGATGCCCCTCCCTAGAAAATTTTCTTCGGGCGCCCCTACCTCTTTCTGATTTCTTTCTTATGCCATAAACATATTCAATCTAAACTTATGCTCCGCATCATTTTAACATGAAACTTTTAATTATATTAAAATCATAGACAAAGGCGGAGCTACTCTAAATATTTAGTTAGTTTTCCCCTTGATATAGTCAGTGTATTCATAGAAAGTAATTCAAAAATATTTAGAAAAAACGTAGAAAATATTGTTAGTGTAATGAGAGTAGTTTCACTTATTAAATGCAGGTAGAGCGAAATTTTTCATAGTACATTTTGTTAGGTTCTAAATCGCATTAGCATGAAACAAGTTAAAGAAGAGAGAACCTTGTCTTCTTCCATTATCTTAGTATGAACGAATCGGTGACTCATAGAGCAGTTAACAGATCGAATCGGTCGCTCATAGGACAGTTAACAGTTCCTGTCGCTAATAGGAATGTCGCAAGTGGGACGATACCATTGTTTTCTTGAAGTGAAGAAAATATTCAAAAATACTGCAGTATGGTTTTTAATATATATATATATATATATATATATATATATATATATATATATATATATATATATATATTAAAAACCACATATACACGAGGGCAAGTAAAAAATTATCTACACTTTGTCATAACTTTTCTTACATTGCGCACTTTGTCTTCTGTTCCCTCATATTTTATTCTTATACTGTTGTGGTAATGCTGTGAAAGTGTGATCTTTATTCCTCCATTTTCTTTCTTCTGTTGCCACTATGAGCCAGAATCAAAGCGCCAGAGTATGTAGTGGAAATACCCTGGATCTCCAACGAAGAAAAAATTCAAGACTGAGCCATCCACAGAAAAGATTATGTTAACTGTGTTTTGGGACTCACAGGGGCTCATAATGGCAGAGTTCATGGAAAAGGGAAAGACGATCAACAGTACGAGTTATAGTGAAATGTTGGAAAAGAACCTGAAGCCGAGAATTCGCAACAAACGCCGAGGTTTGATGTCTAAGAAAGTTTTGTTGTTGCATGACAATGCACGGTCACACACGGCTAATCACAATATTGAAACCATCAACAAGCTGAAATTTGAGTTATTGGAACATCCTCCCTACAGCTCAGACCTAGGTCAGTAGTAGAAAAATGATCGATCTGGCTCATACTAGAACATACTAGAACATACTAGAACAACTCACAAGCCACTGGGAAAATGACCACCGTGCACCGTGAGCCCACGGTCTTTTATGACCTCAAATTTAGGGGTGAATTTAATCCCTCTTATGAGCACTTTTAAGGGGGTGTATTCGTTCTCTTTTATGACCACGTTTAAGGGGTGAACTCGTTCCCTTTTACGAGCCCCCCCTGGGAATTGACCACCATACAACGTGAGCCCATGGTCTTTTACAACCTCCATTTTAAGGGTGAACTCGTTCTCTTTTACGACCTCCATTTTAGAGGATGTACTCGTTCCCTTTTATGAGCATATTTTTCAACCAATATTTTAACATAACAAAAATGACATAAGAATACGTAACATAGCAGGGTATACTCGTTCTCTTTTATGAGCACTTTTTCAACATAGCAGACAAAGAACATAGCAAAGGGGTACGAACACATAACATAACAAGGGTGAACTCGTTCCCTTTTATGAGCACTTTTCCAACCCCTATGTTAATTACGAACACATAGAAGAGCAGATAACACATAGCACTATTTTAACATAGCAGATATCATGTAAGATTAAGAGCAGAAGACTACATAACATAGCAGGCCTCCATTTTAAGGGTGAACTCGTTCTCTTCTATGAGCATATTTTTCAACCCTTATTTTAACATAGCAGAAATTACACTGAGACTATGAACACATAGCAGAACAGACTCGTTCCCTTTTATGAGCACTTTTTAGGGGGTGTACTCGTTCTCTTTTATGAGCACATTTTTAAGGGTGTACTCGTTCCCTTTTATGAGCACTTTTCCAACCCCTATGTTAATTACGAACACATAGAAGAAGAGATAACACATAACACTACGTAACACACAGCAGAACAGATAACACAAAAGAGTACGTAACATAACAAGGGTGTATTCATTCCCTTATTTTAACATAGCAGAAATTACACTGAGACTATGAACACACAGCAGAGCATAAGAGTATGTAACATAAAAGAGCTAATACAAGAGTATGGCATATTTTTCAACCCTTATTTTAACATAGCAGAAATTACACTGAGACTACGAACACATAGAAGAGACTACGTAACATAGCAAGGGTGTACTCGTTCCCTTTTATGAACACATTTTTCAACCCCTATTTTAACATAACAGAAATGACATAAGAATACGTAACATAGCAGATAACTCATTCCAACCCTTATTTTAACATAACGAGCAAAGATTACAATCGAACACCCCACGGTCTACAGATAATCATTTTAGAGGGTGTATTCATTCATTCTCTTTGATGACCATTTTTTCCACTCCTAATTGAAATTACTGTACATAGGAGAGCAGATAATACATAAGATTCGTTCCCTTTTATGAACACTTCTTAGGGGGTGAACTCGTTCCCTTTTATGAGCATATTTTCAACCCCTATTTGAACATTTTAACATAGCAGAAATGACATAAGCATGTCCTCAAACTACTGACCATCGTGAACAAAGGTCAAACTCAAAAACAAAACAACATATCGAGGTGCTGTTTCCACATTTAGTAAAATTCTAAAATAAATACCATCGAGGTCAAAGGTCAAAACTCGAAACCGGAGCCACATTTAGTAATTGGTCATCAGCTACTACAAGTTCCAAAATAGTGGCCATCGAGGTCAAAGGTCAACATACTTAAAACCTAATCACTCGAAAATGGATCCACATATTGAGGTGCTGTTTCCACATTTAGCAATTGGTCATCAACTACTACAAGTTCCAAAATAGTGGTCATCGAGATCAAAGGTCAACATACTTAAAACCTAATCACTCGAAAATGGATCCACATATTGAGGTGCTGTTTCCACATTTAGCAATTGGTCATCAGGTACTACAAGTTCCAAAATAGTGGTCATCGAGATCAAAGGTCAACATACTTAAAACCTAATCACTCGAAAATGGATCCACATATTGAGGTGCTGTTTCCACATTTAGCAATTGGTCATCAGGTACTACAAGTTCCAAAATAGTGGTCATCGAGATCAAAGGTCAACATACTTAAAACCTAATAACTCGAAAATGGATCCACATATTGAGATAGAGTTTCCATATTTAGTAATTGGTCATCAACTGCTACATGTCCCAAAATTAGTGGTCATCGAGGTCAAAGGTCAAAATACTTAAAACCCAATAACTCGAAAACGAAGCAACGTATTGAAGTGCTGTTTCCACATTTAGTAATTGGTCATCAAATACTACAAGTTCCAAAATAGTGACCATCGACGTCAAAGGTCAAAATACTGAAAACCTAATAACTCAGAAATGGAGCCACATATTGAGATGGTGTTTCCACATTTAGTAATTGGTCATCAACCAGTGAAAGTTCCAAAATAATGACCATCGAGGTCAAAGGTCAAAATACTTAAAACCTAATAACTCGAAAATGGATCCACATATTGAGCTGCTGTTTCCACATTTAGCAATTGGTCATCAGGTACTACAAGTTCCAAAATAGTGGCCATCGAGATCAAAGGTCAACATACTTAAAACCTAATAACTCGAAAATGGATCCACATATTGAAGTGCTGTTTCCACATTTAGTAATTGGTCATCAACTACTACAAGTTCCAAATTAGTGGCCATCGAGGTCAAAGGTCAAAATACTTAAAACCCAATAACTCGAAAATGGATCCACATATTGAAGTGCTGTTTCCACATTTAGTAATTGGTCATCAGGTACTACAAGTTCCAAAATAATGACCATCGAGGTCAAAGGTCAAAATACTTAAAACCTAATATCTCGAAAACGAAGCCACATACTCAGGTGCTGTTTCCACATTTAGCAAGAGGTCATCAACTAGTACAATTTCCAAAATAATGACCATCGAGGTCAAAGGTCAAAACTCGAAAACGGATCCAAGTATTGAGGTGGTGTTTCCCAAATTTGGTAATTGGTCATCAACCACTACAAGTTCCAAAAATAATGACCATCGAGGTCAAAGGTCAATCTCGTAAATGAAACCACATATTGAGATAACGTTTCCTCATTTAGTAAATTTGTGTGATCTATTCAATTTTGTACAAAGCAGAAAAAAGTGAAGAAGGAATAAATTTGAGAACACAATTTTAACTAGCGCAGAATTTCTGTACCTTGTTGGGCTATTCAAAAGAAAGCAAAGATATGCCATATTAACTAGCTGAGAATTATTTAAGCAAAACGAAGAAAGCGAACATGGACCATTTTACTCAAATTTGGATGGAGTATTTATATTTGTATGAACCAGAAAAAAAAATGAAGAACGTTCAATATTTCTGTACAATGTTGTACTACCCAAATAATCACAAGAAATTCAAAGTAGGGTCATTTTATACCTTTTTGTGCTATTCAAATAATAGAGGCAACAAATTTCAGTGGTCTATTTTATTTTTGTACTAATCAGAAGAAAAGCAAAGATATGCCATTCTCAGACTTTTATACCATTTTGTACTACTCCAATAAACGAAGGAATACCAACCAGAAAAAAAGAAGTGAAGATCAGGTGAATTACTTTCTTTTGTACCAACTGGAAAAGAGAAGAAGAGCTACTTTAACTAGCCCATTATGTACTGTTTAAACAAACGAAAATTGACCATTATGTAACTTTTGAAATACTGAAATGTTCTATTTTTGTATCAATCAGAAAAACCCGAAGAAGGATCATTTTAACAAGTTCATAATTTCGATGTTCTACTTTTTATACCAACGAGAAAAAAAATGAACTAGCTGAATATACGAAAGAATAAATTTAAGTGACCTATTCAATTTTGTACCAAATGCTGAAATGTCATTTTTAACTGGTTCAGAATTTTACTACTCAAATAAACAATGGAATATTTAGTTTTGTACCACCGAGAAAAAACAAAGAATATTGTACCATTTTGGAGTTTTCAAATAAACAAAGGACTTATAATTTGTGTCAACTCTAAAAAGGATCATTTTATACCATTTTGTATTATTTGAACAAGCAAAAGGAAAAAGCAAAAAAGGATCATTTTAACTAGTCTAATAAACGAAGGCATAAATATGAGTGGGACCAGAGAAAAACCGAAGAAGGCCCATTTTAACTAACTGAGAATTTCTGTACCTTTTTGTACTATTTAAACAAACGATGAGATAAATTTGAGTGACCTGTTTTTTGTACTAACCAGAAAAAGCGAAGAAGGCACCTTTGTACTAGCCCAATGAACGAAAGAACAAATTTGGGTGGTCTACTTTTTTATACCAAACAAAGAAGAACCATTTTAACTTGCTGAGTATTTTATACCATTTTGTACTACTCAAATAAACGAAAGAATAAGCGAAAAAAGACCTTTTTAACTAGTGCAGAATTTCTGTAACGCAAAAATTAATTTGGATGGAGTAACAAGAAAGAAAGCAAAGATATGTCATAGTAACTATTTAAATAAACGAGGGGATAAATTTAAATGATCTATTCCATTTTGTACCAAGGAGAAATGCCATTTTTATCTAGCGTAGAATTTCTAGTGCATGTTGTATTATTTAAACAAAACGAAGGGCTAAATTTGAGAAAGCGGACACGAACCATTTTACTCAAATTTGGATGGAGTATTTAGCTTTGTATGAACCAGAAGAAAAAAGTAAAGAAGATCCGTTTTAACTAGTTCAATATTTCTGTATAATTTTGTACTACCCAAATAAACGAAATTTTATTTTTGACCAATCACAAGAAAATCAAAGAAGGGTCATTTTAACTAGCCAAGCAGAAAAAAAGGAAAGAATTAACACTTTGTACTAACCAGAAAATGAGAAGAAGGATCAGCATTCTATACTTTTGGTGCCATTTATTGGGGTGTCCTATTTCCTTTTATACCAACGAGAACCATTTTTAACTGGCTCAGAATTTTATGCCTTTTTGTAAAATTTGTATCAAACCAGAAAAAAGCAAGGAAATACCATTTTAAATAGCTCAGCATGTTATAGCTTTTTGTGTTTTTGGTCTGCCCAATTTCTTGACCATGTTGTACTATTTAAACAAACAAAGGAATAAATTTGTGTGAGCTATTCACTTTTATAGCAAAGAAGGTCAATTTATACCTTTTTGTGCTTGACCTATTGAAGAATGAATAAATTTTGTTTGCAATTAAAAAAGCGGAGAAGGTCTACTTTCTGTACAAACCAGAGAAAAACAAATTTGTCTAACCTATTCACTTTTATAGCAAAGCCCCTTTTAGTTTTATACCAACCATGAAGGTCCATTATACCATTTTTGTAACAATTAGAAGAAAACAGCTAAGAATTTTATACCTTTGTGGTGTTACATTTTGTATATTTTTGTGTCATCCAGAGAACAATTTAAATTGACTCTCCCTGACAATTCAGTTGCCAGAGTCCAATGTTACTTATCTATTAAATTCTTAATATTACAGTAATACAAATTGATCCAGTTAACAGTTCAAGTTCTTCTATTCTTACACAATCAAATGCATATGCTACAGTGGGCTCAGTGTTCATTTACAGAATTAAATAATTGTTTATCTTTCTCTAAAAACATTTCTACTATTTTGTTGATATAATAATCACACTCTGTTATGTATTCATATACCAGATTAAATTTTTTCTCCACAGTATAAGTGTTCTTAATATTATGACCTTTAAAATGCTTCTTTAAATAAAGTTTATAGATTTTCTCTCTTATTTCACGTTTAATTAAGATCGTCCACACCTTTTGCAATAATTCGTAATCATACTGCAGCAAACAGTTGTGATCTTTTTCATTTTCATTATGTTTAGAACATGCTTTACATAATAATACTGAATTTGGTGTATACTCATTAAATAATTGTATAACACATGTATGACTAATACTTTCACTAGTACACCCGCACTAATTAGCTTCCAGTTCAAAACGGGTAATATTTGAAACACTGTCATCATCATTATATCTATTATAGCGTCTAAAATAATACACTTCATCTATTTCTTGTGTTGGATATATGATTCTCACTTTATCACGTAATTCATCTGGCAAATCGGGGTCAGACGGGTGAATTAACAGTATAGGTTTTTCGTTTTCACGCTGAATTTCTTTTTCTCAAGGAGAAACATAAACAATTTCCATGCTAGTCATTTTTTCTGCTCTTCAGCAAAAACCAATCGAATAAATAATTTTATATATCTACAATAAAAACATTCTATGCATTCTCCGTGTTTCATAATATGTTTCAAAGCAATATAACATCATGATGTATATCCTATTATTTCCAAATATACTCCATAATCTTATAATACATTATAATAAAATACATAAATGCAAAAATATATATTTGCCTTTTTTTCTTAGACGAGGAAGGAAAGTAAAAATAATTGAATCGTCGAGCAATAGGCAATACCTTAGGACCCTCACTATACTAGCAGTACAAATGTTAAATATCCGCAGCAACATGGAACTTTGAAAACTTCTCTTACTTTGATATAATCTCTTCTTCTGCTGTGATTCAAAATGGACAAGTATGCTGTTATGATTTGTCGTCATTCATCAGTTTTCTTTAGAACGCTAATTGCTATGTAGTCTGTTCTACACAATTATGACGCAATTTTGGTTGGTTAAATCTTACGTTCAAATATGTAGTTAATGACACAAAAATATACAAAATGTAACACCACAAAGGTATAAAATTCTTAGCTGTTTTCTTCTAATTGTTACAAAAATGGTATAATGGACCTTCATGGTTGGTATAAAACTAAAAGGGGCTTTGCTATAAAAGTGAATAGGTTAGACAAATTTGTTTTTCTCTGGTTTGTACAGAAAGTAGACCTTCTCCGCTTTTTTAATTGCAAACAAAATTTATTCATTCTTCAATAGGTCAAGCACAAAAAGGTATAAATTGACCTTCTTTGCTATAAAAGTGAATAGCTCACACAAATTTATTCCTTTGTTTGTTTAAATAGTACAACATGGTCAAGAAATTGGGCAGACCAAAAACACAAAAAGCTATAACATGCTGAGCTATTTAAAATGGTATTTCCTTGCTTTTTTCTGGTTTGATACAAATTTTAGAAAAAGGCATAAAATTCTGAGCCAGTTAAAAATGGTTCTCGTTGGTATAAAAGGAAATAGGACACCCCAATAAATGGCACCAAAAGTATAGAATGCTGATCCTTCTTCTCATTTTCTGGTTAGTACAAAGTGTTAATTCTTTCCTTTTTTTCTGCTTGGCTAGTTAAAATGACCCTTCTTTGATTTTCTTGTGATTGGTCAAAAATAAAATTTCGTTTATTTGGGTAGTACAAAATTATACAGAAATATTGAACTAGTTAAAACGGATCTTCTTTACTTTTTTCTTCTGGTTCATACAAAGCTAAATACTCCATCCAAATTTGAGTAAAATGGTTCGTGTCCGCTTTCTCAAATTTAGCCCTTCGTTTTGTTTAAATAATACAACATGCACTAGAAATTCTACGCTAGATAAAAATGGCATTTCTCCTTGGTACAAAATGGAATAGATCATTTAAATTTATCCCCTCGTTTATTTAAATAGTTACTATGACATATCTTTGCTTTCTTTCTTGTTACTCCATCCAAATTAATTTTTGCGTTACAGAAATTCTGCGCTAGTTAAAAAGGTCTTTTTTCGCTTATTCTTTCGTTTATTTGAGTAGTACAAAATGGTATAAAATACTCAGCAAGTTAAAATGGTTCTTCTTTGTTTGGTATAAAAAAGTAGACCACCCAAATTTGTTCTTTCGTTCATTGGGCTAGTACAAAGGTGCCTTCTTCGCTTTTTCTGGTTAGTACAAAAAACAGGTCACTCAAATTTATCTCATCGTTTGTTTAAATAGTACAAAAAGGTACAGAAATTCTCAGTTAGTTAAAATGGGCCTTCTTCGGTTTTTCTCTGGTCTCACTCATATTTATGCCTTCGTTTATTAGACTAGTTAAAATGATCCTTTTTTGCTTTTTCCTTTTGCTTGTTCAAATAATACAAAATGGTATAAAATGATCCTTTTTAGAGTTGACACAAATTATAAGTCCTTTGTTTATTTGAAAACTCCAAAATGGTACAATATTCTTTGTTTTTTCTCGGTGGTACAAAACTAAATATTCCATTGTTTATTTGAGTAGTAAAATTCTGAACCAGTTAAAAATGACATTTCAGCATTTGGTACAAAATTGAATAGGTCACTTAAATTTATTCTTTCGTATATTCAGCTAGTTCATTTTTTTTCTCGTTGGTATAAAAAGTAGAACATCGAAATTATGAACTTGTTAAAATGATCCTTCTTCGGGTTTTTCTGATTGATACAAAAATAGAACATTTCAGTATTTCAAAAGTTACATAATGGTCAATTTTCGTTTGTTTAAACAGTACATAATGGGCTAGTTAAAGTAGCTCTTCTTCTCTTTTCCAGTTGGTACAAAAGAAAGTAATTCACCTGATCTTCACTTCTTTTTTTCTGGTTGGTATTCCTTCGTTTATTGGAGTAGTACAAAATGGTATAAAAGTCTGAGAATGGCATATCTTTGCTTTTCTTCTGATTAGTACAAAAATAAAATAGACCACTGAAATTTGTTGCCTCTATTATTTGAATAGCACAAAAAGGTATAAAATGACCCTTCTTTGAATTTCTTGTGATTATTTGGGTAGTACAAAATTGTACGGAAATATTGAACGTTCTTCATTTTTTTTCTGGTTCATACAAATATAAATACTCCATCCAAATTTGAGTAAAATGGTCCATGTTCGCTTTCTTCGTTTTGCTTAAATAATTCTCAACTAGTTAATATGGCATATCTTTGCTTTCTTTTGAATAGCCCAACAAGGTACAGAAATTCTGCGCTAGTTAAAATTGTGTTCTCAAATTTATTCCTTCTTCACTTTTTTCTGCTTTGTACAAAATTGAATAGATCACACAAATTTACTAAATGAGGAAACGTTATCTCAATATGTGGTTTCATTTACGAGATTGACCTTTGACCTCGATGGTCATTATTTTTGGAACTTGTAGTGGTTGATGACCAATTACCAAATTTGGGAAACACCACCTCAATACTTGGATCCGTTTTCGAGTTTTGACCTTTGACCTCGATGGTCATTATTTTGGAAATTGTACTAGTTGATGACATCTTGCTAAATGTGGAAACAGCACCTGAGTATGTGGCTTCGTTTTCGAGATATTAGGTTTTAAGTATTTGACCTTTGACCTCGATGGTCATTATTTTGGAACTTGTAGTACCTGATGACCTATTGATAAAAGTGGAAACACGGTCTCAATATGTGGATCCATTTAAGAGTTATTTGGTTTTAAGTATGTTGACCTTTGACCTCGATGGCCATTATTCTGGAACTTGTAGTAGTTGATGACCAATTACTAAATGTGGAAACAGCACTTCAATATGTGGATCCATTTTCGAGTTATTAGGTTTTAAGTATGTTGACCTTTGACCTCGATGGCCACTATTTTGGAACTTGTAGTACCTGATGACCAATTGCTAAATGTGGAAACAGCACCTCAATATGTGGATCCATTTTCGAGTTATTAGGTTTTAAGTATTTTGACCTTTGACCTCGATGTTCATTATTTTGGAACTTGCACTGGTTGATGACCAATTACTAAATGTGGAAACACCATCTCAATATGTGGCTCCATTTCTGAGTTATTAGGTTTTAAGTATTTTGACCTTTGACGTCGATGGTCACTATTTTGGAACTTGTAATATTTGATGACCAATTACTAAATGTGGAAACAGCACTTCAATACGTTGCTTCGTTTTCGAGTTATTGGGTTTTAAGTATTTTGACCTTTGACCTCGATGACCACTAATTTTGGGACATGTAGCAGTTGATGACCAATTACTAAGTATGGAAACTCTATCTCAATATGTGGATCCATTTTCGAGTTATTAGGTTTTAAGTATGTTGACCTTTGACCACGATGACCACTATTTTGGAACTTGTAGTACCTGATGACCAATTGCTAAATGTGGAAACAGCACCTCAATATGTGGATCCATTTTCGAGTGATTAAGTTTTAAGTATGTTGACCTTTGACCTCGATGGCCACTATTTTGGAACTTGTAGTAGCTGATGACCAATTACTAAATGTGGCTCCGGTTTCGAGTTTTGACCTTTGACCTCGATGGTATTTATTTTAGGATTTTACTAAATGTGGAAACAGCACCTCGATATGTTGTTTTGTTTTTGAGTTTGACCTTTGTTCACGATGGTCAGTAGTTTGAGGACATGCTTATATCATTTCGGCTATGTTAAAATGTTCAAATAGGGGTTGAAAATATGCTCATAAAAGGGAACGAGTTCACCCCCTAAAAAGTGTTCATAAAAGGGAACGAATCTTATGTATTATCTGCTCTCCTATGTACAGTAATTTCAATTAGGAGTGGAAAAAATGGTCATCAAAGAGAATGAATGAATACACCCTCTAAAATGATTATCTGTAGACCGTGGGGTGTTCGATTGTAATCTTTGCTCGTTATGTTAAAATAAGGGTTGGAATGAGTTATCTGCTATGTTACGTATTCTTATGTCATTTCTGTTATGTTAAAATAGGGGTTGAAAAATGTGTTCATAAAAGGGAACGAGTACACCCTTGCTATGTTACGTAGTCTCTTCTATGTGTTCGTAGTCTCAGTGTAATTTCTGCTATGTTAAAATAAGGGTTGAAAAATATGCCATACTCTTGTATTAGCTCTTTTATGTTACATACTCTTATGCTCTGCTGTGTGTTCATAGTCTCAGTGTAATTTCTGCTATGTTAAAATAAGGGAATGAATACACCCTTGTTATGTTACGTACTCTTTTGTGTTATCTGTTCTGCTGTGTGTTACGTAGTGTTATGTGTTATCTCTTCTTCTATGTGTTCGTAATTAACATAGGGGTTGGAAAAGTGCTCATAAAAGGGAACGAGTACACCCTTAAAAATGTGCTCATAAAAGAGAACGAGTACACCCCCTAAAAAGTGCTCATAAAAGGGAACGAGTCTGTTCTGCTATGTGTTCATAGTCTCAGTGTAATTTCTGCTATGTTAAAATAAGGGTTGAAAAATATGCTCATAAAAGAGAACGAGTTCACCCTTAAAATGGAGGCCTGCTATGTTATGTAGTATTCTGCTCTTAATCTTACATGATATCTGCTATGTTAAAATAGTGCTATGTGTTATCTGCTCTTCTATGTGTTCGTAATTAACATAGGGTTGGAAAAGTGCTCATAAAAGGGAACGAGTTCACCCTTGTTATGTTATGTGTTCGTACCCCTTTGCTATGTTCTTTGTCTGCTATGTTGAAAAAGTGCTCATAAAAGAGAACGAGTATACCCTGCTATGTTACGTATTCTTATGTCATTTTTGTTATGTTAAAATAGGGGTTGAAAAATATGCTCATAAAAGGGAACGAGTACACCCTCTAAAATGGAGGTCGTAAAAGAGAACGAGTTCACCCTTAAAATGGAGGTTGTAAAAGACCATGGGCTCACGTTGTATGGTGGTCAATTCCCAGGGGGGGCTCGTAAAAGGGAACGAGTTCACCCCTTAAACGTGGTCATAAAAGAGAACGAATACACCCCCTTAAAAGTGCTTATAAGAGGGATTAAATTCACCCCTAAATTTGAGGTCATAAAAGACCGTGGGCTCACGGTGCACGGTGGTCATTTTCCCAGTGGCTTGTGAGTTGTTCTAGTATGTTCTAGTATGTTCTAGTATGAGCCGATCATTTTTCTACTACTTAGGTCCATTTGACTTTCACTTGTTTGGGCCACTCAAGGATACTTTGCGTGGTCGCCGATTTGCCTCAGATTTAGACGTACGAAATGCTGTGGAAAAGTAGCTTCACGACCAACCGAAAAGCTTTTCTTTGGAAGAAGTACGTAATTCATTGACCGTTGGGCCAAGTGCATTGATAAAGAGGGAGATAACGTAGAAATATGATGTGCATAGTATAACCGTAGCTTCATGTAAATAAACTGTAGATTGAAAAGTGTAGATAATTTTTGACTCGCCATCCTTTATATATATTCAAATCATACATTAAATAAATCCAAGTTTAGGAGTGCTATCGAGCCATTTTTTCTCAGATGGTAACTCCAAAGGTGTAATTTATTCTTTTAAATTCAAGATGTCAAAATGTAAAACTATTCGTTTAATTTTAAAATTATATCTTATTTTAATTAGCTTTCACAGACCACTTTCTCTGTGTTTACAATATACTTGCTTTTCAAAACCATTACAAAATAAAACAAATAACCCCTTAAATAGCGAAAAGTAACACTGATTTTGGGCAAAAATAAAACCGATTTCAGGGATAAAATAAAACGAAAACTTCACGTCCTTGTCAGTCAGCGCGAGATTTTTTACTTTTTATCGAAAACTCCCCTTTTCCCTTTTTGCTGAATTTAGCCATGAAATTTCCCTAGATTAGGGAAGTTTCCATGAAACTACGAACTCTGTAGTCGAATTCCTTACAAATTAGTTTATTCACATCGAACCTATAGTAACGAAACACAGAAGATTGGTCCACATTTATAGAAACGATTTTGTGTTCCCTAAGCTAGGACGTAAAGCCATATTTCCACCGGCGGTTGTGCTCGATATGACGTCCCCGACTATAAACTATAGCCCGACACCGAAGTTTCCATTGGAGTAGGTTTCTATTCAGAGAAATCTAATCAAGTTTGGACCATTCCTTCTTGCGAAACTTGACACAAGCCAGTCAATGTGCGTGGGCGACGTAAGGAAATCGTTCAAAGCACCCGAAAGCATAAAAGTCCATTGGTGCAGCGTCGGGAGACTTGAAAGAGATGACTGAATATGAGATAGCAAGGATTCCAGTTTCACTCATTTTGCGCCCCATGTATGCAACAGTTGTTCGAGCCATGTGGCTGTCTGCTTTGTCTTGAGATGAACGAAGATTTTTCGTACCTCAGTATGAAAATCCTTGAAATACTGCTTTGTTCGGAACGACGTATTTTCAAGTTATTGAAAACATTTTTATTAACATGAAGAGAAAAAAACAATTAATCATTTTCAGAAAACCGGATTTTGGACTTATGTCTGAACTTTCAAATGCGATTTCTCTAAAACACTAATTTTTGATCTAACGCACTTTACGCACCCACCCGCCATTTAGAAAAGCTTAAACAGTATACTTTTTCTAATTGTGTACTGGAAGTAGTTGAAACTTTATTCAGTATATATGGATGGAAAGCAAATTAAGAATGAAAAACCAAACTATTCATTCTGACTTTTTTTAGTCTTTTTTTTTAAGTTCCGATGCGACAAGTGGCAAACTAATTTCGAGTGCGTACAGTGTGATTTTTCAGTTCTTAGCACTCAGTTTGAGTATGGGAATATCAGTGGCGGCTAATGTTATTGTAGCGTTGCGCAACGACCAAAGTATTTCAAGAAAAGAAAAATATTATTATCAATAGTAGTAAAGAACAGAAAAAAATACTTTATAATACTCGCATATATACACTTTAAATAATATATATTTTTTTTTACTTCTGTAACTGTCCGTTCCGTTAATCCGCTTTAAAAAGCGAAAAATAATCCGTCACAGAGTCTCTAATTTATATTGTATTGCAGCGAGCATGCAACGACCAGATTCCTTCAGCGCGGCAATTTTAGCAAATGTTAAGTCTCCGCTCCTCTATCTCAGAAGTTAAAGGGTCTGGTCGTTGCAGTGCTTCTGCAACACAGCACGGTTTCCAGTGAATGAGAAGGTTTTTCGCGCTAAATAAGCTTTCTGAATTTTGTTTCACTAGCAATTAACAAATGGAATTTGTTTTTATGCATTCATATTTTTAAATTGCCGTACTTATACTGAAGCAAATCAATATAATGACAATTAAAAAAGTAATTGTAGAATTACGAAATAAGAAAGAAAATATCTAGTAGAGGAGAAAACAAATGAAAGTAGATCCGCATTTACAAGTTAATTCTTAGCTTATATTGATAATGAAGGCTTCTTGTACAGTAATTTGTGAATCAAATATTATTAAGTCAGTATGTTGAATCGCCCCCCCCCCCCTCTGTGGATAGTATTTTAGTAGAAACATTTCTTTTATAAAATAAGTATATTTTATACTCTTGATAATTTCCACATAAAACTGTATGATGGTTAACACCACATTGAATTTGGGGCTAGTTAGCAATGATCAGGGGCGTAGCCACGAGGGCGGGTCCACCGGGTCCGGATCTCCCAAAAATTTTCGAAACTTGACTAACATTTGTAGATTTTTTTAACGAACTATACTTGTTTAGCAGAGAAACGATTGGTGTAGGCTAAATATTTTATTTTACGCCGCATCATCATGTATTCTTCTTTTCTTATAAAAATAATCATTCTATCATTTTTTCTAAAAGTATAGGTGACAGTAAGTAACAATTACTTATCTTCTTTTCGAGTGCAGTATAAGACAGGTTCCATATTATGTAGACGTATTGGACCTCCATCAAATATTTTGGACCCCTCCCAGTTAACATTTTAGGGTGCAGAATTGGCAGTGCTGTTTGCTTTGATGTTCTTTGATTTTTTTCTTCTGTTACATGCTGATCCTTCATCTGGCGGGTTTCGAGGTTTCCTTTCCAGAATATATCACATTGGTAAGCGTTGTTTCGCCTCATTTGGAAGTATATTGTGTTCATCGTGCATTGTGTAACAACCAAGGCGGATGATTTGGAATGTAGTTTTTTTCTTTTACGCCCATGTGTGTGTTTTAATGTATGACTATGTGACATTCAGAATTCATATACCAGTACCTCTTTTGTATCAGCTGTTTTGGTTTTCAATTATTAGATTTAATTTTATTGTATGTGCTTTAATTCTGTAAATAACCTACAAATTCTGAATGAATTGTATACCATGACTTCTGTGAATAACTTACAAAAAACATTAACCAGCTTTCAACTGAGGAAACATTTTAATTAAGGCTTAGACAAAACAAGCAAAGGACAATTCAGGAGAGTGTTCGAAAAAAAAATCAAGTTTAAATTTACAGGATATCTTATGGCAGTAGCGTTGTTTACACCAGATACATTTCCTCAATTTATTTTAAATTTTTCTGGATAAACTGTGAATAAAATGTGTTTAATGTACATTTTTTTATAACTCTAATCTCTGGTATGAACTCTCTTCAGTCAACGCTGAAGAGGAATTCGAATCACTGTTAGGGACTGAGTTTGCTAGAATGAATTGTTCGCAATAATCTAGAAAAAAAATATTTAGTGAATCTACAAAGTTTCTGAAATTAATATTAACTGTACCTATGGCGTCAGCAAAAGAAGACAAGTTTTTTTTTTTACATCAAAAAGAATTTACACTTTTAAGGAATTGAATGTCCCAAGAAAGGTTATCACATTGGTTATGCTTTCCATCGAAAAAGACCTGACAATAAGAATACTAGAGTTCAACCAGCGTGTATTAGACAGATTTGCTCCAATCAAAGAGAGAAGTATGAACTTACTAATTAATTAAGGTGGTTAATCGGATTAAATGTTTTGCATATTTTATTTTTAGAAACAGAATTTTATTTAATTTCACATGTCACATAGCATTTGCATCTAAAGTTATGCTGATTAGTCAATGAGTCAACTTTATATCTTCTGTCTCTTATCGTTCGTACTGCAGCACCCGAAACCACAATCCACCGGCCGCCACTGGTGAATGTCGAATACAAAATGAACTGCAATTTCCCTACTACTCAAAAATGAAATGAAATCTTTCAGTTTAACCTTCTACGATTATTCCCTTTAGGCTAAGGGAGACGATGATTAAGGCAAGTGAATGATGATGGAAGATTTGGTGGAATGATAAATTAGAAGGAAACGGAAGTATACCCTGAGAACATCCATGAAATCTATTACTGCATATTGAAGGGTACCTAAAGTATCTAGTTCGATCTCAACTCGCACCGTGTGGACGTTGTGGTAGACAAGCACCGTGTCCGTAAGTTTTTTCGAAGTTCTGAGGCATCCTCCGATTTCGCTCCTCATTCCACGATTTCGTTCATTATCATCACCATCATCATATTCCTTAGCCTTGATACATAAAAGTAAGAAAATCCATAGAGAAGGGATCGTTACTTTTTTAAAGATGCTTCCATGATGATCCTATTTCCATGCACTTTTATTGTATGTAAGTACACATACAGCATGCATACTTTTATACTTGTGAAATCAAATGTTCTAACACACTATTATCATATTTACTTTTGTACAGAACGAAATACGATAGTATTACGTACAAGATTTTCTATTACTAAAGAAACCCTACTCTTCTATCTTGGATACTCGCCTCATTTGGACACATTTTCCGGAAACCGCTAGAATCCAACTCCATTAGAGATCTCCAAAATGTTGATGTTAGTGATATTGTATTATCTTTTGTTATACTGAATAATGTAGGTGGTATTGTTGTTTTATTTAATGCTTAAATTAGGAATATGTAATATCTTACGCAGTACAACTTGAGAAAATACACCTTTATGTTGCGCTGGCAACACTGAAACACTGCTTGTTTATCTAGTGGTACTGCAGAATATCTAGAAATTCCCTTCAATATTTCACACAATATGGTACAAAATTTCAGCACTAAATATATATATGGTGGGGCAAATAAAAGTGGCCCGGAGAACAAAGTGCCAGGGTACAAAGATATACAGCAAAGGAAAGGAAATAGTTCGCTAACCTGCTTATAGCAGATGTTAATCAAATGACCACATCAAGCTTTTGAGTGACCACATGAATGAAAATGACCACAATGTCCGGCATTCGGATACTTTTCGGAATATTTTTTTCCTTGTTCAAAACAGATCTTGTCTAACGCCATTTTTTGACTATTGTTGCATTGCACTCTTTGCTGGTCTTTTGACACCATGAAATTCATAAGTAAACAACTGACCACACTCTTCCACGAATTTGTTTTCACGTAACTTTCCACAACGAACACCCTCTGCTGTACTCTGAGCACCATCTTCACCTTTGTACTGCTCAACACACATTGGCATCCCGCAGTAAGATCTGAACCGGTAGGTGCGTACATGTGGTGAGGTTCCATGGATACATTCACGTCCAATCGTATCCACTTGTCAAGATCACTTTTATTTGCCCCATCCTATAATATATATATATATATAGGCGCGGATCCAAGGGGAGGGTTATAGGTACTATACCTGAGCCATCCTTGGCGCTCAGGTATATAGGGGATATTTTAATAGGCAATTTTAATAGCTATCAATATCAATATTCGAAACGAGACTGAGACTTTCAAGACTGATCTGATTCTCGTCTCTATTTATAGAGGTCTATCTCGTTCTTGGTTATATAAAGTCCGTCTCGGTCTCGGTCTCGTCTCGGTATATAAAGGGCCGTCTCAATCTCGGTCTTGTCTCGAATTATCTTGTTCAATACTACAAGACACCCCGTCTTATGCAAAGTCATTTTCACGTTAGATTAGCGTCATGCTAAAAGTTTGACTACTGCAGGAAATATATGTTAGTCGAACTCTTTAGTATGCCACTAATCACGCGTCAGAACGACTCTGCATAAGGCCCACTATGTCTATGTCTCATATTGAACGGGTATTATTCAGCACCCGAGAAGACGGTAAGTAATTGTAAAATACTTTCACGTATATTTTCAGAAAAAAAATGATAGAACTAGATTGTTCTCATAAGAGAAAGAGAACAGATGAAGTGTAAGATCAAATTTTCATGTTACATCAATCATTTCCCTTTTAAACAAGTATAAAAGTATTATTAACAGACGAACAGGATCAATATTAACAGACGAAAATCATATTTCCGAAGAAATTAAATGTCGACTAAAAGTAGGGAATTCATGATATTATTCAGTTCAAAATCTCTTGCCGTCGCGAATTCTGTCGAGGAATTTGAAGCTTAAAATATATAAAACAATAATCATGCCTGTTGTTGTGAAACATTGTCTCTTACTCGGAAGGAACAACATAGAGTGAAAGTATTTGGGAACAAGATCCTGAGACGAATATTTGGACCCAAGAGAAACGAAAATGGGAAATGGCGGAAACTTATTACGAGGAACTACATAATTTATACGGTTTACCCAACATTGTTAGGATCGTCAAGTCTAGGAGGCTTAGGTGGGCAGGTCATGTAGAATGGAAGAAAGTAGGAACGCTTTCAAAGTCTTGACTGGAAGACACATCGGAATACGGCCATTAGGAAGACCTAGGTGCAGATGGGAGGACAATATTAAGAAGAATCTCGCAGAGATAGGAATACAAAGTAGAAACTGGATCCAATTGGCTAAGGATAGAAGTCAGTGGAGAGCTTTTGTGAACGCAGCATTGAACCTCCGGGTTCCATAGGCCATAGAGTTAGTTAGTTAGTTAGTTAACAAAAGTATTATTAAGAAAGTTGAGTTGATTTTAAGTTTAAAGTCCCTTTCAGCAGCGAGGCTATATGAGACAGAACCTACTGATTAACTTGAAATCCAAACCACTTAAACTCCTGCCGGGATCAAACCCTGATTTCCCACGACAAAGGAGCGTACACTAACTGCTTTTTATTAAGGAAGTGTAAAAGTTGACGTTGAGTTAGGACATTTGGGGGAGTCAGGTCCCGGTCAGCCCTCCCTTCTCATTGCTATTGGATAAAATTATACAATGGCAATCTCACAATAGGTTGCATTGAATTGCACAATCTTGGGTACAGTCCGATATTTTATTTACTTTACCAACTCTTTGGTTCCTATTTTGAAAATTTCTTCCACTTATGTAATTATTACGAAATCTGGGGGTTCTTGAAAAATTAGTTCAATTATTTGCATTATTCCTAAAGACAGTATAACTATTATTTCTATTTCTTCTGAAATTAGGATCGGTTGTATTGCCATTACGAGAAAATCTAACATTACCTGTCGTTGATATTTCGAACAGGAATATAGCTAGATTGATTTCTGTTATTATTACTTTGCAATCTAATCTGATTTTCATAATTTTGAACTATCATAATTAAGTGATTAAAATTAATACCTTGCGAAGAGATCAATACTTGCTGTAGCCTAAACGGTAATAATATTCTTATTGATGCGATAATAGGTAATTCCTGCTGATATGGATTGATCTGTTTCAAGTCATTATACGCAGAGATTACAAAATCTGTAAGGCTTTTGTTCGCTTTAGGAACAAAATGTCGGTTTCTAATTTGGACATCCCTGTCTGCTAACATAAAATCGTTCTCGAAATTTGCTAACAACGCATTTTTTAAATCAGAATAATTAAGCAGACTACCTCTTATTGCTTTGTACCATACCGAACAAGATGGTAACAAAATATGCGGTAAGAGTTTGAGAAAGTTAGCCTTATCTATTATAATTAATTCACCTTCTTCCTCGAATATCTCTAAAAATGTACTCGTTAGGATGTTCTCAGATCTACCGTTGAATTTAGTTATTGATTTTATTTCACTGAATTTCAGACGACTGTTATTATTACTAGAATATTTTAGATGTCGGGGTTTTACGTATGTACGGCTCCTGCGACGGGGTCTTCTTTCTTCGTCAGTATTTGAGGATTCCACGGTTTCGGCACCATATAAATATGTAACGTTATTTACTTTAGTCATGTTAAATTTCCTAATTCGAAATGTACATTTATACAGTTCACGAGATTATTATGAATCACATAACACAGTTATTCACTTTTGAATATATATATTCACTATCAACATATATCGTGTTTATGACATTAAAATATTATACATTCAGTCTATACAAGATGTCACTCCATTCTGTTCTATCTTTCATAGTTACCCTAACAACCACATCAAACAGATAAACAAGTCGTCATAGCAACGAAATCAACAAATATTTCAATATGATACAAATACTTAAAATTACTTCTTTATATTTTCTTCTTTTTCTTCTTCTTAATTGCTTCAGTGTTTAAAATAGCAGTTTTGCCCGTAAATATTAATAATACTTAAAAAGTACATACAAAAATATACATTATCGTTGTACCCCTGGGCGTAAAAATATTGTTTACTTTGAGTTTGTGTAAAAATGTATATCATTATTCTAGGTTCACATCCTCTTTTGTTCTGAACACCCTGATAGGTAAAAGTTCCTGGTGTTCTTACTGATTATGTCATGTGATACTACTGTGAATATCAAAATGGTATCAAATAAATCAGCCTCAGTGCGACTTTTTTGCATATCTTTTCTCTTATTAAAGCTAGGCCTATATTAAAAATACAAAACCCGAGGACAAACTTTGTCCTGTCCTGCGAAAACTCCCGTGGATGTATTTAAAAACAAAATCAAGTCAGGAAAACCGAATTTATACTAGTGCATACTGAATAGGTGGCTGCTTATGAAGGTTTGTCTTCTAATTCGAATAATCCAATGGAAAATATGTCATTCATCTTCCACCAATTTATTAAGATTTGTGATCGTCTCATCACCATTGTCTGCAGTTGATAACGATTTCAAGCTGATTATACAGTATGGCGCTAAATTCGTTGTACAAAATCAGAGAAAGTGATTCCTGACAGCAAAACAAACAAAAACGTACCAATAAACGTAGGAAGAAAATAGCTTCGTTTACGTGTTATAAGCTGCCGAAAGCGTGGGAAAACAAACTTTAGAGTTAAATGTTTCACAAACTACTGAGCGGAGACGTGGTGAGGCATGATATCATCAAAGGATCCTATCCTGTTCTATCCAAAATTGCAGTTTTCAGATTTGTACAATGGCGACGCAAGGGATTCCCAAAAGGACGTTAGGGATTCCCGGATATTATATGACGTAAATTGAGTTGACAAGGATATGTAAAAGACGTCTCACTACCTGGAAATAACACCACGTGGCAGGTCATTTCGGCGGATGGCGGATAAGGTAAAATTCACTGTGCGAGGTTGCATACCTCCTTAAAAAGTACTAGTAAAGACGTTTTGCAAGATTTCACTGGAAACGTCACGTCGCCACAATGTAAAAATACGTACAATACAAGCCGATAGGTAAAAGAAAATAAAGAAATTGAGATTACTAATCTGCTCATATTAGTGACATCCGAATTCTTTTCATGACGATCTGTTATTGATTCAGAAAAATAAAGTACAGAAGTACTCTAGTCTCATTTGTGTGATCGAAATGAATGTGCTCAAACAGTTATGTGCATTATTATTATTATTATTATTATTATTATTATTATTATTATTATTATTATTATTATTATTATTATTATTATTATTACGCGTTCTTTGTTTGTCTCTTAATAGTAGTTTTATTTAATTCTTGTACTATTAAAGGCAGTCGCGTTTTCAAAAGTCTTGCGATATCATTAATATGAACAGATTAATTAAGATTAGCAATCGGAATTTATTTTCTGTAACCTATCGGCTTGTATTGTATTTGTTTTTACATTGTAGCGACGTGACGTTTCCAGCAAAATCTTGAACAATGTCTTTACTAGTACTTTTTGAGGAGGTATGCAACGACGCTCAGTAATCATCACCTTATTCGCCATCTTTTATCTGCGTGTATGTGTATTCACCTGCCACGTTGTATTATTTCCAGGTACTGAGACGTCTTTTACATACTCTCGTCAACTCAGTTTACATCATAAAATGTCCGGCAATTCCTAACGTCCTTTGGGAAATCCCTTGCGTCGCCATTGCACAAGTCTGAAAACTGCGAATTTGGATAGAGCAGGTTAGGATCCTGCCGCATCACGTCTACGCTCAGTAGTTTGTGCAATATTTAACTCTAAAGTTTGTTTTCCCACACATTTGGCAGCTTATAACACATAAACGACGCGTTTTCCCCTATCTTTACTGGTACGTTTTTATTTGTTTTGCTCTCAGGAATCACCCCTCTCCTTTTGTACGAATTTAGCGCCATACTCCATATTTTATAAGTAGCTGCCTACTACGCTTTCACTAGCGTACATTCGGTTTCCTGACTTGAATTCTTTTCTAAAATATGCAGCTGTTAAGAAACCTTTCAACCAACGAATTTATATCAATATGCATTTCATTATGTCTTTCAAATATAAACTAATGGAAACATAGACTTCACCATTGTTTTTCTCGTAAAATTCCAACCAAATTTGATACATTACATAACCCTCTTTCTATTTGAAAAAGTTGAGCGAGATAGAAGATGACCGGTTTTAAGATGACGGCCATGATAAACATACCCTCAAATACATGTTCCGATGTCGGTTAATATACAGGGTGTTTCAAAACAACACGGACAAAATTTGGAAGGTGATTCCTGACACCAAGATAAGACAAAAAGTATAGATCAACCTGAGTGCACAAATTCTTCCTTTCGGATTTATATGCTGCCGAAAACATGAAAAAATGAGCTTTAAAAGCCCATAGCTCCGAAACTATGGGACCTATTGTAGTCGGGTCAAGACTTCGCTTAGGAACTACTATGTGCCCTATCCAAATACCCAAGTTTTGGAATCCTGCGGTACTTCCGCAACAGTTTTCATAGAGGTAGTTGGTGAGTACTTCCAATTAAATGCCCGTTGCCAAACTCCCACTATAAAAATTGCTTCGTGAATACCTTAGGATTCTGAAACATTTATTTTTGGGTAGGGCACATATTAGTTCCTAAGTGAAGTCTTGACCCGACGACGGTAGGTCTCATAGTTTTGAAGCTATGAGCTTTTAAAGTTCACTTTTTCATGTTTTCGGCAGCCTATAAATTCGAAAGGGAGCATTTGTGCTCCCAGGTTGGTCTATATTTTTGTCTTATCTTGGTGTCAGGAATCACCTCCCAAATTTTGTCGGTGTTGTTTCGAAACACCCTGTATTTTTGTTCTTCATCCCTTTATCCGTGTTACAAATAAAATGAAATTTTCAAACTTGAAACACATTGTTACAGTGTTGCAACACTTGATACAATTGTAATAAATTCAGCCGTTTTTGCCATTCATCGGTCCGTTGGTACCACGCTGGCATTTTCAGCCCCTTTTGTGAAAAGGTTGGTACACTTCTACCCAATTTAGCAACATTTAACAAATACTTGTCATATTTTCAAAAGTGGCAGTAAGACTTCCTACATCTCACGTTACTGATACTGTATGTTGGATTGTTACTGCATGCGTGTTTTGTGGATGTGTGCTGCCCAGTGGCGGATCTAGGATGTAAAATCTGGAGGGGGAACAGCTAGAACTCAGACTATGATAGGTATATCATGAATTTACTATAAACATTCAAAAATATATAAATAATAGCTTAAGTTGTTTCTGTCATTCAAAAAAAGAAAGAAAAGCTTGGGGGCCTAGGCTAGGGTTACCAACTCTGAGAAAAAAAAAAAACTGGCACACTCTCAAAATTTCCTATGATATAGGTATAACAAGTGTAATGTCTATGAGATAAGTTTAACATCTCTGTTCGGATCCATCTATGGGATGGAAATGTACTATCGTGAACAAAAGTGCATTAGCACCTGTATTCTGCATATCCTTAATAAAGCTTAATAGACACTTTGTGCTATAAATGAGAAACTGAAATCGTTATTGATAATTTTATTGTATTCACCAGTAACTGTCACTTCTTTAAAATTATCGAAACTTATGAACAAAAAGATATTAATCTTTACGTGACAATTTTGGATTTGGAAAACGAAATTTATTCTTTGAACTTACACTTCAACTACAGGAAATTGCTTTAAGAAGTCCTTTTTCACTCTCAATAAATGTATAAAGTTCCTTACAAGCAAATTTCAAATTTTCCCTGATACAATCCTTGTCATATCTTTAAAATTATCTAAATACATGAATAAAATATATTAATCGCTGATAGATGGTGAAAGGTGACAGTTTTGGATTTACAATGAAAGCTACATTTTAAATCTATACTTCGAATTAGATGAAATTTTAAAAAAAATAGTCACAAAAGGGCTGGACAGAAACTAGATTTCGACATCGAAAGGTTTACTTGTAAGATAAATGGAAAAATGTTATAAAGAGAAATAGGTATATAATACACACGAACTGGTCTCCTATATATAGTTCACGCGAACTGGTCTCAGTATAATCGCCCTGAAGACGAGAACGATATCAGTTCTTGAAACGTCGGCTCTATCGTCGGATTTCAGCTGGCTGATATTCCGAGAACATCTCTATAATATTCGCCGCCAGGAAAGCTTCAATTCTTAGCTAACAAAACTGCCACATCGCCAATTCGATTAAAAAGTGCTTGTCAACGAACTCGGCAGAGATATTACTTATAGTTCTATCTATTACAGAAAACAGAATTTAAAATTCACTTCCGATCAAGAGTTATCGTGTACCTAAACGGGCAAACGTAAATCACCATTACCCGTTAATATTTGGTCGCGAGGAATAACAGACGGTCAGACGAATGGACATACTAACAGTACAATATTATAAGTCCCATCTACTGTTTGATCCTAACAAAACTTCATTAGCCTATGTCCTACAAGTATTAAATAGGCTAAAATAGGCAGGTGATTATAAAATAAAAGTAGATGATCATAAAATAATTGGTGGTATGAGAATAATGAAAGAGGAAGGAAACGGAAGAATCTACAAAAAACTTAGCCGGTGGCCACCAGTGGTACAAAACTGTTTACCGTACTCTTAGGTATTGATCAATACCAATATAATATCTCTATGACTTACGGTTCCCGAGATATGGCTACTTAAATATCTCTAATAGGATGAGCCAATATCCCGAGAACTGTAAGTCGTACAGAGATGATATTGGTGAACATTTTGGTACCATATAGTAACCGGTGGCCACTATCCAACTGGCCACTTGTTTGGCCAGTGGCCACCAGTTAATATCTGTACCAACATTTTTACCATCCTCTTAGATATTAAGAAAAATAAAATGAAATCTTTGAGTTTTACGTCTCACGATTATGCCGGCTAGGCTAAAGGAGACGGTGATGATGAAAAACGAATGAAATGGTGCAATGAAGAAAGTGAGAGGAAACGGGAGAACCCCGAGGAAACCCACGCACACGATGTTTGTCTACCACAAGGATCACTGGCGGGGTCTGGGATCAAACTCGACCTCAAGAACCAGAGGTGAACGCTCTACCACTTTTTTTTTTTTTTTTTAAAAAACTTCTATTTATTTATTTTTATTCCATCCTGATTTATTTTTCTATTCCACCACTTTTCAAGACTACTAGACTCTATAGGGACACGAACACAGAAATATCGAGGACAATTAAAATTCCACCTTTGCTACTAGAGAGGGATTCCAACCCCCCATGGGTACCACTGAGCCACCGCGGCCCCGTTTTAGATATTAATCAACACCAATATCATCTCTTTATAACTTACGACTTCCGAGATATGGCTCCTTAAATCTCTGGAAATCGGCCATTTTAGGCCAATATCTCAGGAACAGTAAGAGTGACGCGAAACATTCCATCAATTTATCAGATAGTTTTTCATGTTCTATCGAATGGAGGGCTCAAAATTGAAAAAAAAAAAAAGAAAAGAAAGAAAACGCAAGTAACAGACAGACGGACAGGCACACGGACATAGAAAATTTAATAATGAACATTTTGAGTTCGTTAATCACGGACATGATATTGTATAGCACGAACTCTCATACTCTGGGATAAACCAAGGACCATTCATACTAGAGGAGAGCGCTCTAAAGCTGGGCTACTGTGCCTACCGTGATAACACTGAAACATTCACACAGGCCGGCAACTAGGATTTGTTTCACCAAGGGCAAACACTAAATTCTACGCTCCAAAAAATATATAGGTCCCTCTCCAACACCTCTTAGGTGATTCTCCAGCCACACATCTAGGACATGTGTCCTATTTTCTCGGCCCTAGTTGCGGCCGTGTACTCACATTTGTACCATAAAAGCTCAGAAAAAAAAACAAACAAACAAACAACAACAACAACAAAAAAAAAAAACTTGAAAATTAAATGTAAAGACATGCTAATAAACCGTACTTACTTTAAAAAAAAAAATCCCTAACTTCTTTTTTCTTTAGTATCATATGGACAAGATCTATGTTTACAGGAAGTATATTTACCTGATGAGTCGAGAATATCCTTAGTTCATTTTTTTACTTTTTTTAAAATGAGAATTTATGCTTAAAATTCATCTCATACTTATCTGAATATTCTTTGTAAAATTGTCTCTTGTTCGTAGGGATATTTGCAACATTGTCGCAGACCAAATCAATCAAATACCCGCAAGAGCGCCATCTTCTTGCTGTTTCGTTGGAGTTACTACTTTCCCTAACAGATGGCAGTGTTATGACAAACCAAACTAGAACTTGTTGCACTTAATTTCGAGATTCGCCGCTAGGTGTCAGGAAATTCTTCATCACTGGTGGTTGTACTGACTACAATACGAACAGACGAAAATAAAAAAAGCAAAAAAAGTAACCATAATGCAGTAACTTTACTCTTCTATATCCCCTTTAAAACGTGCTTTTACTTTGTAATTGTATGCGGTGAGTTAAGAAGTGAATGACAGTAAGCTCAATTGAAAACACACATGTTATACAATGAGGCTATTGTGGGAAACAAATTCTTTCGCCTACTGGCATTGTTCTTTGAAACTTCACAAGTCAATAAGATGAGTTTAACGCACTATCCCAGTGACTTTTCTTTAACACCGCATTCACAATGCCTATTTGCCAAGAAGGATTGTTTTGAATAGACCAATTTTTGTTTTTTTTTTTTTTTTTTGTGGCTATTCTACAGTTATTAGTTGCATTAATAATGTACACTCATGTCCAAAATTAATGTCGCATGTCTATAAATATGTTGTTGTAGAAATATAATTTGGTAACGAATTCGCCCGGTATTTCTTATAATGTTAGTACGTGTATAATCGGCAAATATATGGATGTGGCAAATTTCATGTCAAAAGAGCAGTAAGTAAGAACGATAAAAAGAAAATAAAACTTTCTTGTCCATTTAGCAACATTTTATTTTACTCATTATCATTTTCCTATTTATAATTCTTTTCCTATGAAATTTACCATAAATATACCTTTCTCGATTATACACATACTATCAGTATTAAAAGTATCCTGCAAAATCATTATCAAATTAGGCCTATATTCTTACAAGAAAACAATTATAGATATGCGATAATAATTTTGGTCATGAGTGTACATTAAAATGTACAAAACGATGTTACATAACATTATATTGTTTGATATATGCAACTTCAGATTTATATTTATCATATTATTCATTTAGTATACGTAATCTCAAACAGGACCGGCCCTATGCATTTTTCCGCCCCGTGGAATAGCATCATTTGCTGCTTCCTTTCTCCAGAAAGAGAGAATCTTAAAATCACAATAGTAAATGTCCTACCCCATCACGAACAACAAAGGGAAGGGAAAGTGCACTTGCACTCAGTAAGGCCTAGATACTTCAAATGCATTCTCGATGTGCCAGTTCTTTTATTTAAAGAATAATCTATTATATTAGTGAAAGAAAAACGCACTGCAGAGGAAGATGGTAATCCTTTTTATAGAATTCAATATCGAGCTTTGATCTCAATATATTAGTTTGCAGTTCCAGTGCAAATAGCTCTTTGATCCTCGTTACTCGATTTTCTTTCTTTCTATATATATATATATATATATATATATATATATATATATATATATATATATATATATATATATATATATATTAATATATATATATATATTAATGTTTTCACCTTCAATGATAAGGAACTTGTTTCTGACAAAGACAAGACTAGTTTTCATATAACTAAATGGCAGAGGGGATTGCTACTGTTCAAGAATTGAGTTCTTGTATTTGAGAACAATCAAGCAATTAATGCTGGGATTTGTTTGATCATTTGTTTTAGCACTGTTCATGGGACTTTAAACTAATGCGACTTAAACATGATTTATGAAAGTAGTGTTCAAATAGAAAGTCAGCTTAGTAAATTTCACTGCCATCATCATGAAGTCTCTTCCCTACAAGAAATATTTTAAACAATATAGTTAAGATAAATTTTGCCGCGCCCCTCAAATATTGCCACCCCGTGCAAATACACGTGTTCCATATATGGTACAGCCGAACCTCATCTCAGAATTATATTTCTTGTATTCTTCATATTTCTTATATATATATATTTGGGACACATGGGACGCAGACAAGGTTGCACTTAATTTTGGTCGCTCCCGACAAGGTTGGACAACGACAAGCTTGGACACTTCTCAATTTATCCTCTTGCGCCAGACTCGAACGAATTCCTGAGGTATCCAAGCTTGTCGTGGTCGATCCCGACAAGCCTGGACACATCTAATTTTGGGTCGCTGACGACAAGGTTGGTCGACGACAAGCCTGGACACATTCCTGGGGTGTCCAAGCTTGTCGTGGTCGACCCCGACAAGCCTGGACACATCTAATTTTGGGTCGC
This sequence comes from Thermobia domestica, assembly GCF_964235325.1. Taxonomy (NCBI): domain Eukaryota; kingdom Metazoa; phylum Arthropoda; class Insecta; order Zygentoma; family Lepismatidae; genus Thermobia; species Thermobia domestica. Next base: position 52,536,439 of record NC_137464.1, read on the forward strand.
TGACGACAAAGTTGGCCAACGACAAGTCTGGACACATTCCTGAGGTGTCCAGACTTGTTGGGATCGATTTTGGATCGCTGACGACAAGGTTGGCCAACGACAAGCCTGGACACATTCCAACGCTAATAATTGATTACCTAAGCGTTTTTACGAAAAGAATTTCATAACACTAGGCATTTAACCTGATCAAAGAAAGCATTTAAACTAATCGATGTTTAAGAACGCGCCCCTAAAGTCAGCGGTGCATGAAAACGTGGCTTTCACGGCAGAGTCGCACGGTCCGTACTTACCATGATTTTTTGGCAGAAATATTGCAACGATTGCTAAATACTGCTTGTAATTTTTTAAGTAAAACGAAAATTTTGTAAATAATAATAACCTTTTTTAATAAAAGATAAAAAATTTAAAATAATTCGAAAATCCTCTAGTAGAGGGCACTAGCTGACTGGCGAGAATCAGCCAATAGCGAAAAAGATGCGAGCTATGCAACTCTATATTGAAGGGCATGTATGTATGAACTTGAAACGCCTTAACTGGTAGAGTTTGTTGGAGCAGACATTTCATTAAGCCGTTGACGACAAGCCTGGACACATTCCTGGGGTGTCCAGGTTTGTCGCGGTCGATACCGACAAGCCTGGACACATCTCATTTTGGGTCGTTGACGACAAGCCTGGACACATTCCTGGGGTGTCCAAGCTTGTCGTGGTCGACCCCGACAAAAATGGACACATCTAATTTTGGGTCACTGACGACAAGGTTGGCCAACGACAAGCTTGGACACAAAAAGTCCCATATATATATGTTTTTTTCAAACTTAGAAAGCCACACTTTATGGTTCTGAATTCTTCATGTGGCTTTAATGCTGGAGGTTTCCCAGCTCTGAACTAAACTAACGATTACATAAGTAAATAAATAAAAATAAGATATAATAAAGACCTCCAACACTAGATAAGACCCCATTCCACTTTTATACAGGATATTTCCTTACGTACGTTGGCATCTTATGTGTTTCCTTATATAGTGAAATCTGTCTATGTTGGGCACCACCGGTTCCATTTGAAAAGTGGCCAATTTACAGAAAATAATCGTCATGGTTTGAAAACGAGTTTCTAGTATTACTCATAGTGATGTTTTAATGAGCAATTGTGCTGCAGGTACTTCTAAATAATGTGTATAGAGGAGCGCCTATATTATATCTTGTGCAGACGACAATATTGCGAACTAGTTTCATTGTCTATACATGTGAGACGTATAACAATGTTACCAAATATAAGCTACTGTTTTGATGTGAGATTTCTTGCATGTGTACAAGTTCTTCAGGGAAATAGCAACGTTAAGTAGAGCCTAATAAAATTCGAGTGAGAGCGATTGTGTACATACTTCAAATCGTTTTGTGTTGAACACGTAAAGCAATTTAAGATGGCATCACACATTAAATCTTTGAGATGGCAACTAATGTAACTGTCCTATATCAAACAAGAATTTGTGATCCAAAAGTCCTGTTACACCCACGTACAGGAAGAAACACAATATACTACTACAGTGAAACTCCTAGCATCCTATCGTACTACGCTGCGGAACTGGTTTAGTTTCAGCAAGATGGAACACAAGCTCACATTCGGCTACCGTGCTAGAATATCTGAATTCCAAACAGATTGATTGGACGTAGTTTTTCACAAGTACCAACATTTTAGACTGACCTTCCTGAAGTCCCGACTTTTCATCCTATGATAATGCATTGTGGTATTATATTAAATAGAGGGTTGTCATCAGCATTACCATGCAATCAACGAACTGAAAGCAGCGGTTCGGTATGCCTTTTCTGCGATCACTGACGTAATGCGGAATAGAATTTCAGGACATACCTGGAGATATATAAGTAACTGTTACGAAATAATGGAATCTACACAGATACTGTGATTGAAATTACTATTTCGTCTCCTATCACAGGATTTTTATTTCTTATTAATAACCATACTTCATCGCAAAATACATAAATACGTAGCGGGTGTAACGCATGGGCGGATACAGAACTTCTGGGAAGCAATGGGCTGTAATACTGGTATTTAGAGTTACTTTTAAGAGCTCCAAACTCTGGGATAAGTTTTATTTATATATAAAATAAGAAAGATTCCTCTTCTGGGCGGGGGCGATTGCCCCCTTGGATCCGTCCCTGTGTAACGGGACTTTTGGATCACCCTGTATATACTATATACGAAAAAGGCATTAACAATCATACATCAACACAAGTATAGCAAGTTATACATCAACAAATTCTCTACAGAATTTCAATACTGTGTGTGACAATTGTTCTAACATTTAGATTTTCGTATTTAAGTGGAAACAATCAATGTAACAATAGTACACCGTGAGAAAACAAAACTAGATATTGTCTATGTTTACTTACTTTTACTCCTCTTATATTTCCTGATACATATAAAATAATGCAGAAAACCACTCATGTCTTCCCTCTCAATATTCCCTTCAACCGATAACTACGTAAACACGACAGTATTGACACTAAAAACTAAAGTAGTAATTATTCAGTTACATAGTAAATTTGTAACAGTATGCAGTATAAAGAAAATAAATACAGGATACTTAATACATATATGAAACTTATTTCCTCCAGATAACACTCCAGCACACTAAATTATTTGGGTTGTAAACACAAAACATGAAGGACTAATAAATTAAAACAAACATAATTCTTTACGCAAAATGGTACATTCGAACTGGATAATGGTAAATTTGGGGTGGAAAAATCGTAAATTTGCAGTGGAAAATGGTAAATTTGGGGTGAAAAATGTAAATTTGGAGTGAGGAATGGAAAAATTGGGGTGAAAACAACGGTAAATTTCGGGTTAAAAATGGTAAATTTGGGGTGAAGAATGGTAAATTTTGGGGCAGAATGGTAAATTTCAGGTGGAAGAATGGTAAATTTGGGATGGAATGATGGTAAATTTGATAGGGAAGAATAGTAAATTTAAGGTGGAAGAATGGTAAATTTGGGATGAAAGAATGGTGAATTTGAGTTGGAAGAATGGTAAGTTTGGAATGGGAGAATGGAAAATTTTGGGAGAATGCTAAATTTAGGGTGGAAGAATAGTAAGTTTGGGGATCGAATGGTAGATTTGGGATGGAAAAATGACAAATATCGAGAGAATGGTAAATTTGAGGTGGAAGAGTGCTAAATTTGGAGTACAAAAATAGTAAATTTGGGGGTTGAATAGTAAGTTTGGGATGGAAGAATGATAAATTTGGGGAGAATGGTAAATTTGGATTGAAAGAATAGTAAATGTGAGGTGGAAGAATAGTAAATTTGGGGGAAGAATTTTAAGTTTATGGTGAAGAATGACAAATTTGGGGTGAAGGGATGGTAATTTTGGGAGAATAGAAAATTTGGGATGCAAGAATAATAAATTCTGGTGGCGAGCAGCAAATTTAGAGGATTATACCCTAGACCTTGCGGATGGGTACCCCTTGAACACATATATATTTTATAATACTTGATACTGTATCGTACTGAATTATTCTCATTAATTTTTCCACATCAGATTTATTCAGGTTTCATCTGAAGTGACAAGACAAAAATATAAATATTTTTTGTAGATATGATAACATATCACACGCTACACGATTTCCTCGAGACACGGGGTCACCCAGTGCTTTGCCCTTTACACAGACAATCAGTGTTACGAAACTATCGAAGGCAACGCAAAATGCTCTGGTGACCAGGTGCAGCTTTTCCGTATTTGCATACGAATGTACGCTAAACGTTCGTAACCGACGAACACTTCACATATTCTAACACACAAAAACTCCTTCTCCTGCATTGCCTCCATCTTGTAGAGTGCCGTCACAGGCCTGACATCTAGCGTCAACGCGAACCACGATTTTTAAACTTTGTAAATGTATCTATCCTTTCATACATCACCCGTCTTTTTACATCGTACACTTGTCATTAAAGAGTGCTTTGAAACCCGTTTGAATTATTTAGACTAATCTTGTATATGTTAGGTGTCACCCGCAAAGATAAGAAAATAATTACATCAGCCAGAAATACAAGGAGAGCAGTGACGGATATTATCATGAAAATAAAGGCTCTGAAGTATCACTAGGTTGGACATATTGCAGCGGAGAAGGGTTGGAAGGACAGAAGAATTCGAGAGACCTACATCCAGCAGTGGATTGACAATGGTTAATTATGATGATGATGTGTGCATTACTTTCCATTATGTATATGTTTAACAGTATGTTTTACGTTTAAGCTCCTCAGGATACAGACAATTAATACCCATATTGAATCCTTTATAAATTTCAGCGAGAAGCAATAAACAGTGGTGATTCCTAAACAGTAAAAGTTAAAAAGGATTATGGTATATATGTAAAATCTATATACATCATTACAATTGGCAACGCTGCATAACCTCTGGAGTGAGTAGCCAGTAACCATGGGTCATTTGCTTGTTTCTAATAGCTTTGTGTTTAAGTGTTCAAATCAACTCACAGCGCGTTGGGTAGTATCAATTACGGAATTAATGAAATACAGAACTAACAAAGGATGAGAAAGCATTATGTTGGATATAGTAAGTACAGGCAGGAGGACTTCACACAGACGAAAGTCGAAACTACTTGTTGGATGTGTATGATGAACTGGTGTTTTACAATATTATAACTAAAACGAGTGATACAGCGATAGAAATAGTGAATAAAAGTTAAAAGAACTATGAGGGCAATTGAATTGGTCATTTGAGTATAAAGAAAGTGAGTTTTGTTTTGCATTGAAACTATTACAGATTTCCAAATTATTGCGATTCAATACTGACACTTCCAGACGGAACATAAGAGTAATGCCAGAAATTAAACCTGTTCTTGAGACACTGAATGATTGTGTACAGTAAAACCTGTATTCAACGCACCCTTTATTAAACGGAAACTTACGTTAAACGGAAATATTTCAGTCTCTGATGAATTTACTGACGAAAATCGTGTTAAATTTCTTTCATTGAACGAAAATTGTATTACGCGGACAACAGAAATCAAAACAAGCTTCTTAATGGAGTATTTCAAATTTCGAAGTGCAGCATTTAGAAAGTTTTTAGGCATTCTATGAGAGGTTAGAATATATTTTTTAGCAAAATAAACAGTGATTTGCAAGCCGAAGCAGATGCGACGGATATACATGCTTTAACTGAGGAAATCTGAAATGAGAAGAGAAATAAGACATTGAGTTGGAAGGAGAATTTAGGCTAAAGGCTTATCAAGATTTTGTCAAAGTTTAAAGGAATTGCAATATTTGTCCTACGTCTAAATGACACTGATTTGCTTAGTGTGATTTCTCAGACTAAGGTCTTTGTGTAAACTTGAGGAAACAAGCAGCATTGGGAATAGAAAACCCTCCTTGACTATTGGAAAAATTAAGGTAACGTGTGTACAATACATTTTTTTTTCTGTTCATTTTAAGTTTTGTGTGCATTAATTCGTAGTACAAGTAAACACTGTTCTGCAAAAAGATACGTACAGCATCTTACTTTATCTCCGTATGTCCATTATATGTATGCACTTTCTTTCTTCGTTAACCGGAAACCTATATTTAATGGAAATGTTTGAGAGTCCTGTTCGATTTCGCTAAAGTCTTACTGTATTGCTGAAATGTCCGTTCTTCACAAAGGAAAAATATGGACAATACTTGAACTTCTATTAGAATACGCAATTGAGAGTAAAAGTATAATGCTAAAAGCCCATGACATACAATATTTTTTCGCAGAAATATTGAACCATTACCCCTCCAAAACTCATTTCCAACTGTTCAATCGTTTCCCCATGATACTATAACAAACAACACTCAGTAATAGGACCTTCAATTTGAAGAAATGAATTGTAGAAAATATCCCTTTTGCTCTTAAAATAGAAATTATTTCAAATACCCTGCAGCCCATTTCCCGTTATTTTTAATGAGAAGTACAACGATATTGTATATCTATTTTGTAATTTCTTCTATTTTTATATCTTGATTTTGGGCAACGGTGCATAAAAGTACATAATCTGCCCTGTAGAAGAAGAAGAAAAAAGAATATATATGTTGTTGATTCAAAATAGAAAGATATAAGATTTAATATCAATAGTAAAAGTATATGTTGGTTTTATAGGTGTAATCTGCATTTATAGTTATCATAACAGCAGACAGTTACTTGTTTAAAACGTTGCTATGACAACCGAAAAAGAAAAGTAGGGCCTATAATTAATGAAGTTTTGGAAAATAAAGGTAATAGTGATATAATTTGTCGTGTCTGATTTAATGTGATTGGATCATTTTGACATTTTTTAAAATTACACGGACTGTGGGCTGGAATGTAACGTAAAAATATATGTTTAATATAAATTAATCATTACATTTTGGATGGTGGTTCGCAATATACGTTACATTTATAGATGGTGTTATCTCGCCCAATATACGTTACAGAAGTGTGCATATACCGAGTTTCTTCCTAATTTGACGGCTTGTGAGATAATACAGGGTGTTCAGAAAGTAACTATGCAGCATGATGACCTGTATCACAATGATGTCACACAAGACGTTGGTCTTCAATCAAACCAGACCTATGAACAAATACAAATAGCTGGTCAAATAGGGTTCGAATATGGTTCGAATATGTTAAACAATGGAAAATGTAGTATTACTAATTGCAATCATATCAGTCATCATTTAGCATAGCACAACATGGCACTGCAAAGTTACTTTTTGAGCACCCGGTATATTGTTTACGTAAATGTTGAATTCCTTTATCCCTTTTAGGATAGGATACGCCATTTAATCAAAGTAACATGATGAAATCCCAGCTCAAAGTTGGTATTTAGTGTGTTACAAAATTCATTTCAAGCTGTTCAACTATTTCCCCGTGATTTAATCATAAAAATCAGGCAATATCAAATTAAATGTGAACAAATATATTATAGAAAATGCCCCGTTTCCCTTTCAAACAGAAATTATCAAAAACGCTGAGACTGCACTGACAAGGAAATGTATGTGGCGTACGAAAAATCGTATGTTACATTTGTCAATTCTGTAGTTTTTGGACTTAACATACAGCAGACGTATAACTGAAAACGCATGTTTATTTAATACTTTCTGTATAAGTGTTCAATCTATACGTACTTTCCGTATGAAACAATATAGGCGGTCAGGATCTCACATACAAATGAACGTATATAACATATAGCTGGCGAAGGTAACATACATACATGTATGTAATATAAGGAAGACTGTTAGATATCAGACATCATGCAACGGCATGATGTAACACCTAAGAGCAGTGCCTACGTAGCATATGGATAACGAATGCTCCGTACTGATTTCTGTAGTAAGCAAGAAGATTCTGTATATTTATACAGTGTACCGCTGTCCGGAGAACAGATTTTTCTCAGTGTGGGGCCCACTTACTTTTAATGAGGAGAGAATGGATGTACCCACATGCAAGGGGGCTCTTAATGGGTCCAGACCTCTCCAAAATGTCCTAACTCAACGTAAGTTTGTATACTTTTTCAATGCAACTATATTTGGTTAACAGGAAAATGAATATTTGTTACACTTCACTTCATCTTGCACTTCATTTGTATACTTTCTCTTACAAAGCAACCTAGATCTATCATTTCTTTCTGAAAATATAGGTGGAAATATTTTACAATTACTTACCAATTTTCAGGCGCAGAATAATACTGCATAGTTGTGGTTGGTTGTATTGAATTCCTCCCTTAAGGCTTGGTCAACTCCCAATAAAAATTTCAATATGCGCGCCTGATTCTGAATTGTACTATTATAGTGTCAGGACAGTCTCTACAAATAGTGCATGTTTATGATTTCAAAGTCTCTGAGTGATAAATGACAGAAAGGAGCAGCGTGTTCTCATGCTGGATACGCATGTACGAGTAGAAATCGTAGCATCATATCCTACACATGAATTCTGGTGCTGAAGGAAACCTGATGGAATCTGAAAAAGCGGTGGATTGCTTGTAGTCTGTCCAGGTCCGTATCCACGGGGGGCTAGGGTGGGCCGTGCCCCCGTAAATTTTCACTGCCCCCTAAAATTTTCAGGGTAGTCTTGCAAATGAGCTATAATATGATGATGAACTATGAAATGGTTGGGTCGGCCCCCCTAACTTCTACCGCCCCTCCCCTACATTTTTGAGCTAGCTACCGGCCTGAGTCTGTCCTTGCTGCGCTTCGTAGGTGAATTTCGAATTGAATTTCCTGTTTTTAATTAGTGTCATCTTTTGTCGAAATGTGTGTTAATTGCCAACAATAGCCTTCCCTTCTTAATGGTGCTTTGTTATTCACTATCTACAATCTACAAGACGGTAGACGGTGCCTGTTCATTGCCAAATTGGTAACGCACGTGCTTTCTGCTTTCTGTAACAATAGCTAGAAATTAGGATTAGGAAGTAGATTTCTGGACTTTCGGCATCTCTGGCCATATTAGACTGTCACGTATACCCTCGCCTCGCCTTGACCGTCGCCTCTGTGATGACACAACCGAGGGAATTAAGGAAGAAAGAAATAATGGGAAAGGAAGGCAGTGACCTGGGAGCATTGTGTTAGGTACCATTCCGACATTTTCCTGGTCTGATGAGAAAAACCCAGAGAAATAGTAAGAAAAGATACGTTCTCAATTAATTATTGTAAAAAATGCCAATAGAGCATTGTAGAGCGTTTATAACTTTCTGTCATTTCAACATCTCAGACATCGAGTCATTGTTGTCGAGCTATAGCTTGCGCCATTGATTTCCAACTTGTCCCTCGCGCAGTTCCTTAGAATGTGTTGCGAAATTTTAGAATTTATAAATCATGAGACACTCAATAATTAGTTAAAATTAATTTTGAGACAGACTGCACCAGTGAACGCTTCTAGCGGCATCGACAATGATCAGCATTATGTAGAGACATCGCTTCATAGAAATTTATAATCTTACGCTATTATGACATATTATTATCAATAAAAAATCAAAAAAGTGCGTCATGATGACGTGGGCGTTCCGGAAGTCTGACGTCAGTCAAGAAAAGTTTGGAACCATTGGATAACACACTATGGTTCCTTACAAAATAATACGAAATACAACTTTCACTATGACACAAGATTATACAGATTTCTCTGAATAGAAACAGGATACGAGACATTACTTTTATGATGACACACAAAATGAGACAGACTTCTTTGAATAGAAACCGGATACAAGACATTACTTTCACGATGACACACAAGACAAGACAGACTTCTTTAAATAGAAACAAGAGACGAGGCATTACTTTCTCTATGACATATAAGGAGAGATAGATTTCTTTGAATAGAAACAGGAGACGAAACATTACTTTCATTATGACACACAATACGAGACATTACTTTCATGATAATACACAAGACAAGACAGACTTCTTTGAATAGAAACAGGAAAAGAAATATTACTTTCATGATGAAACACAAGACCAGACAGACTTCTTTGAATAGAAACAGAAGACGAGACATTGCTTTTACAATGACATACAAGACGATACAGTTTTTTTTTCAATAGAAACAGGAGACGAGATATTACTTTCACGGAACACACAATTCAAACCAGACTTCTTTGTAGAAACAGAAGAGGAGGATTACTTTCACGATGACACAGAAGACAAGACAAATTTCTCTGAATAGAAACAGACACACTTTTCAAAACTTGACATCATTTTTATAATACCTTTTTGTGACAAGATAGCCTCAACTTTTGTCGTTTAGACAACCCTATTACGCACTTTCGGCTCAAGAGACTTGGGTTCGATTTCCAATGGAGAACTCATCTGGCCCGGTGCCCACTTTAAGCTGTAGCTCACGTCTGATGTGGTCTTCATGCTTAAAAAGTCATTAAACTGCAAACTAACAATAGAATCAATCTAATAGTTTCTGTTGAGTTGAGACGAATTCAATGAGAAATATAAGAAGATAATTACGGATCAAAGAAATTAATGTATCATCGTTGTTCTCAAGTAACGTTCATTTAGTTGTTTCATGTAACATATTAAACAAAAGAGGGAATATGATCGTATTCTTTTCTTAATGCATCTGAAACATTTTATCAAATTTTCTCCTCCACAGTCTTTCGGTATTTGATTCGGGAAATTATTTAATGATTGCTTTTCCTTAAACCCGGGTGAGGAACCTTGTTAGAGAGCAAGGGGGTGAAAGTAGGAGGGAAAAGGGGTTGGTTGAAAATCAATATTCAATAGTCCCTTCTACTACGCCATCGACCTCGGGCTAAATTACATCATTAGAAAACATACTACGTTCGTAGTAAACGATTTTTTTTTTTTCAACCAATTCACGCTTAAACTCTTTGATACCCCGCAGAACGTCGGGAAACCTTCCGTTGGGCACATTCCTAAGGAAATCAAGCGGTGCTGTGTACTTTCACTTAATTTTTGTATGATACCTTAGGCTAAGAACTGATGCTCAAGATGCATGTTCAATATTTGCATTTTGGATTATTTACAGTGAATGTTTCTTTAGTAAAACTTTCTGAAATTTCGTCAGAAATATATATGATTTTTAAAATTTAGCTTAGAAAATACATTTGAAATTAAAATCCAAGTAATTAAATATTTTGTATTATGAATAATATTACGTTAGTCACTGCACTAAATGTATTAGTACATACGTCTGTCTGATTTGACATCCATTGGTGAATTACTGACCGAGATATAGTATTCAGCGTTTTCAACAATGGAGTGCTCACAACAATGGAAAAAATTAGGAAATCAAAATTTTGCACGTATAATGCACTAGATGATGTATTAGTACATACGTCTGCGTGATTTGACATCCTTTGGTGAATTACTGACCGAGATATCGTGTCCAGCATTTTCAACAATGGCGTGCTCAGAACAATGGAAATAATAAGGAAATCAAAAATTTGCACGGATATTACATTAGATGTTCTATTGGTACATACGTCTGCGTGATTTGAGATCCATTGGTGAATTACTGACTGAGGTATCGTGTTCCGCGTTTTCAACAATGGATGGTTGTAACAATGGAAATAATGACTAAATCAAAATTTTGCACGGATAATGCACTTGATAATATTGAGGTACGATAATGTTCTAAGTTTGGTTTTATTATTTCTTTAAATAAAGTAGTTATTGTGTTTCAATCTTTTTTAATTTTCTAATATACTTCTATTGGCCGAGGGTTGCGCCATCTAATGGCTCAGATTCAAACTACTTAGAGGTAGGGAAGAACCTTAAGCCTCTGGTCCCTGTTTGTTTCATTTGTTGGGTAAAATAAGGGAAATAGTCAAACAGAGAATCGGTTGTGTTAATAATTCAAACCTTGGGAATCCAGTGTTCCGTATAATCTAAGCAAACAAATAAATATACAAAAATAAAATAAAATAAAATCTGTATCAAACGGCAATATGTTTAGAGCGCACATTTGAAATCTAACAATAACAGACAGTTATGCTCGTAGCAGGTGATAATTTCAACGTATTTCCTCCTCCTTGACAACTTTAGTCGAGTCCTGACTATTTGAAAAGATATATGTTTTCGTTTTGTTTTATATTTCAGTATCCAGCCAGACTTTGCGTGATCCTGGTTCGAACTGAAATGTCACCCACATTTTATTCAAGATATGCTCCTCATTAGATAGGTACGGTGGTAGTTATCTGGAAACCGTCGTAATTCTCCCGTATGAAGCTTACAATCGCGGGTACATGTCAAACGTGTATCCTACACATTTTGTTATGGCAGAAGTAAGGCTGGCTGATCTATTTGAGAGCCCGAATCAGATTAAGAGACATATATCAAACATGTTCTTTTGGTACTTTTCCCATATGATGTACTTTTGTTGATGTTGGACCCCTATAGGTTATTGACGGCGTAAAAGTAGTATTGTAGGATACTTAAATAAACAAGGAATTACTTAATAGTATGATAAAGACAGATGTCTAGATATATACAAGGTCTTCGAGAAAGAATGTTTGTGGTTTCGTGTAGCTTCTGTGCAGGAGTGATGCACGTGGATGGTTGAATGATACATTGTTTTGATGGCCAACTGAAACAGCTAATTCAGAGCAAAAACAAATGCAATGTTATCACAATTCACTATAGTGTGACAAAACACATGTTAAAGTGCACTATCGTGCCAGTATGTTTCCAGATGTGCATTATTCACAACACGACACACGAGTCTGATCAAAGATATTGTATGTCGTAATCAATGATGTGAATCACTTGGAAAGCAAGAAACAACGAGGGAATTTGACAGTATTGCGTCAGGTATGCTTGAAAGTGGTTGGAATGAAATTGATTGCCGCTTGGGCATGTAAAGTGCTGTGAATGGTGCACATGTAAAAACATACTGGCATGTTAATGCACTTTAATATGTGTTTTGTTACAGTATAGTGAATTATGATAACATTGCATTTCTTTTTAGACTGAATAAACTATTTAAGTTGCCAAACAATCTAATGTCATCACTTTAGTTGTATTCTGCAATAGTATTTTATGTCTTTGTTTGCTTTGTTATTTTTTAGTCATTATTTACCCTAATAGAAAAATAATAGTCAAACTGAGGAATATACGACTTAGAATTCGTGGCATCAATTGATCACCATTACACCTGATATTGTAACTTTCTAATGAGTAGTGGGCAATCCTCTACAGGTAGGATATTAGGTTTTCAAACTATGCTATGCAGAGTATGCTTTTGTCGAAAGACTCTGTTCAGTTATCTGCCAATAGAATTCAGACCAAAAATGGCAAGAGAGAGCGAGAACTGTTATTTATATTGATTCAGCAATCGTCATATCGTCATACGTCTATCCAAACCGGAATGATTGATATTTGATATGGATTCAACCCCAAAGAATGAATAAGTTGCGCTCTCAACCTAAGTGAAAGAACCTAAAGCTTACATTTTCGGTTCCATACAATACGTCTGCTAGGTAAAGAAAGCATAGGAAAGCGTATGATTTCTACCCAACTTATCTTTGATGTTGCTTTTTTTTTATAAAGGTAAAAAAATACAATTTTCTCTTTTATTACAGCTAATAGTTATAAGTCAATGCAAAACATGACCGTTGTAAGTTCCATATGCAGCTCAGACTTTGAAACCAGCGGAAACAAATGAACAAATTCTGGCGGAAAAACATCATGTCCATAGACTCAGAGGCACAAATCTGTCTTCAACATTGGGGGGAGGGTAAGGGTAAGACCGTTCCCATATATATATATCTTTAGTGATGTTCAAAATATTTATGAAGTTGAAAAACAATGCTGTGGAAGATCACGGGAGCAGAGTTGTCTTCAACATTGGGAGGTGGGCAGATTTGAGGCTCATCTCACTTTTCTTTGCGTTAATCGGACATAAATCATCAAATTTCTTCCACCAAAACACATTTTAAATCGGATTTTTTGGAGGGGCAGTCTCTCGCATCCCTCCGGGATTTGCGCCACTGCATTGGTTCCACCTCCTTCCTGAGCCATCTATTGAAACCAGAAGTGAAGCATCTTTCGTTTTCGATTTCAATATTGGACTCGAATTACCTTCAAACTCAGTGTAGCTTCATACCTGCAAACAAAACTCACTTGTTATTCTAATTTGATGATGATATTAATGCTAAATGAAATGCAATATCACTGACCGTCAAGCTTTTTTGAAAAAATAAATGTTTCAATTTAAAGTTCCATGATTATATGTCTTAGGCTAAGGGAGACGATAGGCAAGTGAATGACGATGAAAGAATAAGAATAAGAAGTGAAAGATAGGCAAGTGAAGATAAGAAGTGATAAGACGATAGGCAAGTGAAAGAATAAGAAAGGGAGGAAATGATAGTACCCCGAGAAAACTCACGAACACGATGGGTGCAATGTGCACTACGAACTAATTTGGCTAGGATTGAACCAGAGACCTCACGCAAGGTCCTGACGTCAAGTAAGCGCTCTATCACTTTTTGTTATTTTTATATTGTTTTTTTAACTTCCTGCTTCTTACATGCTTTGGGACTCGACAGGAACGCGAGCACAGATATATCGAGAACAGTTAAAATTCCAAAAGCGAATCGAACCCCGGACCACGTTCACCAAGGGTACACACGTTAGCCACTAGCCTAGCGGGGAAGGCTACTCAAGTACTGTGCCAGCACTGGCCACCAAGTTGATTGTAAATTGTATAGTCTATAAGCTAAAGGATATCCTATTTTCGAATGCAGCATCTGATTTCAACTTATGGCTCGACTTAGTATTCCGTTAAAAATTATCGACTGGACATCAAAAATGTGGAGCAAGACTTCTAAAAATTATTTTGAATTGCATTAATGTTATAAATTTGAAATGAAAGCAATTGGCGAGAGTGGTTATGTTTATTGCTCTACATATTTACCACATCAATGGATTTCTAAAAATTACGAGATTGTGTATCAAAAAAGAATATCTCTGAGAAACGAACCATGAATTCATTTGGTCTGACTTTGAAGCCATTGAAATTGAAAGTTAAATGGTAGTAGTAATAATAAAAGTATTAAATAAAAGATTGGATAGTCGATGAGATTATGTGTCATTCGCTGCACACATTACGAAGAATTGGAAAATAAATTGAATTGCCTTTTCCAGGAATTCACTGAGAGGAAAAGTAGAGATGCCCATATCACATTATGTGCCTGGCACTTGTTATGTACAGCAGAATGATATCATTTGATACGAATATATGAAATACCAGGTACTTGTGTATAGTGACAGTGAAGCGAAAGTATTATCACATGGACGTTCCAGCGCTAGAACGACTAGATTTTGCCTATTGCAGGGTTGCCATGGGATACGGACAAAATCTCGCGGCCGAAACATCGCCGGCCAAAATCTCGCGGGACAAAATCTCGCCGGGCCAAAACCTCGCCGCCCAAAACCTCGCGTGGGCAAAACATCGCCGCCCAAAACCTCGCGGGACAAAATCTCGCGTTGCCAAAACCTCGCCGCACAAAACATCGTGTATCCAAAACCTCGCCGCCAAAACGTCGTGGACCAAAATCTCGTCTGCAGCTTAAAAAATTCAGTGTAGTCTGCTGCTTTTCTTATAAGTAAAAAGAAAAAAGGAAGGAAGAGCTTGGTGTGGTGAGAGTAGGGGCGCCGAAATCTCTAGCTACGGCTATATATATATATATATATATATATATATATATATATATATATATATATATATATATATATATATATATATATATACCACTCCCCCTAACTTTTGTTGTGCCGACAAAGTGAAATTATAAAAGACATCCTAGGCTGGAACCTCATCTATGTTGAAAATATGATTGAGATCGGTAGGATAAATCAAAAGGTATAATGTAACAAACATAGTCATTTAATTTTTATATATATAGATTTCCAAAGTATGCACTAGAATTTTTCTTGTCATTACTTTAATGAAATTATGTGTTATTACTAAATATACACATATAGTAATAAATAGAACATTCTGCATTGAAGAAATCGTGGTGAAGAGGTTTTACCCTGACTACATTTCTTCTTAGGCGAGATTCTGTGTCGCGAGATCATTACAACAAGGTTTTGGTCAGACGAGATTTTGGCCCTCGATGTTTTGGGCGGCGAGGTTTTGGCCAGGCGAGAGTTTGTCCCGCGAGGTTTTGGTCCGCGAGGTTGTCACAGCGAGGTTTTGTACCCAAACCGGTTGCCATATTACCCGATTTTAGCTGGTATCACCTGATTTTCGGGTCCTGTATTCATACCCCGCTTAATCGTCTCTTAATCAAGAAAAAACAACCGTTTTTTTTTTTTTTGGATTGGAGAAAAATCTGACGATTTTGTTGATACAGTGTTGTTATTCAACGTAAACCGCTACATCTCTGTGTCAATCTCAATCGCGACTGAGTTAAATTTGAGCTCTTGCTCAGGCTCAGGCTGTGAGCTATTTGTCCAGTGCGTGTGCAGAGAGCCGTTTGCTAATAGATTTGTTCTGATGCACAGTGGTCTTCTTTGATTACGGTATCTTAGCATTTTGTTTAGATTAGATTCATAATTAATCTTTCTTTCTTTTAAAATGTTTATGCTGTATTTCATATATTGTGAAACTGTGGCAATTTTGTATGCTGGTAGGATTTCAAGTAGCGATCTTTAAAAATGATTAGAAATTTTATAAGAGATGGACCAAGACTACTAAATATGTTTTACCTTTTTTATAATAAAAATTTAGAAATTATGTGTTTCGTAGAGAGAAAACGGTATGAACAATATCTGCTAAATATAGCTTTTTCTTTTTGAAAGCTTGCCTTACAGATATCTTTACAACTACAGATATCTTACTGAAATACTTACTTTACAATTCGAGATTCACTTAATAAAACATTAAAGTCAAAAACTAAATTTGCTTTACTTTAGTTTCGATAGAAATGTACAAACATTGGAAATATCACTTAACAAGAAAATCACTAAAAATTTCGAAGGATCAGAGGTCAGTATCTGTAATACATAAATACACATCAGTACTTACGGTTTAGAATATTCTGCTTTTTAATTCTAAAATATGGCAACGCTAGCCTATTGTTAGGATTATTGTTGTTTCTGTTAGAAGAAAATGAACAACACTAGATACACGCTTCTGGTCAACAATATATTTTTTTAGAGTACATAAATAAGAAACAACCTGTTCAGGCAGAATAAAAAGAAAATATCATTTATTATTTCCAACGAACAACGTACAGTGCATGTGTCATTTTTTAAATAAAAATATTTTTTCGTCTTTCTCGAAACCTATGCATGAGAATCCATCTAGAAGCATGTCATTTTGTTGAGTCTTGCACCATCTATTAGTTGATATAGTTCCCATCTCTGGACAATACTAGAGTTGAACTACGAGGGTCATCCAAAAAGTAAAGAATGTTTACAGTGATCACCTGGCTTAATAAACTGGCGGCGAGTATAATACAGGGCCGTGCCGTGTGGGAGACGAGCGGGGCGACGGCCCCGGGCGGCGAAGTAAGGGGGCGAAAAATTCGGGAGAAAAAAGTAAAAAAGGTAGGAAAAATTACTTGGAATATATTTATGGGGCGTCGTCCTATACTTTCGCCCTGGGCGCTGATTTTCCGTGGCACGGCACTGGTATAATATGAGAACTCTGGAAATCGTGATCAGATACTACAAATGCTGAAATGAAGGTAGTGATTAGATGGAGAAGTGAATGAGGGAAACTTTAGGTATGTAACAGATTTCTTTTTTTTTTTTTAAATAAATATTGTGTTTTTCATTTTTAATGATTAAATGGTCTTTATTTTCTGGATGATCCTAGTATAATTAAAGTTTAGGAGATAATCATAATTTTATATATTTTAATCATAATATTAACCATGCTATATACTTTCTTCTTGCTAATGTCATAATAAAAGCTTTTATGAGACAATACTTCAAATTGAATGAAATAAATTGAATAGTTTAACGTCCCACGATTATGCATTTTAGCCTAAGGGAGACGGATGATTACGAATTGATGGAACAAAAATTTGGGGGGAGCGGAAGCACCCCGAGAAAACCCATGGGCATGATGTACACATCATGCTTACTTGAGCTTGGAACGAATCAAGGACCCCACACACCATAGGTAAGCGCTCTACCACTGAACCACCGTCCCCTCTCTATCGCGTACCTTTGATGCATGGGGTCCTGGGTTCATTTCTTGGTGGACGAGCATTAAACGCACTACAATGGTTCGCATTCTACCTTGAATATAGCCTCATTTAGCCTCGGTGATGCAAAGGCATGCTAAACTTCAGCCAGCATAAAAACAAACGAAATATACCTTCATCCAATTACGTTATCTATATATCTTTTATCTAACAACAGGAGGATTAGTGATAGAGAGTTCATCCTGATGCGAGGAGTCCCTTGTTCTTTTCCAGTCGATCTGAGTTTGTGGTGGTATGGCTCTGCATAGCGTAATCACCAACGCTATCGCCTTTTTGGTGCGAGTGGTCCCGGGTTCGACTCCCCGTAAGAACACTTCGTTGAAAAAGTGTAAAAGCTTTTCGAAGCCAACCACCCTGAATGAGGCTTTCCTCATTCTTACCAGGCAAATGCCAGGATGGTGCTTAATATACGGGTCCCAGGCATTTTCTTCCTTTCCCTTTCCTTGATAGTGTGATCGCTGAGGGACGTCATTCCTTATACCTGACATTCTAAGATTTCCATAGATGCCGAAAGCCCAGAAATCTAATTCCTAATTCTACATCTGAGTTTGTGGTGGACAAAATTGTGTCCGTGAGTTTTCTCGGGGTTTTCCAGTTTCCTCCCATATTATAAATCTATTTCTCCATAATCATTCGCTTTTATTATTCATATGTTTCCTTTAGAACTCCATCTCATTCTTTTCTCCATCTAGCGACGCTTGTTTCCTCGGTGTAGTAAACAAATAAATATAAACAAGAAGCAATAAAACAACTGATTGTAATCCCTAAAATATTTTATAACAACTAATAAATCGATTTACCATAAAGGGAAATGCTTCCTTATTTCTTTCTATAGCTACGCCTACGCACACACTTTGTATAACATACAAGTATTGCAGTTCCCATATGTTTTTACAAGACGTCAGTCGTATGCATATACAACAAACTTATTAACGTCTTTTCTTATCTTAGTAACAGCTGCACTTGATGATCTGCTGGTAATACCAGAAATCTATGTAAAGATAAAAATCTTTGTCACTTGAAGAAAAAAGAAAAGAAAGAAGGAAGAAATAAAACAAGGAAAAAATAGAAGAAAGAGGGGTCAAAATGTAATCTGGGAAATCCCGTTTATATCCTTTGGGAGAAAATCTTCTATTTTCAAATTCTTGATTTCTTTCTATCTTTCCCTTATATTTTTCCCAATTGTCTAACGTCGAAACCGGGAAGTTTGCAGCGTATATCTTCCTATAGGGATAACGTGAAGAAAAATGTTTCCAAACCTTACAGCATGAAAAACCATACAAAAGTTTTATTTGAGAGCAAATGCACTGCTGGCCTCATTTATTTTTTGGCTTCGACCTCTGAAAAAAAAAAAAGAGACACTATTGCTTTGTAGTTCACGATCCCACTAACACTCCGTTTGCACCGATTTAAGATATGTTAGTGGCCATAGATCACCGTATGGTTAATGCAGTATGAAACCTCTTTTATTCTGTGTTCCCATTTTGCTTTGTACGTGTACGAAAGGATTTCAAAATAAAGCTTTTAAAGAAAAGTGCAATATCCACCGAATTGTCTTACAGAACTTGTATTTTATGTTAAATATGATCTTTTAAAATATTATTTTTTCAATTATTTGAATTATTGATTCATTTTTCTGTTTGTTAGAATTAAATCTTCCAACTAAAATTTGACACTTCCGTAATACTAGAACTCTGGAATGTTGTATAGATACGCAAAACTAGACAACAATACGATATTTTCACCTAATTTTTGCTGTAGCTTATCGCATTACAATAAAAGTAACTATTTACAAATAGAATTCGGGCACCTGCTTGTTATGCAACCAACATAATCATAGAAGTTTGATTGGTTGCAGACTACCAGGCATTTTGAAGACCAGTTTTCTTTAGTTCAACGATTGTGACTGGGGCTAAGGAAGATGGTGAGAATAAGATTAGTGATAATGGTTTAATGACAGAAGTTGAAGGAAACGGGAGAACATGGTGTTTCTCCACCACAAAGCCAACTTGGAAGTAGCTGGGACCCTAAGCGCCAGATACGTGCGGCTCTATCACTAAGCAACCAAGGACTCTCTTGACTTTATATCAACAAGTACGACCATTTTTCTTTTTAGAATGAGAAGAATGAGAGTATTACCTTACGCAATACAGTTTCTTAAGTAACATATTAGTATACTTATTACACCACTCATCTTAAAGATTCAATCAAAAACTGAGTGAATCGGATCGTATATTACAATACATATGCCTATTAGGCTAAAGGAGTAGAATGCTTAATGTGAGTAAATGTTTGGGAAAGTGAATATTTTAGTGACCTCCCACCGGGAATCGAACCAAGGACCACGCGCACCGGCATAATTTTGAATGGTGCAGTAAAAATACATTAATATAGTAAAATATAGAGGTTTGTGCGTTTTAAATTGGTGTACGTTTATTGGAGTTATCTTTATTTTACGTAATAACTAAAATATATATACGAACTGTGGGCAATATATAAGGTAACATTATATATTTATGGTTGTTTCCACTCCAGGACCTTGGCTTAATCTGAAGGATAGTATGATCATCCAAATATAGTTTTAATGTTAATACGTAATTAGCAAGTAGTTAATACCAATGAAAAGAATGGAACATATTAGAAGAAGGGAAGTGATTGAAGAAACACCCAACTTCTGAATTTCAGCAGCTTATGCAACAAACGAAAGAACTAATCGAAAGCAAATTGGAATCTCAAAGTAGTCAACTATCAAGTCAATTTGAGAATCAATTGTCATGCCAGTTAGAACCAGTGATCAGTAAATGGGAACAATTGAAACAGTCACAATGCTAAATTTGAACAATTGTCGCAACATTTAAGAAACAATTTTAATGAAATTGAAGGGCGGATTGATATTATATAATATTCACAATAGAGAAGTTTTGTCCCGGAAACGTCACAAGTGGATAGCACACTCTATCTCAACCTGAAATATAGGTGAATATAGGTGAACCTGAAAATGAACTAGAAGATGACAGAGCACATATACCGCCCAGAAAACTTAAGTATTCAAAACCTTATCTAATTAAATTTAAGCATACAAAGTTACCGGTAAAGTTTAGTGAGATCAAAGCATTGACAAAATTTAGTGGTAGAGTAGATGATATTCCCGCTAGTACATTTATTGAAAAATTTGAGAAAGAATGTGACTTAGTTGGTGTTGTTAAGTCTAAATTTCTTAAAATTTTCCCTCATGTATTACTTTCACCATGTTCAAAGTGATACTTGGCAATTAGGTGTACATCGCATACTGATGAAAATTTTAAAAACAGATATTTTGTTGGCAAATTTTGAAAACTAGCTAATCGTGACGCCCAAATTCGGAACAAAAAGTATGACAGTCGTGTGGATCACAGTATTATGGACGTTGTTATCAATACTTACAATGAATTAAAACAAATCAACCCATTCCAATCCGATTCCAGAATTATTGCATCTTTCATTATTTTATTACCGTATAAATTACAGCAAACATTGCTTTCTTCCCAGTATGAATTTTAATAACCTATTGTTAATTGTTCAAAATTTTGAAAATCAGATGTCATATTCAGCATAGCAGAAGCAAGAATGCACACAATAATCCCAATAATACATTTTCAGTACGTAACATCAGTGTAAAAAAAGTACAAATACTTAAAACCATAATTCCAGATCAAATACTAATATAATTCGAAGTAATGTAAACTGTAATAGTGATTTTAGAAATAACAGGTACTGAAACAATATGTATCACCAGTTTAATACAATTAATGCTAATAGATTTGGTAATAATCAAAATAAGATGGATAGTAGGACTTTGTATATTAGAAGACAAGCAAATAATGAAATGAGTTGTACACGAAATATTGTTCAGAATTGTGCGGTACAGTGTGATATAACGAACATCGCGTACAGGACTACTTTAACCTAATGTCTGTTGGCATTGAACGGATTGAGGGGCATATCAACAACTAAACTCACTGTTGATACATATATCAACAAGTGAAAATGTTTCAAACTCTTGATATATATATATATATATATTATATATATACCTAGGCGTATAGATACAGGGTGTTTCAAGACAACACCGACAACGTTTGGGAGGTGATTTCTGACACCAATATAAGACAGAAAGCTTCCTTTCGGAGTTATAGGCTGCCAAAACATGAGAAAATGAACTTTAAAGACCCATAGCTCCAAAACTAAGGGTTCTACCGTAGTCGGGTCAAGACTTCACTTAGGAACTAGTACGTGCCCTATGTAAATATCCAAGTTTCAGAATCCTGCGGCACTTCTGCAACAATTTTTATAGACGTAGTTGGTGAGTACTTCAAATTATATGCCCGTAGCCAAACTCCCTCTATAAAAATTGTTGCGGGAGAATCTTAAAATTTTGGAACATCTATTTTTGGATAGCGCATATACTACTTCTTAAGTGAATTCTTGACCCGACTAGGGTAGGTCCTATAGTATTGGAGCTATGGAGCTGTAAAGTTCATTTTTTCATGTTTTCGGCAGCCTGTAACTCCGAAAGGAAGCATTTGTGCAACCAGGTTGATCTATACTTTTTGTCTTATCTGGTGTCAGCAATCACCTGCCAAACGTTGTCGGTGTTGTTTTGAAACACCCTGTATCTATACGCCTAGGTATCTATCTATCTATCTATCTATCTATCTATCTATCTATCTATCTATCTATCTATCTATATATATATATATATATATATATATATATATATATATATATATATATATATATATATATATATATATTGGGTCAGAGGGTCAGATCCAAGCAGGATTTTCTGAAGAAGGTGTACCAATAACTACCAGTACATTTGTATTGAATTTGAATTTTTTAAATGCCTTTAGGCATCTGTGGTGTGAATGAGGAAATGCCCTCAAAATGCTAAGTGTCTGCTCTCGGTGAAACCTCTTCTTTCAACTTTTAGAAAATTGACTTAAACTATCGATTTTGCAAAACTTCTCTTTCTTTTAAGCCCAATTGGAAACATGACAGCAAAAATTTTCGAAAAGTGTTGCTATTATTACTGCTAGTTTCTCACTTTAGGTAGGCTATATTTACAAGAGAGGGGTGCACATGCACCTTTACACTCCCCTAAATCCGGCCCTGTATATAGATAGTTGTGTTAGCCGAATAATGAAAAAGAATTGGATTTCTAAGTAGGAAATATTGTTGAATTTAAATAATGGGGTCCCTCGCAAATGGCTACAAATTGTTAAAAGGTTGATTCCCTCAAGAACTAGTATCCAAAATTAAAATTAATAATATTGATTCATCTACTTAATTTAGTAGAATGTAATGTAATGTTAATTTTTAATATTAATGTCCTTTATTTTTTCCTTTTCCTTTCATGCGATATTCTGATTTATTGTATTTTTTATTTTATGTTAAAATATATGAATTATGTTTTCTGATTTTATGATAACTTCACACGAACATAAGAACAACTTAACGTTGTATTTTAAATTGTAATGGTTCAAAGGTTAATAACAGTAATAATTATTAAAGATAGAACTTTATTATGAATCCGAAGTAAACAGCTAAAATTTAATATTTTCAATATGACCCTTTTTCTTCGTTGTGTTACGATACTATACGTCGGAGGTCCCTGGTTCGATTCCATCGACGGACTTTTGGATTACGACATCTACTTCGCTGGATTATTATTATTTTTTGTAATGTAAAAATATTATGTTAATGCATTTGTAATTTAATATATATAAGGGCAGTACGAAAGGTAATAGGACTATCATGTACTTATGTCATGTAAACTAATGTACGGTCCAGGATTTTTTCTTAAATTAAAATTAATTTAATAGCTCCCATTGGTTCAGGAGACATTATACAACGATAACGGTTGTATATTGTTTATTTTGATTGTGACCAGGGTAGCCATGCTCAAGCATTAGCTATAAAAGAAGAAGAAGAAAATATTTCGGAGGTTCCTATATATATTTTGTTTGTGCGTTGCTAGGGCCATGTTAGCCGTTGCCAAGGAGATATTTATAATATATAATTGTGATTGTCGCCATATTTGTTAGATGCAGAATTTGAATGGTGCAGTAAAATATGCTAATATCGTAAAATATAGTTTTGTGCATTCTGAACTGTGTATGTTTATTGAAGTTATCTTTAATTTACCTAATAATTAAAACATATATACAGACTTTAGGCAATATATAAGGTAACGTTATAATTTTAATTCTCCTAAATATAAACAGGTCTACTGTTTCCAATGTTATAAAATCGAGACATGATAGGACATACACAATCCGCAAGTGCCTAAGTCAAATTTACAATTTGACCTCCAGAGACGATCGACGTGATGACGAGATCTTTGAAGTGAAGAATTTCAGTATGAGAAATCTAAGAATATCACACTAATTAGAAAACATTGTAGAAGTTTTACACCATACAGGAAAGGAAACTTTAAAAATTACTTTAAGCTTCGTCTTAAATTGTTAGACATAAAATCAAAACATGGGTCTCACAAAACTTCATGAAAAAATAGAACATTTTAATTATTTGCAACAATTTTGGAAATTTTGTAACATAAAGATATCAAATTTGAAACATAATGGATGTTTAATAAGTAAAATTCGCATATAACATTTAGGTGCAAAAGAAACTTGAAATTTCAACTCCGAAGTGGGGAAGGAATGAAAAGTTTAAATATTATTAACAATTTCTTCTGAACAGCTAAAAATAAGGAAATTTAACGCACAGAAACTTCCTCATACAAAAACTCCATTATTTTCTACAAGTTTTGAAAAAACAGAAAGGATTAAATTAGGTATATGATGATTATTGTACAAAATTATGTGCAGGAACTTGCACAAAATTAGGAAGTTATACTCCGAAAGAGTGGGGAAAGAAAGGGTTTCACTATTACTACACGTTTCTTCTAAATTGTAGACATAGAATAAAGAAATTCGTTATATGAATAATTCCTCACAAAAAGAAGAAAAAAAAGTTTTATAAAAGACCTAACTGAATTGTCAAAAGGACCAAACTGTCTCACGTGATCAGGTCAAAACACATCGTTTTTTCAGCTTGAGACGGCTATAATTTCAGAATTTCCAATGTTAACTCAAGAAGACTTGGTACAATTCATTCCATCCTACAAGAGAAGAATAGCTCGTTGATATCTGGCTGATAATATGAAGGTGTCTGGAGGATCGTGGAAATACTTTATTATGAAAGAAGAGAAGCAACCTAACTGGCGCCAGTTTGATATTAAGGTTACCAAACCTCTCTTTTTGCGCGAAAAATGCAAATCACTTTATATTAGTTCCAAGGAATATTTATTTTTTATATACTTTTCCATGGGTATGGAACAGTACTCGGACATTTTTCCAATGTCCTGCTGGATTACGTACCATCAACTGCTGTGCTCAAGTTTCAACTGCAATATTGTATCTAGATATGAACGTCAACACCATTTTGCCAAGCCACGATTACAATTCCTTGCTCATTAACTCGATTCATCCGAACAAAAAGCGGAGGATGACATTCGAAATCCATAATCTCCAAATATTCATAAGTACGTCATTTATACTTATCCATCCTATTCTTAATATTGTCAATAATAGCACCACATGTATATAAAGTAGCAGTACCTTCCCTTGAGTAGCACCAAGGGTTGGGAACTTGCGCTTCACCTCCACGTGGGGCACCCTGGTAATTCGAAGGAGATGCATATAACGTATCATTGTTATTGTACCCAAACAACTTGATTTTCGACAATTTTCCATCCATATTTACCATATTTATCCATATTTAGAGCTTCGGTTTGAAGATCTTCATTATGCCCTTACAATGAGCTTTCAATTAGCCGTCTCCCTTCTATAGTTGTTGAGATAAGTCGACAAACTTTATGTTTTTCATTGGTTTCCCATTGACTTTAATGTTCATGTTTCGTGATTTTTGACTACGTTTCATCCATTTTAGAACAATTTCCTTTTTAAATGTAAAATTTTACAAATTCTCTTCTATAGTTCAGTAGGATTTTAACCATCTCCTCCACACTCTGTCCACATCATTACAACTGGATTACCATTTCGAAATTTCGTATTAAAGATTCATATTTTGAAGGTAAGAGATGTTATAATGTTTCACTTGCACAAATTTTGAAAATTCTACTTCGAACTAGTGAATTTAGGAAATATTTAAATAATTCCGGGATAAACTAACGAACTTGATATATTGAAGTTTTTCATAAGATTGATCACTTGATTCGCTTATACAAATTTTGAAAATTTCGTAGCACAAATACTTCAAATTTGGAATATTAAGGATTTTCAACACACACAACTCTAATATTCAGAAATCACATTCACTTGCACAAACTACCAAAATTCTGTTCCCGAAACATTGGAAAGATATATATATATATATATATATATATATATATATATATATATATATATAGATAGATAGATAGATAGATAGATATAGATATAGATATAATTTATATCGTGTTCCTTCTGAACTGGTAGGCATAAAATTACGAAACGATATATAAAGGGCTCTTCAAATAATTAAATAAATAAAATGAAATATTAATATAAGAACTTTGTTCTATTACATACATATTGGAAAGTTTGTTGCAGAAATACTTCAATTTTGGTTAAGGGTTACAAAACATATAATATAAATATCAAGGTTCTAAGTTTTATTCCGATGGGCTATAGAGAGAAAGAATTTAAATATTTTTACAAGTTTCGTCTGACACGTTATACATAGAGCTACCAAACATTACATAAAGACTCACAAATCTTCATATAAAAGACAAAAAAGAGTAAATAATTTATTGACACCAATATGAAAAAGTTTGTAGTAACTGGTACACGGAGACATTTTTAATACACAAAATATCTCATTCGACTGAACGAAGTTTGCAAATTGTTTCTCAAGGGGATGGAGAAAGGGTAGGATTCTGTTATTTGTATATATTTGTATAAATTTACATTGTGTAAATTATGTACATTTATTTCACTCATTGGCAGGAATTTTTATTTATTTTTCTTTAATCAAGAAGAAAATGTGGGAAATGCAATACATCAGAGAATGCGAAGCGGAGTCATTTCATGAACCACTTGTTTCACTGTCTGGTGTTACTTTGTGGTCGGGGAGTTAGGAGCTCTAGTGAACTCAAACCCATGTCAACAAGTTTCCAAAAGCCAGAGGCTTCTGTGTGTTTCAAACATTACCGATTCATTTTACCTGTTTCTGGGCGAAGGATGGGTATTTCAGCGAGCTACTGGACAAAACTTTTAGTTACATTTTGTGAAGCATGCTACAGTATAAGTTGGTAAACCAATCCACAATGTTAAACTATGATTTACGTTTGTGTCTTCACGACTGTTTAAAACTTGTTTTTCTTCATATTATAAATTCTCAACACTAAAATTGTAGTTGAAGCGGTCATGGTGGCACGTACGTCTGGTGCGTAGGTCCCTGGTTCAATCTCTAATAAAGTGAGTTTCTGGTGGACAACATCGTGCCCGCGGGCTTTCTCGGGGTATTTTCGTTTTCCCCCACTTTCTCATTCCATCAATTCTTCCATCATAATTTACTTGTCTTAATCATTGTCTTCCTTAACGTAAAGGATATAAACGTGGGACGTTAAACTGGAAGTTTTAACTTCATTTCATTTTCCACAATGTAATTAATATATAACGAAAGAAAGTATGTATGAAGATGAGAAATGGAGTACTCGAAAAATAGGAAATTACAGGTCATATGAATATCAAAATTATTGATTATATTTTAATTTAATTTAATACAATTGGAAATCAGAAACAAGGAATTATTTATTGTGATTCCATATAACTGTAAATTTTTAAAGAGCTACCAATTACTTTTTCTATATTATAAAGTGTAACTTCAAACGTACTACGTTTTGAAGAAAAGCCCGCTAGTACAATACTTCTATTACCAGGGAAGTAATCGGGACATATTTAATCAGAAAAGAATATACAGTTCAAGTTCTCTTGATATATTTTCAATTTTCAGCAACTTAGTTCGTCTTTAGCTTGTTCCAGTTAGTCGCATCAACTTGCTTACACTTCTCGAAGTGATATTGTTCTCATGTATTGGGGTAGAGCTTAGCCTTGACTGAGACGAAAGTTACTCGTGTTTTTTGTTGTTTTAAGATCTTTGTGAAAGGATAAACTTTTCACCAAAGTGATA
The DNA here is from genome assembly GCF_964235325.1 of Thermobia domestica. Taxonomy (NCBI): domain Eukaryota; kingdom Metazoa; phylum Arthropoda; class Insecta; order Zygentoma; family Lepismatidae; genus Thermobia; species Thermobia domestica. Next base: position 52,564,396 of record NC_137464.1, read on the forward strand.
TATATTAGATTTGTGCAAATGAAATGTCCGCTCAAAGTGCGTCGTTTAAAAAGGCAAATAACTTGAAAACTGTAATAATAGGTTAATCAAAATAGTCACCGTCTGTTACTACATACTTCCGTGCAAACGATGGAATTCCGTGCCCAAAGAGATATAGAGTCTGAAATGCGAAGAAGTCTCCCAATAGCATGTTGCACCACTCGATCATTGGGGAGAGTCTAAGTAGTTATTAACATGCCGGAATACATGGTATATGGTAAGAGACGCGTCAGGAGAATGCGGTGGTTGAGGAACGGTTTTATGAAGGGTCTGTAACTTCCTTTGAGCGACATTTGCCCGTGAAGACACCATGTCTTCTGAACATCCCTGGATGCTTACGGGAAAGTTGCTGTGTATTTCATGGAGCTCAGCAATGTAATGGCCTACAGTGATGACTTTACCTGGATAGAGAAACATATGATGAGAATCAACTTTACCATAGATCACCATACCAGCAACAACATTTTCTAGAAGTTTTCGAAACAGTCCTGGATTTTGATCAAGGTTCAACCATTGTTCTGACAATTTACAATTGTTACAGCAGATCTGTTTTTAACCTGAAGTTACAAGCCAATGCAACAAAACTTTCCGGTAATTGCTCACATTCAGAGAACACTGTCCACTTCCAGGCGGTTATTCTTATTGGCCGGGTTAACCTCATAAGGCACCCATGAGTGCAACCTTTTCACCTTGCTATTATTCTTATTGGCCGGTGTTAACCTCATAAGGTACCATTGAGTCCAACCTTTTTATCTTGCGGCTATTCTTATTGGCTGGTACTAACTGCGTGTGGCATCCAAAAGTCCAACCTTTTCACCTTGTGGATATTCTTATTGGCCGGTGTTAACTCATGTGTCACCTATAAGTCCAACCTTTTCACCTTGCGGGTATTCTTATTGGTCGGTGTTAACTCATATGACACCTATGAGTTCAACCTTTTCACCTTGTGGCTTTTCTTATTTGCCGGTGCTAGCTCATGTGACACCTACAGTCTAACATTTTAACTTTACTATTCGCAAGGAACCGCCGAACAACAGTTGCGTGATCTAACGCTACGATGGCACTAACACTCTTTTCAGAAAGTCTGATTTTACGGTGTTGCTGAGATCACCCGAGCCCCATACTGTACACTAGAACTAAATTTGGCAAATCAACAACGAATGTGTGTTTATTTACCATTCCTGGCATAAACGCAATACTAATGTTTCTTTGGAGGCTTGCTGTGTAGAACGAATTTGTAAAGAAAAATTACTTCCAACATGTATTCTCCATGGTGCATTTTTATACAACCCTGTTTAACAACGCCCTGTACCCCTTAAGTATCTGGATACCCAAACCTATTTCCTAGACATGTACTAAGTTTGTGACGTTAGATGCGTGACCTTAATTCATGTCGTGCCAAAGTTGACTTTTTCATTCATACTATTATAATATGTAGTATATAGAAAAGACAGTATTAGATATTTAAGCAATTATATAGACAATACAGAGTAAAACAGATAAAAATGGATAATCGTTCTTTCTCTAAAATTGAAGCATATACTACCCAAATGAACTTCACCGCAATTGTATCTATTATATTTATAGCGTTCACCATCGTGTCCATGGGTTTTCTCAGGGGGGTATTCCTGTTTCCTCCCACATTCTCATTCCACATTCCCATTCCATCATCACTCACTTGCCTTAATCATTCGTTTCCCTTGACCTCAAGGGCATATTCGTAATACGTCAAACTGAAAGATTTAATTTCATTTCATGTCTATAACATCAGGAAACATGCACTTTACCTATTATTAGGACTACAACAATAACAAACGGATTTTATTTTAATAAACTGGGGCTTATTAAATGTCAAGTCATTATGGTAAATTAGAGAAACTATATTATGTTATTCAATACCTTTGTTCGATAGAAATTGGAGAATGAATCTATATGTGGAATGTTTTTTTTATCTGTATCAAAAGCAACAACCAGAAAATTAAAAAAAAAGTTATTAAAATTTACTGCTTATAAACTACATGATATCCAAACGCGTTAGGTTTCTTGTGATGTACTTTTGAAGATATTAAATTCGTTGTCACTAGGAGATGAATGTGGCTTGTATTATATCGCAAGAAATTAATTAATAACTAAGAACATAACGTGTTCTTATTAGCCAGATTTGTTTCTTCAGTTTCATCGGGAAAACCAGAGAGATAAATATGTTGTCTATATAGACATTGTGTACTATTCCACGTATAACCTATATGATGCGGATAACGGCTTAGAGTCTAAGAGTTTGGACATATTTCAGGTCAAGATTTACAGTTTTTGAGTGCTTTCTTTTGCTCATTGATAAATTGTACAGAGTGATCACGAAGTCCCATTACACCTATGAATTACATATATGTTAATAAATTGTTTCTTATTGTTGCAGGTGCTGAGATACATCTAAATAATAGCTGAAGAGTCCACTTACACCATGGATTAACGGATTGTAATGAGACGTGGGCTCACGAACGACCTCATACAGAAAAAGAAAACAATGTGAGATATTCAGCATGATTTCACTGTAAGGTTTCAGAAATATTCTCTTCCAAAATGAACATTTTCGGTGGGACAAAAAGCTCTTTGCAGATGGTTGCATAAAATAAGCTCCCCTTACGACTACCACCAATACTACTGGAAATCTATGTGGAAACTGAAGCGCCTGTCTGTCGAATGTTCGTCTAAAAAGTCCATTTGTAAGCGGTCACAGGAATTGGGTATTCCATACTTGACATTATAAATACATATGAAGACGGATTTGCAGTTAAAGGCATTTAAACCTTCGTTTGTTAATGAACTGATTGATAGTAACAAGTAAAAACGTCAGCAGCCTTGTGGGCGGAAGCCCGACGTCGTTACAGCTCTTCCTTCAATGAGGACAGTGTTTTCTCGGACGAGTGTGCAATATATCGCAGTACAAAAACTAGAAACATTTTATTTCTGGAGTAAAGAAAAAAACACATTTTTATGAAGAACCTGAACACAACCTACCACATGTCATGATGTGGGCAGCAATGTCTGCAACTCACTTGGTAGGCCCTAGAAACATTTTATTTTTGGAGTAAAGAGAAACCACATTTTTACGAAGAACCTGAACACAATCTACCACATGTTATGATCTGGACAGCAATGTCTGCAACTCACTTGGTAGGTCCATATTTCTTTGGTGGTGCTGTGAATCACATTGCGTATCTCGCCATGTTACGTGATTGTTTTTTTAAATACCGTTAAGATCGGGGACTGCTCAGTTGTGTATGGTTTCAACAGGATAAAGCACCAGCCCATTATGCTATTGCCGTTAGAGAATATCTCAATGAGGTATTTTCTAATAAATTGATTGGACGTGGTTCTTTCCATTTGGTTGCAGCTTTGGAGTGGCAACCTCGAAGTTCTGATCTTCATCTTGCAACAATTCATTATGGGGGTTCATTACACAAAAGGCTGCTGCCACACGTTACGAGACAATTAACGAACTTAACGATGTAGTTCGACGTGCATTTACTGCCATCACGCCAACAATGTTGAGGAGAATTTGACATCGTACATGGAGGAGAATCATACTGTGTGATGAAAACGATAGTATACACACAGGCATTCTGGAATAAATAGTAAAGAATAGTTACACTAACTCAAAGGTACATTATAAGCAACAGAGACAAGAATACAGATGTAATTATTGTAATTTCATATTACTATGACTTCTAATCAGTGACGACGCCAGCTTTAAGTTCTTAGGGGGGCAAAGGAGGGGCAGATACATTTTCGGGGGGGGGGGGGGCTATTTTCCACACAAAAAATGACATTTATTATGTTCGACTTACTTTATATTACATTGTGTCTTTCGTTGTTGTTTATATTAGACCTATATGATAAACTTATTTCAAGTAAAATTTGTAACTAACAAATAAGTAACTTCTGCACATGAAATATTTTTCAATGCAACTTTTGAAACCTTAACATAAATTGAATTACTTTTGCGTATGCTACAAGTAACACATTTGTCTAGTACTATATGCTACGTATATATATATATATATATATACAGTGGCGGATCCAAGGGGGACTATAGCCCCCCCTTTCTTGACGCTCAGGTATACATGGGATAAAATATACTTCAATCCTGTTTTACACTGGATAAAGCCCCTCCCATGATCATATCTTGGATCCTCCACTGTATATATATTCATTGGGAGCTGCTACTTTAAATCTCGTTGTCCAACCCAGAAGGAATGTAGGTACTAGGTACAAAGATGAAACTGTAGTTTTGAAAAGCATATCTCTGTATGTACAAATACAAATTTTCATATTAATAATAAAATTCTTATTGCTTTCTCAGGCCTCTGAAGTGATTATGTGTGCCCAAACAGCAAATTTCACGAACATCCAGATCACAACTGTTATAACGTTTTTGTCGAAAAAGTGTAAAACGCTTTTTTAGGCCAGCCACCCTGAATGAGGTTTTCCTGGGTTTTTCTCATTGCCACTAGGCAAATGCCGGAGCGGTACCTAACTTATAGGTCCCAGGCTGTTTCCTTCCTTCCTCAATCCTTTCTTCCTTTCCTTTCCCTGGATAGTGTGCTCGCCGAGGGAGTCATCCCTCAAAACGTGATGGACTAAATGGCCTTAAATGCCGAAAGCCCTGAAATCTAAATCCTAAATCCTCCCTTTGTTCCACCAAGGATAGTCACCGAATAAATTAATGAGAAAATCAGTGAAACACTACGATACTCTCCTCCGTTAAATACAGTGGTGAAGAAATGAGTGGCTTAGTTTAAACGTGACGATTTCTCAACAAATTATGTTTTACATCCAGGATGACTTAAAGCAGTGAGTGTTCTCGAAATCATGGATGCAATTTGTGACATTATTCTTTAAAATTTCAACCAGTGGTGGATATAGTCAGGAGCCGGGGAGCCTAGGCCACCCCAGATTTTAAGTGACAAAAATAATTTAAGCTACTGTTTATATACTTTTTAAAGTGTATAGTAAACTCACGATATACTTATTATAGTCTGGGGTCTGGCTGCAACTCCCTTCCGTAGTTTTTACCGTCTCAGCAAAATTTCTTGAGTCATAGATTGTGGTCATTTCTTTGGAACGCGTCGGTAGCATAGTTCAGAATGGCTTGGGTATGTGCAAGTTCTCGATATAATGGTTTCCCAAAAGATCTGTCAGGAGAATAAAAGAGCGAGGGCATTAAGAGAAGTATTCTTCCAATTTGACTGTAATGCTGATCATTTCGCTCACGAATAGTAACCATGGACGAAATATGGTTGTACCACTATGATCTTGAAACGAAACAACAGTCAGTGGAGTAATAGCACTCATTTCTTCCTCAAGACACAGAAGTAGGTTGAGAAACTGCAACATTCTTCTGGGATAAGTATGGAGTCGTACTCATAGACTACCTCCGCAACGATCAGATTTTTAATAAAGAATATCTACATTACTCACAAAACTGAAAGAGAAATTCAAAGTTCAACACCGCGGAAAATGGAAAGAAAGAAATTCTGTTCCTTCAGGAGAATACACCTGTCCTTCAAGCCCCTGCGAACACACTTGACATTGCATAATCTAGGATTGCAATGTCTAGATCATCATCCTTATTCCCCAGATTTAACTCCGTCTAACTATTGCCTGTACTTATTTCCCAACTTAAATAACACTTGAAAGGACGCCATTTTAGGTCTGATAAGGGTAGTACTACGAACAGTAGTGCGAGGAAGTCTCCAGATTTTGTTTTAACTTTTCTGCAAAAGCTGGAGCGCTGTACAAGATAGTAAAAGTAAACTCAAATCACTCTTATTAGATAATCCAATATATGATATAGAAGAGTTTTACGAAATTACAAAGCAGTTAAAGTAAAAAATAACATAGCGTTGAGGAACTATGAGAAAAATAAATAGACATGTATAGTACGAGTAGTTATCTATTGTATTGTGTTTTAATCGTTATTCTTTGTATTGTATTGAAATTACAATCGAGAATTCATATACATTAGGTTATGTATTACAGTTATATATATATGTATATATATATATATATATATATATATATATATATATATATATATATATATATATATATATATATTCTTTTCTGTATGCATTTTAATCTGTAACTTTAAGATCTGACGACTGTAATGCTTTGGATGGTCTGTGAAGTTTGTGCAATAAAGACGATATGAATATGAATATGAATATTGACTCTCGGGGGAAGTGTAGAAGAGGTAAAACCTCACCATTCCACGTGCACTCCTTCTGGGTTGGGCTATGAATTTTTCAGCAGCTCCGCGTATATTTCTAGTCAATATGGTAAACGTCACGTCAGTACTTTGAAACAAAATAAGTAAGGGAGCAGTAATGCATGGCAATTACTAACTAAAGATCAGCACTCTGACGACACCTTTTTTTGAGGGGGGGGGGAAGCTAAATATCAATTTAATTCCATACATTTATTATTATCATTAGCAGGAAGGGAAAACACAACTCTTTTTATCCCCTCCAAAAAATTAAGTCCTGGTAGTCGCAAATGAAGCTGTTATAAGCCTATCCTCTGACTATTGAAAGCCGAGAATAATGTTCCAGGAAATAGAAGTATAGATCCTTTAAATAAAACAAAATATGAAACTGAAAACTTCAAATCTCGCTAAATACAAACAAGTTATGTAATTGATTTTACCTTTCTTTTGTTTCTAACCGAAGTTGATCCAATGAGAAGAAAACGCGTGGACCAAATCTGCTATTGTTCGCTAGGCACAATAATTAAAATTCATAAGAAATAACTATAACTAAAATTTACCGGAAAAGTCACTAAATTAGAAAACAGAAATATGCGTGGATACCCAGACGTTCAAAGAAGAAAGCTTGAGAAATAATCTGCTACATAGTACTCTGTAAATGCATAGATAGTACGATCTGACAATGAGATTGGTTATGAAACTGATATAACAGTGGCGGCGATTGGACGTTAAAAGTGGGGGGGCAAGACATGATCTGAATATTTGTATGTCACTGTTAGTTTCCCTGGTTGTTTCCAACACTTTGTTTGACGAAAGGTAGTATAACTAATAGGATACTATCTTTTTCGGTTAAAATACCGTATATCGTATTTTTATATTTTATTAAATAAATTGACAAGAGCAACAAAAGTAGGCACTAGCCCTTTGTACTCTTAAACAACGAAGGTGTAAGAAGAGATTTAATTACTTGCTCATGAACATCTTAAAATTCTGGGGGTCGCGGTGGCTCAGTGGTAGATCGTTCACCTCTGGTGCATGGGGTTCCTGGTCCAAACCCTGCTTCCGCCAAGTGGACCTTGTGGCGGACAAACACCGTGTGAGTGAGTTTTCTTGGGTTCTCCCGTTTCCTCCCACTTTCTTCATTCCACCATTTCATTTACAGTATTTCTCATCTTCACCGTCTCCTTTAGCCTAGCCGGCATAATCGTGGGACATAAAACTCAAAACTTTCATTTCTTTCTCTTAACATTCTGTCTGGAAAATTGTGTAATCAGATTATTTAATAACAAATTTACAAAATAAATAAATAGAAAGGATAATATTAATCATAGTAATGAATAATGAGGTATGTTACATAGAAGTAATATTGAAACTGGTGATTAATGAACAATTTAATTTTTAATTCCACATATGCTATTAAATGAATGTTATTACTCTTGGAAAATGAAAGCCAGTAAATACAACAAACATTTGCTACGACATTTAAAGCAATACATGTATTTGAATGTGCAGCTTCTCGAAACATGTTCGTTGCCATTAGGTGCAGTTTTAACTCACTTGGAATACATCAAAACACAACCACACTTAGAATCATTTCACACTCCAGTTATACAAAATAATTCTAAAACCTAGAATTATGTTGAATTTACTAAATCTAATTGTGTATACACTCGTACACCCCTAAACACACCACTTCACTCGTATATTACACTACAAAACAATGGAAAAGGTAGAAGTTGTTTCTTATTACGCTCTTTTTAATCAATATTCCTTACTTTAGAAAGAAGAAAAGACATTTTAGGAACTGTCAATTTTTGTGCAATACTTTTCCTTGTGAAATACTTTTTTTTGCAAATGTTCTCTCAATTAGTTTCAAAGCGGCTGACTAACATATCGAGCCGTTGTAAGAAGGTTGTATAGAAGCAAAACCTTCTAAATTCGTTTTTGAATTTTGTCTGGGAACGAAGAAAAATTACGCCCTTTTGTTTTCAGAATTTCTGAATAACTTTTTTGTTTAGTTGTTGATTTTACTCATTTGTATTATTGATCACTAAACAAAAAAATGTTCAACAATTCTGAAGCATAAGGGCGTCACTTCTTCTTCGTTTCCTGACAAAATTGAATAATGTATTTATCAGGTTTTGCTTCTATACCCCTGAATTGAAAGTATGCTGGAATTGTTGTGCTTCAATAGGTTAATTTTGGGGTTGTTTTCCGTGGCAATTAAAACGCAATTCCTGTTGCTTTCTTAACTTCACGGGAAAACAACCAATATATACTCACGCAATGACAAATATTATATGGCACCATTTTTTCTATGAAACAGTAATATATACAAAAATGTGGGGGGGCAAATGTCCCCTTTGCCTCCCTTAATCGCCGCCCATGTGATATAAAATACTATATGTAGAATGTTTTATGATTGTAGGAGTCGGGGGGGGGGCAGTCTAGATGTCAGTCAGGGGGGCAGGAATAGCCACCAGGGGGGTGCTCGCCCCCCTTGCCCCCCCCTCTGGCGTCGTCACTGCTTCTAATATGTTTGGTATTGTACATCTTTTAATGATAATGCATGATCTTTTGCAGTTTGTAATTGTCCTTGTTTCCTAAGTACAAATAAATTAATATAATTAAGAAGCTTACATGTTTTCATTTTTAATGTTTTCTGTTTGTAGCCAATTATGGATATGTTCTGTAGTAGCTCCTATCATTTTACTTAATAGCTTAATCCCTTAGTGACATTTCAATCATCCTGTCAAGATTAAAGATTACATTGAAAGAACCAGCTTTTGACTAGTATATTGGAGCAGCAGAAGCAAAGTACAATGGTCTTTTCCTTTAAAGCCTGACCTTGGTACTTCATTCCTTCTCTGTGTAATCGATAACCATACACACGCAGACAGAATAACGTTCAAACCGCAAGGAATTTCCCTACCTTTGTTTTCTTCTCGTTGCGCGAGAGAGCAAAGTACGTACATGCAGTGGGTTGAGCACTCAATGCATTTCACGATACCATATTGTAACGACGTACTTGATAGAAAAAAAAAGTCTGAAAAGATCCTTTTGTTGTTGCTGAGACGTTTGGATCTCATAAACTACGATCAATACACAATATTTTCAGGGATATATTTGACAACAGTTCTACACAGAGACTACCATATCTTTTACTGAGAAATACGCCGAACCCCATTCTAGTAAATCTGTGTAAACTTCGGATGCTGTAATACAAACTCATATATTCATTTAATATATCATAGGGGAAATAATTGTTATTTTATTTATTTATTTATTTATTTATTTTTTACAAATTCCCCTCTTTGTTTATTTCTTTAGATGCCAATCTTGCAATTCAAATTTTCACGCAATTCCATTCTACATGTCTCTGAAATTTTGTACGGAAATAAAGAATGTCGCAAGATTCAAGCAAGAAGCACTAAAACACTAATTCTAATTTTTATGCAAAACACATGTTTGTAATTAAAAACTGTAAATTTTTTATTTATTCACAAAGTATACAGTATAGGATTATGTACGGAATAGCATATTGAGTAAATGGACTCAGCAGTTTTGTTGGCATATATGCGTTCATTTGTTGAAATATTTCATGACCGTTTGCATAAATGTGGCTGAATTTCATTGATACAGCCATAATTTCCCCCACCAAAGACAGCCAGAGAGTTTAAAATCACAAATTGATACCGTCTCACTAAATGTTTTAATTAATTCATCCAGGGCATGAACTCGACTAACGCCACCTTGACCAACCAAACCAAAACGCTCCCTCAAATATTTGCCCAATTTTTGGCCCTTGCAATCCGGCGCCCGGAGCACAAGTCCCGTTTGCGCCCTCCCCTAGCTACGTCACTGTTAAACTCTTTACAGTTGATGAAGTCAAATGACTATTCCGACCATATTTTGTAAGAAAATTGCAAACTGTAGCTATCAAGCCTTCATCATTTTTAAAATAGTGCTCAACAATGAAAAGGCTTTGTTCTTTCGTGTAGCGCTCCATTTTTAATAATCGTAAACTGTCAGCAGTCATACTTTTGTGATTTGTTTTTTCGTTGGCAACACGTTACCGCACAAATGGAGAAAAATTCAAATGTAGCGTGAATTTTGAGACACAAGATACATAAACGTGGTTTGGACATAATTTTCCCCTCTAACTTATCGTTTAATTTCATAAAATTAATTGAGTCATTACAAATGTAGTATTTAGATTGCTTATATGCGTAGGCAACGTAACTTGATTAAGCATTACTTGACCAGATGGTATAGGGGTTAAGTACTGGTTTTGGGCCATCATGTGGACCATATAACAGAAAAGTCAAGAACTATTGCTTTGTATAAGTGTTTTTTCCATCGTTTATATAGCATTTTCAAGTTAAGAAAGTTAAGGAGTAAAGTGTTGCATACCCAAATAAGTTTCGTTATTTGGGAATCTTTGACTGCTCAGAGGAAGAATTGATATCCAGACCAGTTGCCTGGGACATTGGCGGTTGTTACCCTTCCTGAGGACATCGCCTGCCAGAAGGACATTACACAGAGTTTCGTCGCTACCACGAAGACAATATTCATCATAGTTGTAGTCTCAAGCATCAGACGATGTATGAATGTAAAATTCTTTCAAGACAATAAACTAAGAGGGTCAGCACAGTCATTTTCCCCTACCAGTCATTCTGTAGTTCCTTGTACTCACTTGTCACCTTTTTCTTTACCTTTTGTCTTGATTTGTTTCTGCTATTCCTTTCCGTTAGTATTCCTACATGTCATCAGGTTCAATACCCCTGATTTTCAGTGACTACATCACAGCGCCGAGGACAGCGTCCTGTTAGTCGATGACCACCGCAGATGCAGCCATTGTTAGTCCACTTGCACTGAGTCCAACATTGTTCCTTCATCGAGCTGAGTTCGTTTTTCATCTATACAATGTCAGAAATAAGGAAATAGCTACTACGAGGAGAGGGCAACAACCACTTGCACTCACAAGTAATCGAATGATATTTTTTTTTTTTTTTTTTTTTTAGATCGAGATCAGTTCAGGAGAAGAGAGTGTTGCTGGTCACGTCGAACCTCTTTCTGTCGTGAGGATAAGCCCAGTCTTATATCTCACATACAGGACTACAGTACTTAGCGTTAAAGATCTTGTCTATACTAATACTTAAAACCTGTTCTACTATCATCCCCATGACTAAGTAGCTCTTATTTTTATATTTGAAATTGTTTGTTTTCATTGCAGTAAAACCTAATTGGTTTAAATCACCTTGGTATATGGAATGCTCTCAGTGAGCTAGAGTTAAAGTACAAATACGGATTTATCCCTGTACTTCATTTTTTCAATGAGTACATAGATTTTTTTTATTTCAGCAATATTTGTTTTCTCTTTTACACGTTTACAAAAGAATGATTTACAGGATATTGAGTAGAGACTAATGTAAATAATAACCGTGTAGAAACGTGTAGAAACAATAATTAAAAATGCAATAGAGAAAATTAAGCGTGGTCGAAATAAAGAAATAAGTCTGATTAAAGAAATGGGCGATCTTCCTAATATTTAGTCTTAATGTTTGTATGGATATTAGCCAACTGATTAGCTCTAAATAGCTGTAATCAGTGGATCACGTGTTTGATGCCATGTGCCTACCATATACCCATATCATATATCGTACATATACATATCATATTCTATTTTTATTATCATTTCGTCATAAGATCTCACCAATGAAAGTATGTTCTCCTTTTCAACGCATTTGTGTAAATCTTTTTTTTTTTTTTTGAGTTGTTTCTATGGTTATTTTAAACACTTTTGGCCCTTTCTTAAACCCATCCCGACTTTTCTGACTTTTGTAAATAAGTCTAAAATAACATGAAAAACATAAAACATTTAGAAAGTAAGCCAAATTACATCTACAAATCACTATTATATGGAAAAAATTACTGCTTTCATGACCCTGCGTATAGTTTATAAATTTGAGTGCCTGACAATTTTCATGTTATATATAACAAAAGATTTGAAAAAGGTTACACTTTTCAACAACGAAAATGTAAATTGAACAAAATCAGCTAATTCTTATTGATTTTGTGGTGCTGATCACGAATTTCAAAGATATTTTCGAATATTAGCTCTATTTTTCGTTTTACAGGCATGTCTAATAATAACGCTTTAAAAATAAATGTATTCGCTTCGTTTGGGGTAAAATGTTACACTGATCCGGCAACACTGGAGAAACTATATGAACGCTTGGTTTCATTGTGTTCCTTATCTCAGTAGTGTTCTGCTATTGTTAGAAAAGACAGGTTTAATGAAGTTATCAGCGTTTTGGGTGTGACGTTTGTGTAGTGCAGGACATAAAAATACAACTACAAGTACGCAAAAATACTGGTATTTCGAATGTATATTTTTAAATAGTTGTCGCAACTATTTCAAGTGACATTTTGAGGATTTCAATAAACAAAAATGCCGCGAAATAGTGTAAACAGTGCAGATAGCTTCTGCTACGTGTGTGGGGAAGTGACATTTTCCTCACAAAAGCAGACTATAACACCACTAATAAGAAAAGCCTATCAATATTACTTTTGTTGTAAAATTGGAGACCAAGATAAATCTTGGGCACCCCACATTGTGTGTAACACTTGTGCCAGCAATCTAAGAAATTGGATTAATGGGAAGGGGCTCTGAATGCCTTTTGCAGTGCCCATGATTTGGAGGGAGCCAAGCGACCACATCAGAGACTGTTATTTTTGCATGGTTCCTTCCGTCAAGAAGGGAATTTCCACGAACAAGAAGCGGGCCTTGATCTATCCTAACATTCCTTCTGCAATGTGCTCTGTTCCACATGGAGAAGGACTTCCTGTTCCTGATCCACCTAAAGAATACGACCTTTTTTCTGATGATGATAAAGAAGTTGAAGCTCCTGAATCAAGTACTTCGAAGGACCCTACGTTTGTTGTAGAAGAACCTCCATGTGAAGCACATAGACTTACTCAAGAGGAACTAAGTGATTTAATCAGAGACTTGGACCTCTCGAAAAACAAAGCCGAAATTTTAGCTTCACGCTTAAAGCAATGGAATTTATTGCAGGAAAAGGTAAATATTTCAGTGTATCGGAATAGGGAGAAGATGTTCGCTTCATTTTTTGCTATGAAAGACACACTTGCGGCATGTACAGATATAAATGGTCTCATGAGGGCACTTAAAATTAATTACGAACCCACGGAGTGGAGGCTCTTTATAGATTCGTCCAAGGTGAGTTTAAAGGCAGTGCTTTTACATATTGGAAATGAACTTCCTTCAATTCCTGTAGGTTACGTAGTTCATATGAAGGAATCTTATGAAAACTTGAAACCTTTACTTCAAGCCATTAAATATTACGATTTTCAGTGTCTCATTTGTGGTGACCTTAAAGTAATAGCACTGTTGCTAGGTACGCAGTTAGGGTATACAAAGTATTGTTGCTTTATATGTGAATGGGACAGTAGAGATCGTGGATCTCATTACCGCAAAAGTGATTGGAGTACCAGAGAAACTCTTCAGCCGGGAGTGAAAAATGTGCAGCATGAAACACTGGTAGATCGTAACCGAATTTTGCTTCCCCCTCTACATATTAAATTAGGTCTTATGAAAAGTTTTGTTAAGAGCATGAACCAGGAGGATGAGGCCTATAAGTACCTAAGAGGACAAGTCCCTCGATTAAGTGATGCCAAAGTTAAAGAGAGTGTTTTCATAGGGCCACAGATTAGGCAACTATTCAAAGATCACAAGTTCGACGAAATTCTCCAAGGTGAGGAGAAAGCTGCGTGGGAAAGCTTGAAGAGTGTTTGTTCACAGTTCTTGGGAAGACACCGAGCAACAAATTACAAACAACTGGTAGCAAAGTTGTTATTGTGCTACGAAAATCTTGGTTGCAATATGTCTCTGAAACTCCACTTTCTTCATTCACATCTAGACTTCTTTCCCGAAGATTGTGGAGCAGTAAGTGACGCACATGGTGAGCGTTTCCATCAAGATATTGCAGCCATGGAGAAGAGATATGAGGAAAAGTGGAGTTCTAACATATTGGCCGACTACTGTTGGACTATTGCAAGGGATGCTCCAGATGTAACCTACAAAAGGCAAGCCAAGCGAAGACGCTCAAAATAAAATAAACATATTCCTGTACAAAGGATCACTTGAAACTTTTGTCTGCATTGCAGTGTAGTTCTTGCAAAAGAAGGTATTTGTACATATTTTTCATGTTTTGACGTTAATACTGATTTTTATTACGGAATTGTTAATGTTTAACTTGACCACGGTGACTTTATTTTCTGTATCGCTGTGAAACTGGTATTTGCGCAATTTTGAAAAAGGAAGTAAAAGGGTATAGAAAGCTATAGGTTAGGGTACTTCTTAACTCCCCAGCTTATCACATCACAGTGAAATAGATAAAAAAGTTAAATGTAGGTTTTTACAAGGATTTTGCTTAAATGTTTTATAAATATTAATACATTTGTATATATACAGCTACTGTTGTACAAGGGCGTTTTTTTTTTTTTGACAACCTGAGCTAACAAAATTTTTCTATTACTATTTCCTTTCATATTATGCTTAGATGAATATAAAAATCGCAATTTCAAAGAATTTACATACTTTCGATCAAAATTTGTTGAACAGTGTTATTAGTCTATTTAATAATATTTTTTAGTTATTACCAAGGGCGCCGATCCCAGGCACCCCAAGGCTCATGTGGGCCCTTCCATGGGGGGCCCAAAATTTTAAGTTGAAGCCAGGTCTCCTATTTTTATGTCATTCATTTCCCCTTCTACTAATGCGTATCTCCCTTTAGCAAATCTATTTTATTGACAAACTCCTCCCTGACCTGAAACTATCGTGTTACATCAAGGTAAATATGTAAATTACATCACGCATAATACTCTTCCTCTGGCTAAATGAGCTAATTCGTGCATTGTTTCTGTTGCTTTTGGAGTTTCGGGCGTAAAAAAATAAAAACCATTTAAAAAGCAAAGGAAAGAAAGAGTGAATGAAAAAGACCATTTAAAAAGAAAAAAAGGGAAAGAATGAATGCATGAAAAAAGAAAAATGAAAACATAATATTCTGTTGGTTAACGACCATTCGTGTTTTGTTATAGTTTAAGAAAATATATACAAGAACAACAAGCGACAAAAATTCACAAAAGTAGTTATTACATATATCCGTCAAACTTCTGTTTCGATTTAAATCTCTAAATCCTTATTCTAAAAATTGTAAATGAACCAAATTTTGTTGCTAAAATATTTGACGAAATCGCGCTGAATTGGCAACACTGTTTAAAAAAGAAGAAAAAAAAACTATATTTGTCCAATAAATCCGTGGCACGACTCAAGAGTCAGTAATTGTTGGTAGAGTAGTTGTGTGATTATAAACAATAGATTCGCCTTCTGACTCTTTTGGATTATTCGAAGTCGAAGAAATCAACGAGTGTGAAATGCAAGGTGTTCAATCATCACTTTAGAAGCTCAACTTGTAACAGAAAATACACTGCTAACAGAACATACACTGTGATTGTGAATGAAGTTATAAAAATTATTCGTAAAGCGGTGGAGAAAAGGAAGCAGGAAACATTATACAACTACATGTATTTCATGAAGAAGACAAAACATGTGAGTACATAATACTGTATAATATCTGGGGAACGAGTTCAATTGTGGGAAGTGAAAAATTAGTCTGCTTGTCCCTGCATAATCTAATGACTGTCACAAGCCGCGGCGCAAATCTATCTTTAACTTTGAACGGGGACACGAGTAAGACAGTTCACATCAGTGGCGTATTTCAGGGGAGGGCTTCCGATCTTAAGCCCCCCGAAATTTTAATTACTATTTGAAAGTAAATGAAATATCTTGCAGAATCTTCACATTTCCAGCAAAAAGTTAGCAAAGCTCCCCGAAACAAAATCGTAAATATGTCACTGGTTCCCGCATACATATACTCATTCTGGGAATCGAGCTGACAGGAGCTTACTCTGGGAAGGGAAGATATGAGACCCATATTACAGTAGATGAATCTGATTTCTAGGTGAAAATGTATATATATATATATATATATATATATATATATATATATATATATATATATATATATATATGAAGTAATGGTACATATCAGTATTACAAACCAGTGTTGTGAACATTCTGAAATCTGCATACATGCATATTTATAATTGGTACCGTAAGAGGGTGTTACTTTCACTTTAGGGGTAACTTTGCACAAGACATCAAAAGAGTTGCACAGTCCTCTGTCGGTAAAGCCATAAACTGTAAAGAGAAAGTTTCAATTACCAATGTAAGATATAACATTTAACTGTATTTTGGCTATAATGTCGGCAGTTAACGTGAGTTCTAATTACCCGGAGGGTTTGTTGCTATAGAGGTATGGAAAGCAGTCACTGTAAAGGCCGACAAATTTGAAAGATATCACTTAAAAGAATTTCCTTGAAAGTTGAGTCAGTTTCGTAGAATACTACTGTGTATAATGGGACTTTGAACCAATACTAGAAATTGAAGTGTGAAAAGTATTAAAGTCATAGAAAAAATAAAACTGGAAAATAGACGGTTTTAGCGTCAAATCGGGGTTACTTTGCACCGATCCAAAGTAACCCCTTAAATAGAAAATTATTATTACTGATACCTCCTGAATTCTAGTTTTAGGTAAATTTCCTATTTAGGTAGATGCCGGAATGGATTTCTTCTTGGAATAGTGGCGGATCCGGGAAATAGTTTGAGAGGGGCTTCACTCAGAAAGGTCGTAATGTAAATGATGGCGTAATGAACACTTTCCCGGTTCTGGATAGGTCGACATGGACCAGTTGAGTGCCCAGCAAGGTCCCCCGACGTAACCCCTTTGGATTTCTATCTTTGGAGGTACTTTAAAGCTATTGTCTATCAGTAAAAAATTAATGACATTGGCTACCTGAAAAGGAGAATCATTACGGCCTGTGAACAAATATCACCGACTATGCTTCGCAGAGTGCACAAGCACTAGGTTTCACGGTTAAGGATGTGCATAGAACAGAACGGTCGGCATACTGAACATGTCATGTGATTGTATTTGTCTCGTGTGTGTTAGCTCTCTCCTTTTCTGGTTATTAAAGAACACGTAATGTGAGATGTCACAAAGCTTGTTTTTTACGTTATTTTTATAATTCAAATCGAAACATCGCACGGTACATTTCACAGCATTTGAAACATAACATATCCAAAATCTATTCACAACTTCAGAACTGTTTGGAAAATTAACCTTACCGTTGGGTTTCTCTTCGAACGAGAATGTTGTTTAATATGTCACACGACCATGTTGCCATTTAAAATAAACAAGTTGATTCCAAGATGGTGGACGATAACATTAAACACGTCATAATGTTTCCCCCTCGCACCAGCATTGATCCCAATTGACTACGAATCAACTGCATTTACAGTTTCTCAAATTTAGCCCGATCCAGATTTTGTATTTCACTTAACAAAATATTATCTTTCAATTACTTCAGACATTTGGACATTTTCAAATACGACGAACGAAAAAGTTGTGGTATTTTAGTATGTCATTTAAATAATCTTTACCAACATCTAGTCCAATTTTAACTTGTTAATAATTACGTCCCAAGTTCAATAAATTTTAAATCAGTCTGTCAGTAGTTTTCGAATTTTACAATTTAGAGATAAATATTTCTAAACGTATGCGTTTTATGAAAAATTGTTTCTTTAGAAAATTATTGTGTTATTTATGTTCCATAAACCGACGCCAAATGTTTATCTTTATGTTCAACCATAGCAAATATATTGTTATTTTTATTTGGGTATTGTTTATTTGACACTTCCAGTGGCCATTTTCCAATATGGCGACCAAGGCCAATGGGATTTCAGGAGACTTTTAGTATGTAGTTTAGAACATCATTCCCAACATCTGTACCAAGTTTCAGCTTGTTACTAATTTGTTCCTTACTTTTTGGTAATTTGACTGCATTATAACGAAAGATTTGCTAACGGTTATTAGTTTATCTAATAACATTTTATATATATTACCTGGATCACTTTCTATATTTTTAATTTATTTCATTGTTTTTAACTTATTTACCTATAACGAAATTTTGGAAAGATTTTTAGTTTATTGAATAATATTTTGCAGATATTACCTGGTTCATTTTCTATATGTTGAATATTTCATTGTCTTCGATTTATTCACTAAATATCAAGAAAGTGCTGGAAATAACGTTAGCAAAGAGCCTTAAGAAAAATATAGCTTACTACAAACGCAATCTCAGGATCAGCTACCTATTATGAAATTCAAATACACCAAAGTCCTGTTTGCCCGAATATGATAGGACTGATGGTGATTCGGTTAAGCTAAGGTGTCCCAATTTATCCAGGACTGGACGAACATTTTGTCCATTCCAACCGTTGTCCCATTTTCTTCAGATTCTCAAAAAGGACCCCTAAATGGACACCATTTTTCAGCAAATATGAAGAAAGTATAGCGTTATTATTATTCAAAATAAAAGTGATCAGAACAAATTCTAAACTCTTTCGTTAAATGACTGTGTATAGAACTGATTTTAGTACCAATGCTTGTTTGGAAACTTCTGTTTCGTTCTTCCTTCTGTCAATTGTTGGATATTAGTTAAGAAACATAGTATCATTCTTACTTATGTATTTGCAATTGTGCCTATTCGCATAGGCAATTTATGTGCCTATGAGTTGTGAGCGTATACCTGAGTGACTAAATTGGAAATCTTACCAACGGTGATGTGTATAGTCTTATAGGGTTTTGATTTTCACTTCCGCCAGAAATTGCAATACTCTCTGTCCGGAAAGCCCTCCCTTACTTCTGGTTTATATATACTACTGGAGGTCTGATATATATGTGCAAAGAAAGCAGCAAAAGAAACGCTGTTATTAAGAAAATCAAAGTTGAAAGATTAAATATCTATATCTGTACCTATATCCATCTATATCTATGTGTATCTATTAAGATAAGATTGTGTTATATTATAGATATATAACTATTGCGAATGATTGATTATATTGACTATCTTAGAAAATAATAAAACTAAAGAGGCGAGACAGAATACCTTCTGGCAAATTCTATCTGTTGCATGAAAGTAGAACTTTGTTACCTAACAACTTGAAGTTTATTCCAAAGTCTTACATCAATGAATTTTAAGTTAAGTCTTTGAGTCAGTATTGATGTTAACAGAGCTGAAAATGAAAGGGGGAAAGTAGACAGCGATTTCTTCTCCCCTTGTTCGTGACATCTCTTAAAAGAAGACTTTATTCTAATAAAGCAATTCAACCAATTAGTGTCTGCTAGCGTTTCCCCTAACTTTAAGAAACCCTGAAGCTATATATTAAAAAAGTCCAGTTCCACCCTTGTGCATTAGGCAGTACATTAGCGAAAGCTAATTTAAAGAGATGTTCACGTGATGAAAATAATAATAATAATTTTGAAACATGAAATTACAGAGATCAAACAAGTAATTTTTTTCTCTTTCAGGCTCCCATAGAGAATGTACGTACAGTAAAAGGTATATATATATATATATATATATATATATATAAAAAACTTTCGATTATAATTCTGTCGTCCTAAGCGAAAAGACCTTAACTCCACATTTTTCGAAAATCGAGATATTGGTATAGGAATGTTCGTAGTACAATTCTGCATCCATCTAAAGTGAAACTGATGTGGTTTGACCAATAGGTAGGGGGTAATGACGTCATGAGTGTTTACCTTATGATCAAAACTGTAACTGAAATTAAGCAAAAAGACCTTAAGTGGAAATTCATAAGCAAAAATATTTAACTGTATTACCACACGAATTTGAGATCGTGAAAATATATTTAATAAAGTTTTAGTGAAATGCAACAAATTTGAACGTAGGCCTAAGCCAAAACACATTTTGCTTATTTTCTCGAAAGCATGTGAAATGGAGATAAGGCCTTTTCGCTTAGCAGTGCAGAATTAGCTGCCAACGACGTACCTGCAAGTATCATAAAAAAATTTTCACGATTTTTTCAAAAACTACGCATGAGAAACAATTAAACATTCATATTGTTCAACTTAATGATACCTATCGATTACTATAGGTCTCATCTTTAGGTATATTATACTAAAACAGAAATTAAAGGTTTCATTGGTAATAGTTTGAGCTATATCTCATTAACTATACAACATATTGTCATATGGTTAAATTCGTAATAAAAAGCTTGGTGAAGGTAAACCTAAGTATAAGTTTCATCTTAATAGCTGTCGTGGTCAAAATGAAAAGCTTGAGAAGGCATACTTCAGTATTAGCTGCCCTGATCAGAATAAAATGGTTGGTAAGGATGTAATATCCTTATTAGTTTCACTATCACTGTCAGTTTCATTTTAGTAGCTGGCGCGGTCAGAATGAAAAGCTTGATAAGGTATACTTCAGTATCAGTTTCAGTTTAACAGTTGGCGTGGTCAGCAAAAAAGCTTGATAAGATATACTTTGATATCAGTTTTATATTAATTGCTGCTTTTGTGGTCAGAACGAAAAACTTGATAAGGTTTACTACAGTATCAGTTTCACCTTAACAGTTGCTGTCGTGTTCAGAATGACAAGGTTGAAAGGATATACTTCAGTATTAGTTTCATCTTAATAGTTGGTGTCGTTGTCAGAATAAAAGCGTTGAAATGATATTCTTCAGAATCAATTTCATCTTTATATCTGCTGTCGTGGTCAAAATGAAAAGATTAAAACGGTATACTTCAGTATCAGTTTCATCTTAATTACTGCGGTCGTGGTCAGAATGAGAAGCTTGATAAGGTATACTTCAGTATCAGTTTCATTTTAACAGTTGGCGTGGTCAGTACAAAAGCTTCATAAGATATACTTTGGTATCAGTTTCATGTTAATAGTTGCTGTCGTGGCCAGAATGAAAAGGTTGAAAGAATATACTTCAGTATCAGTTTCACCTTAATAGCTGCTGTTGTGGTCAGAACGAAAAGATTGATAAGGTTTACTTCTGTATCAGTTTCATCTTAATATCTGTCGTGGTCAGAATGAAAAGCCAGATAAAGTATACTTCAGTATCAGTTTCATTTTAACAGTTGGCGTGGTCACTACGAAAAGCATGATAAGATACTTTGGTATCTGTTTCATCTTAATAGCTGATGTCGTAGTCAGAATGAAAAATTTGAAAGAAAATGCTTTAGTATCAGTTTCATTTTAATAGCTGCTGTGGTGGTCAGAATGAAAAGCTTAAGAGGATATACTTCAGTGTCAGTTTCATCTTAATAGCTGTCGTAGTCAGAATGTAAAGATTAAAAGGGAATACTGCAATACTAGTTTTATCTTAATAGCTGCTGCCGTGGTCAGAATGGAAAAGTTGATATTATATGCTTCAGTATCAGTTTTATCTTAATAGCTGCGGTCGTGATCAGAATGAAAAAGTTGAAAGGATATACTGCAGTATCAGTTTCATCTTAATAGCTGCTGTCATGGTCAGAATGTAATGGTTTATACAATATATTTCAGTATCAGTTTCATCTTAATAGCTGTTGTCGTGGTCAGAATGAAAAATTTGATAAGGATATACTTCAGTACAAGTTTCATCTTCATAGCTGTTGTCGTGGTCAGAATGAAAAGTTTGATAAGGATATACTTCAGTACAAGTTTCATCTTAATAGCTGTTGTCGTGGACAGAATGAAAAGTTTGATAAGGATATACTTCAGTACAAGTTTCATCTTAATAGCTGTTGTCGTGGACAGAATGAAAAGTTTGATAAGGATATATTTCAGTACAAGTTTCATCTTAATAGCTGTCGTGGTCAGAATAAAAAACTTGATAAGGCATACTTCAATATCAGTTACATTTTAACAGTTTTCGTGGTCAGTACGAAAAGCTTGATGAGGTATACTTTGGTATCAGTTTCATCTTAATAGATATACTTCACTTAGGAACTAGTATGTGCCTTATCGAAAAATGTGTGTTTCAGGATCCTGAGGTGCTTCCACAACCATTTTTATAGAGGGAGTTTGATTACGGGCATATGATATATAGTACTCTCCAGCTACCTCCATAAAAATTGTTTCGTGAGTTTCTTAGGATTCTAAAACATGTATTTTTGGATAGAGCACATACTAGTCCTACGTGAAGTCTTGACCCAACTACAATAGGTCCCATAGTTTTGGAGCTATGGGCCTTTAAACTTCATTTTTCCATGTTTTCGGCAGCCTATAGCACGTAAACGATGGGGTTTTCGCCCTATATTTATTGGAACTTTTTTTGTTTGTTTTACTCTCAGGAATCACTCCTCTGCCTTTGTACAACAAATTTAGCGCCGTACTGTATATATATATTATCGGAGTACTTCTGGGCAGATGCGTGAAAAATATCTGGAGGATCACGTGTGGGTGTTATAGGTAACGTGCAAAATAAATAAATAAAAGTGAAATACGCGTAATCGTAAAAAAATGGCCCTTCATTAGATTTTCGTTTTCTCTACGCAAGACATACCTCTAATTTTTAGTAAACGGTATTTAATTTGCTCTTTTTTGCTATGTCGAGTAATTTCAGAAATTCCATTTGCATAACTCTGGGGTGTCACGACGTAATCTTTTTGCACGGTAATAAACAGATCAAGGTCTACCACCGCGCCAAGTGTGATCCCAATCAGATGAGTTCGGTGTATGAGTTTTTGTTTTAGGAATACATGACACAAAGTTTGATCGTTGATAATACGAGAACCAAGCCTTCACAATATATTATTGCATATGCTTATACAGAGGAAGTCAAAATGATGGACCTGATTTCAGCAAAGAATTCTGTGAAATATAATAAACATTTGTTATTTTGAGGTAAACTGTCAAAGTTTTCTTCAAACATATCACACACGTGTTCTATGTGAGCATCTTGCGTAACACTGCAAATATCAAACCGATAGTCCATCTCCTGTCAAACCTTTTTGTTGCGTGTTGCGGTCAATATCAACAATTCATTTCATGCCCGTTGCTGATTCTTAAGAGTTTTCACTACAGCTAATTTTAGAGTTTTTCTGCAATATCTTCAAAACAAATAAAAATATTGGAAAAGCAGAAACGTAGTCAACTAGACAATACGATTTTGCATGTGATACCATTATCACAGTTCACCTATCTGTTTTTGGTATACCGTTATTTACAGAACCCGCAAAAAATGCTAAATCTATCTTCAGTTCTAAATCGAAAACAGATAGATGAGTTGTGATAATGGTATCACATACACAATCGTATTGTCTAGTTCACTACGTTTCTGCTTTTCCAATATTTTTATTTGTTTTGAAGATATTGCAGAAAAATTCTAAAATTAGCGGTAGTTTAATTTCGCTGTAGTGAAGACCCTTAGTGGTTGGAAGTACAGATACTGTGTGGATACTAAACTTTTGAGTGTTAATTCTACGAAATGCATGTCTCACGATAACTTATTTATACATATTAGATTTTGTAGAATACGAGAATTTCTGAAATTGTATATATCAATTTGACTTGGTCTGTAGAGTGGGTTTAGGTCTGCCATCCAGTGACCGCTCTAACATGGGACCAGTAGGCCAAGTCTCCCTATTTCTGTGAGCGACAAAAATAATTGAAGTTATTATTTATATATTTTTGAGAGTTCATAATAAGCGTTGTCCTTTGTTCTTTATTGCTAATTTTTGAAGCATTAGATATAGTTTCGCTTGCAGTTTTTCTGCTATGCAATGTGGAAAACAATACTGTAGGTCCACAATGTTAGCGTCCAACCTAATCATAATGTCAACTATTTGACGAAGGGTCGTATCTCAAAATCTCACTTTTTCAGACATAAAGAAAGAAATATAATACCACAGAGGAGAAAAGAGTTAAATATGTAATAACTAATCATTTATTCCACATAATTATTATCTGGAATAGGTGACGAGTTATTACGTATTCAACTGCTTTTCTGTCTACGAAATGACTGTTTCTTCCTATAGTCTGAAACAGTGAGATTTTGATATACGACCCTTCGTCAAATGGTTGACGGTGGGGAAGGGTTGGCAACTTCTGCAGGACATTCATGAAAAATTGTAAACTGATGATATACCTATCATGACATATATCTCTATCATACTCACTACCGCCGCGACCCAGTTTTTACCTTCTATTCCGGCACTGCTGCCACGATACCAACTTTGCTCCTGATCGGATGAGTTCGGCTGAACTCTGAAAATAAATATAGTGGCCTTGATTTTTCGGAGAAAATCAAATTTAGGGCACAAAATGTAAATAAAATAGAAATAACATGAAAAGTCTACAACACAATTGGCGTATAAGAAAAGAAAGAAAAAAAGAAAGAAAATCGTTCATAGTGAGACATGTTTCAGGCGATAGACGTAATCGAATGTTTGAATGAATATAAATCCTCATTCCTGATCTTCTACTACCCTTTGTGCGTTTGTTTCGTTGTTTTGGAGACTAAATGCTTTTGCATCTATAGCTGGAACATATCCACAGAAATAGAGAAAAAGCTATTTACCAAGAGTCATAGAGCTTGCTTTCGTAACTATTTTAAGAGTAAACTAGAAAATTGACATTTATTCGCAATCAGTTTCGCAAGCAATAACTCTGGCTGGAATTTCTTTCTGCGTACTGCTAAAATATATTGAGTTGCAGTGGCGGAACTAGAAGGTAAAAACTGGGTTGGGGAAGAAGGCAACTAGAATCCACACTGTGATAGGTATATAATGAGTTTACGCAAATATCTTTTAATTTGAAATGTGGTTCCGCACTTTATTGACAGGAACTAGGAATAAAAAATGAATCATTGTTTTCAGTAGTTACACTTAGACATGAAGCATGAATTAGTAATTAATAAATTGTAGGCATTTACAGGTACAGTAGCTAATTAGATTAGTCACAAGACATTGCACTTTATATGGGAAAAATTGTAATTAACATTAGAAGATGTTGGAGAAAATATATGTTGGATATAAATATACGTACAACTCACCACTATTAGAGTTATCCAAGAAGAGTCTAATAAAGAATAAAAGACAACGCTTATGCAGACAAGACAGTGTGATGAGAAACAGCTGATACTTCCTTCTTTGAGCATATTCTCGGAGAAGAGAGTATGCGAAAATTAAGTTCAATAGTTTTGTATTTCAAGTATTATATTTTAACACTACATACAAGGAAGTTCCAGAGTTATTGCTCGCGAAATTAATTACAAGTGTCGTCCATGATGGTTTGTGCATCATCCCAACTGCTTCTCATTTCAGTTGTACAGGTTGTTTGGAGCCCACACTAATATAATATTCTTTCCTTCATAACTTTACTAGTGCTTGCAGTGAGTAAAGGAGTACGTGTGTTCCCGTTAATGAAAGACAAACAACACTATCTAGTCTTAGCATAAATACTGTTAGTCTGTGAGTGGATGGCTGTACTTCCGCCCGTACAGCCGAGCGATGTCAAGAGCTTGTCTCATGAACAGAAGAAGTGAAGCATGAGTCATTGCTGGATGAACAGAAGGAGTATAAAGTGTAAATTGTAAGTGTTCAAGATGGAATGGAGCAAGTATGAAAATTGTGTGGCCGTAGTAGCGTTGCACAAAATTAGTAAATCATCGGGAGAGATTTTCAAAACCCTTCACAAGCTGCAAATTAGTAAAAAAAATGTTTACCGCACTATCCAGCGCTTTGTTGAGACTAGAACTACGAAACATTGCCCGCGGCAAGGAAGACCACACACAGTACGAACACCGGAACTTGTGAAAGCATTGGTAGCCGGTGTCCAACGAAATCCAGTTGGGAAAGAGTCAGTTATGGCTTGTCAGATAAATATATCAAAATGTCTATATTTCGCAAGTTAAGCAGTGAACCGGAACTTCGTGCTTACAAACAAAGTAAAGAACATCTCCTGACAAATGACCTGAAGCGCCAGAAGCCTTACGCAGCAGATGAGCACCATCGAATCCTTTTCACTGATAAAAAGATTTTCAATGTTGAGAGACTTTCAATGCCCAAAATGACAAAATATATGCCACACCATCTAGAAAACTGGTGAAATGGCTCCAAGGATCCAAAAGGGTGATCATCCTCCCTCAGTCATGGTGTGGTAGGTTGTGAACTACGAAGGTACAACGGAGGTCCATTTCTGTGAAAAGATGGGTCAAAACGTCAGCCAAATTTTACCAGGAGACAGTGCTTGAGAAACTAGTCAAGAATCTCACCAACACTCTTTCCAGTGGATAGAATTGGACCTTCCAGCAGAACTCCTCCCCAGCATACAAGGTACGGATAAGCCAGCAGCATCTGGAGGCAAATGTTCTAGATTTTATTTCTACTTCAGGTTGGCGTTCTGCAAGTACAGACCTAAATCTTTTGACTATAAATTGTGGTCCAAGCTTCAGGAGATGGTTTGCAAGAAGAGACATTCCTATATTAAACGTTTCAAGCGACCTCTTCGGAAAGCAGATGCAGATTCCAGTTGATGTGTTGTGTAATGTAATTGATGAGTGGGAACAAAGACTTAAGGACTGTGTGCATGCTAATGGTGGCCAT
This sequence comes from Thermobia domestica, assembly GCF_964235325.1. Classification (NCBI taxonomy): domain Eukaryota; kingdom Metazoa; phylum Arthropoda; class Insecta; order Zygentoma; family Lepismatidae; genus Thermobia; species Thermobia domestica. Next base: position 52,591,255 of record NC_137464.1, read on the forward strand.
TTTGACTAATTATTTTCAATTTGGACCATAATGCATGCATGTAACTCATGTTATTAGGATATTAAAATATATCTAACCATTTTTGTCAATATACTTTGGGACTAGGTAGTATATTAGTTAACATTGTAATTTACTACACATGCAATATATAAATAAATAATTTCTTCCAGCAAAATGTAAACTGTCAACCATTATTGACAAAAAAGATATACTTTTTAACGACACATAAGTTTCTGTTTTGATCTACTCGAAAGCTACGTGTGAAAATTTACTCCAAAGCATGTAATTTTGTTTACCGTAATGTGATCTCTCAGCTAATTTTTTTTATGTTTGGACGGTATTTTTTGACTATTAATGTGACGTTTTCTACAATATTGTTTCGGAAGAACTTCGACCCACTTTTCCCGTATATCTCGAAACTCTTTATCCACCTGTTTTCTTCCTTGTTGGGCAGATTTATTGTCAAATCGAAGCACACGCGATATAATAAAGAATGTCTCGAGTGACCTAGTTGCACGAAAGATAGGTCTACTTGATTCCTTATCCCAAAGACTATTAGTGGATTCCCCATGGGATTTTTCAATCCTGCTAGAATCAATAATCCAACATAAGCCTAAAAACCTATACTATCGATATCTTTCCATTATCCGTCATAAACTCGTTTTCCTTCAATGTTTGTCATTTGTATAATTTCATCCTGGATATTACTATAAAAATTTATTCAAATGAACACTTAACATATGATATTCTTATAACTGCATATCTTGTATCAACTGCACACACACACACACACACACACACATACACACACACCTGTTTGTCTACCCTACAAAAGGCGTATGCGAGCTGGGTCATAGGAAAACCGAGTATGCACTCATATCAGCTCTATTAATCGACCTATTTTCCTGATACGCTCCCAAAAGTTGCGTCATCGATAAAGCTACATTTCCAGAGGCACCAGAATGAAGTATCTCGACCATGACTGGGTACGTACAAGTGAGCACCAATACCAACTGGGCATTTGCAAAACGAGTAAATGTAACAAACGAAGACACTAACAAACAAACAAAAATATTTTGTGTAAAATGTGTAAAATGCGAGTTCAGTGAGTAAATTCGAGCAATGCAATTAGAGCAATTGCTTTAAATACTGGTTAACTGTGTACAAATGAAACACATGGATTAATGCTGTTGACTTTCTTGGCTCGTCCAATTTTCTTTCTCATTTCCTTTCCACCAATTATTTCATAATCATTCACTCTTATTAATCACAAGTCTATTATAAGCTATAGAGTATAACCAAGGGATGTAGAACTAGAAATTTCATTTCGTTTCGAATGGAGTAGCGCATTGATTCAATCCACCGGAGAAGTTAGTTTGTAGTGGACAACATCGTTTCCATGGGTTTTGTCGGAGTACTCCCATTTCCTTCCACTAATTCTTCCATCATCATTCACTTGCCTTATTCATCGCCTCCCTTAACCTAACGGTCACAATCGTGGGACGTTAAACTGTAAGATTTCATTTCATTTTGAAATGGAATGGCGAGACTAAAGTAGGGTTATATCTTGTTGTGTGTTTGATGAAGGTTAGTGTTCCTTTCTGTACCGAGGCTGTATGAGACGGAGACCTATAGTTTAAGGTGGAATCCGAACCACTATAATAGTTCAGATTTTATAATTGCTTCCATGAGACAATGTGACCAAAGAGGCACGTGCCAGCTACAAAACCAGTGGGAGAACAATATTATATGCTTACAAGGAACACCGAAAAGAGATACATTATTCATTCCACGTGGGAGTCCCGGATTGCCGGCGGGAGCTCATGTGATTCGGATTCCATTTTAATCAGTAGGTCCCGTCTCATATAGCCTCGCTGCTGATAGGGACGTTAAACAAAAAATAACTTCACTCAACTATTCTTACCATCGAATTTCATATTTTTGTTATAACGTCGAAAATGAAGTACTAAACGGCAAGAATACTGGAAAGCAAGATAGAATATAAAACACTAAAACGAAATAGGCAGTAAGTTTAAAATTGACAAGGGAGGGATTTTAAAACGTTAAGACATTTTCATGTTACTTGTATTAACACTTAGCATCAAGACACAAATATACTATTATACTATTGAACTAACATACTATGACTAATATACTATTGAATGTCGTAATTTTGTATCACTTAAAATTTCTGTTGCTCTGGAATATAATATATTTGTCTAATCGAATCAAATTATCTATTTCACTATTTTATCCGTAGTAACTATGAAACAAACCATAGCTTATGCTAATACGCAATGTTTTCAATTTTAATGCGAATGGTTAGCAATAATCTGTGCATTCACTTTTTGTCAAGTTTTTTATCCGTCTGTTTTCACATATTTACAGTCAAGTACTCTTACAGATTCTTTTACTTTGATCTCTCCACGAAATCCATATATTTGCTCCCAAGAGATTCAACTGTTAATTTAATGAGAGAATAGCGAGACCATTGGAATCCAAAATTTGTGACCAATAAAACTTGATCCCTGGCTTCTACATTTGTACCATTGTTCTCTCGGTTTTCTGTCCTACCGGCTTGCTCCAAAGACTCACTGCCCTTCTGAACTATTGCGAAACTCAAATGCTACACAATATATAAGCAAGTTACGAATACAAATACAAGCACAATATACAAATGTTATATAAGCATTATATAACTACCTATCAGATTATATAACTACCTCGAAAAACGCATTACATTAGTTCAACTTTCCCACGCATTTATTCCGGTAATAGCAAAAAGACAGATTGAAGATTCTACATCTTTCTTTGTATCGTTTCTCTACGACGTCCTTGACAAGGTAAACAACATGACATAATTTCCAATCCCAATAGATATCCTGTAACTGTAAGGAAAAATACGCCAGTGGTGAACCTTGTGGCATGCCAAAATCAATCTTTTCCACCAATGACAGCGTACAAAATAAAAATTGTATAAGAAAAGAGGAGGTTGTCATTTCTTTGAAGTATAGATTACAATTTTTAGAAATTGATGTTTTTGATATTAATCCTAATTTAGACCAGTCGCAGAAACAGGCCATTCATGAGTTATTATACCAATATAAAAATGTTTTTATACACTCTCGACGGAATTGGACACTATAGGGGCTACAATCACAAAATAAGAATCCCTAAATCGGTATTGTTCTCCAAATCTTGCTCCATCCGAAAAACCGCTGATACATTACCTTCGAGGCCAATTACAAGAAAATCTTACAAAATTCTCATATGCGTGATGGGTCATAAAACTACCACGCAAGCTCTCTTAATTGCAACTAGGATGATTTTACATTGATTAACGAATAAGATCTTTTGCCGATAACATCGTGCTGGGAGGCTACAGTTTTCAATAATAGCTATCGGAATTTTATTTTAAAAATTAAAAAAGTTTTGTGCTTCACCTAAGACAAATATATTTTACTCAGAGTTGAATGTTTTCGGATATTTAGTACCAGGCAATTGTATTAAAATCTCTGCAAGAAAGCCAAAAATACAGAATTCAAGATTCCACCAAAAGTGAATTTTGCAAAGTTTTACGGGCTTATGTTCCTACTTACTGGCACGTATCAAGGATTTTGCCATGAAAATAGAACCTCTTTAACAAATGTTTCCACAACAATAATTGTACTTTTCAAATAATCTTGTGAATTATGTTCCTATTGTGGGGGCTCTAAGGTTCCGTACCTCAGGTGTAAGCAACTACTATAAAGCATGCTTCATTAACGAGCACGTGTTTTCTATTCAAAACATAATCACCAACAGGCGGTGGAAGGAGGATACCAGAAAGACGCAAAGTTGGTTCCGAAGGAAATCGAAGATGGCCAACCCTCTCCTCACGAACTTTCTTTTCAGAGGACAGCAATAAAAGACCTCAAGTGGACAGAAGAATAAGTTCCAGTGCTGATCATCTAAACTATTAACCTTCCTAAACTATTCCTGAAATCGTTTTGTGATAAGGTGATTTCCTTAAATCCAACTTCTGAAGCCGTAATAGGTAAAAGAATATTTCTATAACTACCTGCCCCGGAGCACGTATAAGCAGAGAGATATAACTATACTATCTTCTAAACCTACGATAAGTAAGAAACATATCCTTTAAATCACCACCCTAGGCTGCCGTAGGATAGATTTTACATTTTAATCTTAAGCTACATATCACCATCGACTTCGGTAGAGGCAAAAGCATTACAGCTAAGCCGCATGGTGTTGCTACTATCGTTGCAACCATAACACCAATCTGAAAATAAGCTAGCAATTATTTATTTCAAACTAATTTACAGCTTTAAACTTGTTTCAGAGGCATATTGAAACGTGTGTCGCGTGGATATTGCTCTCAATAGATTTTCGTGCACCGGAATATATTCATTGAACCCTCAGATATTTACAAACCCGACTATCTGTCCGCAAATTTGATTCGTGTTGCAAGATGATACACTAGACCTACCTGTGAAAACCCACAATGTTCAACTTCATTAGGGGTTAAGGAAAAGGGGGATACTTCTTGTTTATCGTCTGCAGCGAATCCATGTTCTCCACATGTGACCGAGAAATCAGAATCTTCTCGTCCATCAACTAGTAAAGAGCTCTCCATTAGTGAACAGTTATAATCATTGACGGAAAATCGCAAGAGATGTATAGCGTCACGCACCAGAAGAACTGAGTAGAGCGCGATACCATATAAGAGGCAAATTGAAAGGAAAAGTGACTTTGGCAAATGAAGTAGCAAAGTAAGGTCAGAAGAAACTAATGAACCACTACACTGACAACGAGAAAATATTAACAAGAAAGCCCCACTAAATGTATAATTTGTGCTGAAACGTTCAATGAAGGCTGGGTGTAGTGTGAATCCTGCGATGGCTGGGTTCATGAAACTGCACCTCAGTTGAGTCAATAGATATCCATTACACGTTACCACTGTTAGGTTCGTGGATAGGTTTCTTATTGTTCCTTCTAGGTGTAGAATATGATGTTTTTCAAATATCTTACCTGTTCGTTAGTGCTCCCCAATATTCCAAATATGTGAAATTTAGCGATCTGTATTGCCATTTGTTTATTTCTTTATTTTAGCATTTATGTCGATATGTTCAGATTGTTAATAAAGTTCACATTCCATATTTCAGGCTCATTTCGCGGCAATTTTACATCTTTTTACCAAGAGGCAGTTCAATGTGTTAAAATTTCTGTGGCTACCTCCTTTTCCCTAAAAATGTGAACTAATATTTACATGTTTATATTTCCAGGTTTACTTTCGGAAAATGCTTAGCACTCTTGAGTTAGGTACTAATTTGTGCAAAACGAAAAGTTGGACACCAGTCAAGTCCCCTCCTGAAATTGGGGGAGGCAGTGCTCCCTTACACTACCCTTCCGTCTTGTTACGGCACTACGAGTTTTATGAATACTGATGCAGGAACGACCATGTTTTCAATGATTCTGTATCCATTCAGCACAGGCTGCTAATATAGAACAGATAATTAGGTCCAAATGAAGATCAATAATACAGTGAGAGCAGCTAGATTCATTTCTTGCACTCTTGAATAAAATTCACAAAACATGGTTACTTCCCTTTCCAGTAATGCTACATGATTTGCTATATCTATGCGATGTGAATTGTTAAATCAGTATACAAAGAATATTTTCTCGCTACAAGTGAATGTCGCAACAGACCAACGAAAGATACAAAAATCTACCAAGACAAACTACATAAAATCAATAGATTTCGTTCTGAAAGAATCACAGGAAAATATGGAAGTTATCAATATGTTGTTTAGCATGTGGAAAACATTTTAGATATCAATGTTCAGCTAGGAGCGCACAATTTAGGAATTGAAACGAATACAATCATTTTGCACACTATTGTCCAAGAGGTATACAAATGGGTACATAAGAAGAATCAATGAGTTACCTGATGAAGATATTCAGAAGGAAGACAAGATATTTATCCTTACTGAATTACAGAAGAATTAGATGACAGAAGCAAATATGAATATAGAAGATGAACGAAATTTATTTCAGTGGAAATTTTATGTTAAGCTCCATTCAGGTAGCCAATACAGAGGAGAAAATATGTTCACTAGTAATTAATCGAATTTAATTGATAAAACGAAATTCAGAGGTTAAACACGAGAATCTGAACCAGAAAATCGATAACAAAGGAATCAGGTCTGTAGACACACCGAGACACCGACAAACAGGTAGTAGAAACGGAATACCTTAGTATGAGTCAGTGAATACCTACAAGGTCAACAATAATAGAAGGAAAGAATACAAATAATAGAAGTCCAAACGAAATATGGTAAACAATTGAGAATAGAAAATAAAGTTACGAAAGGAAGAAACAGAAGATATTACAGAAACAATACAGAAATGTAGATAGTGGAATAAGGATGTGTAAAATAAAAGAGAAGGCGAAGATATCGAGGAATTTGTCAAGAAAAAAGATGTAGAGGATAAGTTAAAAGAAATGATATAAAAAGATGATGAATGGAAATCTGAAGAATTAAAGCAAACCGTTGAGACAGTGAAGAAGAGAGTCATAAAGAAAAGGGATGCGTACAAGTTTACTTTCGCCGCACCACTAGAAACAATTGTTAAAACATAATTCTTTACTAATTCCCTTCATATTGTCCCCTGAAAGGTTTCCCTTTGCGACATGAAAATGTCTCACTTGGCATAGATAAAATACAGGGATGAATAATTAAATATCATAGTGCAAAAACTCAAACCAACCTGTTAGGTGGCCATTAAAACACGAATGCTATCCACTCGGGTCAGGGAAGAATAAACTTGTGGGCCCGTACGCTAGCGCGGGAATGCGTTTGAAAGGTACAAGTCTGTCAGCAGTCGGGGATATGTGCACAAGCCAAGATGGAAAGGAATGGGTTTTGTCGTTTTTCTAGTAACGTTGCACTTGAACACATAAAATACAGGTTGTGTACACTGTGCAAAAATATGCTGCTAGTGCAAAATAACATCTTTCATGTACACTCACTTATATCCGGCGTAAATCACTTGTAATCATTTTAGACTAGGAATACTACACTTGTAAATCTATAATACAGAGTATTACTTTGTATTTCATTCTGTTGCCTGCAGATATTTGTTCCTTATAAACATCCCTATCTATACAAAGAATTGAATTTTACATGTAAATAGTTCAAACTGTCGTGCGCCAAAATTACACCTGCACATAAGAATGAGATACAGGTGAAGACAAGGGGTCAAGAGGGAAAGAAGCTGCAAAAAGGAGTGAAAAGAGAGAAATTTTCGTATGATGGTTATTAGTAGCGAAAAATACATCAATGTGGTGCCATCTGACAAAGTAGAAGAAGGAAAGAAAACGGAAAAAACTTCGGATATAAAACAGTTGAATATTTGTTGATTCTAGTTGAAAGATAAACTGTTGAATGTTTGTTGATTTCGGCACCTATTGCCTATTATTTCCTGTACTTGAGAGAAGCCAAACGATGTTTTCGAGTATCGTAGCTTTTGATATATTAATAGTGTTGAATGAAGTCGGCACAATTATCGCGAGGCTGCGCGGCTATATGGTCAACGGCTTCCCAATCGCGCTGGGCAGTCGAGGAAAGCTTTTCGTCTCTTCCACTTGGTGTGCAGAGGACTGGGCATGTCCCTTCTCAACACAAAAGACGTCAGCAGATCAGGCGCCGTGTTAAGGATAAACGGTCTCCCGGCATCCTTGGTGCAGTCCATGTGGTTCCCCAAATCTCGAAAACACGATTCGCCAGGGATGCTGTAATAAGCAACATGACGGTTTATAGGATTTTGCTCAACAACGTGCTCCATCTTGACCATGATCATCTGAATCAGAAACTCCTAGAACAAGCTTTACATATCCGTCTAGAGTTTTGTCAGTGGATGAGTGCCAGAAAACCCAGGTTTCCACCGGGACATTCTGTGGACGGATGAAGCGACCTTCAAGAGTAATGGAGATGTCAGTATACACAACGCACACTACTGGTCCAGTTTGAATCCTTTTTTTGAATTGCCTACGTGCACTACGAACAGAGAAAAATGCCTGTGCCGGGTGGACTAATAGTAGCAATTCAACTTCAAATAACAGACGTAGATCCCAAACCGCAGAATTTAAAGAAAAGCGTTTCCCGTTAAAGTTGTTTCTATTTCAATAATACTTCCAAAGAAATCGTAGTTGATACCAATTTCCATTTGAAATTTTGGAGTTGACCACCGTGGATGTATCCCCGCTACGCCACTTGATATAGAAGCATCACCATTGATTCTTTACGTACGATTTGGTCATTCAGTTTTTTGTTGTTTGAAGTGTCTGCGTGCACTACGAACAGAGGAAAATGCCTGAGATGGGTGATCTGAAGTGGCAATTCAACAACAAATAACATAAGTAGATACCAAACCGTAGAATATGACGAAAAGTGTTTCCCGTAAAAGTTAATTCTTTATCAGTAATACTTCAAAAGAAGTCGAAATTGATACCAGTTTCCATTAAACATTTTGGATTTGACCCCGGTGGTGTATTCCCGCTACGCCACTGGATATGGAAGTATCACTATTTTATTCTTCATGTACCATTTGGTCATTCATTTTTTGTTTCCAGCGTCTACGTGCACTAGAAGCTGAGAAAATGCCTAAGACTGGTGGCCTGATACACTCTCTCCTCCTCCCTATATTGCACCGTCAAACTAAAATGATAAAAGTCATCCCAGGTCCGAACTTCATCCATGTTGAAAATTTGAATGAGATCGGTTTGGTGGTTCCAAAGTTATGAAGTTTTACTAGTATATACCCGCTTCGCTGGCTGAAACGAAAATTTAAATGCACAATTCGGTGTTTTGTAACCGTGAAATATGCTGTTTTCGTTTTTAATGGCATCGAATTAAACGGCATCGGAAAGATCATTGATCACCTCGGCGACCCCGAATACCATTCGACGCTAATATTAATCTTTTTGGATCATTTTACTATCTCCCCATCTCCCAAGCTACGGGCCTGAGTTTTGTTTTAAACGGGATCGGAAGTGTCATTCTTCATCTCAGCGACCCTAAAAACTACGGATCAGACACTAGTGTCAGAAAATTTTGAAAATTTTTATATATCCCCCCTATTTTTATATATCTCTCCCTCCCGCTCATTCTTTCATGTTGTGTGGCACGGCATCGGATGTGTCACCGGTCATCTCGGTGACCCGGAAACTATAGATTCGACACTAATATGGGTTATTTTTTATTTCCCTCTCACCCTCTCCAAAGAGGCGCGGCTGAATTTGGAGCACCATAAGAACTGTCATTGTTCATCTCGGCGATCCCAAAAACTATAGACTCAACACTAATTTCGAATCATTATATCCCCCTCCCCCATGTTGCGGCCCATGTCATCGGAAATGTCCATCTCAGCGACCCCAAAAATGTGGATTCAGCATTAATATCGGTCATTTTCGACCATACCCCTTCAACCAAGTTGGTTTGAATCTGAATTTAAACTGGATAGAAAGTATCACTGCTCATCTAAGCGACCCAGAAAACTATAAATTCTACTGATAGTGGACATTTTCGACCATCTTTAATATATCTCTTGCTCCCCCCTGCAACTTGAGAAGCTGATTTTGGATGTAAACCGTATCGGAAATGTTACTGTTCAAATTAATGATACCGAAACCTATGGATTAGACACTAATATTGGTCATTTTCAATCATTATTATATATAGCTCCTCCTCCCTCTCAATCGTGCTGAGGGACATGGCATCAAAATTGTCACTGTTAATCTCAGCAAATCCTAAAACTATGGATTCGACACTAATATTAGTCATTTCCGATCATTTTTAATTTGTATTCCCCTTCCCTACGTTGCAACTTCCCCCTCCCCAACTATCAGGGCTGAACTTGGATTGTTACAGCATCAGAATGTCACTGTTTCTCTCATCGACCCCGAAAAGTATGGATTCAACAATAATATTGGTCATTTTTATCATTTTTAAATTTCTCCTCCTTCCCCCTCCCCTACGTTGCATCGTCAAAGTGAGTAGCCTAAAGTAATCCCTGCCCGAAAACTCATTTATGTTGAAAATTTGATTGAGATCGGTCGGATGGATCAAGAGTGATAAAGTCTCAAAGGCAGTCATTTTTATTTTTTTACATACATCTCCCTCTCCCCCTCCCCTATGGTGGCTGTTCATATTGAAACGATAAACAGCACCCAAGGCCCGACCCCTACATGTTGAAAATTTGATCTAGATTAGTTAGTTGGGTGGTTCAAAAGTTATTAGTTTTATTAATTTTATTCATGTCCCCCTCCCCACCTCCTTCCCTAGGGTCTACCGTTAAAGTGAAATTACAAAAATATTTCCAGGTTCGAATCTCATGTATGTTGAAAATTTGAATGAGATCGGTCGGATAGTTCAAAATTTATTAAGTTACAAAAATAGTCACTTTCAGTCTTATATAAATCGATTTTTATAAACCTGCCCCTTCTTCTCCTCCCATACGTTGTTCAGTCAATTTTAAATCATAGAAACGATCCCAGGCCTAAACCTCATCTATATTGAAAATTTGATCAAGATCGGTTGAGTGGTTTGGGAGTTACTAAGTTTTAATTATTTTTTATACCCATTCCCCTCCCCCCTCACTTTTACCATCCAAGCGAATAGCCTAAAACCAGCCCGGCCTTGAACCTCATCCATGTTACAAATTTGATCGAGATCGATCAGGCGGTTCAGCAGATTTAAAATCACAAACATAGTGATTTTCAATTTTATATGTATAGATTTATTTTTATATACACACACCTCTCCCTCCCCTCTCCCTCTCCTCAGTTCTAATAAAAAGCATTTTAGGCATAGGGTTATTTTTACGTAATATTCTTATCCGAGTTCTTGTGTGAATAATTCCTTCTATAGCTGCTAATTTTCTGTAACGTTTCAACAAATACTGGATTGGCAACAATGGTGAACGCAGCTGCTGGGAGTTTGAATTGCTCTAGTTCCACCTTGGAACACACACGTAGATGGCACTGCGTCGGAATACACAACGATCGAGAAACGAAATTTTTTCAGTCTGAACACACACTTTACACACACAACTGGCTGTATCCGTATAAACGAGCGGAGTTAAAAGAACCTGCGGGGGAACCCCTATAAAGGTCCTGAACACGTTAAAAGTAAAAAACATTTCGAGCAACCACTAAAAAATGCTCGCTTTGCAAAAATTGCTCACAGTACCGCTGTGTTGTCCGATCGACCTACAAAGAATGGCGGGTTCACCAACGCACACACACACACACACACACATATATATATATATATATATATATATATATATATATATATATATATATATATATATATATATATATATATATATATATATATATTAGTTGATGATAAAGGTCCAAATTGCACAGGGGGATCCAGATTCTACTGTATTTTGTCATTGCTAGAAGAAACTCTTGCCGAGGGACAAGATTTCAGTGGATAGCTAATCGAATCTGAAAAATCTCCAGAATAGTCTGAATTTGATTGTTTACTATCTTCACTGGAATAATTTTCAAATTTGCATACATCTTCACTACTCGAAGCCTCACAAATTTCATGCAGCTCAACTTCATTCAGTATTCTAGATGACTATGTTTTCACAGAGAAAGAATCAATGCTTGTCCGATTTTGAAATGGAAGAAGGGTCAATCCATCAGCAATGGTCCAAAGATGGGGAAAATGGTTGCTCGACCATCTCCGAAAATTATCGAAATTGGAGTGTGGTGAACCTTGTGTATGAGAAAGTCAATAACATCATTCACGTTGTTGTATGTACAAATGTTCCTGAATGGCGGCCATGTTTGTTGTCGGTGGACTGCCATTTTTTGCTGATCAGGATGTACGTATCAGATGAACTCCAAACAAAAATGGATGTTTAGAGAAGAGACTGAGGTACACGGAGAATATATACACTTGCTTCTAAATAAATATGCAGGGTTGGAAACCAATACATGAAATCATTACAAAAAGTAAAAATAAATTACACTTTTAAAGAGGCTGTATTTTGGAATGGTATAAAGTGGGTGGCTTATAAATTTAGTGCTGAATACTATTGCATGTAAAGAGTCTGCAGAAATATCCACAGCTATGATACCACTAACATCGTATATTTATGGGGGTCCGAAATTTTGAAGTTTGTGATGTAATATCTCACGAGGGCAAATTGTTAATTGCCCTCCTGAGATTGCTTCTTAGGCCCCTCAAGACATTGCTGCTTAGACGACAAAGTAATTCTGTGAGTAAATGTTTGCAAGAAAATCGTGACTGATATTGCCACGTCTATATGATAAGGGGATTATCTCCCCTGCACGCACGACACCCATCGCCGAACTGGACCCATTGGTTGTCTTTTTGCTTAATGTATACAAAGATGTCCCCCTTGTATGTAGTTGCTTCGTGCAAAGTTTCGCTTTTCTCTCTCTTTTGGTTTATCCGTTATAGAGGATGGTCAAGATAAATTGTGCACTCTGTAGACATGGCAACGATCATGGAGCTAGAAAGATGGAACAAATGCCACTCGCAAGCTTTTGCACAACTGAACACAAACGAAAGCGGGCCTGATTGCTGAACCGTGCGTAGTTTTTGAGATCTAGTATGAAACATATCAAAACATTTAAATTTTTCTGGGCTACGATCGTTGTCATGCGCGTGCTTTCTTTGCATTTTTACATGTTCTCACCTTTTTCTCCATGTAATATCAGTCACGATTTGTTTGCAAACGTTTATTCATATATAGAACTACGTCGTGGCCTAAGCAGCAATGTTTAGAACTTTGCCCTCCAGAGATATTACGCCCCTAGCATAGCATCACAATCACAAATTTGAAATTTCGGACCCCATAAATCTACGATGTTAGTGGTACCAGTTATAGATATTTCTGCAGACTCTTTATATGTAATAGTACTCAGCACAAAATTTATAAACCCTCCCACTTTATGCCATTCCAAAATAGAGCCCCTTTAAAAGTGTAATTTCTGTACTTTTTGTAATAATTTCATGTATTGGTTTGCAACGCTGCATATTTATTTAGAAGCAAGTGTATATATTCTCCGTGTACCTCAGTCTCTCTTCTAAGCATTCGGTTTTGTTTGGATTTCGTCTCATACGTACGTCCTGAGCAACTGCAGTTTTCGTAAACACTTGTAAATACAAAAAATGGCACTTCGCTGACAACAAAGATGGCTGCCATTCAGGAACACTTGTACAGTCCGCGCCATAAAATTTGTTACAAAAATTCTAAGTCCAAATTAATAACAAACTCTTGCCCAGTTTTCTTATGCATTCCCGCAATACATGTATCAATCTATTAGTTGCTTCTAGTATTTATTCCAACTCCTCCCCGTCCTCCACCTCTCCTTGTCTAAAGCAGTGTGTGTGACGTAGTACACTCTTTCCATTCAGCTGAAAAAGAAACAGGAATCAAGTTTACAACGTTATAGCTTTAAAACAGTCTTTTCCATTCGTTTGTTCTGAAATATTTTTAAGAGCCTAAATTAAAGGAAAGTCACACAATCTTCCCAGAGCTTCATAAATATTTTTAGTTTCATTCTTTTCTTTCTTTAAAGAGTGCAAGCTAGTAAGATGCTCCCTCAGAAATCTATGGAAATTGCCAAGAGCTCTAAAATATCTAAGGACAGAAACGAGTTTTATTCAATGATTCATTTAATTTCTTTTCAGTAAGTGCAAGCAAATGTTTCAGGGGCGTCATTTGTGCAGGACAGGAGGGTGTAATTCCCCCTCTCTTGAACTTCATAAATACGTATTTTTGATCAAATGTATAGTAATACACTAATAAAGAGTGAAAATCTTATGTCGCCGGAGAATCTCTTCCCCCCCCCCCCCCGCCGAATAAAGTCTAAAAGACACTGGTTTTAACAACAAACCGATAGAGTTACGATAGCACATTGCTAAAGAGCTTACATTTGGTTTCAAGAGTCGAAGGTTTGATCTCAAGCCATATGACTTCCTGGGTGACATTGAGAGAGAGAGAGGGATTCAAGTATGGAGACAGAGAGGGATGATTTGTATACACAGATTTAGAATTGGGGAAAAAAATGATCGGACAGCATTCGTATTATGACGAAAATTCTGATTTTGTGAAAGATAAGAAGGGAAGTTTTCGAACTGCGAGGATCACATTAGTCAGTTGTCGAATTAATGTGGAGAACTCTTTTTAGAACATCAGATGATTACGAAAGGAGAGAAAGATCTTCTGAACTGAGGAATTAAGATTTTTAAAAATCTGATTTCGGCGACGGGTTTCGAACCACGACCCTTGTGGTTATCGAACCATGACTTTATCCATTCTGCTACGGAGAATTCTATTACTGGTTCACATACGTTTCCCTTAGCTGCGTTGAAAGCTACCTTAAGGGGATATTCCAAAACTTGACTCGGTGGATGCGCCGTTCAGATAGGACGTAAACCTCTTGTAACTTAGTTACAATGTGCAAAATGAACTTCCTCTTCTTCAGGACACTTTTTAAAGCTTTAAAATTTGTTACTATTGTTTTAATTAAGTTACATTTGATAGAACCATCTGATAAAGTAGTGCCAAGCCCTGTGCGTCATTGTCTGTTAGGTGAATGGTTAATGTAAGTTACTCCTACGTGGATGGTCCGAGCTTCCAATCAAGACCATTCTTATTGATTATTTTATTTGAGCTACGCTCATACTGTATATTCCACAAGTTCAATTTTGAAGTAATGTAGTCACAGCAACTTTAATTCGAAATAATTTTCCAATATTATATGTGTTACTAAATTTACATGGCCCTCCTCACTGTTTGTAGCCCTGCATAAATGCAAAATTGTTTTAAAAGTATATATTACTTTTAAGTTTTATTGTTTTTTAATTGTCCTTCAACTTTATTTTATAATTATTTTCTATTTCTTAATTATAACATATTTTCTATTTATATTGTATTCTATGTTACACGTTTATTATTTATATTTTATGCCTTACCTTTGAAGAGGAGCTTTTGACAATTCAGAGCAGCAGGGACATACACAGGATGCAGGCCTTTGCAATCAGGAGCTTTTGCCCCAAAGAAATCACTACTTTTTTTTTTGTAAATTATATCTAATTTTAGAGCTGATGATAGCAGGGACGGATTCAGGGGAGTGCGTTCGGGCGATCACATCCCCCAGAATAGGGAACTTTTTATACTTTGTATTTTAAAAATAAAACATATCATAAGTATATTTCATCTTTGTATTATAAACTTAAATTAAAACCTAACGTAGATAGGCCTTACTTTCTTAAGAAAATTAATTCTGCAGAAGAGCTACTTCTCGTTTTCTAAATTTTTTCTTTTCTTTTCTTTCTTTCTTTTTTTGCAATCCGCTCTTACATAGATTTGCCTTCGAACGACCGCCCCTCCCAAACAATCATCCTGGTTCCGCCCCTGGATGATAGACATTTTAGTAAAATATGCCCTCAATCGCTGAAATAAATTCCTGTCAAGCTTTCGATCGCTGAAATAAATTTCTGTCTACGGCCCTGCAAAACAGTGACGATTTTAGGGAGTGATCAGTTAGTAATGCCTCCCTGGAGCAACGACACTTCCCCAGAAGTCATATCTCCGATAATTCAGAATGTGATTTGTGCATTATCACTTTTCACTCTCAGTGTCTTGAATGCACCAAAACAGAACTGTTCTGAAGTATTTACTGGTTCTCCCTATGACCCCATTTCAATATGACCAACCTTGGACATATACACATCTGAAATATCACCTTTTATGTCAGTGATCCCGAAAACTATCAATTCGACACAAATGTAGGATATTTTCGATTCTGTATTCCTGTCACCCTCCCATTGTCAACTCGAAACCAACCAAGGCTTATTTTGGACTTACGCAGCATCCACAGTGTCACTTTTCATCTTTGCGTATGAATTCGACACTAATTTCGTTCGTATTTGACTACTTTTACATGTCACCTTCACTTCTTAGTAGGGATTTTTTCAGTATCTCGCCCCCACAACTATGGAGAAATTTCAACCAAATAAGTATAATGTTAATTATAAATTATCATCTGAAACACAACAGTACGGGTGATCTTTATCGCAGAGGAATTCGTTAACTACTGTTTCAATATCAATGTATTGGCTTTTTTTGCTGTCCATGCTGAAGATTGCCAAAGGGCTAAACTTCATCTGCACTATTGTGCAATGAATATAGGTTTTAGTGGTTTAATTTACTGAATACTCGCTTAGATGTTGCTCTCGTCACAGAAAAAGTGATATACAGTTATAAAAGAAAAATGAAATGAAATATCTAATTTTTACGTATCACGATTATGCCGACTATGTTAATGGAGAGAGTAATGGTGAGAAATAAATGAAATTGTTTAATGAAAAAAGTGGGAGGAAACGGGAGAACCCCGAGGACACTCATTCACACGGTGTTTGTCCATAATAAAGTTCATTCGGCGTGAGCTGGGATCGAACCAAGGACCCCATGCACCATAGGTAAAGTTATAAAAGAATAGGCGTCTAGACAAATACGGAACACTACTATGAATGAGAGTTATATAAGATTAGATTTTTAGTTATTTCATTCTAAGTTAAAATTTCAATCAATCTTGTTCTTCATTACTGTTCGAAAACTTAAAGTTGTTGCTGCAAGGACGTGATAAATCTTTTCAGTAGACTTCGCAGTCTATAGCTTCTTCACAACTTCCTTTTCATCGCAGCTAAGTAGTTACATTTTAGACGTTGAGGAAAAAGTGTGAAATTAATTAAAACCCTTCAAAGTGGAGTTACGAATCTTCAATGGACCCCATTTTGCTGTTGGCCTCGCTCAACGCACTCCCGTCACTGTTCAGGGTGCACGATGGAGTTTCTCCCTTTTAGGAATACTTTCTAGGACAGTACTAGTTTTTTTACAGCTGTTTCAATTGAGTTGTATTTGCTAGAACTGTCGGTTAAAGAAAACAAAAGATCCTATACTCAAACACAAATCATCTCTCTAGAAGCTCTAATGGAAAACGAAACGAATCGTCGTAAACATGTTACGTTCTTGAAGAGAAAAAACAGCAAAACATTGATTGCACATTTAAAACTTATAGAAGTTGATGGCTTGTTAGGTGAGGGGTTAGTAAACAGGATTTTTGTACTGGTGGTCCAGGGTTCGAATCTCGTCCGTTCTTCTTACGTTTTTGTTCTTTAAGCTACACTGAGTTTGTTCATTCCAATTCCTTAAGCTTGAATTAAATCTAATACCAGTTAGTGAATTAAAAGTAGCTAACATTATATTCAAATACGAGACGTTATTACATGCTTGTCACTAGCTCAAAATACTCAACTTTGATATAAACTCTTGCAGCCTTCATTTAACTCATTTCTTGACGTGTTTTGTTACAAAACTCATGAATCGTGGCGAACAAAATTGCTTTACCAGATAATGGTGACTGTATCTGTAGTTTGGTGTGGAGAAGAAACCAAATAGCGAACGAAAGGTTTAAGAACAACCACGTTTTTAATATAAACTATGCCAAAGATTATTGACTTATGTGATTAAAAAGAATCGAAAGGAATTTTGAAAGAACGCTAACTTAGAATTTTGTAACTGAAGGCAAGGAAATCTAATTTAAACATACTAAAACATACCATTTAGCGCATATAGAGCGTGGATCTGTGCTCAAGGCGCTAGCTAATAATCTGGAGGTTCTCAAGTCGGAACCATGTGTGAATATTTTGTTTAAATTTAGAATGTTTGGTGATCATTAGTCGGCGATGACACACGTTTAATTGTCTTAAGTTATTTGAATATTTTGATCTTTCAATATGTGAATGATCAAATCTTCAATAATAATAATAATAATAATAATAATAATAATAATAATAATAATAATAATAATAATAATAATAATAATGATAACAATAATAACTATAATAATAGTTATTATTATTATTATTATTATTATTAGCAAAGTAATTCAATAACACGTTAATATCTTTAATTATTTCTCTATAACTACTCGAACTTAAGACGTCCTCGAATCTAAGTCGCACCCCGATTTCGCTGGGCTAAATTAAAGAAAAATAGTAATATGTTATAGTTTTACTATTACTAAAGCACCCTCTGATATTGGTCATTTTCGATGATTTTATGTATCCCTCTCCCCTCTCCATGTTGGGGGCACGGTATGACAAAAATTAACCCAGGCCCGAATGTCATGTACGTTTAAAATTTGATCGAAATCTGTTGTATGGTTCAAGAGTTGTTCTATTTATTTTTATATATTAATCTCCCCTTCTCTTATCCTCTTCTGTGTTCTACCGTCAAAGTGAAAATATTAAAACAAAAGTTTCTAGGCGCGAACGTCGTCTATGTTGAAAATTAGATTGACGTCGGTCAGGTGGTTCAAGAGTTGTTAAGTTTTATTCATTTTCATAGATATCTCCCCTCTCCTCCTCCTACCCTACGTTCTACCATCAAAGGGATATGATAAAAACCACCCCAGGTCCGAACCTCATCTATGTTGATAATTTGATTAAGATCAGTTCGGTGGTTTAAGCGTGATGAAGTCACCAAGACAGCATTTTTATTTTTATTTTTTTACATAGTCCCCTTTCCCCTCTCCTACATTGTGCCCTCAAGGCAAAAAATGCAAACATCCCAGGTCCGAACCTTTTCTATATTGAATGTTTGATTGATTGGGATCAGTCAGATTCTTCAAGAGTTATTAAGTTTTTTCATTTTCATATATTTACCCTCCCGTCATCCTCCGCAAGTTCTAATATCAAAATGAAATAACAAAAAGCTTCCCAGGTTCGAATTTCATCTATGTTGAAAATGTGATTGAGAACGATCGGGTAGTTCAAGAGTTATTCACCACCGAACATTGTCACTTTTATTTTTATATTTATAGCTGTTATGTATCTTCCTCCTCCTAACATCCTCTACGTATAGACGGGGACATATAGCCTCATTGCTGACGTCCCCATTAATGCCCCTACTCATACCCTTTAGTGTGTTTAGGTTTTTTTTTGTCTTCAGTTGCAAATTTCTAAGTTATTTTTCTTTGTTTCAAAATTCTCGCATTTCTTGTATGATAATACAAGTTAATAATCTTTGACTTGTTTTATATTAACAATCTGAGTTGTTCTTAAACCTTTGGTTTCCAATTTTGTTTTGTCTCTACACCAAACTACAGATATGACAAATGTAATTCTCATACTTTACAATTGATTTCAAAGCAGTCACCATGAAATGCTTAAAAACATTTTTTTCGTCACGAAACACGCAGCAGAGGGCGTACGATATCGTCTACAGCAATGAGAGGAAACTCCGCCTTGTTACGTGACGTCACATGAAGCACGTTCCGTTCAAACACCTAAGCAAAGCTATCATTTTGCTTCCGGTATGAAAATGGCTCACTACGAAGTTTCTGTTAAAATCAGCGTGATTGCTTTAATTGAGCATGCGGGCATGAACTATAGCGAGGCAGGCGCGATATATGGCGTTAACCGTGCTACAGCACGGAGGTGGTGGAGGAGATATGAGGAAACAGGAGATGTAAGACGTAAAAGAGGAAGTGGGCGACAAAGAGTTTCCTCTGCCGAAGAAGACCAGAGTTTAATTGCCCAATGCCGTGAGCAGTCTTTCATGTCTACCCGACAGTTACGAGAGGACACCAATTTCCCAGGCGATGTTACGACTGTCCGTCGTAGACTCAAATCCTTTGGTTTGAGATCATACAGGGCAGCTGTTAAGGAGCGACTAACAGAAAACCACATGGTTGACCGTCTGACGTTTGCACAGTTAAATATTGCACGTGTGTGGGACGAGGTCGTTTTCACAGACGAAAAACTATTTTCCAGTGCAAACTTCGGGCCGAAGCGTGTTTACCGCCCCCCCTGGAAAAAGGTATGCCTCTGAATACGTTTCCCGTTCTGGTCGAATGGGACATGTAACTGTCCACTATTGGGCATGGATATGCAAGGCTGCAAATTTGGAGGAATCTACAGGATTCCTGGTCGCCTAAACACCCACAAGTATGTGGAACATCTGGATGAAACGCTTCCGGAAATAAAAGCTCATGTAGGTGGCGCCATATTATATTTGCAACAGGACAATAGCTCGATACATAATTCAAATGTGGTTCAGACATGGTTGTAGAGGCAACCTGATGTCGAAATAGTTGACTGGGTTCTTCATGGAGCAGATCTGAACCCTATTGAAAATATGTGGGCCTCTGTTGCAAGAACATTGGGGAAACCTGGTCGAACAATCCTCCACGAACATCTAATGATCTTTGGGAGCGTGTTGAAGATGCGTGGTCGATCTGTTGCACCCAACGCTATATCTCTCGCCTGGTGGATTCAATGCCACGACGTATGGCAGCTGTAATCGAGTCCCAAGGGAACTATACACACTATTAATAAATGCTCGCACACAACACCATCATCCCTCTCGATGGCTACCTAATTCGACCTACTTATTAACAAAATTTTATGAAATACATTACGCGACACCAGTGAATGTAAGTGTCTCAGTATGTTCTCCATTAATAAAGAGGCTAACGTGCGAGACTTGGTGGCCGAGTGGTATTATGCTTGCTATGTAAATCAAAACCGCCTGTAACAGTGGTTCGAATCTATTGAAGAAGAGCCCTACTTTTTATCACCAGGGATATTTGCAATACCCCTCCTGCTATGTCCGCCTTCGTACGGTCTATTATATGACACATAATGTGGACCGCCATAAGCTTTTACTTAGTAAACAATTTATAAATATATGAACAAATACCTGAGTAACAATGGAATATAGTACTGAGGTCGCTCTGCAGATGTTCATTGTATTACACCGGAGGATGAATTAAATAAAGACTGGAAAATTTGATTTAAAAATTGATACGTAATAAGTTAAAGACAAAATATGTAATTATAATCTCATATTTGAAACTAATTTTGACTACAATTAATTCTCTACCTGCTTTCATAAATAATCCAAACCAAACTTCGAGGTTTGGAATGCACAAACTAAGTGTAGCTAAGAGAAAAAAGTAACAAGAAGAGCAGAGATTCGAACCCACGACCACCAGCGTAAGAATTCCTTTTACTAACCCTTCATCTATCAAACCATGACGTGAACATGAATTTTGTAAGTTATAAGTTTGTAAGTTTGTATCCAAGAAACACCATTAAGCGTATGTGCAACTACTGCTTTGCTCTTTTTCTCTAGTAGTAAGAATGTGAGGCGTCTGCGCCATGAGGCTTCTGCGCCACTGACCCTGTACCCACTTTCTCAGTCCCGCCTGAAGCAGACAACGAGTTTCCCAGTGCCGCCCGACACACTATGCCGGGGGACATATGGGGGATACGAGAAATCGAGCATCGTGAACCGTCAACCCACGGTCTTTTACGACCTCCATTTTAAGGGTGAATTTGTTCCCTTTTATGACCACATTTTAGGGGGTGTATTCGTTCCCTTTTACGAGCACATTTTAGGGGTGAACTCGTTCCCTTTTATGAGCATATTTTCCAACCCCTATTTTAACATAGCAGAAATACAGCTAATAAAAGAACATGGCTTATTTTCCAACCCTTATTTTAACATAGCAGAAATTACACTGAGACTATGAACATACAGCAGAACAGATAATACATAAGAATACGTAACACACAAGGGTGTACTAGTTCTCTTTTATGAGCATATTTTTCAACCCCTATTTTAACATAGGAGATAACACATAAAATTACGAACACATAGAAGAGAAGATAACACATAACACTACGTAACATACAGCAGAGGAGATAACACATAAGAGTACGTAACATAACAAGGGTGTATTCATTCCCTTTTATGAGCATATTTTTCAACCCCTATTTTAACATAGGAGATAACACATAAGATTACGAACACATAGAAGAGAAGATAACACATAACACTATTTTAACATAGCAGATAACATATAAGATTACGAACACATAACATAGCAAGGGTGTACTCGTTCCCTTTTATGAGCATATTTTCCAACCCCTATTCTGAACATAGCAGATAACACATAGAAGAGCAGATAACACATAGCACTATTTTAACATAGCAATTGGTCATCAAAAAAGTACTGACCATCAAGGTCAAAAATTAAAACTCGAAAACAGAGCCACATTTAGTAATTGGTCATCAGGTACTACATATCCCAAAAATAGTGGCCATCGAGGTCAAAGGTCAAAATACTTAAAACCCAATAACTCGAAAACAGAGACACATACTCAGGTGCTGTTTCCACATTTAGTAATTGGTCATCAACTACTACAAGTTCCAAAATAGTGGCCATCGAGGTCAAAGGTCAACATACTTAAAACCTAATTACTCGAAAATGGATCCACGTATTGAGGTGCTGTTTCCACATTTAGCAATTGGTCATCAACTACTACAAGTTCCAAAATAATGACCATCGAGGTCAAAGGTCAAAATACTTAAAACTTAATAACTCGGAAACGGAGCCAGTGGTCATCGAGGTCAAAGGTCAAAGTACTTAAAACCTAATAACTCGAAAATGGATCCACATATTGAAGTGCTGTTTCCAAATCTAGTAACTGGTCATCAACTACTACAAGTTTCAAAAATAGTGGTCATCGAGGTCAAAGGTCAAAGTACTTAAAACCTAATAACTCGAAAATGGATCCACATATTGAGGTGCTGTTCCCACATTTAGTAATTGGTCATCAAATACTACAAGTTTCAAAAATAGTGGTCATCGAGGTCAAAGGTCAAAATACTTAAAACCTAATAACTCGACAACTGAGACACATATTGAAGTGCTGTTTCCAAATCTAGTAACTGGTCATCAACTACTACAAGTTCCAAAATACTGATCATCGAGGTCAAAGGTCAACATACTTAAAACCTAATAACTCGACAACTGAGACACATATTGAAGTGTTGTTGCCACATTTAGTAATTGGTCATCAGGTACTACAAGAACCAAAATAGTGGCCATCGAGGTCAAAGGTCAAAATACTTAAAACCTAATCACTCGTAAACGAAGCAACATATTGAGGTGGTGTTTCCACATTTAGCAATAGGTCATCAACTACTACAAGTTCCAAAATACTGATCATCGAGGTCAAAGGTCAACATACTTAAAACCTAATAACTCGACAACTGAGACACATATTGAAGTGTTGTTGCCACATTTAGTAATTGGTCATCAGGTACTACCAGTACCAAAATAGTGGCCATCGAGGTCAAAGGTCAAAATACTTAAAACCTAATCACTCGTAAACGAAGCAACATATTGAGGTGGTGTTTCCATATTTAGCAATAGGTCATCAGGTACTACATGTCCAAAAATTAGTGGTCATCGAAGTCAAAGGTCAAAATACTTAAAACCTAATAACTCGAAAACTGAGCAAAATATTGAGGTGTTGTTGCCACATTTAGTAATTGGTCATCAGGTACTACAAGTTTCAAAAATAATGAAAGCCCAATGAACCAATAAACGCAAATAACTCTTAAAAAGAGCAACGTATTGAGGTGCTGTTTCCAAATCTAGTAATCAACTACTACATGTTCTGAAAACACTTACCATCGAGGTTAAAGATCAAATATTTAAGCTTTAACAACTTTAAACAAAGCCTGTGTGACCTATTCAGTTTTGTACCAAGCAGAGAGAAGTGAAGAATGAATAAATATGACTGGCTTACTTCGAGAAAGAAAGCAACGATATACATTTTAACTAGCTGCGTATTTTAAATCATTTTGTACTATTTAAATAAACAATCGGATAAATTTGAGTGGCTCAGAAGTTCAATACTATTTTGTACTCTTGAGTGAGCTTTCCAATTTTGTAGCAAGAAGGACCATTTTTTAAACTAACTCAGAATTTCATTTCATTTTGTAATACTCAAATTTGGATGGAGTGTTTAGTTTTGTACGAACCAGAAACATTTGATTGGATTATTTCCTTATGTACCAACTGGAAAAAGTGAAGGGTCATTATTAAAATAAATGAAGGAATAGAATATTTAGTTTTGTACCAACTAGAAAAAAAGAAGTGAAGTATGAATAAAATTTAGGTGGACTATTTTCTTTTGTACCAACTGGAAAAGAGAAGAAGAGCTACTTTAACTAGCTCATTGTGTACTGTTTAAAGAAACGAAAATTGACTATTTAACTAGCTCAGAATTTATGTAAGAATAATTTCGATGTTCTACTTTTTATACCAACGAGAAAAAATGAACTAGCTGAATATACGAAAGAATAAATTTAAGTGACCTATTCAATTTTGTACCAATGAGAAATGTCATTTTTAACTGGTTCATAATTTTACTACTCAAATAAACAATGGAATATTGTACCATTTTGGAGTTTTCAAATAAACAAAGGACTTTTATTTTGTGTCAACTTCAACAAACAAAAGGAAAAAGCAAAAAAGAATCATTTTAACTAGTCTAATAAACGAAGGCATAAATATGAGTGAGCTATTTAATTTTGTAGCAACCAGAGGATCATTTTATACCATTTTGTACTACTCAAATAAACGAAAGAATAAAATTGTAGTAACCAGAAAAAGCGAAGAAGGCCCATTTTAACTAACTGAGAATTTCTGTACATTTTTGTACTATTTAAACAAACGATGGAATAAATTTGAGTGGCCTGTTTTTTGTACTAACCAGAAAAAGCGAAGAAGGTCCAATTTAGCTAACAGTGTACTATTTAAACAAACGAAGGTCTCTTGAGTGAGATTTCCAATTTTGTAGCAAGAAGGACTATTTTCTAACTAACTCAGAATTTCATTTCATTTTGTAATACTCAAATTTGGATGGAGTGTTTAGTTTTGTTCGAACCAGAAAAATTTGATTGGATTATTTCCTTATGTACCAACTGGAAAAAGTGAAGGGTCATTAATCAAATAAATGAAGGAATAAATTTGGATAGAATATTTAGTTTTGTACCTAGCAAAATAAGAAAAAGAATTGAAGAACGAATAAAATTTGGATGGACTATTTTCTTATGTACCAACAAAAAAATGGAGCACCAGCGACAAAAAAGAAACCGAAGGAGGAATAAATTTGGGTGACCTAATCAGTTTTGTACTAAGCAGAAAAAAGCGAAGAAGGTAAAATTTAAATAGCTCAGTATTTTTGTACTACTAAAATAAACGAAGGAATAAATTTGGGTGTTCTACAGAAGAAAACGGGGAAGGGCCATTTTATTTAATTTTGTAGTACTCAAAATATACAAAGATATAAATTTGTGTGACCCATTCAGTTTTGTACTAAGCAGAAAATTTGTTGGCTTTTTTTAGAAAGACCATTTTATCTTTTTGTGCTCTACAAATAAACAGAGGAAAAGCAAAGAGAGACCATTTTATGTGCCTTTTGTAACGAAGAAACAAATTTGAAGGAGGTTCATTTTAACTAATCCTGCTGCGAGTAGATCAATATGGCATTATTGCGACTTTCATTTTCGAATACATACGGATTAAGCCACTACGGCAAAAAATACTACTCTCTCCTTATGCTTATTTGGAGCAGACTTAAGAGGACCAAGCATTAGAAACCCCCTAGTAGGGTGTCGATTCAGTAATCCATATTGGAGTATACCTTTTATACAACAAAACAAGCTTCTTAGCCCCACTCCAGAAATTAGAAAACAAATTCTTTCTTCTACGGTCTTCGGCATGCATTTTAGACCAAGGGCAGCAAGATTAATATTAAATAACACTTCTGCTGGATAGAAATTCGATTCTCTCGATCTTCTGCTTTATTCGGCAGCTTTACTTGGAAATTATCCACATCTTAGAATTTATCAGGTTACATCTAGTAAAAGAAAACGAAGAGACAATTTTGAGACAGTTCCATATGGGTAAATACTGTAGTAGTAGAAACGTTAGTTTTTTTTAATTAAGTAGAGATAAAGAGAGAGTGTGAAAAAATGGATAATTAAATTTTAAATCATTATTATTATCATTTTAGAGGTGAAAGGGAAGAATAAATGAATTTGAGTGGCATATGTACGAACAAGATATGCCATTTTATTATATTATCGTGTGCTGTTTAAACAAATGTATGGAAATGCACTACTCAAATAAACGAAGGAATTTAGTTTTGTACCGGGCAAAAAAGGAGTGAAGAATGAATAAAATTTGAATGGAATATTTTCTTTTGTACCAGCTGCGAAAAGTGAAGGAATTTAGTTTTGTACCATTGTATCAATTTAAGTATTTTGTACTATTTAGTACCACCGAGAAGGTGTAGAATATTTAGTTTTGCACTAAGGCTTCTTTACTTTTGTATTAACGACTAAAAACTTTAACACATACTTGGTTGTGTGAGTTACTGTTTTTTCATTTCCCTGTGGTACAACGTAATGGTCTACAATTAGATATTTTCGGTTACATAATGGTATACTGCCATGTTTTGTTGAGCATAATGCACACTATAACGATGTGGTAGAGAATTATTTGATGGATAGATATTATCGCTTCTTTCGCTATGGGGGAACGCAGGACACTTTGGATGAGTTATTAAAGTTTTGGAATCACGTGTGCGAGCTCAGGAAAAGTATCCAGATTGCAGATTTACTTGGTTGCTTTACACGATGTGGTAAAACTGGCCTTTTTGCGGTATCTCCTGATACCTATCTGTTGGACCTCACGGTATTTGGAAACTTGGTGAAAAAGAATAACAAATGTTTTTTCTCACAATAAAGCTATACATACAGAATAATCCATTATGGCAAAAAAAAAAAAATTCTACTTTCTCCTTATGCTTAGTTGGAGTAGACTTCGATAACAAGAACGATACATTGTGTAAGAATTTCCAATTAATAGCGGTATTGTACTGCACTTATAATAGTCTGTAATAGTGCAGTTTATTTTTCGAATGAGAATAGGTTTTAAAGGTGTATTGTAGTCTACCAGCAATAGTGATCTCTAAGAGAGTTATTAGGAAAAGATAACAATTACACCGCCATTCTGCGAACACATTTATACGATCCAATTTCTCAGATTTAAGGCTAAATTAAATGGGCAAGAGATGTACAGTATTTGGGAGATATAACTAAGAAGTACTAGGATGTGCCAATAGAAAAATTTCAGAACTTCTATTTTAATTTTGGGGTGGAAAAACATGCCTATTAACACTATTTGTAATAACGATGATTCCGTGAGTGTAGATTGTCTTAGATAGAATACAGGTAATTCTTCC